>NC_092342.1:1050000-1711875 GCF_046630445.1 Rutidosis leptorrhynchoides | reverse complement strand
CCTAACTATATATCGAATTTTACAGGTAGGTTAAGGTGTTATCAGTTTTTTTCTTTCTAAAAATAACCTTAATATCTTTGTTTTTTTACTTATATATATAATGCACCATTTTTGAAGTGGAGTTTATGTCAAAATGGAGTAGTAATCGTGTATGTGTTTATAATGGAGAGAGTACTTATGCTCCAACGCTAGAAGGCAATTATTTATGTTATTGAGTTTGTATTATAACAACGAAGGTACCCGGATAATGCATCACTTTCAAAATGTTATATAGTTAAAGGTTCACTTTCAAAATGTTATATAGTTAAGGGTTAAAGCTACAAATCGGTCACATACTTACTTTTTTGTTCCGATGTACGCTATATATATATCACAAAAAATACCATTGTATGTCATAAACTTTCAAAATGTTTGGTAATGTAAACAAAATGTGACTAATTACTAGCTAGACTGGTAAAGCCAATTATGTCTCATATTCTGTATTTTATGTGGCATTTTCTGGATGACTACGATGAAGAGAAATAATAAAAAAGAAAAGAAAAGAAAAGAAAAAAAGAATAATTTGTTAAAAATAAATGTAACTATTAATAGTTTAAAACATATAAATAAATAAATAATAAATAAGTATATTAAAAGAAAGTGTTAGATTTCAACTTTATTTTATTTTATTTTTTTTTACTTAAAAAGAAAAATATTATTTATCCCATTACAAGTGTCCACTATGAAATTGCACAAAGTTTTAAGAAATCCCATTAACTTTATTTTTCACTAATAAAATCCAACCAAGATACCACATATGTGTCAAGTCATCGCCACGTAATGACGTAAGTTGACAAAAAACATATCAGGTTAAAACTTTATATATGTTAATAATGACACATAAACAACAAGTTTATAGCTTACTCTAGTATTTTTATGGGGTATAAAGCCTATTTTAGAACAAAAATGAAAAGATATGACCGATTTATAACTTTGACCATATAATTAACTATACTTGTTTAGTTAAATCAGCAAAACTCCTGCTGTACAATTTATAGAGGACCTGACAAATGAATGTCAATCTTAGAGATAAATAGTACTGATTTGTTAGACCTCGATGCATAAACTTTGTGGGGTTTTACTTTCAAATTCTTCTTTTTTAACTTAGATTTCATGCGTTCTGTTGTATGCATGAGCTCTGGTCTATTCAGAACTTGTAATAAGTTATATGCTGGTACTCTCTTTTATGCTCAAATTATTACAGTAATAATTTGTATTAAAATCCAAAATTCTTCTCAAGTCTTAAACTTATATGTTTTCTTGTGGATTATAACTAGATTCAATCTATTATTTCATTGTCATTTGTTTTCTAGCAGTTTTTAAAGGGCTGCCTTGCACCAGAAGATTTGGATTTTCGAATAGCAGTCCATTACGGTATCCCGTCTACTGCATCAATTCTTGCCTTTGATCCCATTCAGCGTGTATTAGCCGTCGGAACATTGTAAGCTGTTTCTTAATCATCATATATAGAATATAAAACACGATACTGTCGTTGAGGACCTTATATACTGATTGTATAGAACATTTCTCACTAAAGTTAGTTACAAGCATACGAGTTTGTATGGCTTTTAGTTAGTTATTTCATTGAATAGCAAAAAATATTTAGTCTCAAATACTAACAACTGACATCAACAGCAGCCAACGAATAAATACTATAAATTGACTCTCTTACTTAGGCGAAATCTGATCTTTGATGAAAAAAGTATACTTCATGAAGCATCAACGATTAATGTGGATGAGAAGCTTCTGTGGATACTTGTTCTTCAATACATCAAATAAATATGATACTCTCGTTAGTAACCATTTTCCTTATTGATTCCATGCACTCGTGCAGAGATGGCAGGATAAAAGTAATAGGTGGTGATAACATTGAGGGACTTTTAATTTCTTCAAAGCGATTACCTTTCAAGTATTTAGAGGTTTGTTAGTTTTTCAAGTTGTTGAATAATGCTAAGTGTAGTCTATCCATTCTTTCCCGTATGCAAGATAAAATTGCAGGTATTTCGGTTCATTGTACCTATAGGTTGTTTTGTGTGTCTGAATTTATTGTTTTTCTTCCACAGTTTCTATCCAACAAAGGTTTTCTAGTCAGCATCACAAATGAAAATGACATACAGGTAGCAATCGGTTCGTTAACTGGTACTGTTTTTTTTTTTTTTTTAACTGTAAATATCGGAAACTACCAACCAGTTACTTTATGTTTAGTCATTTAAATATGTACATCCATAAACCTTTGTTTCATGACTTGATGATACTTTGTAGGTGTGGAATCTGGAAACCAGGTCTATAGCTTCTAGTTTGCAATGGAGCTCCAACATAACTAGTTTCTCTGTGATATATGGCTCCTTCTTCATGTATGGTACTTTAGAAAAACCATATACGGAGTATAAAGTAGTCGTGTGCGTAATTATTAGTTAGTCTGTTACTATATACATACAGGTATGTTGGAGATGAGCATGGATTGATATCTGTATTGAAGCATGAAGAGGATGCAGAGCTTTTAGTAATGCCATATCATATCTCAGCCAAATCACTTAGTGGTAAACATCCTGTACCCATTTAATAGCAGGTGCTTAGTTTATTGTCCAAATCAACCAATTAAAACAAGTACAAACTGCCCCCTCTACAATGAAACTTATGCTTTGTTTTCTTACAAGTTATATCTTTATATTATATTATATTAATTAATTAATTATTATTATAAATATAAATACGGTGACTTATTGTGTATATTCCTATATACTTCACAGAAGCAGCTGGGTCATCATTTCCAGATAATCAAACTGTTGTTGGAGTTCTTCATCAACCTTTATCATCTGGGAATAGGCAAGATACAAGTATTAGTCGAAGTTATCTCCTTCATATTCAATCATATTTTAGTTTGAAAGATACCCCTTTTTGTATGGATTCTTTAATTCTAGTACGACTTAAATAATTTGTTTGGAGGTTTGACTATATTTGACTGGTTCCTACACAATGAAAGTATAGAAAGAAGTTACTAATATTCTGATTAGCTGTTATTTTGCAGAGTTTTGATTGCATATGAGAGTGGGTTGATTATTCTTTGGGATATATTTGAAGCTCAAGTGGTTGTAGTTAGAGGTGATAAGGTTCTTGAACTGAAGGATGATGGAAGTGTTGACCACTCTGGTCAACCTGAACATGATTTGGAGGAAAAAGAGATAACTGCTATATGCTGGGCATCTTCTAATGGGAGTGTTGTTGCAGTTGGTTACATAGATGGAGATATTATGTTCTGGAAAACATCAATCAATGGCTCTAGTAAAGGCCGAAAATCTGGTGCCTCAAGCAATAATAATAATAATAATAATGATGTTGTAAGGCTACAGTTGTCATCTGCTGCAAGGAAGCTCCCTGTGATTGTCTTGCACTGGTCCGCAAACAGTAAATCTCAAAATGATTGTGATGGACAGCTGTTTATTTATGGAGGAGATGAAATAGGGTCTGAGGAAGTATTGACGGTGAGTTCAATAGATTAGCAGAGATGACAGTTTTGGCCCATCTCATCTACTTATAAAAGGGTCGATTCGGGTTTTGTTTTTATTTCTATTGAGTCAGATCAAAAACGTTACCTCAAGAAACGTGTCAACTGGTTGAACGGGGGTGAAAGCTAACAAACGTCTAATTTGATAGTACTAGGGTACAACCTTCTGAATCGTTTTATTCAATGATTTAGGTTATAATTGTGATGGCATTGTTATTCTATTTATCTTAATTGATTTTTTTTTTATCTTCACATGAAAAGTGGACAAAAGTGTTTACAGATCAACCGGTCTTGACCCATTTCAACCGGTCTAAGTTTGACTCGTTTTCATCCCCTACCCAACCCGCCTGTCTTGCTGTCTCTGATTACTTTATATAGAGAAATAGTTGGACACTCAATAGTTGGTCTAGTCTTGTATCAATATTATATTATTATTATTATTATTATTATTATTATTATTATTATTATTATTATTATTATTATTATTATTATTATTATTATTACTATTACTATTACTATTACTATTACTATTACTATTACTATTACTATTACTATTACTATTACTATTACTATTACAGGTATTGAGTCTTGAATGGAGCCCTGGGATGGAAACTCTAAGATGTGTTGGTCGCGCAGAGCTTAGTCTTAATGGTTCTTTTGCTGATATGAGTTTATTACCAAGGACGCTAAACAATCATGGTGGTGCTGATTTATTAGTACTCACAAGTCCTGGACATCTTCAATTATTCAGTCATGATAGCTTGTCTGCTTTGATATCCGAACGCGAGAAAAGAATCACTCTCTCTTCTCGAGAATGTCCTGTAGTCATACCTACACTTCATCCACTCATGTGTTCAGCAAAACTTATCTCACTAGTTGCCAATGAAAACACTTCAAAGTTTCTTTTGGAGGTAATTGGATATACACACACACACACATTTCAATAATGTTTACTTTTTATGTTTATTATTATTGTGTTATAAACAAAAGTTATGTTTACTTAGATAGCCACAAGTATGAAGCTTATATCAACACATAAATCAGTTGGGGGAACCTGGCCCGTGTCAGGAGGCATAGTACAGAAATCGTCTTCTCCTGAAGGTTATTTAATCGAGAGAATTTACATAGCTGGTTACAATGATGGATCTGTTCGAATCTGGGATGCCACCTCCCCAGTGTTGTCAATCATTTGCATTATACAAGCGGTGAGTTACTATGTAAGTTTATTTTATTTTAATGATAATCTACATTAGTGGTGTCAAAATGGGCAGGTCAGACCTGTTGTGTAATGGTTTGGGTACATTTTTGGGCCAAAATTTTCAATCATTTGTAAACTGTTAGTGTGTAATATTCTATTACAGCAGTTAGACAGTTTCAGTAATAGTCTAGATTTCTGAGTATAAAGAGATATATAAAATGTAGCGAGAATCCTTCGAAGCTATTATTTTCCTTGTTTAGCCTGTCGTATATAAAACGTAACCAAAACTGACCCATATATATATGTAAATGGGTTGAAATTGCTACCCCTAATTCAAACATATTGTAGTTGAGAGGGAACAATAAAGTACACCAAATATGGACTTCAGTTAACATATTTGTTGCAATTGACAGATGAAAGATGAGGAAGTGGGTGGTTCAACTGCTCCAATTTCTGAACTGAACTTCTGCTCCTCGACTTCCGTATTAGCCGTTGGCAATCAACTTGGTCTGGTAAGAGATGCTTTTTTAGTAATCATTAGCCACTTGTTTGAAGGTTATTGTAGAGTTAACAAACTCAGCCAGTTTATTTTATGAATGGATGGATTGGGGTTGTGTTTTATATTAACTCACATCAAATAAAATGTTAGCTATAAGGGGAACGGGCCAATTGATTTAAAAGCTGCCATATTCCTTTTGATAAAATAAATGCAACCTCATAATCGTTTAATTTAAATGTTTTGAGTTTGGTTATGATATTAAAGAAATGCATGTGGGACGACCCATCAAATTTGGCATGTGTTCCTCTATGGTTTTCCTAGCTTGACCTGATTGCAGGATGTTCTGATTGCTTTGTAGATCCGTGTATATAACCTCAAGTATAGCTCGAAAGAGACGGACCTTCACATTGTCACCATATCAAAAAATGAAGGTAAGTTTATAGTTGGTAACCGTCTTTAGTGTGAGTTATCTTTTATGACTAACTTAGAGTAGCCAACAGTGACTTTAAGTGTTTTACTCTTTGATTGGTTATATGTTGGGATTGGTGAGTCTTGAATCAATTGTTTCGAGTTAAACTGATAATAGTGACAGAGGAGGTTGGGATCCCGGCGGGATGGACTAAACTGATCTCCAAGATCGGATATCAGATATTGTTCGTCATCTTGATTTCTTTTTTTAGTTTATCCGTTTATTGTTTGTGGGTGTAATATTGATTACACATTGGGTTGCTTTTTTGCTGATGATTGATATCAACGTTATGAATTGATTGTTGTAATTTCTAACATTATACTTATGAGATCTACTATTGTGTGAGGGTACATGAACATACAAAACTAATTACCTCAAAGTTTGAAATGTTGCTGGTCTGTGGCCCTTTTTAGCTTGTAAATGATTCTCTAGGTAGCCCTTTTTATAACTTTACAGAAGTTCAATTAACTAGTGTTTTCATGGCACAACACAAGTTAGTAATGTTTGAAATTATCATCAGTTCACAAAAAATCTCACGAGGAAGGGCCCAAGTGTAGTGCTTGTTTCAAACATTAGTAATGGGTTGTTTTTTCGCTATTGACTGATATCAGAGTCATGAATTGATTGTTGTTAGTTGTTTGGTTCCATTGTAACATTATAATTGTGAAATCTACTATTGTGAGAGTACATGAAAGATACAAAACTAATGATCTGAAAGTTTGAAATGCTGCTGGTCCATGCCCTTTTTTAGCTAACAAATGATTCTCTTAGTAGACCTTTTGGTAACTTTATAAAAATTCAATTAACTAGTGGTTTCCTTATTTCAAAAAAAGTTAGTACTGTTTGAATTTATTTTCAGTTCACAAACAATCTCACGAAGGAGGGTCCAAGTGTAGTGCTTGTTTCCATCTTCTGGATTCCCCTATTCAAGCACTTCAATATATGGACCATGGAGCTAAACTTGCTGTTGCATATGAATGTGGCCGAGTAAGTTTACAGTCTATTATGCCTGTTGTGTTCAACTAATATTACTGATTAACTATGGTTATCCTAATGCTTTTTTTTCGGTATAAAATATTATCATTGCAGGTTGCAGTGCTTGATATGAACTTATTCTCCGTTTCTTTCCTAACTGACGGTTTACCTGACCTTAGCAGTCCAATGATCTCCATCACATGGAATTCAAGTGTCTATAGTGGCAGTCATGTTAATAGTCCCAAAGAGTTGGGACCGAAGAATCTTGATAAACACGTGGAGAAATTGATGTTTGTATGTACCAAAGATGGAAAGTTATATATATTTGATGGTGATGATCATCGCCTCATCAACTCTAAACCAGTTCAACTGAAAAAGGATTCAGCTGCTGTATCCATGCATATAATAGGTGAGTATGACTACATAATACGTATAATACGGTAGTACTACCGTTATCCTAGAGGTGGACCATATTGAGGTCAATTTGGGCTATCCTTATCTCTGATGAGTCAAATTGTTAATTAATTTTCAGCTAAAATAAGGTCGATAGTTGTTTGAAGTGTATTCAAAATGCATATAATCTTCTAATCCTCCTTTGTAGATATATATAATTTTTTTTTGACTATGAACTTTTTATAATCATATGGAACACGTTTATCCTGGTTAAAATAAAAATTGAAATTAAAAAGGGCTCATGCTTAAAGGGCACTCGTTTTACCCGGATTCGTGTTTGACTTGGTATTCAACCCTGACTCGCTCGTTTTACCTCCTCTACTCTCTTTCATGATAAGTGTAACTTTTTTTGTCAGGACATACCCAAGTTAAATATATCTATATGCCCTGCTATCTATCTCTACTTTGTTTGGGTTGATGGGAGTTTTAGATATTTGAAAAGTTGTGACAAATCACAAGTTTCAGTTTTTATTGGGATGGAAATAGTATTCCTTGTTATTCATTTCTACAAATCTATCATACTTGATGGTCCTCATTTTACAGTATGCGTTATGTTTAATCATACAATCGTTGTGTACATTATTCAGAGGGAAGTAGATATATAGTAGAGTCATTGGAACAAAAGGAGTCACCACAATCACCAAAGAAAGTTTCAGCCAAAAGCAAACCTCCTCCTAATGAAGTAGTAGTAGTTGATCAACGTATCAATTCGGGACAGAGTACAATGGATTCTCTTGTTCTACTTTGTTGCAAGGACGTATTGTGCTTATATCCCTTGAAATCTGTTCTTCAGGTTTGGCTGCAACCATCCATTTTATGAATACAAGTGGCAAAATGAGCAGGTCGGGCGGGCTGGGTCAGAATTAGTGATTTTACACAAGGGCGCGTTGACCCTTGTGTTGATGCGAAACTTAACAAAGATATAAAGTTCAATTTATAATAAGTAACGATATTAAAGAGAAACAATTAATACACTATGAGTTCATTTTCAACCTGTTTGACCCTTTTCCGTTTTGTTCACCCATTTTGGCCTTTTACACATAACCCAAATCAATCAATAGGTTAATATTAGCACTATTAGCTCTTAATGTGAAAATAAAACTTGCGTAAGGGAATGACAATGTAAAACTTGTAATGCCAACATTAATGGTGAAATCATAAGAAGTTGTATTGTATTTTTGGCAGGGGAATTACAAAAATTTGTGTAAAGTAAAACTTGAGAAGCCATGTTGTTGTTGGACATCAACTTTTAGGAAGGATGGTAAAACTTGTGGATTAGTGTTGCTCTATGAATCTGGAGAACTGGAAATCAGGTCTGTGTTTCTTTGTCTTTCCATTCTCGCATGTACGTATTCAAAATGAAAAACCTGTGGTCGTATAATATATAAGATGGTAGACTGACGACACCTGTCGCTGCTACACAGATCCTTGCCGGACCTAGAAGTAGTGAAAGTGATGTCATTAATGTCGATACTTAGGTGGAGTTTCAAGGCAAATATGCAGAGGACTATGAGTTCTACCGAGAATGGGCAGATTTCCATGGTATTTGTTATTATGGAAAAATGTTACTACCTTGGAATTCATTTTTTAGTGCATCAAATATTTACATCTCCTTTTACAATTTGCATATAGTCTTCATGCTGGCATGAGCATTATCTGATCATATAAAGATAGTGACTTTTGCCATTCCAATCTTTCTTTTATTTATGTAGACAAATGGATCTGAAGTTGTGTTTCTCTCTGTACTGAATAGTGGAGATGATTTCAGGTATTTTATACTATTATTTTGTTACACGTTGTTTTGTCCACTTAAAGATGGTGTGGTTGCATTTATTGCTGTAGGGTTCAGGATTCTTTGCCGTCTCTTCATGATAAAGTTCTTGCAGCCGCACTCGAGGCTGTGATTAGGAGTTCTCATAATCAAAAGAAAAAACAGGTAAAAATTTCTGTCATTGTTATATGTTCAAGTGTAATAAATTTCCATTTGCAGTTAATAGAGGTGGCAGTTGTAACCCAGTTAGATGTGAATGGGTTTGGTTATTTCTAATCTCCAATGAGTCAAATAGACAATGTAGCTAAAAAGGGAATGGTTTATATGGCGTGAAGAGGTCAAACGAGATGAAAGTCATCTAATTTTATATTCTAATCCTCCAAACCTCTTAAAATCACTTTATTCAGAGATTGTAGCAGTATTGTAATAATATGCTTTCTTTATCTTTTACCTGTTTGGACCCATTACCTAACTCGTCTTGGTCATTTAGTTGAAATAGAAAATGAGGATGACGGAAAGCGAATCATAACTTTAGTTTTTTCATATGATAAGTGAGTGGTAAATTTTTTATAATCATTTATCTTTGTTGATACAGAGTGGTGTCCCTGGAGCACTTGTTAATATCCTCAAAGGATTTAGACCGGGGAAAGCTAACAACTTTCATGAAGATTTTGGTTCAGGTTTCAGCAATCTTGACAGAATATTTTCGAAAAATCCATTTCCGGATCCACTTGAAAGCATTGTTAACGATCAGGAAGATATAGAGCTTGATATAGGTATCATGGCTACCTACCTACCTGCCTACCTACCTACCTACCTACCTACCTACCTACCAACCAACTTGTACAGGGCTAGCTGTGGCAATATTGACCCATTAAATTGTGAATGGGTCAATGGGATATGATATCTTTAACATGTACAATAGGTTAATTAAAGTATATAGTAGCTATACAAGAGACGGTTTTTTAAGTCGTTTTATTCAAGAGGCTTGATCTTTTTTGTTAATCTAGTAGTTTTGGGGACTGTATTTATCACAATAAAAACTTGCAATGAAGTCTTCTTATAATATCTGACACAAAGTGTTTTGGTCAGCTATCCATTATGCTACTTCCACATATTGCCTCTTTGTGGTATACTATTTATACCCATAATTATTAGTTGATCGATTTGCATGCAGATGACATTGATATTGATGAACCTGTATCGATGCCTTCCTCATCACATACAAAACAAAAAGAGGAAATCGGTGTGTTTGAAATCGATTTTATTTATTACATGCTTTCATGAACTTTGGATGAACACATTATTATCCTCCTTTATATTCTATAATAAAATAATATAATGCAGGAAAAAGAACCGACAGGCAAAGATTATTTGACGATGACAATGCTGATCCGACGCCCAGACTTAGGACACGTGAAGAGATCATTGCTAAATACAGAAAGGCCGGGGTAACTATTATTAAATATAATATTTATTAAACAAATTATTAAATTTATTGAGGGTGATTTTCTTCTACCAATTGAATTGAATTTGAATTGATTGATGTCAACATATTCTTATTGGATGGTGTGTATATTATTTATGACAATTCCAGGATGATGCTTCCTCGGTTGCAGGACAAGCAAGAAACAAGCTTTTAGAGCGCCAAGAAAAGCTCGAGGTACGATTTCCGTCAGTGTATTCAATATAAAAAAAATACCGTTATGTACTACTGTTATGACTTAATTATCAAATGCATGAAATGTACCCATTCATAAAAAAAGAGGTTGTGAAACTCAATGGACCCAAATCAAGTACTGCATGCGACTTCTAAGTGGCTGGGATAATACGTAATTTTACTATGGTAAATTTGACTACACACACTCTAGCTAGCATTCTAACTGTTTGGCCTAATCAATGCATTTGACCGTATTTTTATCTATCTATATTATTTATCCTCATTTGACTAATATGGGATAATAAACTTTTGGTAAATCGATGGAAATTCCACCTGTACTCTGATTTATAACTTTCTTCTAATAATTACAATTACAATTATGATTATGATTACAATGGTGTAACAATCACATAACTTGGATTTCTTCTAATCAAGTTTTTACTACCTTCTCTTATTATGTCAGAAAATCAGCAAAAGGACTCAAGATCTAAACAATGAAGCCGAAGACTTTGCATCCTTAGCAAACGAGCTTGTAAAGGCTATGGAACGTCGAAAATGGTGGCAAATATGATTGATTACGCATGCCTGCCCTTTACCAAAAATCTAATCTCATCTCCTGATAATATTTAAATCGAAAAATACTTGCAGAAATTATACATGCTAAAATATTCTCATATTACCAGCATAAGTTATAACTGAAAGAAGTTGAATTTGCTTAAAGATGTCTGGGTGTGTATTACTCGTGTACTCGTTACTTGGTGTACAGCAAACATAGGAGGTTGTATATTATGGATGTTCCTAAAGATAAAAAAAAAAAGAATCTTGATGTATGTTATAATTATTTGGAAGGAGAGTTATAACGGCAAGCTTTTAAGTTTTTATTAACATCATAAAGAATAGTATCGTACAACTAGAGATATGAGAAAACAATTGTACATGTGTTACTACTGCTATTGTTTTAGCTTTAAGATAAAGAAGGTACATGTAGAATCCGGATGAAAATGGTCCGTTTGCCTAAATGTACAGGTTAAATGATCTTGTACTCTTGTTCCAGGCTCGAGAATGGTATTTTGTTCCTAATATTCTGCTTGAATTTTTACACGTATATATACATAATGTGCACCTTAGAACTTGAACCCATAACCTCAAGGTCGGAGGGGTACCTCGATACTGACAGACCAATGGTCATTTGGTTCTGCATCAGATTTTGTTATACAACTGGGATTCTGGGACAAATTTAAGAACCAATTGGGTCCTTGTGGATCTTTGGGAGTGTGACGTTACGGTATAAAGATAAGTGCCCATAAAAACGACTATTTGCGTTTTGCGATTACTCAACAGTTTGTGTGAGAATACGTTATCAGCGTTAAGTCGTTAATAATGACAAATAAAATCTTATTGTTAAACGCTCGTTAGAAGTAAGACAAGTGATTAAATTTTGTTATGAGTATTGAAACAGGTTAGGAGTTTGAATCGTACATATTCACGGTGGTTCTCAATGTTTAGTTTCATATAGTAATAATTTTGGTTTGTTGTAATCTCCCGGAGTGTTTAACAATTAGCTGGAGTTGTTAAAAACATATAGTAATAACTCGGGAGCGTTTAACATATAGTAATAATTCACAGTTTATGTGTTTGTCAAAGTAGTTGAAGCTATTAAAAAAATGATAGAATGAAAGAATGAATACGAGAAAAAAACAATTAATAACAAGTTAACATATAATATATATTGACATACCAGTTGCATTCGTTATTAAATACCACGTAAGAAATTATACCTACTTATATACTCCGTAACTATTTTCCGTGCTATAACTTAACTCTGTATATGATGAATAAAAACTCTACATTAAATTTGCCCACATCTAAAGCCAAAAAAGCCATTGCGTTGCTATTGAATATTGGGTATTTGAGTTAATTATATTCCAAAAGCTCCTCTCCAGCGTGAAACGCTTCTTGTAGTAGCGTTTGAAATTCAAGTTTTTCTCAACCTAGAAAGCTAGAAGCTCATCTAATCAAACGGAGCTAAATCTTAGTTGGGAGTTTTTTTATAAAAGCTAAAAGCACATAAAAACTCCAAAAAACTTTCAACCAATCACGCCGTGTGTTTGGCACACAGCTTATGGAAGCTTATAGAAGCTTGAGTTTATTATTTTAATAAACTCCAAGTCCTAAGTTTGGTAAAAAAAAAAAAGTAGAGCTTAAAAAAATAAGCTCCTTATAACTAGCTTATGAAAAATAGTTAGCTTGTAAATTGAAAAAATAAGCTCCAACTAGTTTATTAAACACTCATAAAAATTAATAAGTTTCAGCTACCAGCTTAAAAAATAAGCTCCAACTCTAGCCTATAAACTTCATCTCCAGCTCTCACTCCAGCTCGAATAGTTTCATCCAAACACACCTATACCCCTATAAAAAATTATAAATATCTGAAGACAAGATTTATCAAGTTGTACGTCTCGTCTCAATTTCGACCAAAGTGCAAACCCACCAAACACATTTTCTATCTGACTTGGTTTATGTGTCAACCTTTTCTCTTTTACTCCGGCAACCAACTTTCTCTCCATTTAATTTATTCCGGCAACCTTTTATTTTTAGATCTCTTTTTTTTTTTTCATTTTATTTGATAGGTTACAAAGACACTACACATACAACAGGTAATTTGTTTCAGCCACCACTTTCATACTCTCACCTTCTTCTCCGGTAAGTACACATCGACGTTTTGTAACTCTCTGCCACTATTGCCTTCTCCGACCACCGGCATCTCGCCGGTGGTTCGGTTTTACCTGCTTTTTGTGGAATAAGGTTCAACCGCCACTTTCCTCTCTTGGCGATGTGAGGTCCGATCGGCTTCTCCGGTCACAGATCTGACGAGCATGCGACGATTCCGGGTAGGTCAGTACGGAATCTGTTTGATGGCTGTTGGCGGGGGTTGTTTTTTTTGGACAACGATTGGGATCACCCGATGTGACGACCCAGTCAAAACACTTAACGGATCCGTCAGTTGGTCCCACAGCTTGATCGGACTTAAATGAATTAAATAAACAAAGTTGCATTCTTTTATTTCAAAATGTTACCCAAAAAGGAAACAAACCAAATTAAGTAGTTTGAAAACCAACCAACCATAATATGAAACCAAAAGTTGACACAAAACATTGCCAACAAACCCACAATTTAAATTATCCAAAATAGAATGCAAACTTAAGTTTCATAAATAGTTTCATAAAATCTGCCCAAATGCATGCAGACTCTTCTAACGACAGCGGAAGCATCAAATAACTCAAGTACCTGTGAAAACATGCAAGTAAACTGTCAACACAAAGGTTGAGTGAATTATAGGTTTAAATAAATAAGTAAACTTTAGACCACAAGATTTAAAAATGTTGGAAAACATTAAACATTATTCCATTATCAATGAGCCACCTGGTAACCACTTAACCCTTTATTTACCCTTGCCAAACACAATAAAAATATACACTTGGACAGTGTATCTACAACAAATTACGAAGTACTAAACATTCCGATTATAAATTGCTAGCGCGACTAGCTCGAAATGGGGTTGTCAAACCCGATAGATCTATCCGTAGGATTCGCGTTCACCGGTAGAAACCAATGATTACAGTTACCAGACTAGGGAATATTTTTGTCCAACTCACAATGAATAATTAAATTTAACTGTTACTTGTGTCTAAACGTAAATAAAAATCTGCATGTAATCACATCCCAAAAATATACTTTGAAAAGTATGTAAAAACGGGACTATAACTCACCTTAAATAGCAACTGAAGAAATCTCACAAACAAGCGAACAGCACGTAAAGTAAAGTGATCAAGAAAGATCACAACGCCGACCTATAAATAAAGCAGGTCGAAATAAATAACTAACTTAGGCCAAGTCTTAGTATGATAGCTATTGTACATGTTGCAAGTAGGCATAGAACATTACTCAACAAGCATCGGTTTGATTGGAACAGCATAAGGACACACACTTTCTATTTTTAGAAAGTTTCTATTTTTAGCAGGTTTCCATTTTTGGAAAGTTTTCTATTTTAGGAAAGTTTCTATTTTTGGAAAGTTTCTATTTTTGGAAAGTTTCTATTTTTGGAAAGTTTCCAAATTTAGAAAGTTCTATTTTTAGAAAGTTTTGAAGTTGGGAAAGTTTCCTTATTTAGAAAGTCAACAGAAGTCAACTGAAAGTCAAAGTCAACCGAAAGTCAACTCAAAAGTCAACCTTGGTCAAACATAGTCAACATTAATTTTAAAAGTGTAAGTTATAATAATAACATAGGTTATAATGTTATTTAAAGTCAAAAGTGTATAATAATGTCTTAACATAAGTTTAATTAAATAAAATGAATTATTAAAGTTAATATAAGTTGAAATGTTATAATTAGTATAACATAAGTATTTAATTAATTAATTAAATATCAATCATAATATAAATATTATTAATTTATAATAATTTTTAAATCATATCATAAGTATTATTAATTAATAATGAATTATTAATCATATCATAAGTTTCTAATTAAAATTATTAAATCATAAGTATTTAATAATTAAGTCATAATTAAATAATAATTAAGTCTCATAATAATTAAATAATTATTTAATATTTATTATAAGTCTTTTAATAATTTCTCAAAAACAAATTTAATACTTATCATAAGTATTTTCCTTTAATAATAAAAGTATTACTAATCATAAGTTTAATTAAAATGTTAATTAAATTATAATTAATAATTAAATGATATAATAAATATTTATATCATATGTTTTAAATAATAATAATTACTTCTTTTATCTTAAGTAATTAATTAATAATGAATTCCATAAATTTTATCATAAGTTTAATCATTAACCATAAGTTTTAAGTTTAAAAGTTCGCCGGGTCGTATCTTGAGCCCCGGGTGTCGGTTTCGGGCAAGCCACATATGTAACTTCACCTACTCAAACCACCCGACACATTTATGAACTCAAGAACACTCCAAGAACAGTCCCTAGGTCGTGGATATCAGCCATGACATCAATTGGGAAAATCATTTTACTCAAAACAGTAATTCGGGCAAAACGGGTGAACCGTGGCTCGGATTTAGGTGACCCGAACATGAATATTCGTCTCACCATCAGTCCTAACCAATTGAGGCACCCTAAAGACACCAAGGATGGTCACAAAGTCGGACCCAACCTTGTTCATGCCAAGAACACCTTTCAATCTTTAACAAAAACCAAATTAAGCATATCTAGGGCTCCGGGAATCGAAACGACATGAATCCGGAGTCTAAAATTAATGTCTTGATGAGAGGAACTCATTTATGTACTCTATTTTAACATTCATATCAGTTATATAGTCAGAATATACGAATCAAACTGCTGTCCAAAATTTACAAACCGAAATCATGTACAAACGAGTAATTCTACGTATTCAAACAACAATACAATAACTTATACACATCATACTAATCATATAACATATAAAATCAGTAAAATAATTGAAAATTCAAAAAGCTAGGGTTAGGGTTTATACCCTAATCGAGAATCAAAGTATATAGATGTGTAGAGAACGAAACAAGGAACGCGTTGGTGTTAATTGATTTATGATCCAAGCTTTAATTTTGATTGATGAAGATGATGAATGGTGGTGGTGGTGGCGTCAACTAGGGAGGAAGGAGAAGAGGAGAGCAAAAATATTAAATTAGGTTTTGTGATAATGAGATAAAATTAGCAAAAGAGGAAAACAAGGAGCCAACACTCCCTCCCCTTGGGAGTGTTCGGCCGATTTGGTGAGGGGGTGGGCCCCTTAGTGGGCCAACTTGTCCAACATTGAAAAACGTGCATTTCCTGATGGCCCGAAAGCCCGAACGAATCCCGAAACGCGAAAACGCACTTACGCGATTAAAAATCCGGAAAGATAACGAACGCGCGACGAAAAATAAATATAAATACACCTATTAATAATATGACCTTAAAATATCATATTTAAAATATTTAGGATTTAAAAATCCCGAAAGCTCGACCGTTGGTTTAAAAACCGAAAAGATTCGCCGGATGGAAATCCGCGGAACGTAGAAACGTATAATTTAAAATATGAATACATATATCCACATAACACATAATAATTATTATATATATATTATTACAAAAATAATAATATAGGTCATGGAAATGACGTGGCACACTAACAGTTAACGGTCGTTAAATAATTAACGGAAAAAGTAGGGTCGTGACAGTACCTCCCCGTTACGGAAATTTCGTCCCGAAATTTAAGCAGGCGCAGGGGTTGACTCGGCATCTGAGAACAAATGCGGATACTTCTGCTTCATTTGGTCTTCACGCTCCCAAGTGAACTCGGGACCGCGTCTAGCGTTCCATCGGACCCGAACAATAGGAATTCTGCTCTGTTTAAGAGTCTTAACCTCTCGGTCCATGATCTCAACTGGCTCCTCAATAAAATGCAATTGCTTGTCAACCTGAAGTTCCTCCAAAGGAATAGTCTGATCAAATTCAGCCAAACACTTCTTTAAGTTCGAAATATGGAAAACATCGTGAACAGCACTGAGTTCTTGTGGCAACTTCAAACGATAAGCCACCGGTCCAACTCTTTCAATGATCTCAAACGGTCCCACAAAACGAGGACTTAACTTCCCTCTTTTACCAAAACGAATAACACCCTTCCAAGGCGAAACTTTTAACATAACATGATCACCAACTTGAAATTCAACATCTTTCCTTCCTTTGTCGGCATAACTCTTTTGCCGACTTCTAGCAGTTCTCAACCTTTCTTTAATTTGAACAATCTTCTCAGTAGTCTCGTGAATAATCTCTGGACCTGTAAGTTGAGCATCCCCAACCTCATTCCAACAAATAGGAGATCTACACTTCCTACCGTACAAAGCTTCAAACGGTGCGGCTTTAATACTTGCGTGGTAGCTGTTGTTATAAGAAAACTCAGCTAACGGCAAATACCTATCCCACCCATTTCCAAAATCAATCACACAAGCTCGCAACATATCTTCTAATGTCTGAATGGTCCTCTCACTTTGACCATCCGTTTGAGGATGATAAGCGGTGCTCATATCCAATCTAGTGCCCAAGGCTTCTTGCAACGATTGCCAAAATCTCGATACAAATCGACTATCTCTGTCAGAAATTATAGAAACGGGAACACCATGCCTCGAAACAATCTCTTTCAAATACAAACGGGTGAGTTTCTCCATGGAATCGGTTTCCCTAATCGGCAAAAAGTGAGCCGACTTAGTGAGTCGATCTACAATCACCCAAATCGCATCGTAGCCACCCGAAACTCTTGGTAACTTAGTGATAAAATCCATAGTGATACCTTCCCACTTCCACTCGGGAATTTCTGGTTGCACCAACAATCCGGACGGTTTTTGATGTTCAGCTTTGACCTTAGAACAGGTCAAACACTTAGCCACATACGTAGCCACATCACCTTTCAAATTTGGCCACCAATACAGCTCCTTAAGATCATGGTACATCTTCCCTGAACCAGGATGAATAGAGTACCTAGACTTATGAGCCTCATCCAAAACAAGTTGTCGCAGTTCACCAAACTTCGGAACCCAAAGACGTCCTACAAAGTACCTAGTACCATCTGCTCGAATCTCAAATTTCTTAGCCATACCTCTTACGTTCTCTTTCACAAAATTCTCTTCCTTTAAGGCTTCTTGTTGTGCCTCAAGAATCTGCCTTGCGAGGTTTGATCTAACTGTCATATTCAAGGCCCTAACCCTGCGAGGTTCAGTCCTTTCTTTACGACTCAATGCATCAGCCACAACATTGGCCTTACCCGGGTGATACAAAAGGTCACAATCGTAATCATTCAACGTCTCAATCCATCTTCGTTGTCTCATGTTCAACTGTTTCTGATCGAGGATATGTTGAAGACTTTTGTGATCTGTGTACACAGTACTCTTGACCCCATACAAATAATGTCTCCAAATCTTAAGTGCAAAAACAACGGCCCCCAACTCTAAATCATGAGTTGTATAGTTCTGCTCGTGAATCTTCAACTGACGTGATGCGTACGCAATAACCTTCTTTCGTTGCATCAAAATGCAACCATAGCCTTGTCGTGATGCGTCACAATAAACAACAAAATCATCATTACCCTCCGGTAAAGACAATATCGGAGCGGTAGTCAGTTTCTTCTTCAAAATCTGAAAAGCATTCTCCTGTTCATCCTTCCACTCATACTTTTTCCCTTTATGCGTTAAAGCAGTCAGAGGTTTCGCTATACGAGAGAAATCCTGGATGAACCTTCGATAGTAACCTGCCAATCCTAAGAACTGACGAATTTGAGTAGGAGTTTTCGGGGTTTCCCACTTTTCAATCGCCTCAATTTTAGCAGGATCAACTTGTATTCCTTGTTTGCTAACAATATGACCAAGGAACTGAACTTCTCTTAACCAAAAAGCACACTTAGAGAACTTAGCGTACAACTCTTCTTTCTTTAACAAATCAAGCACTAACCTCAAGTGTTCTTCGTGCTCTTCATCACTCTTAGAATAGATAAGAATGTCGTCGATGAACACAATAACGAACATGTCCAGATAGGGTCTACACACACGGTTCATGAGGTCCATGAACACAGCAGGTGCATTTGTCAATCCGAACGGCATAACAAGAAATTCAAAGTGACCGTAACGGGTGCGAAAAGCAGTTTTCGAAACATCAGATTCTTTAACACGCAACTGATGATAGCCAGAACGAAGATCAATTTTTGAATAAACAGAAGAACCCTGAAGCTGATCGAACAGATCATCAATTCTCGGAAGAGGATAACGATTTTTAACAGTGAGCTTATTCAGTTCACGATAATCAATGCATAAACGAAAAGAACCATCCTTCTTCTTAACAAACAGAACAGGAGCTCCCCAAGGGGACGAACTAGGACGAATAAAACCCTTGTCTATCAACTCACGGAGTTGACTTGACAATTCTTGAAGTTCAGAAGGCGCAAGACGATAAGGAGCACGTGCTACAGGAGCAGCGCCAGGAACAAGATCAATTTGAAATTCTACCGCGCGTTGCGGCGGAAGGCCAGGTAAGTCATCGGGAAACACCTCGGGAAAATCCCTAACAATATGAACGTCATCAACGTTCTTTACTTCCTTACTAGGATCAACAACATGAGCAAGGATAGCATGACAGCCCTTACGGAGATGTTTACGAACTTTCATACAGCTAATAAGGTTTAACTGTGTGCATTTCTTATCTCCAAAGACCATCAGTGGCTCTCCAATCACATCAGTAATACGAATAGCTTTATCATAACACACGATCTCGGCACGGTTCGCGGACAACCAATCCATACCAATAACAATATCAAAACTACCAAGTTCAATCGGTATCAAATCTATCTCGAAATCCCTACCACCCAGATTAATGTTACACTTACGATGTACAGTCTTAGCAGTAAGTTCCTTACCATTAGCTACTTCAACAACATAAGTATTGTCTAAGAGAGCTAACGGCGTTTTGATTCTCGGACTTAATTTACTCGACACGAAACTTAAATCAGCCCCTGAATCAAATAACACATAAACTGATAAATCGTCGACTGAGAACGTACCAGTAACAAGCTTAGGATCTTCCTCCGCATCCTTAGCATTAATGTTGAACGCTCGGCCGCGTGCAGTCTCTGCAGTCTTCTTGTTGGGACAAGCATCACGGAAATGCCCCGGCTTCCCACACTCATAACAAACCCTTGGATTACCTCCATTATTCGATTTCCCATTACCGTTACCGTTACCACCTCTATTACCAACATTATTATTATTACCACCAGTCGCGGGAGTAGCAGACCCCGGCAAAAGCACTGTACAATCTTTAGCAATGTGCCCTTGCTTAGAGCACCTCTTACAAGTAACTGTGCAGTAACCATCATGAACTTTATAGCAACGAGGACACACACGCTGATTTCTGTTGTTAGCACCTGAGGTATCCTGTTTCTTCTGCTGATTTTGGTTTTGATTGCGGTTGTTATCCCACTTTCGTTTCCCATTATCAGCCTTCTTGACAACCTCCTCACTACTTTCAACAACTGTAGTCTTGCTTCTTCTCAACACCTTGTCATTAAGTTTGTGGGCCATAGTCATAGCTGCCTCAATAGTCTGGGGTTCACTGGACTCAACCCCGTGTTCAATCTTCTCGGACAAACCATCAATGTAAGCCTCAATTTTGCGGTCCTCATCCGCATAAACCCTAGGACACAGCAAAGTTAACTCGAAAAACCTTCGTTCATAGGCATCTAACTCGGTGCCATGCATTTTCAAATTCTTGAGCTCAACCTCTAGCTTCTTAAGCTCACCCCGAGGTCTATAGCGGGTGATCAATCTTTCCTTAAAATCATTCCAGGCCAAACCATAAGCTACATCGCTTCCCAAACTACTAACCAGATTGTTCCACCATGTCAAGGCACTATCCTTGAGAGTGCAACTAGCGAAACTAACTTTGTCCTCTTCACGGACCCGACTGACCCTGAAAATAGATTCGATTTTCTCGAACCAACGAGTAAGCCCTATTGGTCCTTCCGTACCACTGAATTCTTGAGGTCGACCAGCCATAAAAGTTTTGTGGGAGCATCCCACGTTGTTGTTCACATTGGCGTTAACATCAGCATTTGCTGCCATAGCAGCAGCAATTCCTTCATTGATCAGGCGTTGCATACGCGCTTCAGTGGACTCTCTTGGAGGCATGATCTTCAAAATAGAATAACACATCCGTTAGTACCAAGAATAATACTAGTGTCATAAAAGAATAGATCAAAACATGAAAAGACTAACCATTAAGATATTAGTCAACTAACACTATGAGTAATAACATGACAGTTATGATTGTTATAGAAATAACCATCACATGCATACATATTTTATGATAACATCATACAACATACATAGCACCTAACATACATGAACATATATTACGCATAATATAACATGCCACGAGCCACAACATCAGAAATAAAACATGATAATGATAATAGATGTCATAAAAATAACCATCCATACATAATGAAAAATATCCCATAACAAAATCTTAATAAAATCCTCGGCAAAACGCCGTACATAACCCAAAATGTATGTATAAAAAGGACATTAAGTCTGATGAAATAGATAATCAATATGAATAATCACATCACATTCGCTTAGAGCGGGTGTGATAAGCTGGTCCAGCATGAGTCTCAGCAGGATCCTCATACTTACGCAACTTCCCTTTCACAACATCCAACTCTTCCTTCAACACACGAACAGTGCTCTCGAGAGCCTCGAACTTAGCATTAACTTCTCGATCACGCTTGCGGTTCGCATCCTCAACCCTATGCTTGAAAGTGATAAAGTTACCCATGTCGGCACGGATCTCGTCCATAACTTCATTATGTGGCAAGGTGCGCAAACAATCACTAAGGGCGTTAATACGTGTCACCTCATTATAAGCCCGGTTCATATGAGTAATGGTAGAAAAATAGTAATGAACAGGATCATCGATCTCCGGTTGATTAGCACGACGTCTAGCAGGAGACGGTGGAGCAGGAGCAGCAACAGAGTTATCGCTCGAAGTCGACATCTGCAAACAGCAAAACCGCAAACCATATACCAAAAGATATGAAAGCTAATAATATAACTTATACGAAATGAACTGCATAATAATGCTATAGCAAAATGGTCGGGCTGTAGACTAGACTCTAATGCACCCTAATAACCACGGGTTGACCACATTAAGACCGCCTAGTTCCCTACAACCAGAGCTCTGATACCACATGTGACGACCCCGTCAAAACACTTAACGGATCCGTCAGTTGGTCCCACAGCTTGATCGGACTTAAATGAATTAAATAAACAAAGTTGCATTCTTTTATTTCAAAATGTTACCCAAAAAGGAAACAAACCAAATTAAGTAGTTTGAAAACCAACCAACCATAATATGAAACCAAAAGTTGACACAAAACATTGCCAACAAACCCACAATTTAAATTATCCAAAATAGAATGCAAACTTAAGTTTCATAAATAGTTTCATAAAATCTGCCCAAATGCATGCAGACTCTTCTAACGACAGCGGAAGCATCAAATAACTCAAGTACCTGTGAAAACATGCAAGTAAACTGTCAACACAAAGGTTGAGTGAATTATAGGTTTAAATAAATAAGTAAACTTTAGACCACAAGATTTAAAAATGTTGGAAAACATTAAACATTATTCCATTATCAATGAGCCACCTGGTAACCACTTAACCCTTTATTTACCCTTGCCAAACACAATAAAAATATACACTTGGACAGTGTATCTACAACAAATTACGAAGTACTAAACATTCCGATTATAAATTGCTAGCGCGACTAGCTCGAAATGGGGTTGTCAAACCCGATAGATCTATCCGTAGGATTCGCGTTCACCGGTAGAAACCAATGATTACAGTTACCAGACTAGGGAATATTTTTGTCCAACTCACAATGAATAATTAAATTTAACTGTTACTTGTGTCTAAACGTAAATAAAAATCTGCATGTAATCACATCCCAAAAATATACTTTGAAAAGTATGTAAAAACGGGACTATAACTCACCTTAAATAGCAACTGAAGAAATCTCACAAACAAGCGAACAGCACGTAAAGTAAAGTGATCAAGAAAGATCACAACGCCGACCTATAAATAAAGCAGGTCGAAATAAATAACTAACTTAGGCCAAGTCTTAGTATGATAGCTATTGTACATGTTGCAAGTAGGCATAGAACATTACTCAACAAGCATCGGTTTGATTGGAACAGCATAAGGACACACACTTTCTATTTTTAGAAAGTTTCTATTTTTAGCAGGTTTCCATTTTTGGAAAGTTTTCTATTTTAGGAAAGTTTCTATTTTTGGAAAGTTTCTATTTTTGGAAAGTTTCTATTTTTGGAAAGTTTCTATTTTTGGAAAGTTTCCAAATTTAGAAAGTTCTATTTTTAGAAAGTTTTGAAGTTGGGAAAGTTTCCTTATTTAGAAAGTCAACAGAAGTCAACTGAAAGTCAAAGTCAACCGAAAGTCAACTCAAAAGTCAACCTTGGTCAAACATAGTCAACATTAATTTTAAAAGTGTAAGTTATAATAATAACATAGGTTATAATGTTATTTAAAGTCAAAAGTGTATAATAATGTCTTAACATAAGTTTAATTAAATAAAATGAATTATTAAAGTTAATATAAGTTGAAATGTTATAATTAGTATAACATAAGTATTTAATTAATTAATTAAATATCAATCATAATATAAATATTATTAATTTATAATAATTTTTAAATCATATCATAAGTATTATTAATTAATAATGAATTATTAATCATATCATAAGTTTCTAATTAAAATTATTAAATCATAAGTATTTAATAATTAAGTCATAATTAAATAATAATTAAGTCTCATAATAATTAAATAATTATTTAATATTTATTATAAGTCTTTTAATAATTTCTCAAAAACAAATTTAATACTTATCATAAGTATTTTCCTTTAATAATAAAAGTATTACTAATCATAAGTTTAATTAAAATGTTAATTAAATTATAATTAATAATTAAATGATATAATAAATATTTATATCATATGTTTTAAATAATAATAATTACTTCTTTTATCTTAAGTAATTAATTAATAATGAATTCCATAAATTTTATCATAAGTTTAATCATTAACCATAAGTTTTAAGTTTAAAAGTTCGCCGGGTCGTATCTTGAGCCCCGGGTGTCGGTTTCGGGCAAGCCACATATGTAACTTCACCTACTCAAACCACCCGACACATTTATGAACTCAAGAACACTCCAAGAACAGTCCCTAGGTCGTGGATATCAGCCATGACATCAATTGGGAAAATCATTTTACTCAAAACAGTAATTCGGGCAAAACGGGTGAACCGTGGCTCGGATTTAGGTGACCCGAACATGAATATTCGTCTCACCATCAGTCCTAACCAATTGAGGCACCCTAAAGACACCAAGGATGGTCACAAAGTCGGACCCAACCTTGTTCATGCCAAGAACACCTTTCAATCTTTAACAAAAACCAAATTAAGCATATCTAGGGCTCCGGGAATCGAAACGACATGAATCCGGAGTCTAAAATTAATGTCTTGATGAGAGGAACTCATTTATGTACTCTATTTTAACATTCATATCAGTTATATAGTCAGAATATACGAATCAAACTGCTGTCCAAAATTTACAAACCGAAATCATGTACAAACGAGTAATTCTACGTATTCAAACAACAATACAATAACTTATACACATCATACTAATCATATAACATATAAAATCAGTAAAATAATTGAAAATTCAAAAAGCTAGGGTTAGGGTTTATACCCTAATCGAGAATCAAAGTATATAGATGTGTAGAGAACGAAACAAGGAACGCGTTGGTGTTAATTGATTTATGATCCAAGCTTTAATTTTGATTGATGAAGATGATGAATGGTGGTGGTGGTGGCGTCAACTAGGGAGGAAGGAGAAGAGGAGAGCAAAAATATTAAATTAGGTTTTGTGATAATGAGATAAAATTAGCAAAAGAGGAAAACAAGGAGCCAACACTCCCTCCCCTTGGGAGTGTTCGGCCGATTTGGTGAGGGGGTGGGCCCCTTAGTGGGCCAACTTGTCCAACATTGAAAAACGTGCATTTCCTGATGGCCCGAAAGCCCGAACGAATCCCGAAACGCGAAAACGCACTTACGCGATTAAAAATCCGGAAAGATAACGAACGCGCGACGAAAAATAAATATAAATACACCTATTAATAATATGACCTTAAAATATCATATTTAAAATATTTAGGATTTAAAAATCCCGAAAGCTCGACCGTTGGTTTAAAAACCGAAAAGATTCGCCGGATGGAAATCCGCGGAACGTAGAAACGTATAATTTAAAATATGAATACATATATCCACATAACACATAATAATTATTATATATATATTATTACAAAAATAATAATATAGGTCATGGAAATGACGTGGCACACTAACAGTTAACGGTCGTTAAATAATTAACGGAAAAAGATAACGGAAAAAGTAGGGTCGTGACACCCGATGGGGACAAAACCACCCGCTGCGATCATCTCCCGTTTCGACTATGCCGATGCAGCGATAATAACCCGCCCCCATCGCTGCCCTGGAGGAAACCTTGAAACCGATCCAAGGGCACGGCCAAGTAAAACCCCCATCCCCTTTACCCCCCAAACGATATGGAAAAGGTGTCATGGGTGATACTTCTTGACAGAGATGAAATTGTGTTTTTAATATGTAGCCACCGGGGGTAGAACTCCTGACCTCCCCTAAAGGAAGCAGGTCACCAACCGCTGGACCACATCACAACTTGCTTTCGTTCTTCCGTATGATTGTTGGGGTTACGTGTGTCTCGATGTTTCTTTGACTATGGTCGAATTTTTTCTTCTGGATGGTGTATGCAGTGTTGTAAAAAAACGGCTGAGACGGGCGTCGCAACGGATTTACCTTACTAACGTTGTAACGGGCCTTGAAAAGGATAAAAAGACGGTCAAACCCATGTTTTTCCGAGTATAAATACAATGTTAAAATAGAGATTAGGGTTACCTTTTTCTTCTTTTTGATAAAGGCCGCTGCTTTTTCTTCTTCTTTTTGAGCGAACAAACAACCACATCAATGTCTTCCTTCTCGCCACGCATACAGCCATACATGTACGAGTACGATTCGTTCGTGTATCTATTTCTTTCACGGATACAACAAATTTTGTGTGTATTTATTTTGAGTGTATCTATTTTATGTGTATCTATTATTTCAATTCATGTATGATTTATTTGATGTACTTGTGAAATTTTGAGTGTATCTATTTTGTATGTATCTATTATTATGATTTCTTTTGTGTACAGTCTTGTGGATTTTAAAAACTTACCTTTTATGTGAATCTACTAAATATCTTTTAAGTGAACTTGTATCTGATTACAAGTTTTGGCACTATAATTAGTTTTGAACCTATTTAATTCAGACTGTACACCATCAGAACCTAATCACGTATGTCTAAAAGGTTATCAATGTATTGTTTTTAGCTATTGATGATTAAATGGAAAAACCATCAATGAATCCATCCACAGAACCTATGTCTAAAAGGAGAACGAAAGATATTGGTAGGAAAGATGGAGGGTTGGTATGTCCAAACAACAGGTGATTAAGTAAATAGGCCTTGTTGACTTCGGTAAATAGGCCTCTTGTTAGGTGTTCTTGGTTGCTCGTTGAATTGTTTGGATTGACGGTTTATGAGGATGAAAATGCGGGGTTGGATTCAGGACCGGAATTATGTGTCTGTAAGGTGGTTGTCGTTGTTTGGCATTTCAATTGTAATTCATATAGTACTCACTCTATTTAATGTTCGTGTTCAATGTGTTTAGAACGAATAGAGTGAGTGTGATGAAGTTTTGATAGTCTATACCAAGTACTCCAGTTTACAGATTGTTAGATTGTTATGATTGCTTATTGTAGCTACACCGGAAACCTTAGTTCTATTATAGGGAGTACATATTACTATATATAAATTACCCCTTTATGTAAATGGGTTATAAGTAGTGATTTTTTTTTTCCAACAAATATTGCATGGTGTACAATTGACTGCACACCTAACATGAGTACTCCTCCCAGTAAGTACAATAGATAAGGCATGAAGTACTACAATAGCCTCTTTTATTCACTTTTACTTTCCACATTCTTCTCTCCCACCATAGTATCCACCGCCATTCCAATTTCATTCATTTCGTTCAATTACAAACCCTAATTTTACAATCGTCTGAATAAAAAAGTTAACAACGTGTAAGTGGCAGCAGACTTAGCGGCGGCGCAGGCGACGATGGCGGAGGTGATGGCGACGTCGGACGTGGTTAACGTCGACGATGATTCCGGCCTTTGGTGGTCACTCCGAACATAGCCACCGAACGCTCTTTGTTAAGCTTCTTGAAATTGAATTGTAAGTACCTTCTTTCAGGAGTTTGTTTCATTCAGATCATGACTTAGATTCATGAGAAAGGTTTGGATTATTATTTTTTTTCTTTTGGTAGAAATATATTTTTTTTTTTACCTACAAAAATGAAGTAGTCAAGAAATTTGAGGTTCAGGTTTGTTTGAAGTATTTTTCTATGGTGGTTGAAGTACTTTTTCCATTTTTTGTAAGTAAGAAGTGTAGGGTTTAAGATCAATATGTTGTTGTGAAGTGCACGGGATTGTTGGTGTTTTAAATTTAGGTTTGTTATTATCCACCAAAATCAAATTGATAATGGTTGTTGTAGTAGTCATGGTGACGGTGGTTTATGGATTTTGGAGTTGATCCACTGCCACGTTGGACCATGGCATGTTGGTTTATGGTGGTGTAAATGGTGGTGAACGTCGATGATGCACAAAAGAGTTCTGCTGTTTTGATTTTCATGTTTTTTGGTGTGTGAGAATTTGTGGATGTGGTTTGATTTTTGGTTACATAAAGTGGAGTGGGGAATGAAATGATAAAAAAAATGGAATTGAAAATTGAAAATGATT
This sequence comes from Rutidosis leptorrhynchoides, assembly GCF_046630445.1. Taxonomy (NCBI): domain Eukaryota; kingdom Viridiplantae; phylum Streptophyta; class Magnoliopsida; order Asterales; family Asteraceae; genus Rutidosis; species Rutidosis leptorrhynchoides. Next base: position 1,683,762 of record NC_092342.1, on the reverse strand, counting down.
ATGATTATATAACTAAAAAGTAGTATTTTTAATTTGGTGTAGTCAAGAATTTTTTTTCCTTTTGTTAGTCTGTGTTTTAATTTTAATAATAACTATCATTTTTGAAGTGTTTTGATTAGTTGATTTCTTTAAATTAGTGATACAATGTTATTTGGTAATAGGAGGTAGATGTGAAGAAGTTTACGAAGAAGGTCGATATCTCAGGCGATGCACTAACCCGGTTTAAAGGAGAAGTGCTAAAACTTCCGACTATAATTAAAAATAAATGTGAAGGCTTTTAAGACTATACTTGCTAATATTTGTTTGTAAAACCTAATTATACTGTGTTGTTTGCTACTTTGAACTAAGTGGATGTCAGGATGTGACAATGGATAACCAAATGAGTGATCTTTATAAAGAGATATCAATTGAATGTAGATGATTTTTAGCGCTTATGTAAGATTATTTTTCTGTAGAGACTTACGGTTTAAATAATTCCTATTAAGTTATCCTTAGATATTGAATTTTATTTTTATTTTCAATTTAGACGCATTGAAGGATACGATTCTAGACTTAGATAGTACTAGACATTTTTAATTGATAGCTAATAGGAATAGGAAATGGGGAATTAGATAGTTGTATTGGTGTTATTGCTCGAAACAAGCTATTTCATTTCCCTGTTATTTACTGATTGTTATATATAAATTGTTAAATCTTTGATGGTAGTTTAGACTTTAGATATGTTACCTTGAGGCTGATATTGTTGTAAATATCAATAAAATATTTTGAGGTTAGCTATATGAAAACTCAAGAAAGAAATAGTTAAGTAAACAAAATGCAAAAGGAAATGGTATTTTATATCATTAGTTACAAGTTGGGGGATGATTCTCACACACACTTTTTTATCCTCACACACCAATTGAGTATTATTAAAAGAGTAAAAGGTTGAAATAGGTGTGTGAGGATCAAAAAAGTGTGTGTGAGAATCATCTCCCTTACAAGTTAAACCTCTAAATAGTGTATTTTATATCATTGGTTTTTAGGTTTAAAACAAGATACAGAAACGATTGATAAAAGTTTAAATCGATTGAAAAGAAAGAAAAAAAAAATATAAAAAAAAAGAAAGAACACAGAACCTAAAGAAAAAAAATAAAAAAAAAAGAAAGAACACAGAACCTGTTCGCGTAATATTTTTTAAAAAAAATAATCAACTCTGATTTTGAGTACGTTTTAGATAAAAGTTACAACACGAAAAAGATTGTATATCACTCATAGAACCTTTATCAACCATCAATTGACTCAAAATTATCAATACGATTACTAATTTTTCTATGAACACAAAGTTGACTTTTTAGAAAAATTACCTTTGACTCTAGAATTAGATTTCAATAAAAGGAATTGAAGCCTGGAAACTTACAGATAGTTGGAATGAATGATTTCTAACATAACTCCATTTATACTTTTTGGAATTTCGTTTGATTATTGAAAAAAAAAAATTTCAAGAACAGGGCGAACGAACAGGTTCTTATTTATCTATCTGATTTTTTTTTATTTTTTTTCTATTTTTTCCACTTAACAGTAGCTAATAACAATATATATTCGATAATATCATTCTTGATCGAATAATTGAAGCAGTAGGATGATTGTTGTTTAGTGATGAGTGGTCGACAGCAACAAAAATTACGTACAGAAGAAGAGAAAAAAAAAAAAATTGAAACCCGATAGGGATAAATAACAGATCCAGTCTGATTGATTTTTGGTATTTTATGTAATATTATTAATAATTAATAAATATAAATACATTATTAATATTAATACAGCAATATTATCAATAATAATAATAATACTTGTTATTTATTAATACTATTAATAATTTTCATAATAATAAAAATATTAGGACAATGGTAATAACTTTTAATAATAATGTTAATAATGTTATTAATAATAATAATATTAATGGTAAAGATAATAATAATAAGTTTTAAGAATAATGGTAATAATAATAATAATATGATAATATCATTAATAATAATAATGATATAATAAAAATAATGATTTTAATGATAACAGTAAAGATGATAATAATATTATTATTGATATTAATAATAATACTGATTATAATAATATTAGCAATAATAATAATAATATAACCATTTATTTATATATCCATTTTCATAATAATATTACTATAATAACTATAATTTATATTATAGTTTAAACTTATTATATGAGATTTTAATGTTACATATTATTAATTATGTAATATATATGTAATATCATTCATTGAATATTCAATATACCAACTTTTACAATATATTGAAATCATATATATATATATCTTCATTTAAATAACAACTTAATTATTCTATATATCTTTTTAATTCATATGATTAGAGTGTACTTTATTAATTTACAATATTATACATATATATATATATATATATATATATATATATATATATATATATATATATATATATATATATATATATATATATATATATATATATATATATATATATATATATATATATATATATATATATACACACACACACACACACACACACATATATATACATATTTATTTACACACAATTGTTCGTGAATCGTCGGGTATAGTCAAAGGTCAAATGTATGACAATAGTTCAAAATTTTTGAAATACAATTTAATAGACTTTGCTTGTCATGTCGAAATCATATAAAGATTAAGTTTAAATTTGGTCGGAAATTCCCGGGTCGTCACAGTACCTACCCGTTAAAGAAATTTCGTTCCGAAATTTGAGTGTGGTCGTCATGGCTAACAATAAAAATGTTTTCATGACGATTATGAGTTGGTAACTAGAGTTTTATTACCATAGAGTAATAAGGATAAAATAATTCGAGTATTCGAAGAGTACGAATGAAGTTATCATCAAAGAGTGAAATTAGGAATCAAAGATTCGTCTTAGCTTTTGACGTGGTAACGGTTGAATTTCGGAATTCAAGGGATTTATAGAAAATCTTCGAAATCTAAAAGATTTGATTCTCCGGCGAGTAAGGAAATTAAGATCTCTATAATTAAATACGGTGATCCACCTCGATTACTCTGTCTGATATTTCCATTATAAATTAAACTCTTCCGTCCCATTATTCTCACCATTCCTATACTTTCTTTCTTAGTTCATACATCCAAAAGATTGTGAAAATGCTTAATCCCGTTCTATTCCTCGATATTTTTCCTAATTATCATTTCTGTCATCCTTATATCAATCTTCCACCAGGAAAATCTGTTTACTTCTACTATTACCTTGGGGTGATACTATTCTTACTTCTACCGTGTCTTTATATTGCTAATTGTATTAATATTCACGGTTTGTAACTTCTGCGTTGTTGTTGGGTTTTATATCTTTCCTTATGTTTCGATGTCCCTGCTTCTGTCCTTCTGTAATCATTGACATCCACAGTTAATACTCTCTCCAATTTACTGTGATTTTTACTCCCATTTATTTCAGATCTTCATTCTTTTGTTTTCTCTTCCCGACTTTAAATCAAGCGAATAATGGTCCATAATTCATAGGTATGGAGTTTCAAATAATCCTAATGTTCTAAGTAGAAATGGACATAATAGCACGATCTTGATTGGTTAAATTACCAGAAGTTTACGGGAAAAGATAGAACTATCAAGAAAATATATTCTTGATATGTTTATAGATCAGATAGAATGTAAGAGTCGTGTAACATGGCACATGATGACGTTATGGTCTGTGAATCATCACGTTCCATTAGAAACTCAGCATGACTTACTGTAATATAACCACGTTGATCAAGTGTCATTATATTATACTAACTCGTGCATCAATTTCCAACACTACTTCAAAATCATTCATAATTCAAACTCGAATTTTAAAGAAATTTAGAAACTAAAGTAGTTTCCTTTATGACGTAATATAGATAGCACGAAGAGATAAATAATTCCGGACGAGAATATTTATGAAAATATTTTCAGAAATATCGAAGATATTTATGATGATATTTTGGAATTTCTAAGTTCGATGGTTGATGGAGAAATATTTTCCGCAAGATTTTAACACGAGTACGGAGCAGGATATTCGTTGAAGGTTTCATTGGATCCAGAATTACCTGAATTCTTTGAATATATGGTAGGGTCCTTGTATTTGGCCTTGGTCTCCTTTATGGTTTACCCAATCTGTTTTTTCAGTACCAAATTTTCTATCGAGCGTTCCTAACACTCCCTTCTTTATCATCAAACTTTTGGCCGTTTAGACCATCTACAATTTTTCTGTTTCCTCTGCATTTAATGTTACGATATCTGAATCATCGGTTATCAATCCGAGGTGGTTTTAGGAGAATTGTGTTTTTAGATGATTAAACGCTGATGGTAATATGGTTGAATATAAAAAGTCCCCTGGTAACTATAAAGAGCACTCATATATATCAAGGTTATAATAAGGTTGTTTTGAACGAAAAGTCGAAGTTGACTTGCTGGAGATGTGACAAAATTGGCTAATTTGTAAAAGAATGAAAATGTTATTTTGGGTATTAATAACACTAAGGAACTAGCACAGCTACGTGTTAAACGTTTACTCAGGTTCCGAGTGTTTTCAGGTGTATAACTATATGCATCAATCTTTTTTTCCGTAAATGAAGTGCGGTTGGTTCATCCTTTCGCTTGAGGTGTTTTCAAGAATCATGAAATCTTTGAACGTAGATTGTAATCATCAAGATACAAATGAGGTTTAGGATGAAATCAAGTGGCAAACTTGAAGAATTGTTTAGTTTCATATGTTATAATCAATATTTTAATTCATTTTAATTGTCCAATCTTGGTAGTCCACAGTTAGCAGTCCACAGTTACTAACTCAATAATTCATATATAGTTTATAATATTCGAATTAATTAATACGTATCGTGACCCGTGTACATGTCTCAGACTCGATCACAACTCAAAGTATATATATTATTTGAGAATCAACCTCAACCCTGTATAGTGAACTCGATCATTACAACATATAGAGTGTCTATGGTTATTCCAAATAATATATATAGATGCGTCGATATGATATGTCAAAACCTTGTATACGTGTCCCGATATTTAAAGTGCGTAAAATAAATAACAGAAATTAAATGACGATAAATAAAATTGCGAGAATATAAATTGCGATAAATAAAATGTAATCAGTTAGCTAGGAACAGTTAGCGTGGATTCTTAACAAAATTTTTCTCATAGTTAATTTGTTTGTTTCTAACAAATTTTATTTTGTCCAATGTTTTCTTCATTATGCCACTTGTTGGATTCTGATAGGTCAAAATCCAAATATTAAATTTGAATGAAAATGGTTATTCTGTGGTGAACGAATACGTATGTCTGTGGATGTAAGTAGGATAGTAAATGATCGTTGAATCAGATTCGAAGAATGTACAGTGTAACTTATTAATGTGGAATCTAAATATTCCTCGGGTATTACCTACCCGTTAAAATATTTTCACCATTAACAGTTTGTACAATAAAACTTTTAATTACAATCTTTATGAAAACATATATACACATATATTTTCTTCAGATGTAATCATGGATTTAATGAGTCAATGTGATATTAAACTCATCAAATTTACGGCTAGAACTAGAGTACATAATCTCTAAAACATTAGGGATTACATAATCGCCATGAAGGACGAAGATAGTTTATGTAGAACGATTCGTAGAACGATGATTATGCTTGAGGTATAGATTGCGAGGCTGAGACGTGTGATGATGTTGTTGTTGTTGGTACTGGTTATGCTGCTGGTGCTGCTGATGGTGGTACTGTTGCTGTCGAGTGTTGTTGGTGTTGAGGTTGGTGATGATGTTGGTGTAGTAAGTATAGCTTGTAGATCACGCACCATTCTTGTCAGGGTTTCTATCCTACCCTCTATCATTTCTATCCATCCACTCATCTGATTCGATAGATCTTGATTATCAATTCGAAGTTCCCTAACTTCTTCTAATATTCCCCTTCGATTGGTATTCGGAAGTAGAGGTTGCATATTTTCTGAGATTGCAGTAATGCGACCTTCGAGGTGGAAAACTTTAGCAAGAAGGTGAATACAGTGTTGCGCATAGGTTCACCGGTGAGTACATCGTTTTCTCCGATGTTAGGTGGTAAGTTTGGTTCGCGGTAGGGCTCGCCTTCTTCATTTCTCCATCGAGTGAGTAAGTTGCGGACCCACCCCCATCTCCTCCAGAAAGAAAAATAGCTAAACGGTGGAGACACTTCGGGTTCATTGACTTCGGAGTCTACTTCAATACGCATCTCGAAATTGCTTCCGGAACTAATGGAATCCAAGCTAGGTGTAGGATCCATCTCTTATGATCAGTTAGAGGATTTTCGATATGAAATGATTTTCGGTTATCGGATAATATTCTAATTATATAGAATATCTAATATAGTACAGAAGATCCCGTAGATTACGGAGGAAATTAAGGAAACGTGTCAGATAAAGTCTACAGTAACAGATACGCTAAGATATGGATTTGTCTATACACTATTCATGCAATCAATGCAGTAAGATGTGTCTAGACTAGGAATGATAAGCAGGTAATTTCCTAAGGATGATAAGTAGGTAATTTTCGACACGAAATGATAAGCAAAACTTTTGACATGCAGACACGGTCGAAGTCCAGACTCATTAATGCATCTAAACAACTATCAGTTAGACATACTAATGCAAGACCTGGTTCGCTAAGATCACCGCTCTGATACCACATGTAAAGACCCGTCCTAATCCATAAGAACGAATACAATAACATATGATTACATCGCGAGGTATTTGACCTCTATATGATACATTTTACAAACATTGCATTCGTTTTTAAAAGACAAACTTTCTTTACAACGAAAGTTGACAGGCATGCATACCATTTCATAATATCCAACTATAAATGACCTAATCTGTCATTTACTTAATAATAATCTCTATTGAACTCAACGAATTGAATGCAACGTCTTTTGAAATATGCCATGAATGACTCCAAGTAATATCTTTAAAATGAGCAAATGCACAGCGGAAGATTTCTTTAACACCTAAGAATAAACATGCTTTAAAGTGTCAACCAAAAGGTTGGTGAGTTCATTAGTTTATCATAATCAATCATTTTCATCATTTTAATAGACCACAAGATTTCAATATATTGACACACGTAACTCGCGAATTAAAATTCATTCATATGGTGAACACCTGGTAACCGACCTTAACAAGATGCATATAGAATATCCCCATCATTCCGGGACTCTCATCGGACATGATAAATCGAAGTACTAAAGCATCCGTAACCCGGATGGGGCTTGTTGGACCCGATAGATCTATTTTTAGGATTCGCGTCAATTGGTGGCAATTATAATAAACATCAATTCTTAGGCTACCAAGCTAAAAAGGGGCATATTCGATTCTATAATCCAACCATAGAATGTAGTTTCGATCACTTGTGTCTATTTCGTAAAATATTTATAAAAATTGCGCATGTATTCTCAGCCCAAAAATATAAAGGGTAAAAAGGCAAATGAAACTCACCTAATGTATTTTGTAGTAAAAATACATATGACTATATTGAACAATGCAAGGTTGGCTTCGGATTCACGAACCTATATCAGTTTTGTGACGACCCGGAAATTTCCGACCAAATTTAAACTTAATCTTGGTATGATTTCGACACGATAAACAAAGTCTGAAAAGTTATCTCAAAAAGTTTGAACTATTTTCATATATTCATGTGACCTTCGATTGTCCCCGATGATTCACGAACCATTGCTTGTAAATATGTGGATATATATAAATATGTGTATATATAAATATATGTATATATATATATAATAACATGAACATTAATAAACTATTATATACATTTATTGTTATAAATAAAAATGTAAAATAAAATACATTGTAATAAAAACTATTATTTTATATGTATATTTCTTGAATATATATATATTGTTATATTTAATCTAATTATTTAATATATAGTTATTTGCGTAGTAAATTATGTTATTTAAAACTGTTTATATATATATATACATAGTGTATATTAAATATAATTAATTTTGAGCTTAAATAGTAAATGTCTGTAACTTTCGGTTGACCTTTAATTATTTTTAAAATAGGTCTAATATATATATATATATATATATATATATATATATATATATATATATATATATATATATATATATATATATATATATATATATATATATATATATATAAGAAGTTTTAAAAATAAAAGTTGTTCCAAAATTTTGTTAAAAAGATAATAGTTTTGATAAATATTTTTTTTACCATTTCAATCTAAGTTTTTGTACTCCGTACATATAAATTGGAACAGAAAATAAACAATTATCGAATCTTTTTTGATCAGGTTTCAAACAGGTAATGACCAGAATAAATAAATGGTCTTAATTTAAAAATTTGAGAATTTTAGGAACACTTTTAGACATTAACTATTTAAGCAATGGACCACGATATACCAACAGTGTGAAAGTGTCGGCAGAGTAAGGCTGCTAACTAAATATTGTGATTCATGTGATCCTAAATATTATTATTTAATTTAATTAATTAATATTATAATTATTACTTTATATATATATAAATCAATATATATGTATATATCGTTATATACATTCAAACGATTCATTATCAAGACCCACAATCAATCTTCTTCTTCGATCACCAACAACCATCATCTCCATCTCCTGACCACCACCGGTCACCTTTCATCAACCATAAACCACCAGTGTGTTTTTGCTGCTACCATGGCATTTTCTATATTCTTGGATCGAAGACCCAACAAACTGCCACAATTGTTTTCATCTTCCTGTTTCAAACCAATCAGATGACCATCAAACAGCCCTTTGCCGATCGACTGTTGTTGATACTTCTTGTTTCTGTTGATTATTGTGAACACCCAAAATAATTACCATCGTTGTTATTCTATTGTTGGTTTCTTGGTTCAACAATCAACCGAAACCTCCACCATTTTTGCAGCCATAAACCCACCCAAAACATCACCCATGAACACCGAGCAACCGCCACTTTTAGCTTTTATTGTCAACCAAAACAACTACTATTCTTACTGTTGTCAATCCATTAAACCACCATCTTCAACCTTGAACATACACCATAAATGAATCACTAATTACGCTGATATGTTTCTGTTTCTTTGACAGCCGTATGAAACAACCATCGACACCACCACAGCTCTCTCTCTCTCTCTCTCTCTTCTCTCTCTCATCTCTTTCTTCATTTTTTTTTTCCTTATTAGTGAACTCAACACCATAACCACCATCACTTTGATTATTATCTCCTCCACAAGACCAATCAAACCAAACTCATTTAAACCTTGGCCGCTATAAACCTGATGTAGCTCAACGAGGTTAAAAACCACAATTGACGTTCGATATTTTTATGTTTGCCATTGCCATCGTATACCCTAATGCAAAACCCAACGCAGGACAAACAGCACTGCTATTTTTGCTGTTTCCTACGACTGTTCCTGCAACCGTTTAATTCTGTTTCTATTCTATTTTTAATAATAATGTTTAATAAGAAGTTGTGAGGTTGCTTTATATTTTTGTTGTGGCCGACAACTATGTCATGGGTGACATGTTGGTGTTTAATTAACGGTTTAAAAAAAAAGGAATCCAATCTATAGATGCACTAGAAATGGACGGTTTAATGGACTTATGGATCCAATTAAGCATACACATGGACTGAATTCGGTATTGGATTTCTGTATTATATTGGGCTGCCATATTACCGATACATATTGGACTGAAATAAGCCCAGTTCATTGAAGAAGAATGGAAAAAAAACCAGAACATACGGGTTTATTATAATTAAAATGTGAATCAAATCAGGAAATACGAACTGGAGGAATGGTTGGGTTGTTAGTGGTTTAGCGAGAGGTCTTGAGTTCGAACCCGGGCTAAGACAATTTAGTTTTGGAGCTTTTTAAGGTAGTATTACTTCTATTATTATTATTTATTATTATTATTATTATTATTATTAGGAATATAAGTATTATTATTATCATTATTAATTAATTAAAATTATCATGTTACTAAGATTAAAATTATTAGTAAATCTATATATATATATATATATATATATATATATATATATATATATATATATATATATATATATATATATATATATATATATATATATATGTATATATATATATATATTATTTATATTATTATTATCATAATTAGTATTATTATTACTCAGTATTAGTATTAGGTATTATTATCAATATTATTGTGTTCATTATAAACATAAAATAACTTATTATTATTATTATTATTATTATTAATTATTATTATTATTATTATTATTATTATTATTATTATTATTATTATTATTATTATTATTATTATTATTATTATTATTATTATTATTATTATTAAAGATTATCATTATCACTTTTATTATTAGTAATATCATTATTAATAAAGTTATTATTATTATTATTAATAAATCATTATTATCAAAACTATCATTTTAATGAATAACTATATATAACATGTGATTTAAGATGTAATATAAGTATATGTTTTTAACTGGAATTTAGTATAAATTCTATATAACCACAAAATTATAAATAATATATATTAATAAATGAAATTATGCGATTCCCATTATATGTTTTAATAGATATACAATTGATATAGGTTCTTGAATCCGAGGCCAACCCTGCATTTGTTCAATGTCGTCATATGTATTTTTACTACAAAATACAGTATTGTGAGTTCATTTGATTCCCTTTTACTCTTTACATTTTTGGGACTAAGAATACATGCGCTACTTTTACAACTGCTTTATTAAATGCTTTTGAAATACATTTTGAACTGCGAATACATGAAATGCTTTTATAAATGTTTGACGAGATAGACATAAGCAAAACATTCCTCGAATGAATTATGTGGACGTGATAATTGCCACCATTGAATTATGTGGACGTGATAATTGCCACAATTGATATGAATATTTTTCCCCTGATTATTATTGATTGGTAACCTAAGAATTAGAATCGGGTATGGCCCTAATTCACGCGAATCCTAAAGGTAGCTACCGGGTTTAACACCCCCACCCAGAATGTTCACTAGACGGAAGGGCTAGTGGGCGTGGTGTTTAGTACTTCGAAGTTTATATGATTATTATACAGTCGAGATGTTCTGTTTTGGGGATATTATTATGCGCATTATATGTTAAGGTCGGTTACCAAGCCAAGTTATGAAAGCAATGAAAAGTGAATGTTATGTATCGAGAGAATGATTTTATACACAGGTTATGTGTATGTTATTTTTGTGCACAAGATATGTGTACGATTACTAAGAATTATGAAAAAGGATTTTGTACACGAGAAAGGTGTACTGTATTTAAAAGATATCGCATGTACATTACAGGTGGGTATAGGATTCGGGCCCATTTGTACCATGCAGCATTTAAATCTTGTGGTCTATCAAAATGATGAATTTTTTATTGTTTATGATAAACTTATGAATTCACCAACCTTTTGGTTGACACTTTAAAGCATGTTTATTCTCAGGTATTAAAGAAATCTTCCGATGTGCATTAGCTCATTTTAAAGACATTATTTGGAGTCGATCATCGCAATGGGACCAGATGTTGGTGACTTCGTCTAAATGGATTAGGACGGGGTATGACATGTGGTATCAGAGCGGTGGTCTTAGCGAACCAGGTCTTGCATTAGTGTGTCTAACTGATAGTTGTTTAGATGCATTAGTGAGTCTGGACTTCGACCGTGTCTGCATGTCAAAAGTTTTGCTTATCATTTCGTGTCAAAAATTACCTACCTATTATCCTTAGGAAATTACCTACTTATCATTCTTAGTCTAGACACATCTTACTGCATTGATTGCATGAATAGTGTATAGGCAAAATTCATATCCTAGCATATCTGCTAATTCATATCTTAGCGTATCTGTTACTGTTACCTTTGCCTGACAGCTTTCAAAATTTTCTCCGTAATTTGCGAATATGTATTCTATGTAGTTAGAATATCATCTAATATTCGAAAATCATTTCATATCGAAAAACCCTTTACTCAATCGTACGAAATGGAACTCGCCACTAGTTCAAGTTCTTTAGAATCTGACAGCTATTCCGACATGGATGTTCACCTAAGCTACGGAAGCAGCGTCACCAGAATGAATTCAACCAAACAACCATCCCCAATTCTTCTGATGAGTTCGTAGTCGACTTAATCGATAGAGACGAGAAGAAGGCTGTAACGACCCTAGAATTTCCAACATTTATTTATTAATAATTACTATTATTAATACGTATGATTAAACGAATGTATGTTATTACATTTACATGTTGCCTTGATTGCCCGTACTTGAACTTTAAATGCCCGAAACGTCTTTGTGACACCCGAAACTTGCACGAATAATATTTTAAGATATTATTTACATTCATGATTAATTTTATTAATCATTTTAATTAACTAAAGCTATTAGTTAGTTACTTGGGCTTAAGTTGGACCTTTATTGGATTACTTGCTAACTACTTGCAAACTTGGGCCTTTTAATGTTAATGGACTTGTGTAAGCCCACCCTACTTATATTATGGATTAACTAGCCCATGTTAGCACTTGTAAGTATTAGTTTGAAGGTTAACTAGTTAGTTTGTTCAATTGGAATCTAGTTGACTTGTTATCCCCATGCATGGCCCTTCATTAACCACCTTTTGAAGCTTTAACACCTTAGTGACCAACAAACAACTCACCCACCCTTGGTGAGCTGCTGAACCGTCGGCACCCATGGAGTAAAAGGGTTCAAAAATCTTTTTTTTCACTCACTTGCTCACTTACTTCACTCTTGTTTCATTCACTCAAAACACACACTTGAAATCCTCTCAAACTTTCTCTCAACTTTCTCTAGTTCTTGCAAGTAAGTTGCAGACTTTTTTCTCTCCTTCTATGCTTAACAAAACCGAACCATAAGACACATTAATCATCAACATGCTTTGTTGTTTTTAATCTTTGTTTACATGTGTTGATTTCTTGTTAGTTGTTACTTACTTTCTAGCTTTCAAGAAGCAAACTTAATAGTTTGATTTCTTCATCTTTATCTTGTTATAACAAGAACATTCAAGAACATAATCTATCTAGTTATGTTCTACATATTTTGTTTCAAAAAAATTAAAGTTCATAGTTGTATAAACTCATTACTTGTAGTTCTTGAAGTAACTTTGAAGTTACTTCACTTAAAGATCAACTTTGGTTGAACCTTTAAAAGTATGAGCAACTATGAATCATTTTCTTGTTTACTTAAGTTACTACTTCATTTATGCACTTTATTTACATGTTGTTAGTTTATTTGGTCAAGTACTACAAGTTAGACTTGATCTCATAATTTTCTTGAACTTAAAAGTTAACTTATAAGTTTCAAGAACATAGAAGTGTAACTTACTAGTTACAACTTCAAATACCTTTGAAAGATCCAAGTTATCTAGCTTATGGTCTTCTTAATTTGTCATAAACAAAAGCTATAAAGTTTACATACACTTTACTAGTTGATAATTTAAGTTTATAACTTGTTTTTACTTCTAAAGTTCATGTAAGTGTTGAAACTAAGACTTTGATGTAACTTTGGTTCATCAAACCTCATACAACTCTTAAGTGAGTTGATCTACATGTCTTGAGACTCACACTTGTGTTATAATTGTCAAATTTTAGTTGTATTACTTTTACATTTCATGTATGTGCTAAATCTAAGACTTTGATGTAACTTTGGTTCATCAAAACACTTACAACACTTAAATGAGTTGATCTTCATGTCTTAGACTTGCACTTGAGTTATGATGGACAAACCTTGGTCAAGATGATGTTAACACATCAACGAGTTGTACACTTGAAGCTATACGCATCAAGGATGAGAACCATGATGAGCATCAAGCACCAAGACACCGGAACTCACCTAAAACCCACTGTTTCTGTCCAAAAGTTTCTGTTCAGCTGTTTCTGGAACATACCCGTGGGTCTGGGCTGACCTAACCTTGATTTTTGGATAGAACTTTCCGAGTAGATAATTTTTCGTTTAGGACTCGTCTTCATCCGAGTTACGGTTTAGGATTTATGGCCCTCCGATCGTCACTATGTCCATTTAACGTTGTGCAGAAATTTCAGACCTACTCGCACTTATACCGTTGCCACGGTCAAACGAAGACGAGTTAGCTTCTGTAATTTTAACCACACTTAAACGACTCATATACGGAGCCATAGACACTGGCCTCACCTCTGTTCGGTTTGTGTAGAGGCCGTGGTGACTGATCCAAGTCAGCCTTTGTTTTAAAATACTTTCATAAACGAACCTTACTTGTTACCTTTTGTTTAATGATGATTGATGATGACCCTTATGACCTTAATTACATACTTATAAACCTTTTGAGACGACTTACTGACTTAGTACTATTTGACTTAGGTTGAGGACATTTGGACCGTTACTTGCACACCATTTTCCCGACTACTACTTTACCGCTACTACTATCATTGTGAGTTATAGCATTCCCTTTTTACTTTAACTTATTTTGGGAACTGAGAATGCATGCGGATTTTATGTTTTACATACTAGGCACGAGTACTTAAACTTTATATATGTGTGGGTTATAAAACGGCAGAAACATTCCCTTTAGCTCGGTAACGTTTAATCATTGGTTTATGAACCGGTGAACGCGAATCTTAGATATGGATCCATAGGGTTTGACATCCCCACTCGGGCTAGTAGCGCTAGCAGTCAACGAGTGTTTAATACTTCGTAAACATACGCACTCGCCAAGTGTACTTTCAGGGGGTATTTTAAACGTTAAGTTAGTTACCAAGTGCTCACGGTTAGCATATACTTTATCATACTGTTTTGAAACGCTCTTTGTAGCACTGAAATCTCGTGGCCTACCTTACATACTGTTATACTTAAACTATAGCTCACCAACCTCTGTGTTGACGTTTTTAAGCATGTATTTCTCAGGTGCTTGAGGTTGCTTCCGCTGTCTTACTTGTCGTGCTGTAGAACCCGCTGCTTAGAGTTGTTATCGCATGACTACTTATCTTGCATTCAAACTTATTTACTTTTGAAACTATGTTATGTAACGACCTTTGGGGTCACGTACACTTATTTATTGCTTCTACTTAGCGAAGCATGTTTTTGAAATGTAAAACAATTGATGTCGGTTATGACATCACCTTTTTATCATGAATGCAACTTCTTTTATTACAGCATATAGTACTTAACCTTGTAATGATCCTGTTGTTGATGATTCGTACACGATGGTTTTGTACGGGGCATCTCATTTGGTATCAGAGCGTTGGTTGTAGGGAATTAGGATGCATTAGTGAATCTAAGACCGACCCGAGTAGGATTCACTAATAGGACTAATCTACAACTTGCTAGTTTACTTGTTTCCGCTGTGTTTACTGCATGCTGCTGCTTACTTTTACTGCTATATGCCGTATGCTACTATATGATATCACTACTGCATGATGCTACTTGCTTCCGATTACACGCTACTTTCATACGATTTGCCGATATTGCCATGCTACTTACTGTTATACATGATTTAAACTGTTGGCCTATTATTTGCGTGCTTACTGACAGGGAAAATTTACTTTTCCTTGTTCAGATGTCGGACGTTCCACCTATTGACATTCCGGGCAGTACAGGCTCAGACCCCGTTGTTCCACCTACTGCTGCACCTGCTGCTGCTGCTGCTGCCGATATTCCGGCCCCGACACCCACTGGCGATCCCGGCGCTTCTACTTCTGGAGCTAGCTCTAGCGCACCTGCCCCAGCGTCTGCTTCCAGACCCCCGAGGCAACTGGCTCGCATTGGTGGTATGGAGATCCCCGCGGAGTTCGGGGAAGGTCCCTTCCGTAATCACTGGCGCACACCTTGCCGACGCACTCCCGACGGACGCCTAGCCGTGATTACGCCAGGCCGACACCGACAGATGTTGGCCGCTTTCGGACATTTCGGATTACCACCTCCGCCACCCACGTCACCACCACATGATTCAGACGACGGGTCTTCCACCGATGCTCCTTCAGACGACACCTCATCTGACGACTCCAGCGATGATGAGGATCCTGCCGATAGACCTATTCAGGCACCCTCCACCCCGCCGAAGAAGCGGTACCGTTTCGATGGCACCGTCATTCCAGGGGTGAATGGAGGTCGTGCTTTTACTGATGCTTTTGGCCATCGACGTAGGGTTACTGCTCGTAAACGAGTTGTGCCATACCCTGCCGACCCACAGATACGTAAGGTTCCCCGTTACGTATTGACTATTCCTGGAACCGTACCACCTAGATTCAGATACGCACCACTTACATCTAGGGACGTACCGTCTACATCCGGAGCCGGACCATCTACATCAGCACCACCGGCACCACCCGCCCCACCTGCACCGCCTGCCCCACCAGCTCCCTCTAACGAGGAACTGATGAGGGAGATTGAGACTCTCCGAGCTCGAGTCACTGAGCTCGAGGAGCAGTTGGCTCGAGGAGCAGTTCACCCGCCTTCACCGTAGGACCTTGTATTTAGATTTCATGATGTAATCTAGATATAGTTTCATGTATTTCATATGTATTGTACGAACTTATTCAGATGTATGAAACTTATTATTATTAATGAATGGAACTTTGCGTTATTTAATTCTTGCACGATGTTCTATTTACATTGCTGTACGATGATTCTGTGGTATTTGTACCTAGATGCATTATTTAATAACATGTGATGTTTTGATTCCATGTTAGTCACTATATACTGTATTACTACTACTTGCATGCTGGATTTTGACTTGGGTCAAAATTTTTGTTTAGAATACCATGGCTAACGGAAGAACCACGCCTACCGCCGCCCAGATTGAGGACATGATTAACGAACGTGTTGCTGCTGCTCTAGCAGAAAGGAACCCTCCAATTGTACCACCGCCTGTCGTTCTACTCGTCCGAGATGGGTGTACTTACAACGAATTCCAGAGCTGCAAACCGCATAACTTCAGCGGCACCGAGGGACCAGTTGGTCTCACCAGATAGTTCGAAAAGTTGGAATCGGTATTCAGGGTTAGCAATTGTTCGGAAGCTAACAAAACGAAATTTGCATCTTGCACGCTTTCTGATGACGCGCTTACATGGTGGAATACCATGGCCCAAGCGCAAGGAATTGATGAGGCATATGCTACGCCTTGGGAAGAATTTAAATGTGCTATGATCGAGGAATACTGTCCGAGAACCGAAATTCAGAAGATGGAAATCGAATTTATGCAGTTAAAGGCCGTAGGGAACGACCTTAACAGTTACAACCGTAGGTTTTTGGAGTTGGCACTTATGTGTCCGACCATGGTCACCCCCGAATTCAAGCGCATGGAGAAATACTTCTCGGGACTTCCTAAGTCCATCAAGGGTAATGTTACCTCATCCAAACCACCGAATGTTCCCGAAGCTATGCGCATGGCGCATACTCTCCTGAATCAAATCATCCTTGACGAGCCGGAGAAGGCTAAGTTTGAAGCCGGTAGTAGTGAAAAGAGGAAATGGGACAACAACCATAACAACCACAACAACCACAACAACAATAACAACAACAGGGGTAGAAACTATGATCAAAACCTGGCGAAGCGACATGAAGGGTTCAGGCAAAACAACAACAACCCCAACCCCAACAACAACAACTCCAACCCGAACTACAAGGGCACGCTACCACAATGCAAGAGGTGCTACAAGCACCACACCGGGTATTGTAATGCTGTTTGTGAGAAGTGCAAGAAGAGCGGGCACATCGGTAGAGACTGCAAGACTACCACAATGACAGGGAGGCCGAACACCAACGGGCCGAAAAAGTGTTACGAATGCGGGCAGACGGGCCATTTCAGAAACGAGTGCCCGAACAAACGAAAGGATGGCGGACCACCGCGTGCTAGAGCTTTTAATGTTAATGCAAGGGATGCACGCGATAACCCCGACTTGGTGACAGGTATATTCACAATCAACAATCTTTTAGCTTCTGTCTTGTTTGATACTGGTGCGGATAGAAGTTATGTATGTAGACATTTTTGCGATAAGATTAATTGGTCATTAGTCCCGTTAAAAGAAAGTATGCTTGTCGAGGTCGCCAATGGAAAACTTGAAAAGGTTGACCATATTAGTCGTGGAGCTATTATCAATATAGCTGGTGCAGATTTTGAAATTGATTTGATACCTATCAAACTGGGAAGTTTTGACGTGATCGTCGGTATGGATTGGTTGAGCAAGATAAAGGCCGATGTTATCTGTGGAGATAAAGCACTTCGCATACCACAAGGAGATGTCGAACCACTGGTTATCTATGGAGAGAGATGTACCTCAAAGTTAAACCTCATTAGTTGCGTGAAAGCGCAAAAGATTATGAAGAAGGGACGTTTTGCTGTCCTAGCACATGTGAAAGCAGTAGAAACTGAGGTAAAGAGCGTGAACGACGTTCGAATTGTGAACGAATTTTCCGATGTCTTCCCAGAGGAATTGCCTGGATTACCGCCGCAGAGAGCAGTAGAGTTTCAGATTGACTTAGTGCCCGGAGCTGCACCTGTAGCTCGCGCACCTTATAGACTCGCACCTTCCGAGATGCAAGAATTACAGAGTCAACTACAAGAGCTATTAGATCGAGGGTTTATCCAACCAAGCTTCTCGCCTTGGGGCGCACCTGTGTTGTTTGTGAAGAAGAAGGATGGATCCTTCCGTATGTGTATCGACTACCGTGAACTCAACAAATTGACTATCAAGAATCGGTATCCTCTTCCACGAATTGACGATCTTTTTGATCAACTACAAGGATCGAGCGTTTATTCAAAGATCGATTTGCGATCCGGATATCACCAGCTGAGGGTGAAGGAAAGTGACGTGATGAAAACTGCATTCAGGACCCGTTATGGTCATTATGAGTTCCTCGTGATGCCATTCGGTTTGACAAATGCACCTGCCGTGTTCATGGATCTCATGAATCGTGTCTGCAAGCCTTACTTGGATAAGTTTGTTATCGTCTTCATAGATGATATCCTCATCTACTCTAAGAGCGAAGAAGAACATGAGCAACACCTTCGGCTAGTGCTTGAACTCTTAAGACAAGAGCAACTTTACGCCAAATTCTCCAAGTGCGAATTTTGGTTGAAGGAAGTACAGTTTTTGGGTCATGTTGTGAGCGACCAGGGTATCAAAGTTGATCCCGCCAAGATTGAAGCCATTAGCAAGTGGGAGACCCCCACTACTCCAACGCATATTCGCCAATTTCTAGGTCTCGCCGGTTATTATCGAAGGTTTATCGAAGGATTTTCTCTGATTGCGCGTCCTTTGACCGCACTGACTCACAAGGGCAAGAAGTTCATTTGGGAACCCGCACACGAATCAGCATTCCAAACTTTAAAGAAGAAGTTAACCACCGCACCTATCCTATCCCTTCCTGAAGGCAGTGACGACTTTGTTGTTTATTGTGATGCATCGAAGAGTGGTTTTGGTTGTGTACTAATGCAACGATCAAAGGTTATTGCCTATGCCTCCCGCCAATTAAAGATTCACGAGCAGAACTACACTACACATGATCTTGAACTTGGAGCCGTTGTCTTTGCACTCAAATTGTGGAGACATTATTTGTATGGAACTAAGAGCACTATCTTCACCGATCACAAGAGTCTCCAGCACATCTTCGATCAGAAGCAACTGAATATGAGACAGCGTCGATGGATCGAGACGCTCAACGACTATGATTGTGAACTCCGTTATCACCCTGGCAAGGCCAATGTTGTAGCTGACGCTTTAAGCCGAAAGGAGAGGACGACACCTCTTCTTGTTAGGGCTCTGAACATCACCATTCATTCGAACCTCAACAACCAAATCAGAGTAGCCCAAGTTGAGGCTCTCAAGGAGGAAAACATATCTCACGAGCATTTGAACATACTTGTCTCTCGATTCGAGGTTAGAGAGTCTGGACTCCGATGTTATGCCGGAAGAATTTGGGTACCTTATTATGGAGATCTACGAAACCTGATACTTGATGAAGCACACAAATCGAGATATTCGATTCACCCCGGTGCGGGTAAGATGTACCACGACCTTAAAGAACAGTATTGGTGGCCGAATCTTAAGAAGGATGTTGCGACTTATGTTGGTAAGTGTTTGACTTGCTCAAAGGTTAAAGCCGAGCATCAGAGACCTTCTGGGTTACTTCAACAGCCGGAAATCCCACAATGGAAGTGGGAAAGGATCACAATGGATTTTATTACTAAGCTGCCGAAGACGGTGGGCGGATGCGATACTATTTGGGTTATTGTTGACCGCCTTACCAAATCTGCACACTTTCTAGCGATGAAGGAAACTGATACAATGGAAAGACTTGCTCAGCTGTACATCAAAGAGGTTGTATCTCGTCATGGTGTACCTTTATCGATCATCTCCGATCACGATCCCCGTTTTGCTTCTAGATTTTGGCGTTCTTTGCAAGAAGCCATGGGAACTCGTCTCGACATGAGTACTGCGTATCATCCTCACACTGACGGGCAAAGTGAACGAACGATTCAGACCTTAGAGGACATGTTGCGTGCATGTGTTATTGATTTTGGAAAGGCCTGGGAAAGGCATTTGCCACTCGCCGAATTCTCGTACAACAACAGTTATCACTCTAGCATTAATGCTGCACCTTTCGAAGCGTTGTATGGCCGTAAGTGCCGATCTCCTATTTGTTGGGCCGAAGTAGGCGAAAAGCAAATCACCGGACCCGAGGTAGTCCACGAAACGACGGAGAAGATTGCTTAGATTCAAGCTAGACTTAAGACTGCCTGTGATCGCCAAAAGAGTTATGCCGATCTTAAACGTAAAGACTTTGAATTCAACGTTGGTGATCGTGTAATGTTAAAGGTTGCACCTTGGAAAGGTGTGATCCATTTTGGAAAACGTGGAAAGTTAAACCCACGATACATTGGTCCTTTTGAAATATTGGAACGTGTTGGACCCGTTGCATACCGTTTGGATCTACCAGCACAATTGAGCTCAGTTCATCCTACCTTCCATGTATCGAACTTGAAGAAGTGTCTTGCTGCACCCGAACTTATCATACCATTGGAAGAACTTACTATTGACGACAAACTCCACTTTGTGGAAGAACCAGTTGAGATTATGGATCGTGAGATCAAAACTTTGAAACGCAACAAGATTCCGATCGTTTGAGTACGATGGAATGCCAAACGAGGACCTGAGTTTACTTGGGAGCGAGAGGATCAAATGATGCGAAAGTATCCTCACCTTTTCCCAACTCCTCCATCTACCTCAGCTTAAATTTCGGGACGAAATTTTCTTTAACAGGTGGGTAATGTAACGACCCTAGAATTTCCAACATTTATTTATTAATAGTTACTATTATTAATACGTATGATTAAACGAATGCATTTTATTACATTTACATGTTGCCTTGATTGCCCGTACTTGAACTTTAAATGCCCGAAACGTCTTTGTGACACCCGAAACTTGCACGAATAATATTTTAAGATATTATTTACATTCATGATTAATTTTATTAATCATTTTAATTAACTAAAGCTATTAGTTAGTTACTTGGGCTTAA
Source organism: Rutidosis leptorrhynchoides (assembly GCF_046630445.1). Classification (NCBI taxonomy): domain Eukaryota; kingdom Viridiplantae; phylum Streptophyta; class Magnoliopsida; order Asterales; family Asteraceae; genus Rutidosis; species Rutidosis leptorrhynchoides. Next base: position 1,662,139 of record NC_092342.1, on the reverse strand, counting down.
GTTGGACCTTTATTGGATTACTTGCTAACTACTTGCAAACTTGGGCCTTTTAGTGTTAATGGACTTGTGTAAGCCCACCCTACTTATATTATGGATTAACTAGCCCATGTTAGCACTTGTAAGTATTAGTTTGAAGGTTAACTAGTTAGTTTGTTCAATTGGAATCTAGTTGACTTGTTATCCCCATGCATGGCCCTTCATTAACCACCTTTTGAAGCTTTAACACCTTAGTGACCAACAAACAACTCACCCACCCTTGGTGAGCTGCTGAACCATCGGCACCCATGGAGTAAAAGGGTTCAAAAATCTTTTTTTTCACTCACTTGCTCACTTACTTCACTCTTGTTTCATTCACTCAAAACACACACTTGAAATCCTCTCAAACTTTCTCTCAACTTTCTCTAGTTCTTGCAAGTAAGTTGAAGACTTTTTTCTCTCCTTCTATGCTTAACAAAACCGAACCATAAGACACATTAATCATCAACATGCTTTGTTGTTTTTAATCTTTGTTTACATGTGTTGATTTCTTGTTAGTTGTTACTTACTTTCTAGCTTTCAAGAAGCAAACTTAATAGTTTGATTTCTTCATCTTTATCTTGTTATAACAAGAACATTCAAGAACATAATCTATCTAGTTATGTTCTACATATTTTGTTTCAAAAAAATTAAAGTTCATAGTTGTATAAACTCATTACTTGTAGTTCTTGAAGTAACTTTGAAGTTACTTCACTTAAAGATCAACTTTGGTTGAACCTTTAAAAGTATGAGCAACTATGAATCATTTTCTTGTTTACTTAAGTTACTACTTCATTTATGCACTTTATTTACATGTTGTTAGTTTATTTGGTCAAGTACTACAAGTTAGACTTGATCTCATAATTTTCTTGAACTTAAAAGTTAACTTATAAGTTTCAAGAACATAGAAGTGTAACTTACTAGTTACAACTTCAAATACCTTTGAAAGATCCAAGTTATCTAGCTTATGGTCTTCTTAATTTGTCATAAACAAAAGCTATAAAGTTTACATACACTTTACTAGTTGATAATTTAAGTTTATAACTTGTTTTTACTTCTAAAGTTCATGTAAGTGTTGAAACTAAGACTTTGATGTAACTTTGGTTCATCAAACCTCATACAACTCTTAAGTGAGTTGATCTACATGTCTTGAGACTCACACTTGTGTTATAATTGTCAAATTTTAGTTGTATTACTTTTACATTTCATGTATGTGCTAAATCTAAGACTTTGATGTAACTTTGGTTCATCAAAACACTTACAACACTTAAATGAGTTGATCTTCATGTCTTAGACTTGCACTTGAGTTATGATGGACAAACCTTGGTCAAGATGATGTTAACACATCAACGAGTTGTACACTTGAAGCTATACGCATCAAGGATGAGAACCATGATGAGCATCAAGCACCAAGACACCGGAACTCACCTAAAACCCACTGTTTCTGTCCAAAAGTTTCTGTTCAGCTGTTTCTGGAACAGACCCGTGGGTCTGGGCTGACCTAACCTTGATTTTTGGATAGAACTTTCCGAGTAGATAATTTTTCGTTTAGGACTCGTCTTCATCCGAGTTACGGTTTAGGATTTATGGCCCTCCGATCGTCACTATGTCCATTTAACGTTGTGCAGAAATTTCAGACCTACTCGCACTTATACCGTTGCCACGGTCAAACGAAGACGAGTTAGCTTCTGTAATTTTAACCACACTTAAACGACTCATATACGGAGCCATAGACACTGGCCTCACCTCTGTTCGGTTTGTGTAGAGGCCGTGGTGACTGATCCAAGTCAGCCTTTGTTTTAAAATACTTTCATAAACGAACCTTACTTGTTACCTTTTGTTTAATGATGATTGATGATGACCCTTATGACCTTAATTACATACTTATAAACCTTTTGAGACGACTTACTGACTTAGTACTATTTGACTTAGGTTGAGGACATTTGGACCGTTACTTGCACACCATTTTCCCGACTACTACTTTACCGCTACTACTATCATTGTGAGTTATAGCATTCCCTTTTTACTTTAACTTATTTTGGGAACTGAGAATGCATGCGGATTTTATGTTTTACATACTAGGCACGAGTACTTAAACTTTATATATGTGTGGGTTATAAAACGGCAGAAACATTCCCTTTAGCTCGGTAACGTTTAATCATTGGTTTATGAACCGGTGAACGCGAATCTTAGATATGGATCCATAGGGTTTGACATCCCCACTCGGGCTAGTAGCGCTAGCAGTCAACGAGTGTTTAATACTTCGTAAACATACGCACTCGCCAAGTGTACTTTCAGGGGGTATTTTAAACGTTAAGTTAGTTACCAAGTGCTCACGGTTAGCATATACTTTATCATACTGTTTTGAAACGCTCTTTGTAGCACTGAAATCTCGTGGCCTACCTTACATACTGTTATACTTAAACTATAGCTCACCAACCTCTGTGTTGACGTTTTTAAGCATGTATTTCTCAGGTGCTTGAGGTTGCTTCCGCTGTCTTACTTGTCATGCTGTAGAACCCGCTGCTTAGAGTTGTTATCGCATGACTACTTATCTTGCATTCAAACTTATTTACTTTTGAAACTATGTTATGTAACGACCTTTGGGGTCACGTACACTTATTTATTGCTTCTACTTAGCGAAGCATGTTTTTGAAATGTAAAACAATTGATGTCGGTTATGACATCACCTTTTTATCATGAATGCAACTTCTTTTATTACAGCATATAGTACTTAACCTTGTAATGATCCTGTTGTTGATGATTCGTACACGATGGTTTTGTACGGGGCATCTCATTTGGTATCAGAGCGTTGGTTGTAGGGAATTAGGATGCATTAGTGAGTCTAAGACCGAACCGAGTAGGATTCAATAATAGGACTAATCTACAACTTGCTAGTTTACTTGTTTCCGCTGTGTTTACTGCATGCTGCTGCTTACTTTTACTGCTATATGCCGTATGCTACTATATGATATCACTACTGCATGATGCTACTTGCTTCCGATTACACGCTACTTTCATACGATTTGCCGATATTGCCATGCTACTTACTGTTATACATGATTTAAACTGTTGGCCTATTATTTGCGTGCTTACTGACAGGGAAAATTTACTTTTCCTTGTTCAGATGTCGGACGTTCCACCTGTTGACATTCCGGGCAGTACAGGCTCAGACCCCGTTGTTCCACCTACTGCTGCACCTGCTGCTGCTGCTGCTGCCGATATTCCGGCCCCGACACCCACTGGCGATCCCGACGCTTCTACTTCTGGAGCTAGCTCTAGCGCACCTGCCCCAGCGTCTGCTTCCAGACCCCCGAGGCAACTGGCTCGCATTGGTGGTATGGAGATCCCCGTGGAGTTCGGGGAAGGTCCCTTCCGTAATCACTGGCGCACACCTTGCCGACGCACTCCCGACGGACGCCTAGCCGTGATTACGCCAGGCCGAAACCGACAGATGTTGGCCGCTTTCGGACATTTCGGATTACCACCTCCGCCACCCGCGTTACCACCACATGATTCAGACGACGGGTCTTCCACCGATGCTCCTTCAGACGACACCTCATCTGACGACTCCAGCGATGATGAGGATCCTGCCGATAGACCTATTCAGGCACCCTCCACCCCGCCGAAGAAGCGGTACCGTTTCGATGGCACCGTCATTCCAGGGGTGAATGGAGGTCGTGCTTTTACTGATGCTTTTGGCCATCGACGTAGGGTTACTGCTCGTAAACGAGTTGTGCCATACCCTGCCGACCCACAGATACGTAAGGTTCCCCGTTACGTATTGACTATTCCTGGAACCGTACCACCTAGATTCAGATACGCACCACTTACATCTAGGGACGTACCGTCTACATCCGGAGCCGGACCATCTACATCAGCACCACCGGCACCACCCGCCCCACCTGCACCGCCTGCCCCACCAGCTCCCTCTAACGAGGAACTGATGAGGGAGATTGAGACTCTCCGAGCTCGAGTCACTGAGCTCGAGGAGCAGTTGGCTCGAGGAGCAGTTCACCCGCCTTCACCGTAGGACCTTGTATTTAGATTTCATGATGTAATCTAGATATAGTTTCATGTATTTCATATGTATTGTACGAACTTATTCAGATGTATGAAACTTATTATTATTAATGAATGGAACTTTGCGTTATTTAATTCTTGCACGATGTTCTATTTACATTGCTGTACGATGATTCTGTGGTATTTGTACCTAGATGCATTATTTAATAACATGTGATGTTTTGATTCCATGTTAGTCACTATATACTGTATTACTACTACTTGCATGCTGGATTTTGACTTGGGTCAAAATTTTTGTTTAGAATACCATGGCTAACGGAAGAACCACGCCTACCGCCGCCCAGATTGAGGACATGATTAACGAACGTGTTGCTGCTGCTCTAGCAGAAAGGAACGTGTTAGAAACAAACAAATTAACTATGAGAAATTTTGTTAAGAATCCACGCTAACTGTTCCTAGCTAACTGTTAATTCCGTATCACAATTTATTTATCGCAATTTATTTATCGCATTTAACTTATCGCAATTTTAATTCTCGCAATTTTATTTATTGTCATTTAATTTCTGTTATTTATTTTACGCACTTTAAATATCGGGACACGTATACAAAGTTTTGACATATCATATCGACGCATCTATATATATTATTTGGAAGACAAAATTTTTGAAATGGTCCCTGTGGTTTGTATCAAAATGCTGATTTAGTCCCTGTGGTTTTTTTTGATGAATTTCGTCCTCGTGGTTTGCAAATGTTGCTGATTTCGTCTCTATTTATGACGGCCGTCTAAATTAGCCGTTAAATCTGATCATGTGCAATACATGTGAGGGTAAATATGTCTTTTTGCTTCTCATCTTCATCCTCTGCCTTGTCTTCTGTACTTTTCATTTTCCTTCCCAAATAAACCATGACATTGAAATTAATCAAACCTTTAAACTAAAATCAAACATTCAAATCCTAATCAAAATTCAAAATCATGAAATCTACAAACTAAAACTAAATTATACCCAAATCTACATCAAACACGATATTATACTTCATCTTCTTCCACAAATCCTCTATGTTTTCTAATCAAACCTAAATTAAACTCAAATCAAAACAACAATACCATCTCTATTACCACAAAAACTATAAATTAAACCCTCAATTTAAAACAAAAAGCATCATTCCATTTTGTTATTCGCTGCTCAACATCTTCACTCATAATATATGAGTTCAGGTGTGAAAAGATTTTACCATCATCAAATTACAAGCCACCACCACTTGGTCAAATCACCAAATACCATTACACCATCAGATATGAAAATAACTACTCCGTATTATTAATATTGCATAACTCCTCTTTTTCTACAAATAGCATTTCACAAATTACTATAGAAACGTGGCAATAAAACTAAAAGCAAAAAATTAAATCTTTTATAGTTTTCTAAAAAAAATAATTTTTTTAATCAACCTGCATATTTGCAACCAACTCTCCATGTTTGAATATGATTTGGGTTTTATTTTAACGTGGCATAACTCCCTTTTTTCCGGAGTAGTGGTGGCGTCGGAACAGATCTTCTGGTAGTTTCAAGCTTCGATGAAGATCTCGACCTCTCGGGTTGATGTAGATCTGGGTTTGAAGATGATCCGTTTCAAGCTTTGGTGAAGATCTTCGGAATATGCAAAGTTAAGTTTACAAAATTGGTTCATAGATTGGAGTAAACCAACACAGATCTTGATTTCGCAAATTTGGGGTTTGTGAAAATCGGGCCAGATCTAAACTGAAATGACGAAGGGTTTGAGTAGACATAAATGCTTGATTCGATGATGATATAATAAATTAGTGAGCATTATTTTTTTTATTTTTTATTTTTGGCAAAAAATATGAGCATTTAGGTTTTTAATTACACTTTTGCTTGGTTCTGTTTGAGTTTTTTTTATTTGAAGTTAGATCTTTGATTTGATTTTAAGTAAAAATAAATTAGGGTTTATACTTGCTGTTATTTTGGGCAAGAACATATAAGACAAGGAGAGAAACAGGGAAGTGACAAAATTGCCCTCACATGTTTGGCACATGACCCCGATTTAACGGATTTTTCAACGTCCGTCAGAAATAGGGATGAAATCAGCAATATTTACAAATCACGAGGACAAAATCCATCAAAAATAAACCACAGGGACTAAATCAGCGTTTTAATACAAACCACAGGGACCATTTCAGCAATTTTGTCTATTTGGAATAACCATAGACACTCTATATGCAGTAATGCTGGAGTTAGCTATACAGGGTTGAGGTTGATTCTACAATAATATATATAGTTTGAGTTGTGATCGAGTCTGAGACATGTACACGGGTCACGATACGTATTAATTAATTCGAATATTATATATTAAACTATATATGAATTATTGGACTGTTAACTGTGGAGTATCGACTGTGGACTAATAACAATGGACAATTAAAATGAATTAAAATATTGATTATAACATATGAAACTAAACATTTCTTCAAGTTTGTCACTTGATTTCATCTTAAACCTCATTTGTATCTCGACGATTAGAATATGCGATCAAACCTTTCATGATTTTTTAAAACACCTCAATCGAGAGGATGAACCAACCGCACTTCATCTACGAAAGAAAAGATTGATACATATAGTTATGCACCTAAAAATACTCGGAACCTGAGTAAACGTTTAACACGTAACTGTGTTAATTCTTTTAGCGTTATTATTACCGAAAATAACTTTGCAACTCCTGTTCAAGATAGCCAAATTTGTCACAGCTCCAGCAAGTCAACTTCGACTTTTCGTTCAAATCAACCTTATTATAACTTTGATATATACGTTTTCCATTTTTATTGTTACCGGTGAATCTTTTATATTCCACTAAATTACCAGCAGACGTACCAGCAACCTCGTTGCTCCTTGGCTTAAATCTCTACGACAAATCAATATATTTATCTATTGAAGTCTTATCATGAACTCATCGGTATCTCGTAACGATAATTACCATACCAAGTACTGGAAGGCATCAATCGATAATCTCGAAATTCTCAGCGATTCTACGACAACAATTTTTATATATATAAATATATATATATATATATATATATATATATATATATATATATATATATATATATATATATATATATATATATAAATATAACTTCTATCTCCTGGATTTACGAATTTCAATTTTGAATTTCTGAAAAGCGCTTTAGCTTATGAATCAGTTTCCTGAATTTTGAAAAAGCTGATGAAGCAGTGAAAACTGAAGACTGCCTTAACAGTCAAAAGTTTGATGATAAAGAATGGATTGTTGGAAAAGCTCAAAGATTTTGATACTGAAAAATGAATTGAGCAAATCATGAAAGAGACTCTGAACAAGGACTAAATTTGTACATAAAAGAATCCTGATGATTCTGTTTCTGATGAAATCTTTAACGAATACCTTGCTCCTTAATCACTCTAAATCATCATGAATGAATTTCTTCATCACAATTTGATTCAAGATATTATCGTATCTTTCATTATTAATATCCTCAATATTTCTGAAGATATCTTCATAAATATTCTCGTCCGATATAAATTATCTATCCGCGCTATCTGTGATATATCATAAAAGGAAACTGTCTTAGTTTCTATATTCTGTAAACCTTCGAGTTTAAAATAAGAATGTTTTTAAAGTAGTGTTGGAAATTGATGCATGAGTTAGTATAATATAATGACACTTGATCAACATGATTATATTACAGTAAGTCATGCTGAGTTTCTAATAGAACGTGATGATTCACAGATCATAACATCATCATGTGCCATGTTACACGACTCTTACATTCTACCTAATCTATAAACATATCAAGAACATATTTTCTTGATAGTTATATCTTTTCTCCTGAATTCTGGTAATATAACCTATCAAGATCGTGCTAATACATTCTTTCTTATTTAGAACATGATGTTTATCCAAAATTCCATACTTACGAATTCTGGACCGTTACTCGCTTTACTAGAGGTCGGGAGGATAATAAAAAGGCAAAGAGCTCCAAAATATAAGAGAAAATATAAAGCCCAATAACAACAAGGAAGTTACAAACCGTGGATATTAATAGGAATAGCAATATAAAGACACGGCATAATTAAGAATAGTATCACCCCAAGGGTATATTAAAAGTAAACATATTTATCTGGTGGAAGATTGAAAAGAAGGATGACAGAAATGATAATTAGGAAAATATTAGGGATTAGAACTGGATTAAGCGTTTTCACAATCTTTTAGATGTATGAAGTAAGAAAGAAAGTATAGGAATAGTGAGAATAATGGAACGGGAGAGCTTAATTTATAATGGAAATATCAGACAGAGTAATCGAGGCAGATCACCGTATTTAATTATAGAGATCTTAATTTCCTTATTCATTGAAGAATCAAATCTTTTAGATTTCGAAGATTTTCTTTAAATCCCTTGAATTTCGGAATTCAACCAAGACAACGTCAAAAGTTAAGACGCACCTTATTTTCTAAATTCAACCATGACTACTCAAAAGTTATGATGAAACTTGTCTTTCCCATTTCACTATTTAGTGATAGCTTCATTCATACTCTTCGAATAATCGAATTGTTTTATCCAAATTCCTCAACGGTGATAAAACTCTATTTATCAACTCATATTCGTCATGAAAATATTTTATTTATTAGCCATGACGACCTCGATCAAATTTCGGGACGAAATTTCTTTAACGGGTAGGTACTGTGACGACCCGGAAATTTCCGACCAAATTTAAACTTAACCTTGGTATGATTTCGACACGATAAGCAAAGTCTAAAAAGTTGTCTCAAAAAGTTTGAACTATTTTCAAATATTCATGTGACCTTCGATTGTCCCCGATGATTCACGAACCATTGCTTGTAAATATGTGGATATATATAAATATGTGTATATATAAATATATGTATGTATATATATATATATATATATATATATATATATATATATATAATAACATGAACATTAATAAACTATTATATACATTTATTGTTATAAATAAATATGTAAAATAAAATACATTGTAATAAAAACTATTATTTTATATGTATATTTCTTGAATATATATATATATATTGTTATATTTAATCTAATTATTTAATATATAGTTATTTGCGTAGTAAATTTTGTTATTTAAAACTGTTTATATATATACATAGTGTATATTAAATATAATTAATTTTGAGCTTAAATAGTAAATGTCTGTAACTTTCGGTTGACCTTTAATTATTTTTAAAATAGGTCTAATATATATATATATATATATATATATATATATATATATATATATATATATATATATATATATATATATATATATATATATATATATAAGAAGTTTTAAAAATAAAAGTTGTTCCAAAATTTTGTTAAAAAGATAATAGTTTTGATAAATATTTTTTTTACCATTTCAATCTAAGTTTTTGTACTCCGTACATATAAATTGGAATAGAAAATAAACAATTATCGAATCTTTTTTGATCAGGTTTCAAACAGGTAATGACCAGAATAAATAAATGGTCTTAATTTAAAAATTTGGGAATATTAGGAACACTTTTAGACATTAACTGTTTAAGCAATGGACCACGATATACCAACAGTGTGAAAGTGTCGGCAGAGTAAGGCTGCTAACTAAATATTGTGATTCATGTGATCCTAAATATTATTATTTAATTTAATTAATTAATATTATAATTATTACTTTATATATATAAATTAATATATATGTATATATCGTTATATACATTCAAACGATTCATTATCAAGACCCACAATCAATCTTCTTCTTCGATCACCAACAACCATCATCTCCATCTCCTGACCACCACCGGTCACCTTTCATCAACCATAAACCACCGGTGTGTTTTTGCTGCTACCATGGCATTTTCTATATTCTTGGATCGAAGACCCACCAAACTGCCACAATTGTTTTCATCTTCCTGTTTCAAACCAATCAGATGACCATCAAACAGCCCTTTGCCGATCGACTGTTGTTGATACTTCTTGTTTCTGTTGATTATTGTGAACACCCAAAATAATTACCATCGTTGTTATTCTATTGTTGGTTTCTTGGTTCAACTATCAACCGAAACCACCACCATTTTTGCAGCCATAAACCCACCCAAAACATCACCCATGAACACCGAGCAACCGCCACTTTTAGCTTTTATTGTCAACCAAAACAACTACTATTCTTACTGTTGTCAATCCATTAAACCACCATCTTCAACCTTGAACATACACCATAAATGAATCACTAATTACGCTGATATGTTTCTGTTTCTTTGACAGTCGTATGAAACAACCATCGACACCACCACATCTCTCTCTCTCTCTTCTCTCTCTCATCTCTTTCTTCATTTTTTTTTCTTATTAGTGAACTCAACACCAAAACCACCATCACTTTGATTATTATCTCCTCCACAAGACCAATCAAACCAAACTTATTTAAACCTTGACCGCTATAAACCTGCTGTAGCTCAACGAGGTTAAAAACCACAATTGACGTTCGATATTTTTATGTTTGCCATTGCCATCGTATACCCTAATGCAAAACCCAACGCAGGCCAAACACCACTGCTATTTTTGCTGTTTCCTACGACTGTTCCTGCTACCGTTTAATTCTGTTTCTATTCTATTTTCAATAATAATGTTGAATAAGAAGTTGTGAGGTTGCTTTATATTTTTGTTGTGGCCGACAACTATGTCATGGGTGACATGTTGGTGTTTAATTAACGGTTTAAAAAAAAAAAGAATCCAATCTATAGATGCACTAGAAACTGACGGTTTAATGGACTTATGGATCCAATTAAGCATACACATGGACTGAATTCGGTATTGGATTTCTGTATTATATTGGGCTGCCATATTACCGATACATGTTGGACTGAAACAAGCCAGGTCATTGAAGAAGAATGGAAAAAAAAACTAGAACATACGGGTTTATTATAATTAAAACATGAATCAAATCAGGAAATACGAACTGGAGGAATGGTTGGGTTGTTAGTGGTTTAGCGAGAGGTCTAGAGTTCGAACTCGGGCTAAGACAATTTATTTTTGGAGCTTTTTAAGGTAGTATTACTTCTATTATTATTATTATTATTATTATTATTATTATTATTATTATTATTATTATTATTATTATTATTATTATTATTATTATTATTATTATTATTATTATTATTATTATTATTATTATTATTATTATTAGGAATATAAGTATTATTATTATCATTATTATTAATTAAAATGATCATGTTATTAAGATTAACATTATTAGTAAAAAAATATTATTTATATCATTATTATCATAATTAGTATTATTATTACCTAGTATTAGTATTAGGTATTATTATCAATATTATTGTGTTCATTATAAACATAAAATAACTTATTATTATTATTATTATTATTATTATTATTATTATTATTATTATTATTATTATTATTATTATTATTATTATTATTATTATTATTATTATTATTATTAAAGATTATCATTATCACTTTTAATATTAGTAATATCATTATTAATAAAGTTATTATTATTATTAATAAATCATTATTATCAAAACTATCATTTTAATGAATAACTATATATAACATGTGATTTAAGATGTAATATAAGTATACGTTTTTAACTGGAATTTAGTATAAATTCTATATAACCACAAAATTATAAATAATATATATTAATAAATGAAATTATGCGATTCCCATTATATGTTTTAATAGATATACAATTGATATAGATTCGTAAATCTGAGGCCAACCCTGCATTTGTTCAATGTCGTCATATGTATTTTTACTACAAAATACAGTATTGTGAGTTCATTTGATTCCCTTTCACTCTTTACATTTTTGGGACTGAGAATACATGCGCTACTTTTACAACTGCTTTATTAAATGCTTTTGAAATACATTTTGAACTGCGAATACATGAAATGCTTCTATAAATGTTTGACGAGATAGACACAAGTAAAACATTCCTCGAATGAATTATGTGGACGTGATAATTGCCACCATTGAATTATGTGGACGTGATAATTGCCACCATTGTATTATGTGGACGTGATAATTGCCACAATTGATATGAATATTTTTCCCCTGATTATTATTGCTTGGTAACCTAAGAATTAGAATCGGGTACGGTCCTAATTCACGCGAATCCTAATGGTAGCTACCGGGTTTAACACCCCCACCCAGAATGTTCACTAGACGGAAGGGCTAGTGGGCGTGGTGTTTAGTACTTCGAAGTTTATATGATTATTATACAGACGAGATGTTCTGTTTTGGGGATATTATTATGCGCATTATATGTTAAGGTCGGTTACCAAGCCAAGTTATGAAAGCAATGAAAAGTGAATGTTATGTAGCGAGAGAATGATTTTATACACAGGTTATGTGTATGTTATTTTTGTGCACAAGATATGTGTACGGTTACTAAGAATTATGAAAAAGGATTTCGTACACGAGAAAGGTGTACTGTATTTAAAAGATATCGCATGTACATTACAGGTGGGTATAGGATTCGGGCCCATTTGTACCATGCATCATTTAAATCTTGTGGTCTATCAAAATAATGAATTTTTTATTGTTTATGATAAACTTATGAACTCACCAACCTTTTGGTTGACACTTTAAAACATGTTTATTCTCAGGTATTAAAGAAATCTTCTGCTGTGCATTAGCTCATTTTAAATACATTATTCGGAGTCGATCATCGCAATGGGACCAGATGTTGGTGACTTCGTCCAAATGGATTAGGACGGGTAATGACAAGTTTTATATCTATTAAAACACATAATAACAATTAACGAGTTTAAATATTAATATTATTAGTATACTTCTTATATTACTAATTTGTATGTTACATTAATAAATAATCTAATTATATCTATTTTATATATTTTAGATGTTTAATATGTATATAGCAGATTCTTATTAAAGTATTTTAATTAGGTTATAATATATGTTATTTATTATAAATATTATATATTAGTGCTTGAAATATTATATAACGTATTAGAATTAGTATTTATATATATATGCTTTAATATATATATATATATATATATATATATATATATATATATATATATATATATATATAAAATCTAATTATATCTATTTTATATATTTTAGATGTTTAATATGTATATAGCAGATTCTTATTAAAGTATTTTAATTAGGTTATAATATATGTTATTTATTATAAATATTATATAATAGTGCTTGAAATATTATATAACGTATTAGAATTAGTATTTATATATATATGCTTTAATATATATATATATATATATATATATATATATATATATATATATATATATATATATATATATATATATATATATATATATATATATATATATATATATATATATATATATATATATATTATTTGTAACTTAATTATAATAACATTTTAGTAAACAAAATAGTATTTAATATTAATATAGATGTAAAATATATTTTTATAGAAATGTCATTTGTTTATTAAACTAATATTTATAATACTAATATAGTGATAATAATAATTATAATAATGAATATAGTAACAATAATAATAATAATAATAATAATAATAATAATAAATAAAGTAATAATAATAATAATATCTAATAATAATAATAATAATAGTAATAATGATAATAATAATATTAATTATGTTAATGATAATAATACTCATAATGTTAATATTAATGATAATAACAATTAATACAATAATAATAACATAATTAATAATAAATATAGTAAAAATAACAATATTTATGGAAATTATACCTCATAAGAAATAGATTTTTAAAAAGAATATGGCAGTAGCCAGTCTTGAACCCGCGACCAACTGATAACACACAAGCACCCTTAACCATTATACCATGTTTGCTTTTCTGTTATAAACTCAAACCCAAAACTGTATAACCCGTTTCTAATTTCTGTCACATTTTCACCCTCTTCTTCTTAAACTCTCATCGACAGAATCCACAAACCATATTACTAATGTATTAACGATTTGGTTTTTAGGTTTAGAAAAAGATACATAAACGATTGATAAAAGTTTAAATCGATTGAAAAGAAAGAAAAAAATATAAAAAAAAGAAAGAACACAGAACCTGTTCGCGTAATATTTAAAAAAAAAATAATCAACTCTGATTTTGAGTACGTTTTGGATAAAAGTTACAACACGAAAAAGATTGTATATCACTCATAGAACCTTTATCAACCATCAATTGACTCAAAATTATCAATACGATTACTAATTTTCCTATGAACCCAAAGTTGACTTTTTAGAAAAATTACCTTTGACTCTAGAATTAGATTTCAATAAAAGGAATTGAAGCCTAGAAACTTACAGATAGTTGGAATGAATGATTCCTAACATAACTCCATTTATACTTTTTGGAATTTCGTTTGATTTTGAGGTTTAAAAAAAAAATTCAAGAACAGGGCGAACGAACAGGTTCTTATTTATCTATCTGATTTTTTTTTTCTATTTTTCTCCACTTAACAGTAGCTAATAACAATATATATTCGATAATATCATTCTTGATCGAATAATTGAAGCAGTAGGATGATTGTTGTTTAGTGATGAGTGGTCGACAGCAACAAAAATTTACGTACAGAAGAAGAGAAAAAAATTGAAACCCGATAGGGATAGATAACAGATCCAGTCTGATTGATGTTTGGTATTTTATGTAATATTATTAATAATTAATAAATATAAATAAATTATTAATATTAATACAGCAATATTATTAATAATAATAATAATAATACTTGTTATTTATTAATACTATTAATAATTTTCATAATAATAAAAATATTAGGACAATGGTAATAACTTTTAATAATAATGTTAATAATGTTATTAATAATAATAATATTAATGGTAAAGATAATAATAATAAGTTTTAAGAATAATGGTAATAATAATAATAATAATAATAATATGATAATATCATTAATAATAATAATGATATAATAAAAATAATGATTTTAATGATAACAGTAAAGATGATAATAATATTATTATTGATATTAATAATAATACTGATTATAATAATATTAGCAATAATAATAATAATAATATAACCATTTATTTATATATCCATTTTCATAATAATATTACTATAACAACTATAATTTATATTATAGTTTAAACTTATTATATGAGATTTTAATGTTACATATTATTAATTATGTAATATATATGTAATATCATTCATTGAATATTCAATATACCAACTTTTACAATATATTGAAATCATATATATATCTTCATTTAAATAACAACTTAATTATTCTATATATCTTTTTAATTCATATGATTAGAGTGTACTTTATTAATTTACAATATTATATATGTATATATATATATATATGTATATATATATATATATATATTTATATTTATATTTATATATTTACATATTTATTTATACACAATTGTTCGTGAATCGTCGGGTATAGTCAAAGGTCAAATGTATGACAATAGTTCAAAAATTTTGAAATCCAATTTAATAGACTTTGCTTGTAATGTCGAAATCATATAAAGATTAAGTTTAAATTTGGTCGGAAATTCCCGGGTCGTCACAGTACCTACCCGTTAAAGAAATTTCGTCCCGAAATTTGAGTGTGGTTGTCATGGCTAACCTTAAAAATGTTTTCATGACGATTATGAGTTGGTAACTAGAGTTTTATTACCATAGAGTAATAAGGATAAAATAATTCGAGTATTCGAAGAGTTCGAATGAAGTTATCACCAAAGAGTGAAATTAGGAATCAAAGTTTCGTCTTAGCTTTTGACGTGGTAACGGTTGAATTCCGGAATTCAAGGGATTTAAAGAAAATCTTCAAAATCTAAAAGATTTGATTCTCCGGCGAGTAAGGAAATTAAGATCTCTATAATTAGATACGGTGATCCGCCTCGATTACTCTGTCTGATATTTCCATTATAAATTAAACTCTTCCGTCCCATTATTCTTACCATTCCTATACTTTCTTTCTTAGTTCATACATCCAAAAAATTTGTGAAAATGTTTAATCCCGTTCTATTCCTCGATATTTTTCCTAATTATCATTTCTGTCATCCTTATATCAATCTTCCACCAGGAAAATCTGTTTACTTCTGATGTGTGCAGCGGTGTATACGAAATAGTTATTATTTTTAATACGAAATACATTACAAATTACACAAGTTTTAATTATTTACAGATGGGATATACCTAAACCTTGCTATAACACTATAGGCAGTGTACCTAATCGTAGAGTAGTATAGTTTTAGTAAGTCCGGTTCGTTCCACAGGGAGATGGCTTATTTCGTACTATATTTTAAATAACTATATTTGTACAAAATATATATAATAATATATAATAATATATAAAAAGGGGGTTTACCGTTTAATGACCGGTTTGTCAATTTTTAAAACTTTAGTCGCAGTTAAAACCTAATGTAAAATATTAAAAATAAATACAACTTAATTTAAAACGTAAAGTAAATAACGATAATGAAATTGCGATAAATAAAAGTGCGAGAAAATTAAAAAGTACGATAATTAAAAGTGCAATTAAATACAATGACAATAAATAAAAGTGCGATAATTAAAAGTGCAATTAAATATGAAAATAAAAGAATTATGCTTATTTAAACTTCCGTAATCATGATGTTCGACGTGTTGATTTTAGTTTTATGCCCATGGGTTAATTGTCCTTTGTCCTGGATTATTCAATATGTCCGTCTGGTTTTTGTCCATAATAGTCCACCAGTCATAAATATAAAGTGCGAGTGTCCTTGTCAAATTATCCTTATACCCGAAGTTAAATATTCCAACTAATTGGGGACTTAAACTGTAACAAGGTCTTAATACTTTGTTTAATAATTACACCAGGATATCGACTGCGTGTAACCCAAGGTTTTAATACTTTGTTAACAATTATGCCAAGTGTCCTTGTACATAATTTCACCCCTGTTTTATTAATTCTAGTGACTATTAATTCATTCCCGTGTCCGGTTAAATGAACGATTATTCGTACATATAAATATCCCGCCCATCGTGTCCGATCGAGTGTATATGGTTATTTATAGGTACGTCCAATTGTAAATCTTTATATTAAAATTAACAAACTATCATTTAGTTAAACAAATATAAAGCTCATTAATAGCCCATAGTCTAATTTCCACAAGTGTCGTTCTTTTGTCCAAACCTCAATTATGGTACAAAGCCCAATCACCCAATTTTAGTATTTTAGCCCAATATCATGATTACTTCATCTTAAATAAGCATAATAATAACATAAGTACGAAACATTAATTTAAAAAGGAGAACATAGCTTACATTGATTATTTATCGCGTAGTGTTACACGGACAGAGCTCCGACTTTAAAACTAGTAAAATAACCTTTGCATAACCCAAAACTAATCTAATATAAAACTACACTATACTATATATATATAATATATATATATATATATATTTATAATTATTACAGAGGAGTATTATTATTAGTATTGTGTTTTGAACTCGGCAGAAGCTCGTTGCATTTATAGGAAATTTCTGATTTTGGCTGCTCCGCGTGTGCGGAGGTTCTATGCTTTAAAGCTCCGCGAGTGCGGAGGTCAGGAATCCAGCTCACATTTTTTTGGCCATTTGCTTGTCGACATTATATTTAAATATATATAATATATAAATAATTTATATAATTATTTAATTATTATATTATATTCTTGTGCATAGTTGACTCATAATTTTTAGTCCGTTGCGTCGGGCGTTGATAGTTGGCTCAGGTCCCGGTTCCGGATTTCCGAACGTCCTTTCGTATAATTTAATATCTTGTACTTGCGTTCCGCAACTTGTACTCTTGTCATTTTTAGACGTTTCTTATCAATAAATTGAACTACTTGGATTGTATCTTGTACATTTGAGCTTTTTGGACGTTTGCGTCTTCAAATCTTCGTTTTCGCCTTTTGTCTTCGCACTTATTTAATATAAACGAATATTACTTGAAATAGAACAATTGCAACTGAAAACTTTACATATTGGAAAGATATTGCGCCTAAATATATGTTCATTTGGAGCACTATCAACTTCTACTATTACCTTGGGGTGATGCTATTCTTACTTCTACTGTGTCTTTATATTGCTATTTGTATTAATATCCACGGTTTGTAACTTCTGCGTTGTTGTTGGGTTTTATATCTTCCCTTATGTTTTGATGTCCCTGCTTCTGTCCTTCTGTAATCATTGGCATCCACAGTTAATACGCCCTCCAATTTACTGTGATTTTTACTCCCATTTATTTCAGATCTTCATTCTTTTGTTTTCTCTTCCCGACTTTAAATCAAGCGAATAATTGTCCATAATTCATAGGTATGGAGTTTTGAATAATCCTAATGTTCTAAGTAGAAAGGGACATAATAGCACGATCTTGATTGGTTAAATTACCAGAAGTTTACGGGAAAAGATAGAACTATCAAGAAAATATATTATTGATATGTTTATAGATCAGATAGAATGTAAGAGTTGTATAAGATGGCACATGATGACGTTATGGTCTGTGAATCATCACGTTCCATTAGAAACTCAGCATGACTTACTGTAATATAACCACGTTGATCAAGTGTCATTATATTATACTAACTCATGCATCAATTTCCAACACTATTCAAAATCATTCATAATTCAAACTCGAATTATAAAGAAATTTAGAAACTAAAGTAGTTTCCTTTATGACGTAATATAGATAGCACGAAGAGATAAATAATTCCGGACGAGAATATTTATGAAAATATTTTCAGAAATATCGAAGATATTTATGATGATATTTTGGAATTTCTAAGTTCGATGGTTGATGGAGAAAGATTTTTCGCAAGATTTTAACACGAGTACGGAGCAGGATATTCGTTGAAGGTTTCATTGGATCCAGAATTACCTGGATTCTTTGAATATATGGTAGGGTCCTTGTATTTGGCCTTGGTCTCCTTTATGGTTTACTCAATCTGTTTTTTCAGTACCAAATTTTCTATCGAGCGTTCCTAACACTCCCTTCTTTATCATTAAACTTTTGGCCGTTTAGACCATCTACAATTTTTCTGTTTCCTCTGCATTTAATGTTACGATATCTGAATCATCGGTTATCAATCCGAGGTGGTTTTAGGAGAATTATGTTTTTAGATGTTTAAACGCTGATGGTAATATGGTAGAATATAAAAAGTCCCCTGGTAACTATAAAGAGCACTCATATATATCAAGGTTATAATAAGGTTGTTTTGAACGAAAAGTCGAAGTTGACTTGCTGGAGCTGTGACAAAATTGGCTAATTTGTAAAAGAATGGAAATGTTATTTTGGGTATTAATAACACTAAGGAATTAGCACAGCTACGTGTTAAACGTTTACTCAGGTTCCGAGTGTTTTCAGGTGTATAACTATATGCATCAATTTTTTCTTCCGTAAATGAAGTGCGGTTGGTTCATCCTTTCGCTTGAGGTGTTTTCAAGAATCATGAAATCTTTGAACGCAGATTGTAATCATCAAGATACAAATAAGGTTTAGGATGAAATCAAGTGACAAACTTGAAGAATTGTTTAGTTTCATATGTTATAATCAATATTTTAATTCATTTTAATTGTCCAATCTTGGTAGTCCACAGTTAGCAGTCCACAGTTACTAACTCAATAATTCATATATAGTTTATAATATTCGAATTAATTAATACGTATCGTGACCCATGTACATGTCTCAGACTCGATCACAACTCAAAGTATATATATTATTTGAGAATCAACCTCAACCCTGTATAGTGAACTCGATCATTACAACATATAGAGTGTCTATGGTTATTCCAAATAATATATATAAATGCGTCGATATGATATGTCAAAACCTTGTATACGTGTTTCGATATTTAAAGTGCGTAAAATAAATAACAAAAATTAAATGACGATAAATAAAATTGCGAGAATATAAATTGCGATAAATAAAATGTAATCAGTTAGCTAGGAACAGTTAGCGTGGATTCTTAACAAAGTTTGTGTATAAAAAAGCACATAAATAGTATTGACCTGTATGACCGACTGCTTCTTTCATTAAGGGCGGTGGCACCCACGGCTCCATTCATTATTCCAATGTTCATCAAGTCAATAACATCGACGGTTGATGCTACCGGGTGCATACTTGCACTGGGAACAGCTAAACTGTTTGGTTGGCTTGTATTCATTATCCCAAGTCTTTGACTGTTATTGAAAGACGAGATCATGAACCTCCTCATTATATATCTCAACCATTTATACTCCAATTTCATATGCAAACAAGCTTCTTTTAATTTGGGAGAGACGAAAAAGATCATTTAAGGAACGATAGTTGACACCCCAATTCTCCGGAGATGATGCATTTGGCCCGGTCTAAAAGAGAGGAACAAAATTAAGTCAAAAAATTCAACGTGCCATAAATTATAATATTTGTGGAAGCTACAACACATAGCATAGTATACGTATTACCAGAGTTGGCCATACGCAAGTATGCAAACGTTATAGTCATCTAACACTAACCGAATGAGTGGTTGAGTATCAATGAACACTTCCTCTACAAAAGATAAAATTTAACATACAATTCATTAGCATTTACAAATGTTTGTATATAATATATAAAAAGGTACGGTTAAAAAAAACCTTGTGTTGTTGCAGGGCTAAACACTTTATTGAATTTGAAAGGTTGGTGACTTTCTTTGACTATTTTCGAGGGATTTGTGACAACCAATTCACCATTGTCGCCAATATACTCTATTGTTGTTTGTTTTTTGACTTTGACCCTTGAGAAATGGTCTTACGCGACAAAACACCTTTATATTAACAGGTTATTATTAGCACTATTAGTTCTTAATGTGAAAGTAAAACTTGTGAAAGGGAATGACAAAGTAAAATTTGTAATGCCTGCTTGCTGGTGAAATCATAAGAAGTTGTGTTGTATTGTTGGCATGTTGTTGTTGTTGGACATGAATTTGTGGAAAGTGAAACTTTTATGAATCTGAAGAACTGGAAATCAGGTCTCTGTTTCTTTCTGTGTCTTCCATTAATAGGTCTAAAAAAGAATTTAATTTGTGGTCGTATGATTATAAGATGGTAGACTGACGAAACCTGCCGCTGCTACACAATGTTTTGTCCACTTAAAGATGATGTGGTTGCATTTATTGCTGTAGGGTTCAGGATTCTTTACCGTCTCTTCATGATAAAGTTCTTGCAGCTGCACTTGAGGCTGTGATTAGGAGTTCTTGTAATAATTGATAACGCCAAAATTATACATATTTGTTGTCGTTATTTCGATCCGATTTTGTATCATTTTGTATGTAATTGTTGTACTTATGTATTGTAATAAGTTAAAATGTGTGTACAATCCGTTGCGATAGTTGAAGCGAAGATTTATGGAAAATATTGCTGATTTTAGAAGATTCTGCGCACCTGCACCGTTTTGGCCATAACTCGGTCATACGAACTAGAAAAAGGGTGAATCCATAGCCCAGACGTCCGTAACTCGGAGCTCTACAAACTCATGTTGGAAAATTACTATTATTCAGAGGTAGATGTGGCGCATCTGCTTTAGATGCGGCGCATCCAAGACCAAAAAATGCTGAAAGTTTTAGATGCGGGGTTTCTGATCCATGAGGCGCATCCAAGGAGTCAGATGCGGCGCATCTATGAGGGGATGCGGCGCATCCCTTGCCTGCTGACAGTTCCTGAGTGCTAAACGAGCTGGAAAACAATTGAGCCTAAAGTGATGCGGCGCATCCCTCTCCAGAACACTATTCTACCTAACTTTTGAGCCTATTTAATGGTGGTTATCCCTTGTACTCAAACACACATCATATATCAATAAATAGTTCGTATTATGAAGCTTAAGAGGGGTTCTAAGGCTTATTAAGAAGGAAGTAACACTCTTTCAACACCAAGATTGAAGCTAGTTCATCTATTTCGATTGGTATTCTTATTTTCATTCACTTCTTGTTATGTTTATGAATTTTAAGTATATGAATTGTTGTATTGTTCTTGTTTTAATCATGTCTAACTAAAAACCTTGTGTGTTTATTTTAATGTAAGATTTATGGCTTGGGATTGTTCTATATTTTGATGTTATAAGTTACAAGTATGTTTTGATTGATTTATTAATCTAGTTCAACCATAAGAACCATTGTTATGCTTGCTTAGTTCATTACTTCAATTATATAGATTGCAGACCTATTAATGTGAGTTAACTAGGAAAACAATCTATACTTCAATACACCTAGTAATCAAGACGATTAGATGCATAAGCTTAAGTGATTTTGTTATGTGTTTAATTCGGTAATTGAATAAGTTCCAAAGAAACATAGTTATGAAATTACCTCAAGTGATTGTTGTAATTTAGGTTTCACGTGAGTTTAACCGGGTTGGGTCTAGTTAGTTAAACAATCTAAATCACCATGTTCTTTCAAAAGATCCATTGTTGTAACCATCTTTGTATCCTAGTTCAATTATGTAAGTTATGACTTGGTTTATGTGATTTTATCAAAGGCCATAGCTTATACTTCAACACCTAGTGATTTAGCCACCTATATGTGAGTATAGGATGTTAATTGAATGATACTAGGATATACAATCATCTAGTTTACTTAGAGTGATCTTAGTAAACTAGGTTTTATGTGAATTCAACCACGAAAGAATCTTGTTGATTAAACATAGCTCTTAAGTTTATAGATATTGTGAAATTGATATAAACTAATTACTTGTAACTATGAAATAACCGTTTTAATTACAAAAGAACAATCCCTGTCATTTATCAAGCACAGAAGTAAACACCGCCTTCTCATTCCTGTTATTTACTATATCTTGATTATTGTAGTATTAAACGAATTCCAACTTCAAATACAAATTCCCTTTTAGAATGATTAATTGTTTAAAGTCCTTGAAAACAAACTGCTCCCTGTGGTACGAACTGGTCAATTTACTTGCTAATTACTACATGATCGGGTTATAGTTGCCTGTATTATGTGTTAATTATTAAGCATATTGTCTACATTTTAAAAGTCACGTCTTAACACATCAACTTTTTGGCGCCGCTGCCGGGGAGCGGTTTTGTTAAAATATTTTAATAAACTTTGAATTATTCGATCCTTTTGTAGGAATTCAATTCCTATAAAAGTTACTTTTTATTGTAAGCTTGTGTTTTTGCAATTGGTTTGTTTGTGGTGTTGTGATTGCAGAATAGGTATTGATGCATGAATCTATGTTCTTCCAACTCTGATTTAACTCCTTCATATCCTGAACCTGAAAGAGAACTTCACGAACGCTTAAGAGCTCAAGAAGTAGAGTCTCTTGCTCAGGGTTTAGAATCACTTTCATTGGATTCTAACTCTGAACCAGTTATTTAACCAGTCATAGAGCCAATTATTAAAGAAGAGGAAGAGATGGCTACTACAAATCAAACGATGGATGCATTAATGAAGGCAACAAGAACAGGTCAAGGCCACGCAATTATTCAACCCACGATGTCTGACAGTTTTGAAATAAAGGGTCAATTTATCCACAAGGTGACTACTACATGCCAATTCGGTGGAGCTCCGAATGAGGATGCTAACCAGCATCTTCGTAAGTTTGTAAGCATTTGCAAGCTATTCAAGATCAAATATGTCACCGATGATGTCGCATGTTTAAAAATCTTTCCATGGTCATTAAAGGATGATGCAAGAGATTGGTTAGACTCGTTACCAGAAGGTGATATCGAAGATTGGAATGACATGATGGACAAGTTTTTGTCAAAGTTTTTCCCTGCTTCAAAAGCAGCAAAGTTACAGAGCGACATTAATTACTTTAGGCAAAAGCCTAATGAGACACTATATGAAGCTTGGACCCGATTCAATAAAATGTTAAGAGTGTGTCCTCAACATGGGTTGAACACATTCCAAAAGGTTCAAATATTTTACAAAGGTGTTAATATAGCTACTCGTAAAGATATTGATGTTGCAGCAGGAGGTTCAATTATGAAGAAAATACCTGAAGAAGCTCACACCATCATTGCCGATATAGCAGCACATTCACATGATTGGCATCAAGATATGGAGTTCTCTAGATCATCAATCGTTGCTAGTGCTGAAAGTAGTGATGAAGTTGGAGTGGTGAAAGTCCAACTAGAATCCGTAAAGAGACAAATGGAGAAGATGACTAAAGAAATGCATGCTATAAAAGTAGGTTGTGAATTATCTCAAGGACCGCACCTTACTAAGGATTGCGATCGAAGTTCAATGGAGGAGCAAGCTAATTTCATTGGTTACTCAGGGAATCAAGGTTCTAATGGTTATCAAAGAGAAGGAGCTTTGGGGTCCAACAATTATAATTACCAAGGAAGAAATTCGGGTTATCAAAACAACTCAAAATTTTTTTCATATCAAAATGGACCACCAGGGTTTAACAAAAGAAATTAACCATCCTACAATCAAAATCAATTCCCACAACAGCAAAATCAAACTCATGTTAGCCCAGGTTTAGAAGATTTACTTAGGGATTTCATGGTGAAACAAGGAGAAAGTGGAAATCTCGTACAACAACAAATACAAAGTCAACAAACTACAATTCAAACTCTTGAAAGAGAAGTGGGTAGGATATCACAATTACTAGGGGAGAGGCCACCGAGCACTCTTCCATCGAATACGCAAGTGAATCCTAGTCATGGCATGAACTAACCTAGACCACCAAGTGCAAGTAACCCTCCGATTATACTAAAGAAGAAGGATCCTCAAGCTCCAGCGTATTCACAAGTGAATGCTATTTATAGTTTCTGTGAGGATGAAGCAAGTTTCAAGACACCGGAGCATAGTCCTATTTTTACTCTTGGATGTGAAGATGATGATGAAGAGTGTGATGAGTTTATATTTTCTGATTTATCCAATATGGCGGATTACACTCCTTATCAAGAGATTGATGGTATTCGAGTTGAAAGTGTGAAGAGTATAACATGTGAAGATGAAGGGATCCGAGTTGGTGACATAACTCCCAAGTATGGTGACTATTTGATGAGGTTGATGTCGGGAAATCATGCGGAAGTGAAGAAAATGGAAACCACCGAGCCTTCCGAGTTTAGGGTTGATGATAATTTGAAGATGATCAAGGAAGAAGTGAAAGATACGGTGAAGCAAGCACCTAAAGTGGAAGACTACAAACCACCCATTCCATACCCACAAGCACTTGCATTCGAAAAACCAAAGGAGAATCATTGTAAGCCTTTAAATACGAATAATATTTGTGTAAATGTACCTTTGGTTGATGTTATTGCAGGTATGCCAAACTATGGGAAATTCTTGAATGATTTGATGATAAAAGAAGGAGTGTGTGAGCAGGCATCATCCGCATTTCTTGAAGCAGAATGTGCTGCTATTGTGAAGAAGAATGAGTTGCCACCTAAGTTAGGTGATCCCGGATCGTTCATAATACCTTGTAAGCTTAATGAATCTGAAACTATTAGATCATTAGCTGACTCATGTGCAAGTATAAATCTCATGCCCTATTCCATTTACTCGCGTTTGAACTTAGGTGAACTTAAACCGACCAATTCATGCATTAGATTCATTGATCAGTCGGTTAATAAACCTATAGGGATTGCTGAAAACTTAGTAGTAAAAACAGGTGAACTTGAGTTTCTAGCTGACTTTGTAGTTGTAGACATGAAGGAAGATAATTTTGTACCTATCATTTTAGGTAGACCATTTTTAGCAACTGCAGGTGCTTTAACAGACTGGAAAACAGGAAAACTAGTTTTGAAGGATAGAGGCAAAAGTGCAACCTATCAAACTGAGTTTAGTATGAACCCACAACCCACACCTATAATTTCAGTTAATGTCGTTGATAATGTCAAACCGTTAGTCAACAAGCTAAGTATGGGGAGGGTGATGAGGAGAAACTAGATAGTAAACCGCCCAATGATAGTGTTGTTGAGAAAACCATGAAGAAGTTATATGGTAGGGTTAGAAATGCTATGTCGGAAAAAGAAGAACATTTGAGAAAGAGATTGGTGTCAAACTTATCGAAATTTGAGAAAGATAAGTTGAAAAAATTGGTTGAAGAGTCAAGATTTTTGGACTCTTGATTATTGTCAAAAATTAGTGGTGAGAATGGTTGCAGTAATGGTTCTATTAGAGTAAAGAAGGGTGATGTTTATCACCCTGATGTTAGTTAAAATTGGGGTGGAGTCGCGTGAACGACTCACTAATAAACTTCACAAATTGTATATAGTCCCCCTCGTGTGCTTTGTTTAATGATTTGAATTATGTTTGTTATGTTTCAAAACAATTTATCTTTATGTTTGGTGTGTATTAGGATGATGGTAACTTCAATTATTATAATTTGGATAATTTAGCTTCCTTAGGTAATTTAAAGTGGGGTTGCTTGGTACATGGATTACCACCCCATTTGTTTGTGTGAGATATTTGTTTTGTTTGTGATAGGTGAGCATTGTGCTAATTGCTGCAAATTTCAAAGACTGGCAGTAAGTTCAGCACATACTTGATTAATGAATGATTTGTGGTAGCAAGAAGTGGACGATGTTCTTATGCTGACATTCAGTTCAGCACTATCATCCCTTGAACTTCGGTTTTAAACCTTGAAAGTAATAAACTCTTATACACTCTTTAACCCTCTCGAATTCAAATTTTTCTGATTTCATGTAACGAGGGCGATACATGAACTCAAGTGTGGGGAGGAGGTTATAAATTCTTTCGGGTTTTGATTTTGGTTAAAATGGCTTAAAATGGTGAAAATTTTTGAACTTTTATCTTCATAAATTCAAATTTTGTTTAAAATTTGTAGATTTTAAAACTAGGTGTCTACACCGAAATTATTATCACGAAACAAATTTAGAAACAACCAAATGATTGAATTTATTTTGGTTAAAAATCATAAAATTAGTAATCATATAAAAGAGATAATCAATATGCTACACCACATTCTTAATGGAAAGAATCATCAAGTACTTTGTTGTTCTAACAATCTAATCCAATGTTCATCAATGTAATGATTGTGAAGGAAGTAAAGTCTTCCAAAATGACACATTTGCTAACTTATGTTAGAAGATGTTGTCCAGAATAGCTGTAGGCTGACGAAAAATCTTGAAAAATCATCTCTACCATCGGCTGAAAATCCACCTCACCTCAGCATCAAACAGGGTTTTTGGTGGTCAGACTTATCCTAACCATGAGATGGATCTGTCTCGTACAATGGGGGGCACAATGCAAATTAGCTTTTAAGACTAATGAATCTAATCCCCAGATGGATGATCTCTGTAAAGATCAACCGCATCTATGTTTGACCGCGGTCAACATACATATGCCATAACAAATTGAGGTGTGCAAACTCATGGTTCACCAATGATATTTGGACACGATATAGTTTCTTCTAAAACTTATGATATTTTATGAACTATACTGTGTAAACCCATTTTTAGGACAACCGGTTTCAAGTTCCATGATACTTCAATCATGGGGGCGAGTAGCTTGCTAAGCGCCGACTGAGGCTTCGGTTTTCAGTTACCCTCAACCGGACTTTGAGGTTAAAATCGGTAAACTTGTTAGTGTAAAAACTAACATGACTATTTTTCAAAATATCAAAGGTTTTTCGCAAAGGTCCTAATTTCCCTAAGGACACAAATTTTCAAGAAATGTGGACTTTTGTGACGACCCGGAAATTTCTGACCAAATTTAAACTTTATCTTTAAAATGATTTAATGTTTTCGACACGATAAGCAAAGTCTGTAATGTTGAGTCTCAAGTTTTGGAACTATATTCATGTAATCAATTATTCTTTGACTGTTCTCGAAGATTCACGAACAATATATATAACCTAATGTGCATATATATATATATATATATATATATATATATATATATATATATATATATATATATATATATATATATATATATATATATATATATATGATTTCAAGTTATTTAGTAAACGATAGTAACATTCGATTATTGATTCGATTGATATTTAGATAAGTTAACTAAAACGTTTAAGATGAACCAGTAAAACACTAAATTGCTACAGTATTTTTAAATTTCTACAGTACCCGAAAAGCTACAGTGTTTTCGAAAATCACTATTTGCTATAGTAAAAAAACTTAACTTTGCTACAGTAAAACACTATTTTAAAATGAAAATGTATATATGTATATGTAAATACTACGAGACGATGATTTATAGAAGCAAATAACCAAAACACTTAATTGATTGAAGCTACACTTCGAGTGACATAGTTTATCAATGATTAAGTTTAATTTTTGATAAAGGTACACGTCGCGTAACGAAAAGTACTAGTTTTCTAAGCGTACAAAAATGCATTCGAGAAACCGGAACTGGGACATAAGTCGAGTGACAACGTACGAGTCAACGGACCAAAAATTACAAGTCAACTATGCACATGAATATAATATAATATATAATTAATTATATAAATTAAATATATTATATATATTATATTTAAATACGTCGACAAGCAAAACAACAAAATAATGTGAGCTGTAAAGAGAGGCCATGCGATCGCATGGCCAAAGGCCTTCAAAATCATGCGATCGCATGAGGCAAAATTTCAGGAAAGGCCTATAAAAGTCGAGCTCGTTCACTGAATTGCACACACACATATATCATCCATCTTACTCTGTATTTATTTATTTAATTATTATTATTATTATTATTATTATTATTATTATTATTATTATTATTATTATTATTATTATTATTATTATTATTATTATTAAGATTAATAATATTATTATTATTAGTATTATTATTAGTAGTATTATTATACATAAAATACTACGACGAAGTCATGAGCGTGTCACTTTCAAAATGGGTTTTCAAGCGGGATAGAGCTAAGGAAATTATGGGTTATAGCTATGGAGGTTATGGGTAATGTACGTGGGTATTATTGGCAAGTCAAACCTAGTGTTTATCATCTCTGTTGCGTCTACGTACTTCCCTGCAATATTGAATCACGATATTGATACGTGAGCATTCATATTTTATCTTTTATATATTACTCCGTAATTGTGTATCCATGTCTAGTGCTCGAGTATATATATTTATGCATGCTTGTATGCTAAATTTCGTCGTTAAATAGTTTATAATGAATCACGAATTAAATACATATATTACTAGTAAAAGGTATATGATATACATGTTTTTGGAAAGCTTCCGAAAAATCAATAACTTTTCATTTAGAAATCGCGTAATTTCGATGAACAAATCAAAAGATATGATCAACTGAATTATGATTGACGTTAATTAGAATTGCTTTTGAATCTGCAATTAATATTTAAATAACTTGTTTGTAAGACTGATAAATTAGATTTTTGAATATTACCAACCGAGTAAATGAATCCTTATATAAGGTACGTCTCGTTTTGTTGAACTATTATCAAAATTGACTTTTTGAAACGACTTTGGATAACTTTTGTATGTCGATCTCGAGCATTAGGATTGTGATACACTATGACCTGACCTAGCTTGATAGACATTTATTGACCAATATATGTTCTCTAGGTTGAGATCTACAGTTATTTGGTAATCCGAGTTTCGGTCACATTTTGGTGAACGACTTTATATGCTGCTAAGGTGAGTTTCATTTGCTTCATTTTTAATTGCTTTTGCAATCTATATTTTTGGGCTGAGAATACATGCACTTTATTTTAAACACAATGGACACAAGTACGTACTAAATTCTACACTGAGTTTGAACCGAAAATCCCTTAGCTTTGGTAACTAGTAACTGCCAGTTATAAGAACTGGTGGGCGTGAGTAGTTATATATGGATCCATAGGGCTTGACATCCCCATCTGTTCCAGGTATAGAAACCCTAGCCTGAACTATAAAACAGACGTATGCTATTTGAGTTTAGTACACGTTGGTTTACATGTATTGTACATGTTGGTTGCATGTATGTTAAAACAGGGGTACTTATTATATAGACGTTAAAGCTTAGTTACCAGGGTGCTCAATCTTGTAGAATATTTTGATAAACGTTTCTGGATGAAACAACTGAAATCTTGTGATCCACCTTTATGTACAGATTATGCAAAACATTAAAACTATAAACTCACCAACCTTTGTGTTGACACTTGTTAGCATGTTTATTCTCAGGTTCCCTAGAAGTCTTTCGCTGTTTGCTTATATGTTAGACAAGCTATGTGCATGGAGTCTTACATGGCATATTTTTCAAGGAAACGTTGCATTCACCAAATCATCACCATGTATCATATTTTGACTGCATTGTCAATGGAAGTACTATTGTAAACTATTATTTACGGTGATTGTCTATATGTAGAAATCATCATATATCGAAAACCTTTGATTTAAATATTCATTTATGGTGAGCCTTTTCAAAAGAATGCAATGTTTACAAAACGTATCATATAGAGGTCAAATACCTCGCAATGAAATCGATGAATGACGTGTTCGTCCATATGGATTTGGAGCGATCGTCACAGTTGGTATCAGAGCGTTGGTCCTAGCGAACCAGGTCTTGCATGAGTGTGTCTAACTGATAGTTGTTAAGATGTATTAGTAAGTCTGGACTTCGACCGTGTCTGCATGTTAAAAGTTTTGCTTATTATTTATTGTCGGAAATTACATGCTTATCGTTCTTAAGTCTAGACACATTTTCCTGTATTTATTGCATAAATAGTGTATAGACAAAAATTCATATCTTAGCGTATCTATTACTGTAAACTTTTCCTGACACCTTCCGAAAATTTCTCCGTGATTTATGGAATTTGGTATTATATATACATATGTAAATTATGTATTGAAGAATACCAAACTAAATTCTATAATCTAATTCATATCAAAAATCATCTCCCTAATTATACAAGATGGATCCCGTATCTAGTTCAAATTCCTTATATTCCGACAGCTATTCCGATATGGATATTCACCTGAATTCCGAAGACAGTGTAACCAGAATGGATCAACCAATCAGCCATCACCTATTCTGGATGAATTGGGGATGGGTTCGTAGTCTACTTAATCATTGGAGACAAGAAGAAGGTGATCTCTTCCATCCACCACATTGCCCTCTTGGCGAAGAACCTGAAGCACTTACCGGCGAACCTATTCGAGACACCATTTTCTCTCTCATTTTCAGAGTGTCTCGTCACGATTATATATTATCTCAAATTCTAGATCTTATTCGTCCACTCATCCGAACCAACAATCACCCCGGTGTAATAGAAGAAGTCAACGAGCATCGCGCTCGGATAGTGGCTTTGGAGAATGTGGTGCAAAGGTTACAAGCACCAGCAGCAGCACCGGCAGCAACAGTACCACCATCAGCAACACCAACAGTACCATCACCACCACCGACAACAACATCCGCATCCTACACCTCAACATCACAATCTGTACCTCGAACATCAACGTCATATGCACCATAAATACCAAGGAATACCAACAACAACAAACGATGAAGTATTGATTCATAACTTCATCGAAGAAATATTTTGCATAGAATATGTAGTTTCTAAAAGTTTTGGAGATTATATATTCTAGTCCTAGTCGAAAACAGATGAGATTAATATTACGTTAACTCATTAAATCCATGATTACATCTAAGGAAAATATATATGTAGGTATATTTTCATAAAGATTGTAATTAAGAAAATTCTTTTGTACAAACTGTTAATGGTGAGAATATTTTAACGGGTAGGTAATACCCGAGAGATATATAAATTCACAATTAATATGTTACATTCTTCGATTCTGATTTAACAAATCATCAACTATACTCACTACTTTCACACAATATATATTCTTTTATAAAAATCAAAACAACCATCCTCATCCAAATTTGATTACATATTTTGATTTTGACAAATCAAAATCCGAGTCAAGATTTAACAAAAGACATTATTCTTAGATTCCTAAATCTTTCAAAGCTATGCTTTGACTTCAAAACTGTGCTAGAACATTATATGTATATTAACGATTACGATCCGTGTTCAAACCCTTTGAAATTCCTGAAGACACTTCAAATAATGAATCATCGAGATGATGATCCAACCACATGTTAACCGCGGTCTTGTACCTGAAAAACCCTCGAAATCAAAGTCATAGTTTAACACATATCCGTGTCAGACCCTTTGGCATTTATTAGCTAAAATAACTTTTCAATCCCTTTTCAAAATAGAGAGTTTTGTCACCACACCAGCAAATCACATTCAATTGTTCATTTGAATAAGCCTTATAATAACAATTACCCCTTCATCATTGTTACCGGGGAACCTTTCATGTTCCACCACATTAGCAGTAAATCTACCAACAACTTCATTGATCTTTGACCTTTCAAAAAATCCTTATACTCATAGAAACCCTATCATGTACTCATCCACATCTTGAAACGGTAATTGCCATACCAACTACCGGGAATTAGCAATCAGTATTTCGAATTTCGCAGCAATTCTACACCAACAGTTATATATATACATATAATGTCTATCTTCTAGATTTACATACTTCGAATGTGAAGTTTATGAAAAACACCCCAAACTACGAAACTAGTTCTCCCAATTTTGGAAAAATGCTGATGAAGCAGCAAAAACTGTAAACGACCTTAACAGTCAAAAGTTTGATGATAAAGAATAGTATGGTGGTAAAGCTGAGAAAAGAGAAGGTTTGGAACTGGAAAACGGATTGAGCAGACCATGAAGGAGGCTGTGTACAAATCACAAAGACGAAATCTACCTTCAAAGAATCCAAATGATTCAGTATCTGCTGAAGCCATTAACGAATACCTTGCTTCCGAATCTAAACCCTTGCGGACAATATTCTTCATCATCCTCTGATATTAGAAATTCTAAGATATCATCATATCTTTCATATAAATATCCTCCATATTTTTGGAGATAATTCCATAATCATTCTTATCGAAAATCAATATTCTCCTTGCGATATCTGTGTTATATCATAAAAGAAACTATTTTAGTTTCTAAATTCTGAAACTTTCGAGTTTAAAATATGAACATTTTGAAGTGGTGTTGGGAGCTGAAGCATGAGTTAGTATAATATAATGACACTTGATCAACGTGATTATATTACAGTATGTCATGCTGAGTTTCTAATGAAACATGATGATTCACAGTCCATACCGTCATCATGTGCCATGTTACACTACTCTTACATTTTACCCAATCTCCAAACATATTAAGAACATATCTTCTTGATAGTTCTATCTTTCCGGATATTCTGGTAATTTGTCAAATCAAGATCGTGCCATTACGATTATCTTCTCAGAACATTAACTATGTTCATCCAAAACTCCATACCTACGAATTCTGGACCATTATTCGCTTGACTTAAGGTCGGGAAGAGAAAACGAAAGCATGAAGCTCCGAAATATAATGGAGAATATAAGCCCGATAACAACCCCGAAATTTACAAACCGTGTATATCAATGCGTATAGCAATATAAAGACACGGGAGAATGAAAAACACTATAACCCCAAGGTAATGGTAGAAGAAAATAACTTCCTCTGGTGGTAGATGAAAAAGAAGAATGACAGATATGAAAGTTAGGAGTATATCAAGAATCAGAACTGGATGAAGCATTTCACAATTTGTTAGAAGTATGAAATAAGGAAGAAGATTATAGAAGTGGTGAAAATAAATGAAACGGAAGTGGTCAATTTATAGCAAAATATCAGACATAGCAACCAAGGTAGATTACGCATTCAATCAAAAGAAATCTTAATTTCCTTAATTACCGAAGAATCAAATTTTATTACGAAGATTTTCTCCAAATTCCTTGAATTCCGAAAATCAACCGTGACTACGTCACCAGTTAAGGTGAACATGTATTTACTCATCTTCACTCTTTTATGATAACTTCTCTCATACGCTTCGAGTAATTGGATTGTTCTATCTATATTATTTAACGGTGATAAAACTCTATTTATCGACTCATATTCGTCATGAAAACATTTATATTGTTAGCCATGATGACCTCACTCAAATTTCGGGACGAAATTTCTTTAACGGGTAGGTACTGTGATGACCCGGAAAATTTCGACTTATTCTGAACCAAATTCTCGATATGGTTTAATATTACTAACACGATAAGCAAAGTCTGTTAAGCTGAATCTCAAAACTTTTGAACTATTCAATTACCCTTCGAATGTTCTCAACGATTCGCGAATAATTATATGTAAATAGATACATATACTATAACTTGAAAACGTAATAAAGTGTTGAGTATACGGTACTGTGCATTAAACTTGTTGGTTTGAATATCTGATTGATTTATTTAACTACTGAGTTAAAAGATTATGCCAATCGATTGAATTAAAAGATATTTATTGAGTCCCTTAAGAATTATAATATTATTACGAGTTTCTGTTGTGAGGTCCACGTTGATTTGGGTAATCATTCATGTTTAACGGTATTCGGAATAAATTGTAAAGTGTTTGTTTAAATAACGTAATTTGGACACATACAATAATAAGGAATATTAACTGTTAGAATTAGATATATGAATAAATTGCGATATGTATTTTAAAACGTGTTTATAAATATTAAGAATAGATATTAACTTGGTTATGAAATGTTTGATAAATACTATTATATTAATAAATAACGAGACAATGATTTATAGAAGTAAATGACCAAAACACTCGAAAGATTAAGATATACTTTGAGTGGTATAGTTTATTGATAATTTAAGACTATATTTTGATAAAGGTACGAGTCACGAAACGTAAAGTGATAAAAAGCGTTCGAGAAACTGGAACCGGGGCATAAGTCGAGTGACAACGTACGAGACATCGGAACGAAAATTTCAAGTCAACTATGCACGAGAATATAATATAATATATAATTAATTAATTTAAATTATATATATTATATTTAATTATGTCGACAAGCAAAACAACAAAAAATTGTGAGCTGAATTTTGGGGTCATACGATCGCATGAGAAATAGGTATAAAACCCATGCGATCGCATGTGGTGCTTTTTCAGAAAAGGTTCTATAAATTGCACGATTTCAATTATTATTTATATTATTATTATTATTATTATTATTATTATTATTATTATTATTATTATTATTATTATTATTAAGATTAAAATTATTATTAATCTTATTATTACTAGTATTATTAATTAGTATTATACATAAAATACTACGACGAGGTTATGAGCGTGTCACCTTCAAAATGGGTTTTCGAGCGGGATAGAGCTAAGGAAATTATGGGTAATGTTCGGGGGTATATTTATGAATCAAACCTAATGTTTATCATCTCCGTTACGTCTACGTACTTTTCTGAAATATTGAATCACAATATTGATACGTAAGCATTTATATTTTATCTTTTATATACTAATAGTGTATCCATGTCTAGTGCTCGAGTATATATATTTATACAAGCTTGTATGCTAAATTTCGTCGTTAAACAGTTTATAATGAATCACGAATTAAATACATATATTACTGGTAAAAGGTATATGATATACATGTTTTTGGAAAGCTAGCGAAAAATCAATAACTTTTCATTTAGAAATCGCGTAATTTCGATGAACGAGTCAAAAGTTATGGTCAACTGAATTATAATTGACGTTAATTGGAATTTCTTTTGAATCTGCAATTAGTATTTAAACAACTTGTTTGTAAGATTGATAAATTGGATTTTTGAATATTATCAACCGAGTAAATGAATCCTTAAATAAGGTACGTCTCGTTTTGTTGAACTATTGTCAAAATTGACTTTTTGAAACGACTTTGGATAACTTTTGTATGTCGATCTCGAGCATTAGGATTGTGATACACTATGACCTGACCTAGCTTGATAAACATTTATTGACCAATATATGTTCTCTAGGTTGAGATCTACGGTTATTTGGTAATTCGAGTTTCGGTCATATTTTGGTGAACGACTTTATATGCTGATAAAGTGAGTTTCATTTGCTCCATTTTTAATTGCTTTTGCAATCTATATTTTTGGACTGAGAATACATGCACTTTATTTTAAACGCAATGGATACAAGTACATACTAAATTCTACACTGAGTTTGAACCAAAAATCCCTTAGCTTTGGTAACTAGTAACTGCCAGTTATAAGAACTGGTGGGCGCGAGTAGTAGTATATGGATCCATAGGGCTTGACATTCCCGTCTGTTCCAGGTATAGAAACCCTAGCCTGAACTATAAAACAGACGTATGCTATTTGAGTTTAATACACGTTGGTTTATGTGTATTGTACATGTTGGTTGCATGTATGTTAAAACAGGGGTACTATTATATATACGTTAAAGTTTAGTTACCAGGGTGCTCAATCTTGTAGAATATTTTGATAAACGTTTCTGGATGAAACAACTGAAATCTTGTGATCCACCTTTATATACAGATTATGCGCAACATTAAAACTAAGAACTCACCAACCTTTGTGTTGACACTTGTTAGCATGTTTATTCTCAGGTTCCCTAGAAGTCTTCCGCTGTTTGCTTATATGTTAGACAAGCTATGTGCATGGAGTCTTACATGGCATATTTTTCAAAGAAATGTTGCATTCACCAA
Source organism: Rutidosis leptorrhynchoides (assembly GCF_046630445.1). NCBI lineage: Eukaryota > Viridiplantae > Streptophyta > Magnoliopsida > Asterales > Asteraceae > Rutidosis > Rutidosis leptorrhynchoides. The sequence goes on along the minus strand of NC_092342.1, from coordinate 1,625,492 downwards.
ATCATCACCATGTATCTTATTTTGACTGCATTGTCAACGGAAGTACTATTGTAAACTATTATTTACGGTGATTGTCTATATGTAGAAATCATCAAATGTCGAAAACCTTTGATTTAAATATTCATTTATGGTGTGCCTTTTCAAAAGAATGCAATGTTTACAAAACGTATCATATATAGGTCAAATACCTCGCAATAAAATCGATGAATGACGTGTTCGTCCATATGAATTTGGAGCGATCGTCACATTGCCCTTAAGTTTGTATTGCGTTATTATATGCTTTTATTTTTATTTAATATTTATTATTATTTATTGATGTGGTTAGGACCAGTTTGTGACAAGGGTCACAGAACATGTTTGTTTATTTAATTTGGACTTCGTTTGGGTCTCCAAATGATGTACGAAAGATATTAGATAACTGATAAATACCCGTGTATCGCACAGTGTGGGAATTAAACCCAATTTAGTGACTAGTCTGTGTTCTTTCTTTCCATTTCTAGACCCTTCTTCTCTAAACACCGTACCTTCTCTTCCACCTACAATCAAACTCTAATCCTTAATCTTTACCTAGAGCTCAAATTGTTCATATCTTTGTATTCCTTGTGATTCACTGATTCTTTTAAGGTAAGAATCACAAGCTTTCATGCTTTAATCTTTGAGAAATTTAAGATTTTGTGTTAGTTTTGTAAAAAGCTTGAATTTGTGTCAAAACAAGTGATTTAAGTGTTGTTATGGTCAAATTGTTGTGGGTTTTGAGTCTATAACAAGTAGTGAACAAGTTGTTGTCGATTTTGGTATTTAAAACGAGCTCTAGATCGAGATTTGAGGATTTCATCGTGAAGTCCGTAGCCTTTGTTCAGTTTCTGATGAAGATGAACACAGTCGGCCGACTGTCGGTCGACAGTCGACTGACCTAGGGTTGAACCGACCGATTGACAGACAACCGACCGACTGGCGAGTGAACCGACCGATTGAGTTTGACTTTCGGCCGATTGTGGAAATACCAAATAAGTCGACCGACTGGGAAAGTCAGTCGACCGATTGTATAGACAGTCGACTGACTGTAAGAGTCAGTCGATCGACTGAGTGTCCAGGGCAGAATATTTTACCTAAGTGTTGGTTTTTAGCCGTTATGCTGCCCGTTTGTATTTTGATGTTTATGATGTAAATTTTGAAAGTGCATAAGTGTTAAGCAGAAAACTTTTTGTAACGACCCAACCCGTTAACCAACCAAAACTGCTAAATAAAAAAAAATATATTCGAAGCAGGCCTGCCCAGGCTGGGTGCGCGGCGCGCACCCCTACCTGTGCGCGGCGCGCACAGGGCCTGGCAGCCCGCTGTCCAAAATGTTCCGTTTTCGTAAAAAGATCTAACACTTCTCATCATTTTTAGGCGAAATGCTTTTCACATCATATTAGTATAAGTAAAACAAGCACGAATCAATGATAAAACGAGTTTTACATTGCGGGGCCCACATATGCCCAAAATGCCATTAAGTACGAAATACGAGTTTCGACTACAAAAAGTTTAATTGCCAAACGTCACTAGAGCATGGTGTTTGGGGTTAAACTACCCAAATCTTGGTCGAACTTCCAAAAAGCTAAAACCCCCGAGGCGCCACTAGTCCAAGCGAATACCTTTTCCTTTAACCAAGTCGGATCCTAAAAAGGTAAACAACGAGAGGGTAAGCTAACGCTTAGTGAATGCAATAATTATACATATACATATATAATACACCTACTTGCAAGCACTTACACAATTACCTCATACACGCTAGCAATTTACATAGCATACCATCGCAAGTATAACTCTAAACCCTTCAAGATCACAAGCTAGCACCACAATAGCATATATATAACCCGAATGATATAATATACTACAATACAACGCGTAATTAAGGTTAACCAACACACAAGGGAATGGTACTTCGAATTTCCCATCGGTGTTCATAACAACCGTTAGTGTACAACGAAATATATCACTAACCCCGAGGTGACACGGACAACGAAATATCCGTTCAAGCAATCGTTAGTGTACAACGAAATATATCACTAACTTCTGGGCAATTTGGACAACGAAATATCCATCGTTAGTGTACAACAAAATATATCACTAACTCTTGGTGGTATAAACAACATATACCCCGGCCCCTTCCCCGCCCTACAAATAGATACATTATATACACACATGTATAATCATTCCACTCACCTTGGTGCCTTGAACAATGCAATACCAAAATCCGCAATCGTCAATGGAAAGTACCTATTCCATAAATCACACAACAACAATACAATTAGGGTGGATTTACAAACCAACCCAATTTAACACTTAGTGCCATTTCGACCCATTAGCCCTTACTTCCAATTTGACTAAGTCAAATCTCGCCCAAAACACCCATAATCACAATCAACTAGTGATTATGTTCTAACACCACATTTTACTCAAAGTATCATCATCAAAACACATTACTTGCATCATTTAACACAAAACCCAATTTTGACCTAATCTCAAGTCAAAACACCAATTTGCAAGTTTACACCTCTAATCACTTATAACCTAAGTTAACTAGTGATTTTAACACCTGAACATGATTATCAACTAATCAAACCCAAAACCCACCAACAATGGTCATCAACACCATTTACTAGCTTATTTACCCATTTATCAACTAGTGGGTTTTACAATTAAATCAAACTCAAACCCTAACTTGAATATCAAATCTAACAATTGAAATTCGGAGTTTGAACTTATCAATACTAACAAAAGGTAGCTAGGAGCGAAATGAACAACTTTAACACTAGAGCTTTTGATTGATTCAAGTTCCTTCTTTCCCAAATCACCAAATCTCTCACTAGAAATCTCTCTCTCTAGGAATGAAATGAGAGAGTTTGTGGACTTGAAATATGATCCAAAATTGGATCCCAAACTGATAATATGGCCACACATCCGGCCTTAAGTGAAAATGTAGTGACCCGAACTTTTCCATGTTTATATATATATATATATATATATATATATATATATTAAATGAAATTGTTATTTACATTATTAAGTGTTTCCAACATGTTAAGCAATCAAACTTGTTAAGACTTGATTAATTGAAATAGGTTTCATATAGACAATTGACCACCCAAGTTGACCGGTGATTCACGAACGTTAAAACTTGTAAAAACTATATGATGACATATATATGGATATACATATAGTTAAAATGATATTATGATAAGTAAACATATCATTAAGTATATTAACAATAAACTATATATGTAAAAGCAAGACTACTAACTTAATGATTTTGAAACGAGACATATATGTAACGATTATCGTTGTAACGACATTTAACGTATATATATCATATTAAGAGATATTCATACATCATATTATCATGATAATATAATAATTTAAAATCTCATTTGATATTATAAACATTGGGTTAACAACATTTAACAAGATCGTTAACCTAAAGGTTTCAAAACAACACTTACATGTAACGACTAACGATGACTTAACGACTCAGTTAAAATGTATATACATGTAGTGTTTTAATATGTATTCATACACTTTTGAAAGACTTTAAGTCACTTATCAAAATACTTCTACTTAACAAAAATGCTTACAATTACATCCTCGTTCAGTTTCATCAACAATTCTACTCGTATGCACCAGTATTCGTACTCGTACAATACACAGCTTTTAGATGTATGTACTATTGGTATATACACTCTAATGATCAGCTCTTAGCAGCCCATGTGAGTCACCTAACACATGTGGGAACCATCATTTGGCAACTAGCATGAAATATCTCATAAAATTACAAAAATATGAGTAATCATTCATGACTTATTTACATGAAAACAAAATTACATATCCTTTATATCTACTCCATACACCAACGACCAAAAACACCTACAAACACTTTCATTCTTCAATTTTCTTCATCTAATTGATCTCTCTCAAGTTCTATCTTCAAGTTCTAAGTGTTCTTCATAAATTCTACAAGTTCTAGTTTCATAAAATCAAGAATACTTCCAAGTTTGCTAGCTTACTTCCAATCTTGTAGAGTGATCATCCAACCTCAAGAAATCTTTCTTATTTACAGTAAGATATCTTTATAATACAAGGTAATACTCATATTCAAACTTTGATTCAATTTCTATAACTATAACAATCTTATTTCGAGTGGAAATCTTACTTGAACTTGTTTTTCGTGTCATGATTCTGCTTCAAGAACTTTCAAGCCATCCAAGGATCCTTTGAAGCTAGATCCATTTTTCTCATTTCCAGTAGCTTTATCCAGAAAACTTGAGGTAGTAATGATGTTCATAACATCATTCGATTCATACATATAAAGCTATCTTATTCGAAGGTTTAAACTTGTAATCACTAGAACATAGTTTAGTTAATTCTAAACTTGTTCACAAACAAAAGTTAATCCTTCTAACTTGACTTTTAAAAAAAACTAAACACATGTTCTATATCTATATGATATTCTAACTTAATGATTTAAAACCTGGAAACACGAAAAACACCGTAAAACCGGATTTACGCCGTCATAGTAACACCGCGGGCTGTTTTGGGTTAGTTAATTAAAAACTATGATAAACTTTGATTTAAAAGTTGTTCTTCTGGGAAAATGATTTTTCTTATGAACATGAAACTATATCCAAAAATCATGGTTAAACTCAAAGTGTAAGTATGTTTTCTAAAATGGTCATCTAGACGTCGTTCTTTCGACTGAAATGACTACCTTTACAAAAATGACTTGTAACTTATATTTCCGACTATAAACCTATACATTTTCTGTTTAGATTCATAAAATAGAGTTCAATATGAAATCATAGCAATTTGATTCACTCAAAACGGATTTAAAATGAAGAAGTTATGGGTAAAACAAGATTGGATAATTTTTCTTGTTGTAGCAACGTGAAAATTGGTAACATATCTATATTAATCATATCCTAGCTAACTTATATTATATTATACATGTATTCTAATATATTATGTAATCTTGGGATACCATAGACACGTATGCAAATGTTTTGACATATCATATCGACCCATGTGTATATATTATTTGGAACAACCATAGACACTCTATATGCAGTAATGTGGGAGTTAGCTATACAGGGTTGAGGTTGATTCCAAAAATATATATACTTTGAGTTGTGATCTAGCCTGAGACGTGTATACACTGGGTCTTGGATTGATTCAAGATAATATATATCAATTTTTTTTCTGTACATCTAACGTTGGACAACTAGTTGTAGGTTACTAACGAGGACAGCTGACTTAATAAACTTAAAACATCAAAATGTATTAAAAGTGTTGTAAATATATTTTGAATATACTTTGATATATATGTACATATTTGTTATATGTTCGTGAATCGACCAGTGGCCAAGTCTTACTTCCCGACGAAGTAAAAATCTGTGAAAGTGAGTTATAGTCCCACTTTTAAAATCTAATATTTTTGGGATGAGAATACATGCAGGTTTTATAAATGATTTACAAAATAGACACAAGTACGTGAAACTACATTCTATGGTTGAATTATCGAAATCGAATATGCCCCTTTTTATTAAGTCTGGTAATCTAAGAATTAGGGAACAGACACCCTAATTGACGCGAATCCTAAAGATAGATCTATTGGGCCTAACAAACCCCATCCAAAGTACCGGATGCTTTAGTACTTCAAAATTTATATCATATCCGAAGGGTGTCCCGGAATGATGGGGATATTCTTATATATGCATCTTGTTGATGTCGGTTACCAGGTGTTCACCATATGAATGATTTTTATCTCTATGTATGGGATGTATATTGAAATATGAAATCTTGTGGTCTATTGTTACGATTTGATATATATAGGTTAAACCTATAACTCACCAACATTTTTGTTGACGTTTAAAGCATGTTTATTCTCAGGTGAATATTAAGAGCTTCCGCTGTTGCATACTAAAATAAGGACAAGATTTGGAGTCCATGTTTGTATGATATTATGTAAAAACTGCATTCAAGAAACATATGTCGATGTAATATATTTCTATTGTAAACCATTATGTAATGGTCGTGTGTAAACAGTATATTTTAGATTATCATTATTTGATAATCTACGTAATGCTTTTGAAACCTTTATTGATAAAATAAAGGTTATGGTTGTTTTAAAAATGAATGCAGTCTTTAAAAAACGTCTCATATAGAGGTCAAAACCTCGCAACGAAATCAATTAATATGGAACGTTTATAATCAATATGAACGGGACATTTCAGTTGGTATCCGAGCGTCGGTCTTAGAGAACCAGAAAATTTGCATTAGTGTGTCTTATCGAGTTTGTTAGGATGCATTAGTGAGTCTGGACTTCGACCGTGTTTTCTTTAAAAATGATTGGTTAACATTTTTGTTGGAAACTATATATTATTAACATGTATATATTATGTGATATATTAATCTCTTAACATGTTTGATATTGTGTGATAGATGTCTACCTCTAGCACAAATCCCATTGACTCACCTAATAATAACGAAGAGTCAAATATATATTGGACTTATTCACAAGTTCCCGAAGAGGAACCGGAAGAAGAATCAGAACCGGAAGAAGAATCAGAACCGGAAGAGGAGGAACCGGAGGAGGAAATAGAACCGGTGGGGGAAATAATAAAACGGTTAAGTAAAAGAAAATCCTCAACCAACCGACCAAGGTTAATTATGGTCAATGGTGTTTCCTCCAAGGAAGCAAAATATTGGGAGGATTACCAATTCTCCAATGAATCGGATTCCGACGAGAATTCCGATGATGTTATAGAAATTACCCCAACTGAATTTAAAAAGGCAAAAGAAAATAATAAGGGAAAGGGCATAAAAATAGAGAAATCTAATTCCAACCCCGATGAACTTTATATGTATCGTCAACCCCCGGAGTCCTTAAGTTGTAACAATGACCCGGGAACCTCTAAGCCACCAGGTTTTTCTAAACCGTTGTGGAAAACGACAGCTAGTATTTGGGGAACATCATATATCCCTAGAAACTTGGCAAAATGAACCAAAACCGAATAAGAAGAAATGAGCGAGTCGGAATAAGATAGTTGTATTCGTATGGTGTAATATATGTAATATAGTGTGCTTATGCTTTATGATATATGTAAAAATTGCTTGTATTAATAAGTATTTTTTTTATGAATCTAACTCTTGTCTATTTTACAGTATAAAAACACAAAATGGGTAGACAACCCAATATTTTAAGAGACCTACCCGGAGACATGATTGATGAAATCTTGTCTAAAGTCGGTCAGAATTCTTCGGCACAACTATTTACGGTGAAATCAGTTTGTAAGACATTCGAAGAACGTTCCAAGAATGCCTTGGTTTATAAGAGACTTTCGTTTGAAAGATGGGGGATATCACATGGGGAAACCCATAAGTTACGATGTGTTTACTTTGACGCATATATTGCGGGGAACCCAAGTGCTATTTTACGCAACGGGTTAAGAAATTATTTTGACTCAATGTATCCGAACATAGGACTTCATGATTTAGAAAAAGCGGCTAACATGCAACATAAAGAAGCATGTTATGCTTACGGGTTAGTAATGTTCGCTTCTCACCAAAGTGAGAACAAGAACATCGGGCTACAACTATTAAACAAAACATTTCCACAAGTAACGGACTCAGTAGTTGGGGTGAGAAACAAGGTTTTTAAATTGTTACAGGACTGTTGGACATTACGTAACCCTCGTCCCTTTGACGACGTTACAACACGCTGTCTTATCAGCGGCCATAACGGTTATGTTCCACAAGACCAAGGATGGGAAGTAGTCCTAGTAAAACCAGAATGCATGACTTGTTTCTGGACGTATGAATTACGTGTCTTTATTGCCTTTGCTGAACGACTTGTGTACTAGCTAGAATTATCTTCACAACTATCTTGTATCAAAGTTATTGTGTGCTATATTTCATGCTTTATGTAAAATAAGCGGTATTGTAAGTTTGTAAAATATTGTATAAAAGTTTGAACGCGAAATATTATTATAATCAGTTTTTCATATAGAATTGTAGTAGTTGAATTGTACATTAGCTACTAAGTATGAACTTAACGGGTAGGTACTACCCGAATTTAAACATATAAAACGCTAATATGAAGAAAAAGCTTTTATAAATGAGTTCATATTATGCTACAAAATACTATTAACTACTCTTAATATTCTGTATGATTAACTTGTTCCATTTGACTATTTTGAAGGAAATGGCACCGACTACTCGACACACCGTGAATATGAATGAAGAGGAATTCCGTACTTTTCTAGCTTCAAACATAGCCGCAGTACAGGCTGCGCTACATACCAATAATAACCTTGGATCTAGCAGTACAGGAAATCGTGTAGGATGCACCTACAAAGAATTCATTGCCTGCAAACCTTTGGAATTTGATGGAACCGAAGGACCGATCGGATTGAAATGGTGGACCGAGAAGGTCGAATCGGTGTTTGCCATAAGTAAGTGTACTGAAGAGGACAAAGTGAAGTACGCTACGCATACCTTCACAGGTTCTGCGTTAACATGGTGGAATACCTATCTAGAGCAAGTGGGACAAGATGATGCTTACGCACTACCGTGGTCAGCATTCAAGCACTTGATGAACGAGAAGTATCGTCCCAGAACCGAGGTCAATAAGCTCAAGACAGAACTTAGAGGGTTACGAACCCAAGGATTTGATATTACCACGTACGAAAGACGATTCACAGAATTATGCCTATTGTGTCCGGGAGCGTTCGAAGATGAGGAAGAGAAGATCGACGCGTTTGTGAAAGGATTACCGGGAAGAATCCAAGAAGATATAAGTTCACACGAGCCCACCTCCATACAACAGGCATGTAGAATGGCTCACAGACTAGTGAACCAGATTGAAGAAAGAATTAAAGAACAGACTGCTGAAGAGGCCAATGTGAAGCAAGTCAAAAGAAAGTGGGAGGAAAACGGTGATAAGAATCACCAATACAACAACAACAGCAATTACAACAATAATCGCAACAACTATCCCAACAATCGCAACATCAATCGCAACTACAACAAATGGCCCAACAATAACAACAACAACAACAACAACAACAACAACAACAACAACAACAGCAACTACAATAATCATCCCAACAACAATAATAACCGCAACAACAACAACAATCAGAAGCAGCTATGCCAAAGGTGTGAAAAGTATCACTTGAGGTTCTGCACCAAATTTTGCAACAAGTGTAAAAGAAATGGTCATAGCGCGGTGAAGTGTGAAGTCTACGGACCAGGGGTTAACAGAACGAAAGGAACAAATGGTGTCAGAACGAGTAATGGTGGAGCAAGTAGTGTCGAAACAAGTTATGCCAATGTAGTTTGTTATAAATGTGGAAAACCGGGCCACATTATTAGAAATTGCCCGCACCAGGAGAATACGAATGGACAAGGCCGTGGAAGAGTTTTCCATATTAATGCAGCAGAGGCACAGGAAGACCCGGAGCTTGTTACGGGTACGTTTCTTATTGACAATAAATCTGCTTACGTTTTATTTGATTCAGGTGCGGATAGAAGCTATATGAGTAGAGATTTTTGTGCTAAATTAAGTTGTCCATTGACACCTTTGGATAGTAAATTTTTACTCGAATTAGCAAATGGTAAATTAATTTCAGCAGATAATATATGTCGGAATCGAGAAATTAAACTGGTTAGCGAAACATTTAAGATTAACTTGATACCAGTAGAGTTAGGGAGTTTTGATGTGATAATCGGTATGGACTGGTTGAAAGAAGTGAAAGCAGAGATCTTTTGTTATAAAAATGCAATTCGCATTATACGAGAAAAAGGAAAACCCTTAATGGTGTACGGAGAAAAGGGCAACACGAAGCTACACCTTATTAGTAATTTGAAGGCACAAAAACTAATAAGAAAAGGTTGCTATGCTATTCTTGATGGAATTCAATGTTTCATTAAGTTCTTTTAAATAAACATATTCATGAAACCAATTCATTTTGAGTTAAGAAAGCGGAAGCATGTTAATATGTTAAACCACATAAATTGAATTCCATGAAGACATCAAGTCTTGAAGTTATACTTACAAACTAAAGAGAAGGAATAAGAAATAATACCTCCTCAATATAGATTGAGGGTTGTTTTGGACAGCAAAGTGATGAAGAAGATGATGGATTTAGAGCCTCTAACTTGAAGCCTCAAGTGTGTAATACCCACAAGCCTTTTGTGCACCAACACCACCTTTAATTTAGTTAGGATTTTGACACTTAACAAGCAATATTAACAAGCTTAAACCCACTCTTTTTGGTTCAAAATTTCGGCCAGCAGCTAGTTTTTCTAGCAGAATTTTTGTTGCCCTTTACTAATATGTATGGCATGTAGTACTTGAGTCAAAAGAATCCTTGGTTTAAGTGTCTTGCATGCTATAAAGAATGTGCCATTGGAAGTAACAAAACAAAGCATGGGTCTCACCTAGGAGACCAAAAAAAACGTCCCATATATGTTTTCAACAAGATTCACTTTGTTATAAAATGATGTAAATAAGTCTTGTAAATATATATATGTAAAACTTGTTATATAAGACATGCTTTTATTAAGTTACTTACATTTTATAAACCAATTTATAAAATATAACACAACATAATTATTTAAACCTATAAATAATTAAATATAAATTATCCAAATAATTTATCTCAAGTGATCATAATTTAGAAAACCGATTTTCTAAAGTTCAAGTGTCGCGTATTCATTTAACAATCCAACCGTTAAAATAAATACATATAAAGTGTTGGCAAGCTTGTTATTGGGTATGACCCGACTTGGATCATAACATAGTGGCCACGTTAATTTTAATATGTCTCTCGGGCATACGAAATACCTTCAATCTCCCACTTGCACGAGAAACATAAGAAATTAATGCAAGTGATGGATACCACCTAACGACCGTCCATCACCCCCAATATGTTATGACTTTGTGCCATTCAATAACATCATCCTCTTCGAGTTTCCATCTCGAATATAAATAGGTGAATCTTTCATTATTTCCTTTCGTCCTAGATGTCATGTTAAATCCAAGAGACACAGAGTGATCACTCTCTTTCTAGATTTAACTTTATCAGGCCTTAGACATCTGACTCTCAACGAATAAGAGGGACAAATTCCATCTTGACTACATACGTCCTAAATATGTACCTTGCATTGTACCTGAGCTCTTCCTTATGAACTACCATATTTCAGAATAGCGAAGGAAAGAATCAAGGCACAATACTTGGTAAATATCTGAACCCAATATGTATCTCAGGTCAGAGGATACAATGATATTCGCCTTTACTCAAGATTACATGTGATCAACCACAAAGGCTCCATTTAGCAAATCTTGAGGGCGGGTCTTCCAATATTTGCATCCCACAAATATCTATGAACCTTGGTAGCAACCTTGCCCCACATTCAGTCCGTGAATGTATACCAATCCAAGTTCATAATAGTCTAAACCTCACACTTGTTCCCACGAATGTGATCGACTACGGAATTTAGAATAATTACTTATTCATGGATAAAATCTGCAAAATAGGAACATGACTCTAAATAAATTAATACCATAATTATATTAATGAGTTTGAATAATTTCATTCCGTTACAATACTTAAAACAGATCATGACCAATCACTAGAATATCGAAGCCCTAATGCACAAACATGTCCTGTATGTTTTGCTCCATGTAAGAGCTTCGTGAGAGGATCCGCTATGTTAAGATCTGTGTGAACTTTGCGAATACATATCTTTCCCTTTTCAACTTCATCCCTTATGTAGTTGAATCTCCGCTCAATGTGACGGGTCTTTTGGTGAGCACGAGGTTCTTTGATTTGAGCAATCGCACCCTCGTTGTCACAAAAGATCTCAAGAGGGTCCTGAATGGATGGGACCACTCCTAAGTCATCTATGAATTTCTTCATCCATGCAGCTTCCTGAGCTGCCAATGAAACGGCAATGTACTCCGACTCTGTAGTGGATAATGCAACAACATCCTGTTTTGAACTCTTCCAAGAGATCGCACCACCATTTAATGTGAAGACATAACCGGATTGTGATCGAGAATCATCTCGATCAGTTTGGAAACTCGCATCCACGTAACCTTTTACAGCGAGTTCCTCCTCACCAGACCCATATATTAGAAACATATCCTTAGTCCTCCTAAGGTATTTCAATATACTTTTAACAGCAATCCAATGACTGTTTCCTGGGTTATTCTGGTATCTACTTGTCAGGCTAAGAGCGCATGACACATCCGGTCTAGTGCATATCATTGCATACATGATTGACCCAATGGCAGACGCATATGGGACTTTCTTCATTCTCTCCTGTTCATCTTTCGTGGTGGGGCACTGAGATGAACTGAGAAGTGTTCCCTTTTGAATAGGTACCAAACCTTTCTTAGAGTTCTCCATCTTGAACCTTTTCAAGATCTTTTCAATGTATGCACTTTGATTCAAACCTATCAGCTTCTTGGATCTATCCCTGTAGATCCCAATCCCCAAAACGTATTGTGCTTCTCCAAGATCCTTAATGGAGAAGCATTTACTTAACCAAGTTTTAACTCCTTGCATTGCCGGAACATCATTTCCAAATAATAATATATCATCCACATATAATACAAGGAACATAATGGTGCTCCCACTAGCCTTCTTGTATACACAAGCTTCATCACCATTTTTAATGAAGCCAAATATCTTGGCCTCCTCATTAAAATGATGATTCCACATTCTAGATGCTTGTTTCAATCCGTAGATTGACTTCTTTAACTTGCATACCTTCTTAGGATATTTCGGATCAACAAAACCTTCAGGCTGAACCATGTAGACATCTTCCTCAAGATGTCCGTTTAGGAAAGCGGTCTTGACATCCATTTGCCGTATTTCATAATCATAATGAGCAGCAATGGCAAGTAATATCCTAATAGACTTTAGCATTGCCACAGGCGAAAAAGTTTCATCATAGTCAACCCCTTGAGTTTGAGTGAAACCTTTTGCTACAAGTCTAGCTTTATATGTATCCAAGTTTCCATGTATGTCGGTTTTCATCTTGAAAAGCCATTTACAATCAACTAGCCTTGAGCCAGTAGGTTGTTCAACAAGTTCCCAAACTTGGTTGTCATACATGGATTGCATCTCAGCGTTCATGGCTTCCTGCCATTTATCCTTATCAATCCTTGATAAAGCATCTTGGTAGTTTGTTGGTTCATCCAAATCAACCACATAGCAACCATCCATGAGAAACCCATATCTCTCAGGAGGATTACTAATCCTACCAGATCTTCGAACATCTTGTGTATTTTGATCATCCATTTGATCACTCTCAACATTTTCATGTTGAGTGCTAGTGTCAACCAATTGTGTATCATCTACTTGATCTTGAACCTCTTCAAGATCTATCTTCCTTTCACTATTACCTTCCATTAGGAACTTAGTTTCAAGGAATTCCGCCTTTCGAGCAACAAATACATTTTGCTCGGTCGGATCATAAAAATAGTATCCCATATCATCCTTGGGATATCCTATGAAGATACACTTCGTGGATCGAGCATACAACTTATTAGCATTATAGCGCTTTGGATAAGCTTCACATCCCCATACTTTCAAGTATGAAAGAGAAGGAGGTTTTCCAAACCACATCTCGTGAGGAGTTCGTTCCACTTTCTTGGTTGGGGCCATATTTAAAATACGAGCCGCGGAGCATAGACAATAACCCCAAAACGACAGAGGTAACGAGCTTCTTGCCATCATAGATCGAACCATATCCATTAGGGTTCGGTTCCTCCTTTCGGAAACTCCATTAAGTTGGGGTGTTCCTGGTGGAGTAAGTTGTGAGATAATCCCACAACTCCTAAGATGATCTTGGAAAGCATCGCTTAGGTATTCACCTCCTCTATCGGTACGCAGTACCTTGATTGTCTTGTTGAGTTAATTTTGTACTTCGTTTTGATATTCTTTGAATGCTTCAAAAGTTTCATCCTTATGCCTTAACAAGTAGACATATCCGAAATGACTGAAGTCATCAATGAATGTAACAAAGCATCTTTCACCATTCCTAGTCATGGGCTTAAAGGGTCCACACACATCCGAATGTATTAATCCCAATAAGTCTTTAGCCCTTTCATAGGTCCCTTTGAAAGGTGCTTTAGTCATTTTGCCTTGTAAACAAGATTCACATACATCAAACGAGTCCATCTCATTTGATTTCAAAAGTCCATTCTTTTGAAGTGTACGCATTCGGTTCTTGTTTATGTGACCAAGGCGACAATGCCATAAGTAGGAATCACTCAAATCCCTTTTGAGTTTCTTGGTGCTTGTATGGTATATTGAGCTATTAGATGATGTGTCATCATGAACCAATTCATAAATTCCATTTGAAGGCGAAGCCTTAAAATAGAATACATTATCTAAATAAACGTGTATATCATCATTAACAAAATTAAGATAAAAACCACATTGTTTTAAACGGAAAACTGAAATAATGTTTCGACATAAATCCGGTGCATACAAAACATTGTTCAAAATAAGTTCCAAACCACTTGGAAGCTTTAATACAAAGTCTCCTTGAGCCTTCACTTGCACTTTGGCTCCATTGCCCATAAAGAAACTTGATGTTCCGGTTTGCTTGCTACTTCTTTTGAACCCCTGCAAAGAATTGCAAATGTGAGTTCCACATCCAGTGTCTAATACCCATGTATCAGAAGAAGTAATACTAAGCTCTATATATACCATATATATATTACCTGAGGATTGCCCCGCATCCCTCTTTTGCTTCAACTCCTTAAGGTAGACTGGGCAGTTTCGTTTCCAGTGACCCATTTCACCACAACCGAAACACGGGTCTTCCTTGGGGTTTGCTTGTCTGGCAACCTTTTGCTTCTTGTTCTTATTTTTGGTTGGGGTAACCATCCTCCCCTTTCCCTTGCCTTGATGGGCGGGTCCTTTCCTCTTAGCTACCTTTGGCTTAGAGGTGTTGTTACCTTTGGACCCACCATCATTGATCATTAGCACGGGTGAAGCCCTCTTACCCATGCTAGTTTCCGCCGTCCTAAGCATGCCATGAAGTTCGCCAATGGTCTTATCCATCCCATTCATATTGTAATTAATTACAAATTGGTCAAACCTCTTTGACAAGGAGTTTAGGATAAGATCTGTGGCTAGCTCATTAGATATGTTGAGATTAAGACGGTTTGCGCGATCAATGAGGCTTTTCATCTTAAGGACATAAGATGAAACGGATTGGGAGTCGTCCATACGACATGCATGAAGCGCTCGAACGGTCTCGAAGCGCTCGACACGTGCTTGTTGAAGGAATATCTCCTTCAATTGCGTGATCATGTCGTATGCAGTATGATGCTCGAAATCCTTTTGGAGTTCGGGTATCATAGTCCCAAGCATTAGGCAAGCGACTTGCACCGAATCGGCGCAATACTTATCCCAATAAGCCATGCCTTCCATATCATCCTCGTCGGGTTGATCGGGAATGGGGTCTTCCAACACATATGCCTTATCCTCAAGTTTGAGGACAATCCTAAGATTGCGGAACCAATCCATAAAGTTCGTATGGTTGAGTTTGTCTTTCTTGAGGAGAGACCTTAACGATAGGTTGTTCAAGTTAATAGGTGCGTTTTATATGTTGTTGTTATTGGCGGCCATCTACAAAATTTAACAAAGTAGTTTAGGTATCAATTTTAATTTAATAATCAATACCCTTTAAATCCAATTGATATTTATTAAATTTTAGAATCCAATGGTAAACCAAATTTCGGTTAGGTGACCTTTATCCCGTCATTTGGTTTAGCTAGGTAGTCATTATATGACAATTGCAATCCTTTTGCAACTTCTAAGTTATGGGATCATGCAATCCTTTTGCATGACATATTATCCCATCAACGCCTATTTGTTCATCATGCTTCGGTGACCCTAAGTTCATGATTTCCAAATCAAGTCATCCTACTTGTGTAGACATGTAAACTTAGCATACAAGTGGTTAGGTGACCTTTATCCCACAAGTGTGCGAAATTTACCTTAATCATATTAGTTTGCTCATAACGGTTAGGTGACCTTTATCCCATTATAAGTTCCCTAATATTTTTAAGTGTCATACAATAGGATGGCGTTTAAACTTGTTGACGTAGTGTAAAGGGTTTTAAGTTTTCTTTAATTCTAGTTTGAGAAAACATTTATGCCATACACCAACATGCATTTAGTGTATGGTTTATTTGAAATCTATTTTCAAGTCTAGTAATTTTAACCAATTACTTGATATAAACCATTTTATATATATGATCCTCATCATGTTCTTAATAACCGTTTATTAATGTCCTTTTAGCCGTTTTTAATTTAACCATTTAAATTGACGTTTTTCATGTCGTTAATAATTTAACCAATTAAATTGTAGTTATGCTTGTTGTTAACTTGTGTGATAACTTGTTGTAGTAACATACACAATCCACAATCATACAAGAAATAAAACAACCACGTATGCAAACAAATGTGTTCACAATCAAGCCGATTTGGTAGACATTTGTTTAGCCGAAAACAAATGTCACCGGTTAAGGGTTATAACACTAAGTAGGAGATTTCAAAATCTCCCACTTAATCTTGCATCCAGATGCATCTTCCAAGTCTTCATCTTGTATCTTCATTTTTACAAAAAATATCCTAATACATTTTTCTAGAAAATGAAAATACAACCTAATCTATTTTACATACCAAATATAAAATAAATTACATAACCAAAATAATAAAATTACAAACCAACTTGAATGAATATTACAACCACATGAATGAATTAATATTACATACCAAATGAATAGATTAATAATCATCCAAACATGCAACCATTCAAACAAAAGGCCAAGGCTTGATTGTGAACTACAACATACAACAAAATGACCAAAATGGAAGAACCAAACCCAATTTTTGGAGCTTCCAAATTCGGCCAAGACCTCAACCCACCCAAAACCAATAATTTTTGCATTCTATTATCATGCATGTACATAAAATGCAAAGTTATGGCGAGTTCAAAACCCATCTCGAAGCATATTTCAAGACTTCGGCTCTAGATACCATTGATGGAATTCAATGTTTCATTAAGTTCTTTTAAATAAACATATTCATGAAACCAATTCATTTTGAGTTAAGAAAGCGGAAGCATGTTAATATGTTAAACCACATAAATTGAATTCCATGAAGACATCAAGTCTTGAAGTTATACTTACAAACTAAAGAGAAGGAATAAGAAATAATACCTCCTCAATATAGATTGAGGGTTGTTTTGGACAGCAAAGTGATGAAGAAGATGATGGATTTAGAGCCTCTAACTTGAAGCCTCAAGTGTGTAATACCCACAAGCCTTTTGTGCACCAACACCACCTTTAATTTAGTTAGGATTTTGACACTTAACAAGCAAGATTAACAAGCTTAAACCCACTCTTTTTGGTTCAAAATTTCGGCCAGCAGCTAGTTTTTCTAGCAGAATTTTTGTTGCCCTTTACTAATATGTATGGCATGTAGTACTTGAGTCAAAAGAATCCTTGGTTTAAGTGTCTTGCATGCTATAAAGAATGTGCCATTGGAAGTAACAAAACAAAGCATGGGTCTCACCTAGGAGACCAAAAAAAACGTCCCATATATGTTTTCAACAAGATTCACTTTGTTATAAAATGATGTAAATAAGTCTTGTAAATATATATATGTAAAACTTGTTATATAAGACATGCTTTTATTAAGTTACTTACATTTTATAAACCAATTTATAAAATATAACACAACATAATTATTTAAACCTATAAATAATTAAATATAAATTATCCAAATAATTTATCTCAAGTGATCATAATTTAGAAAACCGATTTTTTAAAGTTCAAGTGTCGCGTATTCATTTAACAATCCAACCGTTAAAATAAATACATATAAAGTGTTGGCAAGCTTGTTATTGGGTATGACCCGACTTGGATCATAACATAGTGGCCACGTTAATTTTAATATGTCTCTCGGGCATACGAAATACCTTCAGTTCTAGCACACGTCGAGAAAGTACAAACTGAAGAAAAGAGCATCAATGATGTTCCCGTCACAAAAGAATTTCCCGGTGTATTTCCGAAAGAATTACCGGGATTACCCCCATATCGATCCATTGAATTTCAAATAGATCTTGTACCAGGAGCTGCACCAATAGCTCGTGCTTCTTACAGACTCGCACCCAGCGAGATGAAAGAACTGCAAAGCCAATTACAAGAACTTTTAGAGCGTGGTTTCATTCGACCAAGCACATCACCGTGGGGAGCTCCTGTTTTGTTTGTCAAGAAGAAAGATGGTACATTCAGGTTGTGTATCGACTACCGAGAGTTGAACAAACTTACCATCAAGAACCGCTACCCACTACCGAGAATCGACGACTTATTTGATCAACTACAAGGCTCGTCTATTTATTCAAAGATTGACTTACGTTCCGGGTATCATCAAATGCGGGTGAAAGAAGATGATATTCCAAAGACTACTTTCAGAACATGTTACGGTCATTACGAGTTTATGGTCATGCCGTTTGGTTTAACTAATGCACCAGCTGTGTTCATGAACCTTATGAACCGAGTGTGTGGACCATACCTTGACAAGTTTGTCATTGTTTTCATTGATGACATACTTATTTACTCATAGAATGACCAAGAACACGGTGAACATTTAAGAAAGGTGTTAGAAGTATTGAGGAACGAAGAATTGTACGCTAAGTTTTCAAAGTGTACATTTTGGTTGGAAGAAGTTTAATTCCTCGGTCACATAGTGAACAAAGAAGGTATTAAGGTGGATCCGGCAAAGATAGAAACTGTTGAAAAGTGGGAAACCCCGAAAACTCCGAAACACATACGCCAGTTTTTAGGACTAGCTGGTTACTACAGAAGGTTCATCCAAGACTTTTCCAGAATAGCAAAACCCTTGACTGTATTAACGCATAAAGGGAAGAAATTTGAATGGAAGGACGAACAAGAGAAAGCGTTTCAGTTATTGAAGAAAAAGCTAACTACAGCACCTATATTGTCATTGCCTGAAGGGAATGATTATTTTGTGATTTATTGTGACACATCAAAGCAAGGTCTCGGTTGTGTATTAATGCAATGAATGAAGGTGATTGCTTATGCGTCTAGACAATTGAAGATTCACGAATAAAATTATACAACGCATGATTTGGAATTAGGCGCGGTTGTTTTTGCATTAAAGATTTGGAGGCACTACTTATATGGGGTCAAAAGTACTATATATACCGACCACAAAAGTCTTCAACACATATTTAATCAGAAACAACTGAATATGAGGCAGCGTAGGTGGATTGAATTGTTGAATGATTACGACTTTGAGATTCGTTACCACCCAGGGAAGGCAAATGTGGTAGCCGACGCCTTGAGCAGGAAGGACAGAGAACCCATTCGAGTAAAATCTATGAATATAATAATTCACAATAACCTTACTACTCAAATAAAGGAGGCGCAATAGGGAGTTTTAAAAGAGGGAAATTTAAAGGATGAAATACCCAAAGGATCGGAGAAGCATCTTAATATTTGGGAAGACGGAACCCGGTATAGGGTTGAAAGGATTTGGGTACCAAAATTTGGAGATATGAGAGAAATGGTACTTAGAGAAGCTCATAAAACCAGATACTCAATACATCCTGGAACGGGGAAGATGTACAAGGATCTCAAGAAACATTTTTGGTGGCCGGGTATGAAAGCCGATGTTGCTAAATACATAGGAGAATGTTTGACGTGTTCTAAGGTCAAAGCTGAGCATCAGAAACCATCAGGTCTACTTCAACAACCTGAAATCCCGGAAGAGAAATGGGAAAACATTACCATGGATTTCATCACTAAATTGCCAAGGACTGCAAGTGGTTTTGATACTATTTGGGTAATAGTTGATCGTCTCACCAAATCAGCACACTTCCTGCCAATAAGAGAAGATGACAAGATGGAGAAGTTAGCACGACTGTATTTGAAGGAAGTCGTCTCCAGACATGGAATACCAATCTCTATTATCTCTGATAGGGATGGCAGATTTATTTCAAGATTCTGGCAGACATTACAGCAAGCATTAGGAACTCGTCTAGACATGAGTACTGCCTATCATCCACAAACTGATGGGCAGAGCGAAAGGACGATACAAACGCTTGAAGACATGCTACGAGCATGTGTTATTGATTTCGGAAACAGTTGAGATCGACATCTACCGTTAGCATAATTTTCCTACAACAACAGATATCATTCAAGCATTGAGATGGCGCCGTTTGAAGCACTTTATGGTAGAAAGTGCAGGTCTCCAATTTGTTGGAGTGAAGTGGGGGATAGACAGATTACGGGTCCGGAGATAATACAAGAAACTACCGAGAAGATCATCTAAATTCAACAACGGTTGAAAACCGCCCAAAGTCGACAAAAGAGCTACGCCGACATTAAAAGAAAAGACATAGAATTTGAAATTGGAGAGATGGCCATGCTTAAGGTTGCACCTTGGAAAGGTGTTGTTCAATTTGGTAAACGAGGGAAATTAAATCCAAGGTATATTGGACCAATCAAGATTATTGATCGTGTCGGACCAGTAGCTTACCGACTTGAGTTACCTCAACAACTTGCGAATGTACATAACACTTTCCACGTCTCGAATTTGAAGAAATGTTTTGCTAAAGAAGATCTCACTATTCCGTTGGACGAAATCTAAATCAATGAAAAACTTCAATTCATTGAAGAACCCGTCGAAATAATGGATCGTGAGGTTAAGAGACTTAAACAAAACAAGATACCGATTGTTAAGGTTCGATGGAATGCTCGTAGAGGACCCGAGTTCACCTGGGAGCGTGAAGATCAGATGAAGAAGAAATACCCGCATTTATTTCCAGAAGATACGTCAACACCTCCAACTGCTTAAAATTTCGGGACGAAATTTATTTAACGGGTAGGTACTGTAGTGACCCGAACTTTTCCATGTTTATATATATATTAAATGAAATTGTTATTTACATGATTAAGTGTTTCCAACATGTTAAGCAATCAAACTTGTTAAGACTTGATTAATTGAAATAGGTTTCATATAGACAATTGACCACCCAAGTTGACCGGTGATTCACGAACGTTAAAATTGTAAAAACTATATGATGACATATATATGGATATATATATATATATATATATATATATATATATATATATATATATATAGTTAACATGATATTATGATAAGTAAACATATCATTAAGTATATTAACAATAAACTACATATGTAAAAGCAAGACTACTAACTTAATGATTTTGAAACGAGACATATATGTAACGATTATCGTTGTAACGACATTTAATGTGTATATATATCATATTAAGAGATATTCATACATCATATTATCATGATAATATAATAATTTAAAATCTCATTTGATATTATAAACATTGGGTTAACAACATTTTACAAGATCGTTAACCTAAAGGTTTCAAAACAACACTTACATGTAACGACTAACGATGAAAGGACCCGTTCATATACATTATAAACGATTCACAATAGTTGATTACATCGCGAGGTATTTGACCTCTATATGATACATTTTACAAACATTGCATTCGTTTTTAAAAGACAAACTTTCTTTACAACGAAAGTTGACGGCATGCACACCATTTCATAATACATCCAACTATAATTGGCTTAATAATAATCTTGATGAACTCAATGACTCGAATGCAACGTCTTTCAAAATATGCCATGAATGACTCCAAGTAATATCCTTAAAATGAGCTAATGCACAGCGGAAGATTTCTTTAATACCTGAGAATAAACATGCTTTAAAGTGTCAACCAAAAGGTTGGTGAGTTCATAGGTTTATCATAACAATCATTTTAATATATTAATAGACCACAAGATTTCCGTTTATAAATATATGTACACTCGTAAGTGTATAAAAGTATTCTAGAAGTTGTAGGCACCCGGTAACAAGCCTTAACGTTCATGTTTTACCCTCTGAAGTACACCAGATCAGGCGTGTTTAAAATAACCTCGAAGTACTAAAGCATCCCATAGTCAGAATGGGGTTTGTCAGGCCCAATAGATCTATCTTTAGGATTCGCGCCTACCGTACATAGACAAGTAGTTTAATGTTACCAAGCTAAGGGTACATTTCTGGTTTAAACCCACGTAGAATTAGTTTTAGTACTTGTGCCTATTTCGTAAAATATTTATAAAAACAGCGCATGTATTCTCAGTCCCAAAAATATATATAAAAGGGAGCAAATGAAACTCACAATACTGTATTTCGTAGTAAAAATACATATAACGTCATTTAACAAGTGCAAGGTTGGCCTCGGATTCACAAACGTATCAATATTGAGATTCAATATTGCAGGAAAGTACGTAGACGCAACGGAGATGATAAACACTAGATTGACCTCACGAGCATACCCATGAACCATACCCATCACCTCCATAGCTATAACCCATAATTTTCTTAGCTTCGACTCATTCAAAAAAACTATTTTGAAATCACTCGGACAGCACTCCGTCGTAATAATTTATATATACTAATAATATCTTGAAATAATATAGAGCAATATATATATATATATATATATATATATATATATATATATATATATATATATATATATATATATATATATATATATATATATATATATATATATATATATATATATATATATATATCGATTGAGAGAGTTTAGAGAAATATATTTTCAAGTTTCTATGAAATAATGAAACCTATTGAATTCTATTTATAATAGATTTTTGAATTATTAAAGTATGAATTATTAAAGTGAATTATTAAAGTATGAATTATTAAAGTGAATTATTAAAGTATGAATTATTAAAGTGAATTATTAAAGTAAATTATTAAAGTATGAATTATTAAAGTGAATTATTAAAGTATGAATTATTAAAGTATGAATTATTAAAGTATGAATTATTAAAATATGAATTATTAAAGTATGAATTATTAAAGTATGAATTATTAAAGTATGAATTATTAAAGTGAATTATTAAAGTATGAATTATTAAAGTGAATTATTAAAGTATGAATTATTAAAGTGAATTATTAAAGTTAAAGTAAAGTAAAAGTAAAGTAAAGGTAAAGTTAAAGTATAGTAAAAGTATAAAAACTATGTATGTATAATACGCGTATAAATATATATAATTTTAATTTAAATCGTTATATATATTTAATGAAATAAAATATAAATATCGTTATATTTATTATACTGGTTAAGTAATGAGTTGTCAAAAGTGATTCTAGATATTTATAAAAGTTATATACGTTTTAATAATAAAGTTCTTTTTTTAAACTGAAAACGTCTTTGTACGTTTGAAAATAGATTAATAGAATATTATGGAAACCAATTCTCCACTAACTTTTATCAAACTTTCGTAAATGACACTTTTTGTTTTTATTTATAAATAGCTTTACAAATTATTCTGAATATCGTTAAGAGGAATAGATTTTCTCAAATCATAGTGGACCTCTCAACAGAGACTTGTAATCATAATTCAATGTTTCTGATAATTCAATCATTTAATATATTTTTTTTTAATTTCGTCAAAAATCATATTGAAACAAATACGTTCGTGTAAAGTATTATACGTTTAATACTTTATTAATATTCTCAAGTTATAATATATACATATATATATACATATACATATCTATTTATATATAACGGTTCATGAATCGTCGGAATTTGGTCGAGGTTATAATGAATGTATGAACATAGTTTAAAATTCTTGAGATTTAACTTAACAAACTTTTCTTATCGTGTCGGAATAATATAAAGATTAAAGTTTAAATTTGGTCAGAAATTTTTGGGTCGTCACAAACGATGACTTAACGACTCAGTTAAAATGTATATACATGTAGTGTTTTAATATGTATTCATACACTTTTGAAAGACTTTAAGACACTTATCAAAATACTTCTACTTAACAAAAATGCTTACAATTACATCCTCGTTCAGTTTCATCAACAATTCTACTCGTATGCACCCGTATTCGTACTCGTACAATACACAGCTTTTAGATGTATGTACTATTGGTATATACACTCCAATGATCAGCTCTTAGCAGCCCATGTGAGTCACCTAACACATGTGTGAACCATCATTTGGCAACTAGCATGAAATATCTCATAAAATTGCAAAAATATGAGTAATCATTCATGACTTATTTACATGAAAACAAAATTACATATCCTTTATATCTAATCCATACACCAACGACCAAAAACACCTACAAACACTTTAATTCTTCAATTTTCTTCATCTAATTGATCTCTCTCAAGTTCTATCTTCAAGTTCTAAGTGTTCTTCATAAATTCTACAAGTTCTAGTTTCATAAAATCAAGAATACTTCCAAGTTTGCTAGCTTACTTCCAATCTTGTAGAGTGATCATCCAACCTTAAGAAATCTTTCTTATTTACAGTAAGATATCTTTCTAATACAAGGTAATACTCATATTCAAACTTTGATTCAATTTCTATAACTATAACAATCTTATTTCGAGTGGAAATCTTACTTGAACTTGTTTTTCGTGTCATGATTCTGCTTCAAGAACTTTCAAGCCATCCAAGGATCCTTTGAAGCTAGATCCATTTTTCTCATTTTCAGTAGCTTTATCCAGAAAACTTGAGGTAGTAATGATGTTCATAACATCATTCGATTCATACATATAAAGCTATCTTATTCGAAGGTTTAAACTTGTAATCACTAGAACATAGTTTAGTTAATTCTAAACTTGTTCGCAAACAAAAGTTAATCCTTCTAACTTGACTTTTAAAATCAACTAAACACATGTTCTATATCTATATGATATGCTAACTTAATGATTTAAAACCTGGAAACACGAAAAACACCGTAAAACCGGATTTACGCCGTCATAGTAACACCGCGGGCTGTTTTGGGTTAGTTAATTAAAAACTATGATAAACTTTGATTTAAAAGTTTTTCTTCTGGGAAAATGATTTTTCTTATGAACATGAAACTATATCCAAAAATCATGGTTAAACTCAAAGTGGAAGTATGTTTTCTAAAATGGTCATCTAGACGTCGTTCTTTCGACTGAAATGACTACCTTTACAAAAATGACTTGTAACTTATATTTCCAACTATAAACCTATACTTTTTCTGTTTAGATTCATAAAATAGAGTTCAATATGAAACCATAGCAATTTGATTCACTCAAAACGGATTTAAAATGAAGAAGTTATGGGTAAAACAAGATTGGATAATTTTTCTTGTTGTAGCAACGTGAAAATTGGTAACAAATCTATATTAATCATATCCTAGCTAACTTATATTGTATTATACATGTATTCTAATATATTATGTAATCTTGGGATACCATAGACACGTATGCAAATGTTTTGACATATCATATCGACCCATGTGTATATATTATTTGGAACAACCATAGACACTCTATATGCAGTAATGTGGGAGTTAGCTATACAGGGTTGAGGTTGATTCCAAAAATATATATACTTTGAGTTGTGATCTAGCCTGAGACGTGTATACACTGGGTCGTGGATTGATTCAAGATAATATATATCAATTTTTTTTCTGTACATCTAACGTTGGACAACTAGTTGTAGGTTACTAACGAGACAGCTGACTTAATAAACGTAAAACATCAAAATGTATTAAAAGTGTTGTAAATATATTTTGAATATACTTTGATATATATGTACATATTTGTTATAGGTTCGTGAATCGACCAGTGGCCAAGTCTTACTTCCCGACGAAGTAAAAATCTGTGAAAGTGAGTTATAGTCCCACTTTTAAAATCTAATATTTTTGGGATGAGAATACATGCAGGTTTTATAAATGATTTACAAAATAGACACAAGTACGTGAAACTACATTCTATGGTTGAATTATCGAAATCGAATATGCCCCTTTTTATTAAGTCTGGTAATCTAAGAATTAGGGAACAGACACCCTAATTGACGTGAATCCTAAAGATAGATCTATTGGGCCTAACAAACCCCATCCAAAGTACCGGATGCTTTAGTACTTCGAAACTTATATCATATCCGAAGGGTGTCCCGGAATGATGGGGATATTCTTATATATGCATCTTTGATAATGCTAAAAACGAACATATATTTCATAACATTATTCCTCAAGAAAGACAAGCTTTTAGTTGCAATTGTTCTATTTAAAAGTGATATTCGTTTAAATAATAAAAGGTGAAGACAAAAGACAGATTCGACAAATTGAAGACGCAAAGGTCCAAAAAGCTCAAAAGTACAAAATACAATCAAAGTGGTTCCAATTATTGATAAGAAACGTCTCGAAATTACAAGAGTACAAGATTCAAAACGCAAAGTACAAGATATTAAATTGTACGCAAGGACGTTCGAAAATCCGGAACCGGGACATGAGTAAACTCTCAACGCATGACGCAACAGACTAAAAATTACGAGTCAACTATGCACATAAATATAATATAATATTTAAATAATTCTTAAAATTATTTATATATTATATTTATATTAAAAATCCGTCGGCAAACAAAGAGCCAAAGTTGGGTGAGCTGTAATTTCAAACTCCGCGAGTTGCGGAGTTTGAAGGAAAAAAATTACGCGACTCGCGGAGCTTCCCTGGACTAAAATCCCTATAAAAGCCAACGCAGTTCGATCGTTTTTAATATCAAAAAATCAATCTCTCTCTATATATGTATACGTAAATATTTATATTTATATTTTAATTTTAATTTTAATTTTAAATCCTAATAATAAGGGTATGTTAGCGAATGTTGTAAGGGTGTAAGTCGAAATTCTGTCCGTGTAACGCTACGCTATTTTTAATCATTGTAAGTTATGTTTATATTATTTTCATTAATGTCTCGTAGCTAAGTTATTATTATGCTTATTTAATACCGAAGTAATCATGATGTTGGGCTAATTACTAAAATTGGGTAATTGGGCTTTGTACCATAATTGGGGTTTGGATAAAAGAACGACACTTGTGGAAATTAGACTATGGGCTATTAATGGGTTTTATATTAACTAAACAATACCTTGTTAATTTAATATACAAACTTATAATTCGACGTATTTATATATAACCACATACGCTTGACTGGGTACGGTGGGCGGGATATCTATAAATACCAATAATTATTCATTTTACTGGACACGGAACTGGATTAATAGTTAATAGACTTGTTGAAACAGGGGTGAATTACATTCAAGGGTAATTGGTGTAATTGTTAACAAAGTAGTAAAACCTTGGTTTACACGCAGTCGATAACCTGGTGTATTCATTAAACAAAGTATTAAAACCTTGTTACAATTCGAATCCCCAATTAGTTGGAATATTTGACTTCGGGAATAAGAATAATTTGACGAAGGCTTTCGCTCTTTATATTTATGACTGATGGACTATTATGGACAAATCCGTATGGACATATTAAATAATCCAGGACAAAGGACAATTAACCCATGGGCATAAAACTAAATCAACACGTCAAACATCATGATTACGGAAGTTTAAATAAGCATAATTCTTTTATTTCATATTTAATTTCCTTTATTTTATATTTAATTGCACTTCTAATTATCGCACTTTTATTTATTGTTATTGTATTTAATTGCACTTTTAATTATCGTACTTTTTAATTATCGCACTTTTATTTATCGCAATTTCATTATCGTTATTTACTTTACGCTTTAAATTAAGTCTTTTATTTATTTTTAATATTTTACATTTGGTTTTAACTGCGACTAAAGTTTTTAAAATCGACAAACCGGTCATTAAACGGTAAAAACCCCCCTTTATAATAATAATATTACTTATATATATTTGTATTTTTATAAATTTAAACTAATATAGCGTTAAGCTTTGTGAAAAAGATTCCCTGTGGAACGAACTGGACTTACTAAAAACTACACTACTGTACGATTAGGTACACTGCCTATAAGTGTTGTAGCAAGGTTTAAGTATATCCATTCTATAAATAAATAAATATCTAGTGTAAAATTGTATCGTATTTAATAGTATTTCCTAGTAAAATTTAAGCTATTTTATATACACCTCGCATAACATCAAGTATTTTTGGCGCCGCTGCCGGGGAACCATCTAGCTTAAAAGCCGGAAGCGCAACGCTAATATAAAAAAAAAATTTACGCTTTTGTAAAAATACGTTTTAATATATTCGAAAATATAAAAAGAAAACAAAAATATAATATTTTTAAGAGTTTGTTAAATATTTAAGTTTTATAAAGTTTCTTTATTTTTATTTTATAAAAATATAAGTTTTATTTAAATATTTTGTTTTTATTTAAAACATAAAATCAAAGATCGAAAAAAAAAATTATATATAAATCTAGTTTTAAGATTTTTATTTATAAAATTGTAACATATTTTTATTTCTATTCTAGTTTTTAAAATATAAGTTTTATTTAAATTATATAAATATTTTAATTAAATTAAAAACAGAAATATAAAAAAATATATATAAATAAAATTACGTTGAACCTGTCAAACGAAGCAACCTGATCTGAAATTTAAAACCCCGCGACTTGCGGAGTTTTCCAGCTTCAAGAACCGCGACTCGCGGAGTTCTCTCTGACACGTGACCAGAAACCCTAATCTGCATCATTACGTAATTATTATTATTATTAATAATTAAAAACCCTAATTAGGTTTTAATTTTTAATTAATTAAGTTTAGTTTATTTATTTAATTTGTATATTTAGTTTAATTAATTTAAATAAATTATAAAATTAACACTTTTATAAAATAAATAATATAAAAATAATATTTTTATAAAAATTGTACTTTTTACAACTTTTAGTATATTTTTATATTTTGTCCCTTTTTAATTGTTTTAGCGTAATTTTTATATTTTTCGCTCATTTTTAGTTTAAAGTTATAGTTTTTGCCATAGTTATTTTTAGATTTTTAGGCTTTACCGTAAAATCCCTTAAGTGTTTTTTTTCTGTAGACTAAGATTAAAGTGCTTTAGAATTTTGCGACGTCTTTTTAAGTTTTAGTACTTTTTTAAGTTATTTCCATTTGGGATATAGTTTTACTTGTAAGCTTTAATATTTTTAGAAGCAACTTTTAATTTTTAGTGCATTTTTAAGTTTCAGCGCGCTACTTTCTTATTTTTATTTTTCGACGCCTTTTACCTATGTATCAATTATCATTCCAATTAGTAATCTCAATTTGTGATTATAATTTTAAGTTAGTGATAGTAATAAGGTTAGGTTAGTCGAGTGTTTTTAAGTTCTATAAGTCATTTCTTTTTATTTCTTATTTTCCGACGCCTTTTATTTTTCAACCCTTTTCTTTTTCTTTTTCGACGCGCTCTTTTTCTTTCTTATTTCTCGCTATTCTAGTTTTTAGGACATAGATTTTTATTCTACTTCTTATCTAAATTTCTTAAAATTACGAAAATTTATTTTAAGTGGTTAAATTGATAGACATCAAAATTTTCTGGTTCGTAGTAATAGTTGGATTTGTACGTGGACCGGGTTATTGGAGCCAAACAGTCCTCAATTATATTGAGACCAAACGAATCCTGCCCCTCTGCTGCATCTTTTGGCTATTCGAAACGTGGGCAAAATCAGAAAAGTCTATTAATTGGATAACTTATATAATTTTTCTTTCCTTTTAAAAACTAATAGGATATTCAGTGAATGCACCGAGCAAGACGTTCACCACCTTTTGTACGTTCACCACCTGTAACTAGATCAAGACATTTAGCAAATATTACCGCCGTTGATTTTTCTTTAGAATCGTCATCCAGTCGACCAAGTACTCCAATTCAAATTTCCAATAATCCATTTTTTGAACCCGACCTCACAATTGAGAATCCGGAGAATATTCAGGGACAATTCATAGATCCTAAACCATTAATTTTTCCTCCGGAACCACCAATCATTCAAACAGAGATTGTTGAGGAACGAACCATTAAATCAGAATCCTCTAGTGATTCAGATTCAACAAATTCAATTATGGAAGTAACAGAACCTTTAAGTATGGAAGACCGAATGAGAGCTAAACGCACTGGCCAAGGTCACGCAATTACTCATCCAGACATTAATGCGCCAGATTATGAAATCAAAGGACAAATTCTACATATGGTGACTAATCAATGCCAATTTAGTGGTGCGCCGAAGGAAGATCCAAATGAACATCTTCGTACCTTTAATAGGATCTGCACTCTATTTAAAATAAGAGAAGTTGAGGATGAACAGATATATCTCATGTTATTTCCCTGGACTTTAAAGGGAGAAGCCAAAGATTGGTTGGAATCGTTACCTGAAGGGGCGATTGATACATGGGACGTTTTAGTTGAAAAATTTCTTAAACAATTCTTTCCGGCATCTAAAGCCATAAGACTTCAAGGAGAAATTGTTACATTCACACAGAAGCCGAATGAAACTCTATATGAGGCGTGGACAAGATTTGGAAAGTTATTAAGAGGATGTCCGCAACATGGTTTAGACACCTGTCAAATAGTACAAATATTCTACCAAGGATGCGACATCACTACAAGGAAAGACATCGATATAGCAGCTGGTGGTTCTATTATGAAGAAAACCGAAACTGATGCTTACAAAATTATTGATAACACTGCTTCCCACTCACATGAGTGGCACCAAGAAAAAGATATCGTTAGATCATCTAAAGCAGCTAGAGCCGATTCTAGCCATGACTTAGATTCCATTTCTGCAAAGATAGATGCTGTCGAGAGACGAATGGAAAAGATGACTAAAGATATCCACTCAATACGAATTAGTTGTGAGCAGTGTGGAGGACCACATTTGACAAAAGATTGTCTTAGTATTGAATTAACAATGGAACAAAGAGATAATATTTCATACATAAACCAAAGGCCTGGAAATAATTATCAGAATAATTATCAACCGCCAAGACCGATCTACAATCAAAATCAGAACTATAATCGAAATATTTCATACAACAACCAACAAGGTCCTAGCAATCAACAAGTATCCAATAATACTTACAACCAGCAAAGACCTAATTTTCAAAACAAACCACCACAAACCGATGATAAAAAGCCGAATTTAGAAGATATGATGACGAAGCTAGTTGAAACTCAAACGCAGTTTTTCACATCTCAAAAACAAACTAATGAACAAAATTCTCAAGCATTTAGAAATCAACAAGCTTCTATTCAAAACTTGGAACAAGAAGTAAGTAACCTAGCAAGGTTAATAGGTGAAAGAAAACCGGGAAGTTTACCTAGTGATATAAATGCTAACCCCCGGAATGAAACAGCTAAAGCCATTACCACAAGAAGTGGTACAACACTTAAACCACCTGAAATACCTGTAACTTCTGATGAAGCTATTCCTAC
This sequence comes from Rutidosis leptorrhynchoides, assembly GCF_046630445.1. Taxonomy (NCBI): domain Eukaryota; kingdom Viridiplantae; phylum Streptophyta; class Magnoliopsida; order Asterales; family Asteraceae; genus Rutidosis; species Rutidosis leptorrhynchoides. The sequence continues at coordinate 1,594,079 of NC_092342.1, read as the reverse complement.
TCCACAAGAACCACAACCTGAACAAGATAAGGAAAAAGAACCGGTAGTTAAAAAGGTTAATGAAGATAACACAGTTAAGGCTAAACCTTATGTTAAACCATACCAACCACCACTTCCTTACCTGAGTAAAATGAAGAAAGAGAAACTTGAAGCCGAGAAATCCAAATTCTTGGATATGTTTAAACAGATAAATGTAAATCTTCCTTTCATTGATGTGATTTCAGGAATGCCTAGATATGCTAAATTTCTGAAAGATCAAATCTCAAATAGAAAGAAAATGGAAGAACTCTCGGCTGTTACTATGAACGCTAATTGTTCAGCAGTGCTGTTGAATAAGATACCAGAAAAATTATCTGATCCAGGAAGTTTCACAATTCCATATTTTCTAGGTAGTCTTAGTTCAATAGAAGCATTGGCAGACTTAGGTGCTAGTATAAATTTAATGCCGTATTCACTATACACTAAACTAGACCTTGGAGAATTGAAACCAACAAGAGTAAGCATACAACTAGCCGATCGATCAATAAAATATCCTAGAGGGATAATGGAGAACATGCTAGTTAAAGTTGGTACTTTAGTATTTCCAGTAGATTTTGTTGTTCTGGACATGGAAGAAGATTCTCAAGTTCCTCTCATATTAGGAAGACCATTCTTAAACACGGCTAAAGCAATGATAGACGTGTTTGGTAAGAAATTGACCCTAAGTATAGAGGACGAGAGTGTTACCTTTTCAGTTGATAGAGCAATGCAACAACCGCAATCTGCAGATGATACATGTTATTATATTCAAACTATAGATTCACATGCAGAATTATTAGAAGAATTTCCAGAATTACAAGGAACAGGAGAATGTTCTTTAGGAGAAGGTAATGAACCAATTGATGAAGCTGAAATATTAGCTACACTAATAGCTAATGGATATGAACCAACAACAGAAGAAATTCAAATGCTAAAAGAAGAAGACAGATATCGATATAAATCATCGATAGAAGAACCTCCAACATTAGAGTTAAAGCTACTTCCAAACCATTTGGAATACGCTTATTTACATGGTGAATCTGAATTACCTGTAATAATATCGTCTTCTCTTACTGAAAATGAGAAATCACAACTCATTTCTGTGTTGAAATCTCATAAACCAGCCATTGCATGGAAGATTCATGATATTAAAGGAATAAGTCCTTCGTATTGCACACATAAAATCCTTATGGAAGAAGGTCATAAAACGTATGTGCAACGCCAATGAAGACTAAATCCGAATATGCAAGATGTAGTTAAAAAAGAAATAATTAAACTGCTAGATACAGGTTTAATTTATCCAATTTCTGATAGCCCATGGGTAAGCCCAGTTCAATGCGTGCCTAAGAAGGGTGGCATGACTGTCATTACAAATGAAAAAAATGAGCTTATTCCTACTAGGACTGTAACAGGATGGCATGTATGTATTGATTATAGAAAATTAAATGACGCCACCAGAAAAGATCACTTTCCCTTACCTTTCATTGATCAAATGTTGGAAAGGCTAGCCGGAAATAGTTACTATTGTTTTCTTGATGGATTTTCCGGATACTTTCAAATTCCAATAGCACCCGAAGATCAAGAGAAAACTACATTCACGTGCCCTTATGGTACTTTTGCTTACAAACACATGCCATTTGGACTTTGCAACGCCCCTGCAACCTTTCAAAGGTGCATGATGGCAATTTTTCACGACATGATAGAAGAATGCATGGAAGTTTTCATGGATGACTTTTCAGTCTTCGGTGATACATTTGAATCATGTCTAGCTAATCTTGAACGAATGCTGATTAGATGCGAACAATCAAATCTAATACTTAATTGGGAGAAATGTCATTTCATGGTTAAAGAAGGCATCGTTCTTGGACATAAAATTTCAAAAGAAGGAATTGAAGTGGATAGAGCTAAAGTAGATGTAATTGCTAAACTTCCACATCCCACCAATGTTAGAGGAGTTAGGAGTTTTCTAGGGCATGCCGGTTTTTACAGACGTTTCATAAAAGATTTTTCTAAAATTGTCACTCCTATGAATAAACTCCTAGAAAATGATGCTCCATTCATCTTTTCAGATGAATGCATCAAATCTTTTAATATTCTTAAAGAGAAACTTACTAATGCGCCGATCATGATAACACCAAATTGGAATCTACCATTTGAACTAATGTGCGATGCAAGTGATTTTGCAATGGGAGCCGTTTTAGGACAAAGGATTGAAAAACGATTTCAACCTATATATTATGCTAGTAAGACGTTACAAGGAGCACAAATGAATTACACAACTACTGAAAAAGAACTCCTTGCTATTGTCTTTGCTTTTGACAAATTTCGATCATATCTCATTCTAGCAAAAACGGTGGTCTATACCGACCATTCTGCTCTCAGATACCTATTTTCGAAACAAGATGCCAAACCAAGATTAATCCGTTGGATCTTACTCTTACAAGAATTCGATATTGAAATCCGAGATAAAAGAGGAGCAGAAAATCTCGCCGCTGATCATCTTTCTCGTCTTGAAAATCCCGAATTAGAAGTTCTAAATGAATCGGCCATACAAGACAACTTTCCTGATGAATATCTATTGAAGATAGATTATAATGAAATTCCATGGTTTGCAGACTATGCAAACTACTTAGTATGTGGATACCTTGAAAAAGGATTGTCGTACCAAAAACGAAAGAAATTCTTCAGTGATATAAAACACTATTTCTGGGAAGATCCACATCTGTTTAAAAGTTGTCCAGATGGAATAATACGCCGATGTGTATTCGGAGATGAAGCTAGTAAAATTTTAAACCATTGTCACACAGGACCAACAGGAGGGCACTGTGGGCCTCAACTAACAGCAAGAAAAGTTTACGATGCTGGATTCTATTGGCCTACAATTTACAAAGACGCACACCTTCTTTGCAAATCCTGTGATGCTTGTCAAAGGGCCGGAAAAATAAGTCAACGTGATGAAATGCCACAAAATGTCATTCAAGTATGTGAAGTATTTGACATTTGGGGTATTGACTTTATGGGTCCATTTCCAAAATCTCATAATAATCTATATATTCTCGTAGCCATTGATTATGTATCTAAATGGGCAGAAGCACAAGCTCTCCCAACTAACGATGCACGAGTTGTAGTCAACTTTTTAAAACGTCTTTTTGCAAGGTTTGGAACACCGAAAGCTTTAATAAGTGACCGGGGTACTCATTTCTGTAATAATCAACTTGAGAAAGTTCTCAAAAGATATGGAGTAACTCATAAAATCTCCACCGCATATCATCCACAAACAAGTGGACAAGTTGAAAATACCAACCGAGCTTTAAAACGTATTCTAGAAAAAACCGTAGGATCAAATCCGAAGGAATGGTCCATTAAATTGGAGGATGCACTCTGGGCTTTTAGAACAGCCTACAAAACTCCAATTAGAACCACACCTTTTAAACTCGTCTACGGAAAAGCATGTCATCTTCCAGTAGAAATTGAACACAAAGCATTTTGGGCTTTGAAAACATGTAATCTTGATTTACATGAAGCTGGACGTCTACGATTAAGTCAACTAAATGAATTAGAAGAATTAAGACATGAAGCATACGAAAATTCGTTAATCTATAAAGAAAGAACGAAGAAATGGCATGATAAAAGAATCAGAAGTTCAAAAAAATTTAAAGAAGGAGACAGAGTTCTTCTTTTCAATTCACGATTCAAGCTATTTCCTGGAAAATTGAAATCAAGATGGTCTGGACCATTCATAGTCAAAAGAGTTTTCCCATACGGAACGATAGAATTAATAAATTTAAATGGGATTGAATTTAAAGTTAATGATCACAGAGTTAAACATTACATACATGGTCCGATGGAAGTTGACAATGAAGTTAATCATAATTTCACCACCCAAGAAAACCTTCAAAATGAAAACATAAATATGTTATCAACAACATATGAAAAATCAAAATTAGAATATAAGGAGGATTCAAATTTGAGTGATGAAGAAGAATTCTTATACAAACCTCCCATTCCAAGAAATGAAGAAAAATGTGAACAAGAAATTCAAATAGAAGTGAAAGAACCAACGAAAGAACACCCGAAAAAGGTTTACAAACCAACTCGACTTACTAAAGCAAGAGACCCGGGTGAATTTATAATTTCTTGCTTGCTTAATGATGGTGCTGTATATAATGGACTCGCAGATTTAGGAGCAAGTGCAAATATTATGCCTCTTTCCTTATACAAAAGACTAGGCATAGGTAGATTAAAACCAACCAAAATAGGTGTTCAATCATTTGACCAAACCATTAAACACCCGGTTGGAATAGCAAATAATTTACTTGTTAACGTGGGAAGTTTGACCTTTGTTGCAAACTTCATAGTGATTAATATGGAGGAAAACCTTGATATTCCTCTAATTCTAGGTCGCCCATTTTTAGCAACCACCGAGGCATTCATTGATGTAAGAGAAGGTAGAATGACACTTAGGGATGGTGATACATCGATCACCTTTGTGAACCGAAAGTTTAGATCTCCACCAACCAAAACTGTTAGACCAATAAAAACGCATAAGTGTGGGGAAGATGAAGAAACACTTAATGATGATCCAATCACAAAGAATGCCGTTGATGATATGAAATTAGATGAACCCATTTTTAACAGTTCAACGAAGAAACTTTATAAACGGATTCACGATGCTAAGATTAAAGGAAACTTTAAGTTATATAACCGATTAATATCCAATTTATCGTCAAAAGAAAAGGCGATGTTAGTTGAATTTGTGAAAGTTACGGAGGAAATCAACAAATGGATTGAAGTAAAAGTCAAAGATATACAAGTTGTTGATGATTCAATTGAAAATAATGTTAATCACAATTTCAACTAAGTATAGGGGGGTTTATGTATTTCTGTTAGAGTTAGATTTTCTGTTTTCGTGTAGTTCTCGAAAATGGAACTCGAATGGTCTTTCCCTAGCAGACCCTAAAGAACTAGTCTTCTCCCCCCATTCTGAATTTTTATTTTTTTAGGTTTTTACGAAATGAAGACTTCCTGTGAACTAAACCATGGTCTAATGCTACACGCTTTGATCACTAAACGTAATAATGACACACTTTCGAGTGAACTAGTATCAGTAATCAGAGAAAGATTGGACGGAGTAAGAAAAGAATCCAGATGCGAAGATAACAAGTTACAATTTGGTAAAGGAAAATCAAAATCCGCAGCGAAAAGAAGAGCACGACACCTTGAAAAATGTCACAAATGCGGAAAATGGTCACATGGAGGTAAATGTTCAAATAATCAAACCTATTCAAACACCGAATTTGTTACTTTATGCAGAGACGGACCGTTCATATGTTTAGAAGAAAAAACACTGAATGCTCGAGGTTACGCCTATGTAGCTATGGAAAACCAATTAAACCGACTATCTTATGAGTGGGATAGATCGTATCACTAAGAATACTATCTCACAGGTAAGTCTGTACAGTTTTTATTTTTTATTTTTATTTTTAACCTTTTGATAATAAACGCTAATTTATTCACTATAAAGTATTAAATTGGTATTGAATAAAATTAAGTTTGGCAACCGAAATTATTGATATCATACAAAAAATTTATTACATCACTGCGTAATTTAACGTTTATTCTTAAGGTATAAATATCTTTAATCAATCAACCCAAAATATTTCAAAAATTCGTCATGAGTTAAGTTAGGTCATGGAACCGAAATTACTTTACCGAAAAGAGGGGCGTATATTTTTGATAATATTTGATTGATTAAAGTGGGATAAAAGCCAAAAAGATTTTTAATTTTATTTTTACCATATTTTTAAAATTAATATATAAATATTAATTTAATATTGTAAACTTATTTAAAATTGTAAATATTTGAATATTTAATATAGGTTTGTATGTATAAAAACAAAAATATAAATTAAGTTTGGTGTGAATTTTTAATTTTATGCATTCTAAATTTAAGTTTGGAGTGAATTTAAAAACAAAAATTTACTTTATTTTGCTAAGTTAAAAATATGATTTTTAAAATTCGTTGTAAGTTGAAGACTAGGTCGTTGAACCGAAATTGCTTTACCCGAGGGAGGGACGAGAACTTTTATTATCATTATTTTTAATCTTATTGAATTAAAGTATGCCAAAAACATTAAAAAAAACCCAAAAATCTTAGTTTTTAAAACAATCGCTACAAAAAGACAAATTTTAAAATTTTGTCGAAGGACGGACTAGGACATCGATCTGAAACGACCTCGTCCTAAAACAAAGGAAAACAAAATTTTAAATTTATTTTATATTTGTTTTATAAGTTAAGGCTTATTTATAAAATAAAATATAAAAAAAAAAAAAAAAAAAAACATCACCGCGACTCGCGGAGTTTGAAGTGAAAAACCACCGCGACTAGCGGAGCTTGCGAAATTCAGAAAAAAATAAAAATGCTGGAAACATATCAGTTGCACACTACCACTCACAAAATACTGCGAAAAACACCCAAAAACACACACGAAATTCGCAAATTTTCACCATTTTTCATCAAATCTTTCACAAAATCATGTTGAGAAGGATGCTATCAAGGAATTACTAAAAAAAACGGTAAATTTCTACACCTAAACACCATTTAATCCGAAAATTAGTGTTCTTGAGCAATTTTATACCCAATTCGATTTTGATGCTTTTTAGTGTAATTATGCTTAAATTGTTTATGTATTATGCTTGTATAACCTAGATTGATGCTATTTAACATGATTAGAAGCTTTAAACTTCAAATTTTGAGTAATCTAGGGTTTGTGTTCTTGAGCAATTTGGGGATTTTTGATATAAACAGGTTATGGCCTATTTTTGTCATGAATTGTTGCTAAATTGAGTAGTGTAACATGTTTAGGTAGTTAAATGATCCAAACTTTGAGCCTAAACATGATTTTGAGAATTAAAGTGGACTTTTTCAAGTCTAAAATTCATGAACTTGATTTTTGAGAGATAATGCCATTTGAAACTTGTTTAATTGCTAGTAATGATTATTTTGACATGTTATTTGAGTTGAATGCTTATGAACTTGGCGAACATTTTCGTATATGCTTATTTGAAAAAGTGTAGATTTGATAAAAATATGAAATTGAGCATAAGTTTGATATAAATTGGACATGTCATTGTAATTATTTTGATTGATGATTTTACTAACACTAATGCATATTTGGATGCACAAAAATTGTGTTTGATGTGTTTTGCAGACTGAAAGGGGTGAATCTTCATCCCAAGCTCGCAATGCTCCTCCTGAGAATGCGGAACAACAGGATGTTGATAGCTATTATAAACAAGATATACCTCATCCAGTCATGACATTTTCAGATATGCACTTGGAAGATTTGCACCCGAACTTGAGATTTGACAGACGTTGGATAGATTATCCAAAATACCAAAGGGGTTTGCATACTCTTCATTCTAAAGCTGTTGAAGTACCTAGGGTAATAGAATGGGCACCGTTAGAAGCTGTAGAATTAGCCGGGCCAATTAGGGAATTACTTACACAGAGGTATGGTAATTCTACTTTTAACGATTGGGTACGTTTATTCAACATGCGTAGACCTGTATATAAAGTATGGTGTGAAGAATTATAGTGTAGTATAGAAATAAATGATCGGGTAGTTAGTTTAACCGATCGATCTTTTATTAGATTTTTGTTAGGAGGTTCGATGCGCCACATGTCTTTACTAGACATGGCTCAGGCCTTACGTATATAAGTGCCTGAGGAGTTAGCATCTGCCGATTGTAGAGGGTTGATATTGAACGGTAGGAAAATTGATGAAAATTTTGATACGCATGGTGTATGGAGTCAAATGACTAGCCATCACCGATTTAAAGGGGGAAATTACTCTTATTTGGATATAGATAGAGCAGAGTTAAGAGTAATTCATAGGTTTTTAGCCAATTCGATTACACAACGAGGTAAGAATAAGGAAAAGGTAAATGAACAGGATTTGTTTTACCACATGTGTATTCGAGACCCACAAAGCGCTGTAAGTATACCTTATTGTGTGGGTTATTATTTATCAGCTATGGTTAGGGGGATGAGACCGCATAACATAATAGGAGGTGGTATATTTATTACTTTGATTGCTGAATATCTCGGTGTGGATATAAGTCGGGGGGGATTATTAGTCGAAGAACCAGAACCCCGCGATACAATAGGTTTAAATGTATACCATGGTGCGAAGGTTTTGAAGAGGCGAAATAACGCCGTAGTACAATACCATGGTAGACATCCACAGGTTGAGAGAAACCAACAGCCAGGTAATATGGGAAGAGGAAATGAAATGACAGAAATGCAAAGGTTTATAGCTTCACAAGAGTATGAAAATGCTAGACATCGAGCATTTGAAGATTGGCAAGTTCATCAAAACTAAATCATAGCTCATTGCCAACATGTAGGTAGAAACTATATTCCTACTCCATCGCCCGTATTTCCTCCCTGGTCTATAGAGATCCAACCACCGTATCCTACGTATAACCCAGCCGAAGCATTTTATAACACATATGGTTATGCATGGAACCCCTACTGGTATCAGTATCATCCCTAGTCTACTTAGTTTTATTTATTTTATAATTTGTAATGTTGATACATTTAATACTTACCAAACCTGAAACCCACCAAACCCACAAAAATATTTTGCAAACACCGGTGAAGGGTTATTTCGGAAAACTTATCTAGGGTAAAAGCTAGATTAAAATTTTCAAAAGATCAAATGTTTTCATAAAGATCCAATTTCCTTAATGGATCTAAATTTTATAGTCATGTGGGACTGTAAACCATATCGTTACTACCATTGTTTATACCGCCGTATAGAAATCACTGATGTACAAAGTGTGAAGAATAAAGAAGTGATTCTAGTATTTCAAGACTATATTGCTTGAGGACAAGCAACGCTCAAGTGTGGGAATATTTGATAATGCTAAAAACGAACATATATTTCATAGCATTATTCCTCAAGAAAGACAAGCTTTTAGTTGCAATTGTTCTATTTAAAAGTGATATTCGTTTAAATAATAAAAGGTGAAGACAAAAGACAGATTCGACGAATTGAAGACGCAAAGGTCCAAAAAGCTCAAAAGTATAAAATACAATCAAAGTGGTTCCAATTATTGATAAGAAACGTCTCGAAATTACAAGAGTACAAGATTCAAAACGCAAAGTATAAGATATTAAATTGTACGCAAGGACGTTCAAAAATCCGGAACCGGGACATGAGTAAACTCTCAACGTTCGACGCAATGGACTAAAAATTACGAGTCAACTATGCACATAAATATAATATAATATTTAAATAATTCTTAAAATTATTTATATATTATATTTATATTAAAAATCCGTCGGCAAACAAAGAGCCAAAGCTGGGTGAGCTGTAATTTCAAACTCCGTGAGTTGCGGAGTTTGAAGGCAAAAAATTACGCGACTCGCGGAGCTTCCCTGGACTAAAATCTCTATAAAAGCCAACGCAGTTCGATCGTTTTTAATATCAAAAAATCAATCTCTCTCTATATATGTATACGTAAATATTTATATTTATATTTTAATTTTAATTTTAATTTTAAATCCTAATAATACGGGTATGTTAGTGAATGTTGTAAGGGTGTAAGTCGAAATTCTGTCCGTGTAACGCTACGCTATTTTTAATCATTGTAAGTTATGTTTATATTATTTTCATTAATGTCTCGTAGCTAAGTTATTATTATGCTTATTTAATACCGAAGTAATCATGATGTTGGGCTAATTACTAAAATTGGGTAATTGGGCTTTGTACCATAATTGGGGTTTGGATAAAAGAACGACACTTGTGGAAATTAGACTATGGGCTATTAATGGGTTTTATATTAACTAAACAATACCTTGTTAATTTAATATACAAACTTATAATTCGACGTATTTATATATAACCACATACGCTTGACTGGGTACGGTGGGCAGGATATCTATAAATACCAATAATTATTCATTTTACCGGACACGGAACTGGATTAATAGTTAATAGACTTGTTGAAACAGGGGTGAATTACATTCAAGGGTAATTGGTGTAATTGTTAACAAAGTAGTAAAACCTTGGTTTACACGCAGTCGATAACCTGGTGTATTCATTAAACAAAGTATTAAAACCTTGTTACAATTCGAATCCCCAATTAGTTGGAATATTTGACTTCGGGAATAAGAATAATTTGACGAAGGCTTTCGCTCTTTATATTTATGACTGATGGACTATTATGGACAAATCCGTATGGACATATTAAATAATCCAGGACAAAGGACAATTAACCCATGGGCATAAAACTAAAATCAACACGTCAAACATCATGATTACGGAAGTTTAAATAAGCATAATTCTTTTATTTCATATTTAATTTCCTTTATTTTATATTTAATTGCACTTCTAATTATCGCACTTTTATTTATTGCAATTTCATTATCGTTATTTACTTTACGCTTTAAATTAAGTCTTTTATTTATTTTTAATATTTTACATTTGGTTTTAACTGCGATTAAAGTTTTTAAAATCGACAAACCGGTCATTAAACGGTAAAAACCCCCCTTTATAATAATAATATTACTTATATATATATTTGTATTTTTATAAATTTAAACTAATATAGCGTTAAGCTTTGTGAAAAAGATTCCCTGTGGAACGAACCGGACTTACTAAAAACTACACTACTGTACGATTAGGTACACTGCCTATAAGTGTTGTAGCAAGGTTTAAGTATATCCATTCTATAAATAAATAAATATCTTGTGTAAAATTGTATCGTATTTAATAGTATTTCCTAGTAAAATTTAAGCTATTTTATATACACCTCGCATAACATCAATCTTGTTGATGTCAGTTACCAGGTGTTCACCATATGAATGATTTTTATCTCTATGTATGAGATGTATATTGAAATATGAAATCTTGTGGTCTATTGTTACGATTTGATATATATAGATTAAACCTATAACTCACCAACATTTTTGTTGACGTTTAAAGCATGTTTATTCTCAGGTGAATATTAAGAGCTTCCGCTGTTGCATACTAAAATAAGGACAAGATTTGGAGTCCATGTTTGTATGATATTATGTAAAAACTGCATTCAAGAAACATATGTCGATGTAATATATTTCTATTGTAAACCATTATGTAATGGTCGTGTGTAAACAGTATATTTTAGATTATCATTATTTGATAATCTACGTAATGCTTTTGAAACCTTTATTGATAAAATAAAAGTTATGGTTGTTTTAAAAATGAATGCAGTCTTTGAAAAACGTCTCATATAGAGGTCAAAACCTCGCAACGAAATCAATTAATATGGAACGTTTATAATCAATATGAACGGGACATTTCAGTAAAGACCAAAATACCCTTCATTTAACTCAAATTAGAAAAAAATAGAAATCTGTCGCCAGGTCAAGTGCGCGGCGCGCAAACTTTACCGTGCGCGGCGCGCACACAGGTCTGATCAGTTTCCAAGCTTTTCTTTTGCACCACAGTTCACACACCTTATGTACATCATATATACTCCATGTACAATAAATAATCGGGTCTTACAACTCTCCCCACTTAGATTGGATCACGTCCTCGTGATCCGCACCAAATACTAGAAGTTAAGCACTTCTACCTTGAACATTTCCGTCTCCAATGCGGAATTACACATGTAGCAATCACCCGTCCGGGTTCTCACTTCGAACACTAACGCATCATATTACAACATCCGTAGTTCACACTTCCATTCGATCAAAATTTCCACTACTCATACGGAAGTATACCGTGAAAACTTCATAATATTTTTCCAAACCATATCATTCCATCATTTCGACGATATCGGGTAATCAACTCACGAGACAACATAACCACAACCGTTTGCTCCTACGCTGAGTATCCAAACTCGCACCATACACCCCACAATCATCCTAAAAGTAGTACAATTCACCGACAATCATCGTCGTTATGCCTTTCAATCGTGGAATATTCGGGAATCATCCCAACACTTTCCGAGAATCTCTCGTATCCCTCTATCGGGAACCTCGCCATTCCGACTCACGTCGCTAACTACCTTCGCAATTCATTCCAAAGTCCAACTTGGGACTTTTTCGAAGACCACCAAAGCTTTCCTTTCCTAAATAAGCGACACCTGTTCGCTCATCACGTCTATTAAATAGGAACTTTTCCCACATTCTCCTTTACTTAACTCCCCCATTTAGGGTTTTAACCCCTTACTTTCACCGTCGAGATAATAACACCCCACGGAATTTCGACTTTCCACAACGCACATTACCCTTCCGGCGTTGGTCATACTCAATAGTCCTTCCAAGGACTCGCTATAAGATATTCGAACCTCGTGATCCTCGTCACTTAACCACCCGGAACCACACTCTATGGTCCTCAACAAACGTTACGATCCGATTTCCACCACATTACACATTAACCCGAAGATTAATCCAAAAACTAAATACACATTTGCACGCATTTCGAAACGTGCAATACACACAACATCCGAAGTCTATAACGATCACTCAGAATAGGCGAGACCGCCACGTACTCTTCCAACTCCTCTAGGCAATCCTTCTCTAAGAGTCGCCAGTAATAACCAAATCGTCACCCGCGATTTATTAAAATCCCCAAATCCGAGCACAAGAACCTGCTCAATCCCTTACATCGGGAAAAACTCAACTGATCTCGTATCGAGATATCAATCCCTTAGCGTACCCTTACCAAGTACAATGCTAAAAACAACCAAGTCTCAATACTAAACGCATGAAGGTTATTTCACACAAAACTCAAGGTGTACAAAAATGGCTATTGTCACACCCTCGAGTACACGAAAACGGCTATCGTGATATATCCTTAGTGTGCAGAAAAGGCTATTGCAACACTATTACCAATATGTGAGTAAATAAAAAAAAATCGGCTATTACTCACCATCATGTGCACAAAATGGCTATGTGCACAATTCAAACTGGCAATTAACATCATAATCCTACAAGTAACGGTTCTTTCCGAAAACCGCTCACCATCAATCACAACCAAGAGTGGTTAATCGAAGAGCTATTCCTTCCGGATATCACTCATCACCTATCACTAGTCAAACGCAGTCAACCTAGAGATAACCCCAAATAAACACACACGTAATCACCTCGTAGTACACAAAATGACTATTGTGTAACTACCACCCAAAGTATACGATAATGAGGCATCATAGCCTTCCTCAAAGTCCCATTACTCTATTCCCTAAAGGTAACCAAACAGATACCACAATCGAGCCAAGAACCACCCATTTTGCGCATAGACACAACAATAATTCCCTAGAAGAGAATCCGGCACGCACATCCCTTAACCGAGGGATCTTACTTCGCTCGTCGAACACGTCCATTATCTCACAATGAGACTTACCACATTACCACCTCGGTGATAATTTAAATCCAAAAACCACAAGTACAATTTATTCCAAACCGTACTTTTACCAAAATCGACCAACGTAGGTCTCAACACTAGCTTCGAATCCATACGAGCATTGTCCAAATATCACCACACTAGAACACCTTCGTGCGAGAGTACAACTCCCCCACTTAGAACTCCGTTCCGTAACACGTCGTCGAATACTAGCATCCCGTGGAATGACCACTTATCAACATACACAACCAATATCCTCATTGGTCATAGTCCTAGAATTCTTACGAATTCGTCTTCAACAATAAATCTCGACGATAAACACATGCTCACTCTCACGAAAGAGTGACAACTAAATCAACAACTAATGCGCCAAGTCGCATTATCCTAACTCCTACAATAGGGACGAGGTTCACCCGTCTTGCATTTCTTAATATGTACGTCACCCAACCTTGTTCATACTAAGGATTTTAACCTATACTTAAACACTTCGAACGAAGAGTTTACCACGATTACACAAACTTAAAACTGGCAATTCTCTGATTTCTCTAGCTTGTCGAATTTCATCTAGTCACTCATGTACATAAGGGTTTCTCCCCGGTACCCTAAATACAATGTAACTGCAACATCATCGGAGTCGAATACCACGCTAGTAGATATGAAAGAGGCACCTAACGTTGCGTCCCGTAGACTCCATTACCAACATTCATCTAGGCCAAACGCTTGATCTCAAGGGTTTCATCCACCCGACGAACCTCATGGCTCATCAACTTCATCACAAAAGCGAACACGCGCTCACAACCTAACACCAAAGTCCGTTCTCATGGCTTAGTAGAATCATTTACCCCATCGCTAAGAAATGCTTGGTTGCACCAAGTCCTACGCCCTCGTCCATAAATACAACGTCATCATAGGGTGTTTCCATTAGGAATGTCACCCATATCAATACTACGTATTACTGGCATGTATTCGTCCCCAGGGCGCATTTCCACAAGTCAACGACTCAAGCGCTACCCCGGTGCACTAACATCAAAACCACCAACAAACCGAATCTTCACTGAGTTCACTAACCCCGCACACTTGTGAGTACCTTCGAAAAATACGTTCACTTGAGACTAATTAGATCTCGAAACAAAGTCTAAGTCTCTAATACATACACGAATCCATCGGCACACAATAAACAATAATAAGGCATATTTGTACCAAAGATGAAAATACCTGAAGCATCATCATTGGACCCTTGCGCTTCACTGATCATCAGGTAGTCACGCTCTAACCTCCTAACCCGATCGACAAACGATTCGGAACACTCCGACTTTCGGTGTCCCTTCTTTTGGCAAATAAAACACTTAATTGTGCTTAAAGGTACACTCGTACAATCCCGTGCCAAATGACCTCGTCCTCCACACCTAAAGCACGTAGGCCCATAACCTCCCTTACTCCTCTTTTTTACGTTTTCAACACCTTCGGGCGTACTTCTCGCCCTTTTACTAGGAGCACCTCTTGATTCGAACTTTCTCTTACCCAAAGAGTGATCAGCAAATTTTGGAGCACGAGATTCAATCCCCATAGTTGCTCCTTCGTCACCGTCACCTTGAGGTTTAGGAAACCTCTTTTCTAACTCTTCCTTCACGACCTTAGGCACTTGGTCTCGGACCATCTCGGTCACTATTCCCTCAAATGACTCTTGGAGAACTTGCTTAACCTTGTCGGCAAAAACCAAGATATAGCGTTCGAACTCTGCCTCAATCCTTAATGTTAACTCTTCCTTCCTCTCATGAATAGGCGCGTCCGTTCCGGTTCCATCTTTCGTCTTCATTCTAAAGAATGCATATAGATTAAACAACGAAACGAAAGGGAACGACATACATATACCACACCACCCCATCTTGATTGATACTCATCGTACATTGCTTGTTTGACACAACTTGAACCCGTAACAATGGTAGCTAATCATTGTTACGCGAGCACGTCGCATTAACTTGCTAGTACAACGTCTATCTTGCTTGATGATTGCTAACACAACACAAAATAATTAGCGCATGGTTAGTTCACATAAACCTAATCACTAATCAACTCCCAGTCCGACCCGTCTCCTACAAGTCCCACATAAAGCGCATACACAAATAAGTCTAAGTCTAGGCACCTATCTCAAGTCACCTAAATCCCTTAGACCATGCTCTGATACCACTTGTAACGACCCAACCCGTTAACCAACCAAAACTGTGAAATAAAAAAAAATATTCGAAGCAGGCCTGCCCAGGATGGGTGCGCGGCGCGCACCCCTACCTGTGCGCGGCACGCACAGGGCCTGGCAGCCCGCTGTCCAAAATGTTCCATTTTCGTAAAAAGATCTAACACTTCCCATCATTTTTAGGCGAAATGCTTTTCACATCATATTAGTATAAGTAAAACAAGCACGAATCAATGATAAAACGAGTTTTACATTGCGAGGCCCACATATGCCCAAAATGCCATTAAGTACGAAATACGAGTTTCGACCACAAAAAGTTTAATTGCCAAACGTCACTAGAGCATGGTGTTTGGGGTTAAACTACCCAAATCTTGGTCGAACTTCAAAAAAGCTAAAACCCCGAGGCGCCACTAGTCCAAGCGAATAACTTTTCCTTTAACCAAGCCGGATCCTAAAAAGGTAAACAACGAGAGGGTAAGCTAACGCTTAGTGAATGCAATAATTATACATATACATATATAATACACCTACTTGCAAGCACTTACACAATTACCTCATACACGCTAGCAATTTACATAGCATACCATCGCAAGTATAACTCTAAACCCTTCAAGATCACAAGCTAGCACCACAATAGCATATATATAACCCGAATAATATAATATACTACAATACAACGCGTAATTAAGGTTAACAAACACACAAGGGAATGGTACTTCGAATTTCCCATCGGTGTTCATAACAACCGTTAGTATACAACGAAATATATCACTAACCCCGAGGTGACACGGACAACGAAATATCCGTTCAAGCAATCGTTAGTGTACAACAAAATATATTACTAACTCTTGGGCAATTTGGACAACGAAATATCCATCGTTAGTGTACAACGAAATATATCACTAACTCTTGGTGGTATAAACAACATATACCCCGGCCCCTTCCCCGCCCTACAAATAGATACATTATATACACACATGTATAATCATTCTACTCACCTTGGTGCCTTGAACAATGCAATACCAAAATCCGCAATCGTCAATGGAAAGTACCTATTTCATAAATCACACAACAATAATACAATTAGGGTGGATTTACAAACCAACCCAATTTAACACTTAGTGCCATTTCGACCCATTAGCCCTTACTTCCAATTTGACTAAGTCAAATCTCGCCCAAAACACCCATAATCACAATCAACTAGTGATTATGTTCTAACACCACATTTTACTCAAAGTATCATCATCAAAACACATTACTTGCATCATTTGACACAAAACCCAATTTTGACCTAATCTCAAGTCAAAACACCAATTTGCATGTTTACACCTCTAATCACTTATAACCTAAGTTAACTAGTGATTTTAACACCTGAACATGATTATCAACTAATCAAACCCAAAACCCACCAACAGTGGTCATCAACACCATTTACTAGCTTATTTACCCATTTATCAACTAGTGGGTTTTACAATTAAATCAAACTCAAACCCTAACTTGAATATCAAATCTAAAAATTGAAATTCGGAGTTTGAACTTACCAATACTACCAAAAGGTAGCTAGGAGTGAAATGAACAACTTTAACACTAGAGCTTTTGATTGATTCAAGCTCCTTCTTTCCCAAATCACCAAATCTCTCACTAGAAATCTCTCTCTCTCTCTAGGAATGAAATGAGAGAGTTTGTGGACTTGAAATATGATCCAAAATTGGATCCCAAACTGATAATATGGCCACACATTCGGCCTTAAGTGAAAAGACCAAAATACCCTTCATTTAACTCAAATTAGAAAAAAAAACAGAAATCTGTCGCCAGGTCAAGTGCGCGGCGCGCACACTTGACCGTGCGCGGCACGCACACAGGTCTGATCAGTTTCCAAGCTTTTCTTTTGCACCACAGTTCACACACCTTATGTACATCATATATACTCCATGTACAATAAATAATCGGGTCTTACACTTTTAGCGGACAGTTTTCTGACAAAATTTTCTGTATTGTGTTATTTGGTATTTATGGACATAAACTAACTCGTGTATATGTATTTCTCAGGAGAAAAGGAGAAAGAGAAGGTTCAGTGATTAGATAGCTGAACACCTTCCCGTTTGTTGGTATTTGGTGAGTGGGACTAACTGAAGAATATAGTATATAGAAGCATGTTATATTATGATTGTCATGCTTGTTAGATATACTTATTGTTGTGGTTAGTTATTTCTTGTGATGACTGCATGTTAGTTGATGCTTGTCTGCTGGAGCCCGGTGCGTCCCTATTGTGTGGTAGCCTCGGTAGAAGAGATCAACCTACGGGTTGGGTTCCTCTGTGGTAGCCTAGACAATCGTGGTGTATATATATGTGAATGACGCGTCCGTCGCGTGTGGATTATGTATATACATACGGTGGTGGAGGAACTTCTGGTAAGCCCCAGTCTGATCAGCTGGTGGTTAATGGTTTGGCCGAGCCGCCAGAGTCTCTGTAGACAGCACTTGGGTGATGTTTGTATGTTAGACTATGTGACATGATTAGTATAACACTTGTGTATGCTATGGCCTGTAGTTAGTCGTACTCACTTACCTTCGTGCTAATTCCCCTTTATCTCCTCCCTGCAGGTTGTTAGCTTTTGTAGATAGTACTTTGGGAGAAGACGGGCATGATGATGTTATGTTTGACAGGGTTAACTCTGATGTGGTCTTTTGGAATATGAACCGTGTACTTTTGATAACAGAATGTATTTATGTCTTTTCCTGTTAATATGTAATTTGTTTTAATGACACGTGACATCGGTTTGTACAATTGTTGATATCGTATTTAATTAATATTATGCTTCCGCCACGTATAAAAAAAATATTTAGCAGTGTCACACACCTACTTCGGCCTAACGAAAAGGAGAATGACATTTGCTGTCATATAAGGTTTCGGAAAGTGCGGCGTTAATACACGAGTGGTAACTACCATTGTAATAGGAATCAACTAAAAGCGACAATACAAGTTTGTAACATGTCTTTCCAAGATTTGAATCGTACGTTTGCTTGTTCCGTCGGGTTGTGGATGCTGTGCGGTACTCATGTTTAAACGTGTTCCTAAGGCTTCTTGTAAAACTAGAAGTGAAACGAGTATTTCGATCCGGGATAATTGACAATGGTACACCGGGTTGGAAAAGGTTTCTTTAAGATATGTTTGAACAAGTTAGTTAGGGTTCGAAAACGTTTGTTGGAACAAGTTTCTTATCGGCTACTGAAAATGTTCATCAGGGCTATTCACCCTCGTGGCGAATACTAGTAATACGTGAAGAGTCTCTCTCTCCATTGAGAATTTAGATAAAAGGTTTCCTTATACGGAAGTACAAGCGAAAAAGATAGGAGTGAAATTAGAACTTAGAATAGGATGAGTTTACATCTTGAGGTAGCCATATCGCGCATCTAGTGGTCAAATGTTGAGACTTGGTGGAAACTAGATAGTACATGTAGTTGTATAGTTCGGAGTTGAGTAGTAGTTGGCCGTATATCAGAAGCATAAGGATGATAAGTCAAAGAAGGAGGAGGTATCCTAGGATTGTGTGTTATCTAAGGTTCCAGTAATATCAGACGGTAACAGAGAAATAACAGAGTTATGTAACGTGGCACGTGGTGATGAGAAGATTGATGGGGTCCATGATTAAGTGTTCCAATTCTTCAGGCAAAATAACGAATTTCAGTTTCCTTGATTTCTAGTCGAAAGAGGATGCCTTTCAGGCGTTCACGTAGAAATATTTCCATATTTGAGTTCCATTATGTGCTACATGAATTTGACTAGTAAGGTTGGTGTGAATAATCACGTTCAAAGTTCGGACACAGTGAGGTTTAATTCTTCCCTTAGTGAGTTAACGAGGTTAAAGGACGAGCAAAACGAGAAAAGTCGGAAATGAATCTTCGGTAATAACCGGCGAGACCTAAGATTTTACGAATACAAGTCAGAGTCGTGAGGGTTTCCCGATTACATGTGGCTTCGATTTTTGCGAGATTTATTGTAATACCTTGACCACTAACAACATGGTCTAGAAATTGGACTTTGTTTAACCAAAATTCACACTTGGAGATTTTAGCATAGAGTTGCTCTTTTCTCAAGAGTTCGAGCGTAAGACAGAGATGTTGTTCGTTTTCTTCTTTACTTGAATAGATTTAGACATCATCTATAAATACGATAACGGATTTGTCTAGATATGTTTGCATACGCGGTTCAGGAGGTCTATGAATACGGACGGAGCCTTAGATAAACTGAAGGCACTAAAAGAAATTTATAACTATCGTAGCGAGTTCGGAAAGCGGTTTTGGAGATACCTTCTCCCTTAACCCTCAATTGATGATAACCGGAATGGAGGTCGATTTTGGAATACACACGAGATCTTTGCAATTGACCAAGAGGTCATCGGTACGGGAAAGAGGATATCGATTCTTATTCAAAAATTATTTAGTTCACGATAATCTATACACATGTAAGGAATCATTTTCTTCTTAACGAACAGGTTTTGAGCTCCCTAGTTCTATAGGTATCAAGTCAAAATTCAAATTATCTACCCAATAAGTTTAACGTACACCCTCCGATAAAATTTGTCGGTACGCAATAGTTTTTCGTTGGTCACTTGAATGGTATAAGTAGTTTTTAAGGAAAATGGTGAAGCGCAAAGAGTAGGAGTCAAAGCCTTGGATACAAAACATTCATCGGCACCCAAATCGAATAAACAAGAAATATAAGAGTTGTTGAGAAGAAACGTACACGTGACTAGTTCATCCCGGGCATCCTAGGTGTTAATGTTGAAGGCTCATCCGCGCACATTGGGGTTTGCTTTCTTCTTTGGACACACATTCCTAAAATGACCCGGTTGGCCACATTCGAAACAAACACCCGCTTTTGGCGCATTGGGCCCCTTTTGAGCGACGGTAACGGTACTCTTACAAACATGGGCCACATGTCCACTTTCTTGACACTTGATGCAAAATAGATTGCCACATTTTCCATAATGATGGTTGCGGAACTTGTTGCAAAATGGTTTGCTACATTCACCATAATGATGTTTGTGGCACTTGTTGCAAAAAGGTCGAGTTCCGGCATAGCTTTTCCTGCCGCCGGGGGTGAAAGGCTTCTTGGTGGAGTCGTTGTGGTTGTGGTTGCTTGATGGAGAGGCTTCCCATTTTCTTTTGTTGTTACCCGGTTGGTCCTCGTCCGTTGGTGCCGGCGCTTCAATTTCATCCACCGTTTTTATAAATCGGCGGGCCATCGTCAAAGCCTCTTGTAGGTTGGCGGGTCTTGATGGCATTACCCCGTATGGAATGCTCTTAGGGAGGCCATCCATGTAAAATTCAACTCCTTGGGGCCCGGGAGCCATGAGGTTTGGACAAATTGAGGCTAGTTCGGCAAACCGTTGATTATAAGCTTCGAGGTCATTTCGGGCCATTTTTAAATTTCTTGGCCCTTGTTCGAGCCTTCGAGTCTCTTAGCATGGGAAGTATTCGGTGATCATTCTTTCTCTTAATTCGGTCCAAGAGAGTGTATGGGCTTCATCGGTACCCACCGATTGTACATACATGTTCCACCATGAGAGAGCAATACCGGCGAAAGCGAGGGTGGAAAACTTGACCTTATCTTAGTCCTGACAGCCGCTTATGCTAAAAATGGATTCCGTTTGTTCGAACCATCGGGTGAGAGCAACTGGTCTCTCGGTTCCATCGAAAGTGGGAGGTTTGTACTCCATGAAGTTTTTGTAGGAGCACCCCTCGTTTGAATCACCGGCTACATGATTGTTGTTGTTGTTGGAGAAGTGACCGGCCACGGCCGCACCCACGGTGGTGGCTATCATTCGTTGAAGAGCTTGTTCTAGAGTTTCGGGAGGAGTATTGTGTTGACTTTGGTGAGCCATTGTTCCTTGAAAACATAAGAATATCGTGGATTAGTATTCTCAATAATACTAACCGTGATATGGAAATAAGGATGAAGAGAAATTTTTCCTTGACTCTCCTTAAATTCTTTATGTCGTAATATCGGAACATCCATATGAGTCACTGTAATATAATCCCGGCAATTATATTACCCTAATTCATATGTTCATTCGACATTATTTCACAAAGTCAAGGTGGCGTGCCAATCAAATTAAATAACGCGAGATTAAGATAGAATAAGAGTTAGGTATGAATAAAAGAGTTTGAGTATAAATGCACAAGTAGTCAAGTAATTCCTACTTCAAGTCTATATGCCGGTTGTAGTCTAGACTCACTAATGTACCCTATGACTCGGGGTTGACACCAATGAACTCTAAATCCCTACAACCAATGCTCTGATACCATCTGTAGCGACCCGACAAAATCGTCATTGACGGCGTCGTCTACTTAGGTCCCGTTACGTGGTCATAAGTCTTTAAAATGACGTTTGACCAAAATATGTCGCATTCATTTCAAATGTAAAGATATTTCAAGTTTACAAAAATAGTTCAACGACTAGTTACATTACAACGTTTAAATTACAAATGAAACCTATGCGACACAATTTAAAAGTAAGTCAAAAGACGCTCCATGTATGCATATATACTCGACATCCAAAGCAAGTATCAAAATAGTGAGCGGAAGCATGTAACACATATCGTTCAAGGACCTGAACAAAATATAGAAATCTGTCAACGAAAACGTTGGTGAAATCATAGGTTTAAGTAAGTGAGTAAGTAAAATGAACCACAAGATTTATAACATTTCAATAATAGTAAACCATTCCAAAAATTGTTATCACAAGCACCCAATTATCAAGGCTTAACTTTCCATCCATAGAACCCCATCACAATAGTGTTAGAACATACACTGTTTCTCGAAAATATATTTCATCCGAAGTAACGGTAGCGAACCGTCCGAATGAGGGTTTGTCAAACCCATATGGCCATACAACATAAGTTCTCGCTTACACCCGGCAAGTGGTACTAATGATAATCGAATTGAGGATTTTGATCTAACTCGTATGTAGAATGTTTGTTTTCATACTTGTGTTCACTTTGTAAAATGAAACGTTTATGTTTTCTCATCCCAAATGTAAGTTTAAAAGAGTAAAAGTGGGACTATGATCTCACCTTGAGTGCACGAGAATAAATATACTTCACAAAGTTAACGTGTGTAAGAACGAACGCTAGTCTTGACCTAAACAATAGGTTGTATCAATATCGGTAAAGTATAAAGTCGGTCAAAGTGTTCAATTAGTCCTATGGCTCGTTACGACTCGATTAATATAGCATGTGAGTCAAATTGTCAAGTTTCATGCAAGATATAAGTATAAATGCAAGTTAGAACGATTGCATAAGAGTTTGGTTAAGTTTGACTAAAAGTCAAACTTGGTCAAAGTGAAAGTCAACGGGGTCGGGTCAGGTTTCCGACCATTACACATAAAAACGTAGTCATATATAAGCATGTTGGCAAAATTTCATGTTAAACGGAGTTGCGAGTAAGCGGGAACGAACCTTGAAAAATCAAAAAAAATTGGGACAAAAGATTTCTCGCTATAGTGAGATTTTGTGCACACCAGGGCTCGCTATAGCGAGGCCCCTGGTTTCGGGTGCTGTTAACTTCAAATAACTATAAATCGAGAACCGTAAACATTCAAAACACGTATCTTATATCGTTGGAAAGGTAATTTAACGAGGAACACAACTAGGCACTTATCATCCAACAATAACATCATTTACAATAACCGAAAACTCGTCAAGTGATCGTTAAATGTTCATAATCAAGTTTCAAGTTCTTAAAATGCATTTCATGATTCGGGCAACCAATTTACATGCATGATATGCCGTTTCGAAGGTAATTAAACATACAATACAACTAAACACTTACTAACAACATCTCATGTCATTCAAGGCATCAAAAGTCCATTTTAAAGTTCATCAAACCCTAACCCAAAATCGCAAAATCAATAATCATGTTTATGAAGTTTTCTTAATCAACCTATACATCAAATTGAAGCTAATGATGTTAGTAACACATTTAATACATGAAATTTAACATAATGACAACATTTAATCAACCAAAACTCAAGATTAAACAGACTCATTTCAAGTTCATGCTAGTTTATGCAAAACAACAAGATCGAGCAAATAAACCATATATTCATGCTAGACACGAGCCATAGATACTAACTAACACACTTTTAAGTTTAAAGGTCTAATTTATGAAAATTTGAGATTTTGAAAAGCTTACCCCAAGTAGTGAAATTGGTACCAAATTGAAGAGGATGAAGAGAGGATCACGAATATGCAATTTGTTTTGATGTTTGCTTGTTAGATTTGAAATGGATGATGAATTAGTGAAGTTGGATGAAGATGGTGTTCTTGAACTAGAGAGAAAAGATGAGAGGTGGAGTGGAAGTGAAATGAATGGATGAGATGGTGGGTTGACTAGTTGACCTAGTCATCTAGTTTGCCTACTAGCCAACTTTGGTCCCTCGAGTTTAAAGCGGGTGCGTGAATTAATCAAACGAATTATTTTAAAAATGCTAGAATAAACGGGAGATGTTATAATCGAATAACGGAAATATCACGAATGTTAGTTGACGAAAGACACGAATTTAGGTAACGAAAGATATTATTTAAAAAAAAAAAAGACGGTGTTAAAATAAATTTAACGGAAAAATGCGAGATGTTACATTTGACCTCCACTCTTCAAACGAACTGTGTAACATATTGGATATATTTTTGACTATGACTCGTGAACATATTGATTTTAATTGATATATATTGGTTTTAATTGTTTGTTGACTATGACGTGTTTTTGTTTAATTTTGTATCGATTGTCCTGTTAATCTTCAGATCTATTAATGTTATTATTTTTTTCGCAAATAAAAAATATAGATGGATAATATAGATATTATTTATATTTATATTTATATATTATCTAATAGACAAAAATGGTGAATAGTAATTATGAACATTTTCGTCCTTTCACCTTTTTTTTAATTCTAATTAAATTTCACTACACCAACAAAGACCCCCACACTTTTTTTCAAATATTCAAATCGTCTCCCCAAACAGGGGGTAAAGTGTCAAATAACAATTTTTATAAAAAATCTTAAATAAACTCCATTCAAATATTCAACGGGTCATATCTTCTCGCTCGCAACGAGTTAAATTTTTCCGACACCATCGTTAAACTCGAAATAATTTTAGGAACACAATGTCACTAACTATACGCAAAACGGACGCTTTTTTAAAAAACGCTAAATATTTGCGTTAAATTTTTAAAAGTCGATAATTACATAGCTAAACGCGGAGATGGACATATATTGTTAATTTAAAATAACATTTAAATCTTTCGCGGGTTATACCTCTTAGTTCGACTCGAGTTGCGCTTCAACGACATCATTCTTTAGTCACGAAATAATTTTACAAACTAAACGCAATAAAATACATTGAAAACCGAACCTCCGGCGCGAAGCGAGGGTTCAACAACAACTAGTTTATTTTATTTTATCATCAAAATGATATCATATTTATATTTATGTTGTTTGATGACCAAAGGGCATTTGGCCTAGCGGTATCGTGGTGGCCCTCCAATCAAGAGGTTGAGGGTTCAATTTTCACTTGGGACATATTCGTGGTTGTAAATATTCGTGTTAGTGGTGTGTGTGGGTTTGACTTTAAAAAAAAAAAAAAAAATTACGTTGTTTGATAAATTCACTATCTATCAAGTAGCATAATGCATAATTGGAAATATCTATCACCCGTAGACCAAGTTACAAGATTTTTACCAAGTTGAACGTCTCAATCTCAAGACTTTTAGTATCTAGTTGTGTCCCGTACCATTGGATGTTGCGCCCCATTGGCCCTTCTTGGGTGATCTCTGCCTCTGATATTTTATTTTTAGAATTTTTTATTTACCTTTTTTTATATATAAATATAAATATAAATATATATACACGATTCATTCATCTAGGGTTTAAGTGGGTGGGAGGAGAGAACAGAACACCGTCTTTGTTTTTCTGGGTCTCTCTATCACAATGGCTGCAGGATTGGTGTTATCAGGTTGTGCCGTTAAACCTTTTACCCAATCTTTAGCCATACCCACACAACGGTTTTTCCATAAAACCAAAAACCCTTCAAAGATTATTCATTTAGACAATAAAGATCAAATCTTTTTATCAAACCCAGATGGGTTTTCTAAATGGGCAGTTAAAGTAAGTACCCCATTAAGGATTCCATCGATAGATGAACAAGATTTTAAAACCAGATTTTATAAAGACATGTCCAAGGAAGAAGAAGAATTTGATGCAGGGGCACCACCACCATTCAAATTGGCTGATGTTAGGGCTGCTATTCCAAAACATTGCTGGGTTAAGGATTCATGGAGGTCAATGAGTTATGTTGCAAGAGATGTTACTATTGTTCTTGGGTTAGCTGCTGGTGCTGCTTATCTTAACAATTGGCTTGTTTGGCCACTTTATTGGGCTGCTCAAGGGACCATGTTTTGGGCTCTTTTTGTTCTTGGTCATGATTGGTAATCAGTGATATCTCTCTTCTCTTCTACTTGACATTAATTTTGAATTTCTGTTACTTGTTTTTTTGACTCTTTACATGTCAAAGTGGGCATTTTAGAGTTCAAACTCAATAAATATCCATCTAGATGAAGAAGAACCGTGATCCTAATTTTAAATAAGACGTTATTTTCTACTAATTCTTAACCATAAATGTAGCAAAACTCTCATTAATGTTGTATTACAAAAAAATTCAACCTTTGACTACAAAAACCAAAAGAGTATGCTTCATTTTTTGATTTTGATATTGATATTGGTATTGGTATTGGTATTGATATTGTTCTTCTTCTTGTTGGTTCAGGCTCTCATTTTTTGATTTGTTATGATTCGTAATATAATATAAATATAAATAATTCATCTCTTGGCTTTTACATTACTCATAATTTTTTGTTATCAATGTCAAAATCAGTTACCACATTTGAAGACTTGTAATGTCCGCATAAGAAACTAGTTACATTTACGATTCAAACTTGAGTTTTTAATGGTCCAAGTAGTCATATAAAAAGTCTGCTACTTGTATGTACCCATTGACTATTTTTAACCTTTTTTAAATTTATATGAAAGGCATCATAATTGTACCAGAAAGAATCAAGCATTTGATAGTTGAAGTCAATGGTGGAACATTAGATAGAATCTTTTGGTTTTTGATCCTGTTTGTGTTGTTTTGGTTTGTAGCGGGCATGGAAGCTTCTCAAGCAACCCTAAGCTGAATGGTGTAGTTGGCCATATTTTACATTCTTCAATTCTCGTGCCTTATCATGGATGGTATCAATGCCTCTTTAAATAACTCCACTTTGACCAATTCTACACTTTTTTTTTTTTTTTAATCTTATACAGTATTATACTACAGTATGTGTTGTAAATTATAACTTATATTATATATATATACATATGCTGTTTCTGTTCTTCCGTCCAGGTCAAGGGGTGGATGTCAGCGTATGCATACACATATTCTGATAAAAACTTATGTTTAAATCATATAAAGTAAACGTCCCCTAAAAATGTCAGTATAATTCATATCATTTAAAATTATCAGTGTAATGCATAATATAATATAAAAAAATCTGGATCATTCTTTGGTTTGCTGATTAATGCCGTCTGCTGACATAAGTGAGACAAATGGTCGATAAGATAGACACACTTATTTTATTTTTGATCATACAATAGAAGTAACAGTATTTAGATAGTATTGAATCATTGGATTTTTTTTTATCTTGACGCTTATTGATAAAGAATAATAATTATGTTACATCCATTAGTTAGGAACTGACTCTAATTATAGGTGTGATTAACCAGACCTTCTCCCTAATGGCTAATGTACAATATGTTTGACTTTTCTAACACTTAAAAGTAAGAATTCTAGTTACGTTCTAAAACAAGTACTCGTATTAATCACATAAACCATTTTGTTATCTTGTTAATCGTCCTTACGACTTTACAAAAAAACCAACATTAAAAATCTTTGCATAGTTCCATATACTCGCAAATCTGGGATCAAAAATCTGTACACGATAAAAAGAGATGAGAAGCTGTTAGATAAATCTGGTTAAGGGTGTATACAGAATCATATGTGGATACGACAGATATACTGATCTTGCTGTCTTGATCAAATGAATACGATTCTCCAAATAATTGATGGATTTCGTACCATTAGAATCATGAATGGATGATACTGATGATCACAAATATACATTGTGATTCGAAGATGTTATGCTTTAAATTGCCGAATTAGAGTTTTTATTTTTTATTTTTTATGAACATTAATAAATATGACAGGAGAATTAGCCATAGAACGCATCATCAAAATCATGGACATGTTGAAAACGATGAGTCATGGCACCCGGTATGTGTCACTCACTATTAGCTCTAAGTTTTGACTTTTTCCTTGAAAAAGTCAAACCAATTTTGATTTGTTGTCTTATTATAGTTATCTGAGAAAACATTCAAGAGTTTGGATTGGATAACACGAACACTTCGCTTCACCCTCCCTTTTCCAATGCTTGCTTATCCCTTTTACCTCGTAAGTTTGCATCTTTTGTAACCATTCGTTCAAATGAATACTTTGCCGTTTCCCTTTTTTTCTTTTGTGGATTTACATTCCATGCATTGTTTTTTGATTTTATATATATATATATATATATATATATATATATATATATATATATATATATATATATATATATATATATATATATATATATATATATATAGTGGAATAGATCTCCAGGAAAGACTGGTTCACACTTTGATCCAAGTAGTGATTTGTTTGTACCGGTTGAGAGAAAAGACGTTATTACTTCAACAATTTGTTGGACAACAATGTTTGCATTGCTAGTTGGTTTGAACTTTGTTGCTGGTCCAATGCAAATGCTAAAACTCTATGGCATTCCATATTTGGTAATATTCATGTCTCCCGGTCTTATATTACGATTTTGATGTTGTTGTTGCTGTTAAAAGTTAAAAACATTATCGCGGGCTTCTTCTAAAATTAGGTAAAGCAAAGCAAAAAAAAAAAAAAATATATATATATATATATATATATATATATATATATATATATAATATCTGATTCGGGATGATTTTGGTTTGATTTCAGATAAACGTGATGTGGTTAGATTTTGTTACTTACCTGCATCACCATGGTCATGAAGATAAACTTCCATGGTATCGTGGAAAGGTATCCACCACCCTTTTATTGCTTTCCTATTATTTGGTAATATAAAGTCCTCTACATTCTTCCTTGATTTATTTATTTTATTTTTTAAAAATATTGTTACCACAACCCCCAGTGGCAAATTCTCTTAAAACACGTATGTACTTATTTTGTGTAAAATTTCATTCAAGTATTATGTCTATTTACTTACTTAGTTTCATCATTACAAAGTATCATTATTGCGGGTGTTTGTCCACAAGATTTGCCGTGTTAGTTGAAGAATGTTGAAGAGTTAACAACTTGGATCAATAATAACTTAATTAGTTGTGTGTTCCATTAATGAATGGTTCATCCTGACTGACTGAGGCCATGTTTGTTTTCAACTTAATGGACTTAATAGAATGAAACTTATTACAGAAAGTCATAGAGGAGTGTTTGTTTTTGACTTATTAAATAAGACACGTCTTAATGAAAAGAACTCAAATGTGAATTTCTAATTATTATTATTTGCAGGAATGGAGTTATCTAAGGGGAGGGCTGACTACAATTGATCGTGATTATGGGTGGATTAATAATATTCATCATGATATCGGGACTCATGTCATTCACCATCTCTTCCCTCAGATCCCACATTATCACTTAATTGAGGCGGTAAATATCCCCATTCCCATCCCTTCATGCATTCAATTTCAGACCACTCATGATCCTTTTCTTTGTTTACTATATAATTATATATGCAGTTTAAGAATTTAAATATTCAACTTATAAACTAACAACATAACTATCATCATTTTATCAACTGAAAGTTTTCCAAATTTAGTTACGCAGAGTTTAGGTTCAACTTCGGTCAACTTATATATTCTTAAAGATGAAACGGAAGGAATAAATAAATAGTAAATACTATTTGGAAACCAATTCGATTATTATGCATGTATATAGTAGGTATAATATTCTAATTTCTCGTGGACTACCTGTCTTACAAAAGTTTGGTTAAAAGTTCAAGCTGTATTCTATGTAAAAAAGAAGTAAATTGACTTTTTTGTCAAACCTAGCTCTACTATTTTCAAATTGTTATATCCTTATACTATGGTTTAAAAAAGGGTTTTTCTATCGTGCCTTTTCATGATAGTATGACCATGTATTTAGTAGTATATCTAAACTTTCTTTATAATAAAATTTAAACAATTAGTTGCAACATTTGACATGTATGTATACTACTACTGTGTTATAATGTTTACACTAGCTGTATGGTATACTCCTGATTTATAGCTACAGTATGAAGCATGAATTATGCAGTCATGAATTTGTACTTAAAATGTGTTGTTGTGTTGATGATCTCTTTTTAACTTATAGACGGAAGCTGCAAAGCCGGTGCTGGGAAAATACTATCGAGAACCAAACAAGTCATGGGCACTACCTTTCCACCTATTCGCTGAACTAATCACAAGCCTTCAAAAAGACCATTTTGTTAGTGACACTGGAGATGTTTTGTATTACCAAACTGACCCTAATCTTACCCACAAAAATTAAATAGGTAGACATTATTGATAATTACTTGTCAATTCTTTTTTTTGCTATGGCTGATGATCCTACTGTGCATTCTTTCACACAACATTCTTTTAAAAAAGTGTTGTTTGACATCGTGTCAATAGGGTCTATAGATATTAGTTTGTTCGTTTAACTATATACTGTATTACTTTTTATTTTATTATTATTATTTTTTTGATGTAACATTAAAACATGGATTATGATTGTGAATTTAATAGAATAGGAAGGAAGGAAATTTGGTCACCTTTAGCTATTGTGGTTGTTGCTGCTTGCCGCTAGTACTGCAACTGCTACTGTTAGTTCTATTAATAATAATAATAATAATAATAATAATAATAGTAGTAGTAGTAGTAGTAGTAGTAGTAGTAGTGGTGGTGGTGGTGGTGGTGGTGGTGGTGGTGGTGGTGGTGGTGGTGGGCGGCGGCGGGGGCGGCGGCGGCGGCGGCGGCGGCGGCGGCGGCGGCGGCGGCGGCGGCGGCGGCGGCAGCAGCAGCAGTAGTAGTAGTAAATGAGATTTCTAATCATCATATATAGTCTTTTTTAACTGAAAAGATGATCTCAACAGCAGCACTGCATGGCTGCCGTTTCAACCGTTGCCAGTGAAAGTCGGTTAGATCCGACCTATAGGCAAAGGTTGTCAGTTTGTTTGTGGTTTAGTTTAAAACGTTACATAGCTATTAATGGATTTGCAAGAGTTTTAAATTCTGTTTCATCATGATAATGAAAATCAGTGGCCGAATTATTTAGCGCCGTTGGTGGCCAGAATTTCCACCACCACCGGCAGGATTCACCCCAAATATCATTAATTATTAAATTAATTAATTAATGGCAAAAAGAATTTCATTTAGTGGCATGGTATTTAACTTGGGAGATGCTTTTTTCTTTTTTTTTCAATCATGCATGTAGGTGGAAATGATTTTGCTTTTTGTTAACTGGGTTGAATGATTTTGCTTTTTGTTAACTGGGTTGAATGATTTTGCTTTTTGTTAAATGGGTTGAATCGCTCTTCTATGTGTATATAAATAATTTATGTGTTTTAATTTTTCTGATTTGGGTTTCGCTTTTCAATTTTCAGTTCATATTTCAATTTCGAGTTTCCATTTTCTAATTCGTGTTCTGTTTTTCATTTTGCGTTTTAGTTATCAGTTTCGTGTTGTAATTTGTTGATTAGCGTTTCGGTTTTCAATTTTGCATTTCAGTTTTAAGATTCGCGCTTCAGATTTCAGTTTTGTTTTTAGTTTTTAGTTTTAAGTTTTGCGTTTCAGGTTTCTACTTTGCATTTCAATTTTCTAATTTTTAGTGTTTCACATTTCAGTTTTTAGTTTCGTGAAATACAAATACAAAACTGAAACGCAATGTGTTGTATATATAAAAATGAATGAGTAAAATGTGAAACCATTTTACTTTAATTGAAAAATAAAACGTGAAACTAAAACAAGAAACTAAAACTGGACGTTGTATCTTTACAAAAGACACCACTATAAGGGGCGTATGTCATGATCACACAAAACGACCCTGCTGAATCTTTACACCAACCCAAGAGATTCTCATATAAAATATATATATAAGTAGTAACATAAAAAAGATGGATCCCAGAGAGCATGAAATTAAGGCTTGTTCATCATTTCAACCCCTTTCTTTGATCATCTGTTATAAAATACTAGTCAGCAAGACAACAATTTTTCAAAAGGTAACATGGCAAGAGCTGTTAATGTTATTCCTCAAAGCTGTTTCAGTTGCAACAAGTAGACGAACTACATATGGCTAATTGATAGGAGGTTGTTGTTTGATGCAAGAGGGGCATTTGTAGTGGTTGATGGCGTCGGCCTTGGCAGGGGTAATTTTGACGCATTTACCGTGATACCATCTTTCACAAACGTCGCACCCAATCCAGAATTCATCAGCATTATTGTAATTTCCACCACACCTACCACACTCTGTGTCACCATGTTCATCATCCTCCTCCTCCTCCTCTTCTTCTTCTGCTACTGCTGTCTTTTGGATGATTCTTTTCACCTGCCCATCACTTGATCTCTGTGCACAGATGATCCAACTCATTTGTCAGATTTATTTAGATGTTGATCAGTGAAATAGTAGTAAACATTCTCTTTTATTTCCAGTCAAATCAAATAGTACGAGTACATGGTTACGGGTACCTATGTATAGGAGCACAATGGATGAGTATAGGTAGGTTCATCAGTCAGTACATGAGTTGGGGGTTGTTGGTGTGTGTGTGTGTGTGTGGGGGGGGGGGGGGGGGGGGCTATGATAATCGTACTGCAAATCACGGGGATAACTTCTTTGCAAAATGCATCCACGAGTTGTTAAATAATTGGGTTGATATTTTTTATCCAAAAACACTTCTTAGCCAACTATGCAAATTTCAACCTGTTTAGCAGTTCGATTGATAAAAAGAAAAAATGTAGCCCAAATCAACCTATGCATAAGTAAATGGATCAATAAATATTTCACTCTACACCTACTCCCAATAGACACTTTTTTAAAATTAAAAAACTCTACTCCTAGTCAGTCTCATGCAAAAATGTTGCGGTTATTTTTAAATGCATTCAACTAATCTCACTCACCTTTAGATTACTTGCAATTTGTGGTGGTGGTGTTGGTGCAGTGGGCTTGTCTTTTACAACCAGTTTCTTTTGTGATACAACTTCAAAGACAGTGGGCATGTCATTAATCAGGTTGAACAAACGTTTCCTGTTACACACAACAACACAAACAAGGCGATATAGTAACATGAATGAGTGAGCCATTGAAATTACATTACAGTGCTTTTTTGTCAAAAGAGCCACAACCACATATATATACAAATATCAGAATATAATTCCATGGCATGAAACCTAAAACATATGCAAATACATTGTGGTTCACCATCTCAATCTTGTTTGGTTCGTTGGTTGAGTGAACCCGCGTTTTCTTATTTATTCTTTTAGAACGGGAAAAGCTCACACACCACAAACCACCTATAATTATATACAACTACTACATCTCATAGACACTACTACTCTTGTCTCAAGTGAGACTTGAACCCATAATATGGACGATGGGACACTCAGTTATGTTAATGACAGAGTTGGGATATATATTAACTGAATGAAATTGTGATATTGACGAAACATAATAAAATAGAGCCAATTTGAGCAATTACGAACAAGTTTCAAGAGGGAGTTAATAAGGAAGGTTGAAGCTAATATAGGTCACAGGTTGAGGACGGGAAAGGAAGTCTATGAGATAGAATTATTATTGGTTAATGAAATGGTGTCCAAATTTAAGCTGAATTTAGTTCATGAGATGTCAACTATAAACTCCAGATGATGTCAGCTATAAACTCCATCAAATTGGAATTCTAAGTAGTATCTGCTACGTATTGTACAAGACTGACTTTAGAGAGAATCTCAGATGAATATGAATTCACAAATTAACGTAATACCAACATAATATATATATATAGACAACAAGGCCCCCCAACAGAAAGTAGGGAAAATAAATGAAAAAGGTCCATGTAAAAAGAAAGTAAAAGGTACCTTTGATTAAAATTTAGGGTGGCTCCAATAAAAAAAGCGACAGAAAGCAGCCAAGAGTCACTGTGGACGGCAACAAGTGAGAGCCAGTCTTTGCGGTTCATGCCATCTCTTGCAAAGTTAATACCAAGTGCTGGCTCAGGATACTCTGGAGGTACTTCCTCTGCTGGAACACTCACTTCCCATTTCTCATTTGGATGTCCGTACAGACACAAGTTTTCTATTTCTGAAAATACCATCAAATTTATCAACATGCATGCAACCTTTACCATCTAACTAACAAACATGATTCATATACTACTACTACTACTCCTCTAGAACATGATGATGATTACGGAGTATTATTTAGTGTAAAGTTACTACTTTTCATGACCCTGAATTATACCCAAATTTGGAGTTTCAAACTTGTCCTGACCTAGAAACCAGAATTACCCATTTCGCTCAACACCATTAGTAAGTACTAAATAATTATTCATATTTTTAAAGAATTACTATATATTATATTATTAACTTGCGATCTGCAACTAAGCGATCTGCAATTAAGTGGAGTAATAAAAAATGAAACCCGGAATTACCTGGGTCACAAATTCCATAAAATTCATCAACATCTGCGCATGCATATAAAATTATTATTAAGTTGTTGTTGTAATATTAAATTAAATTAAACAAGAAAGTCGGTAACTTTAGAAATAAAGGGTGATTAAAATTGAAATCAGGGTTCATTACCGTAAGTTAAAGCACGAACTATGGCGGCACGACGACCAGTATAATCTTTGAAGATCTCTTCAACCGAACGAACAGGACCACAACCCATTTCCATTTTAGTATAACTTTATATTCCCCTGTCTGTCTATTTTTACTTTATAAATTACTATAAATTTATTTAATTGTGTAGAATTATCTGTAAATAATTTATACGGAGTATCTATATCTATATTTATGTATAAATAAAATACAAATTCAAATAAAATAAAATACTAACCGAAAGAATCAAGATCAAGATCCGGATAAAAGTAATTTCTTGTTTGTCAATTGTGTTACGGAGTAGTTTTCAGCAGCGATCCACAAGTAGTATAACAATATTAATATTAATTAATTATTATTTATATTTATATAAATTCTAAATTAAATAAATCTGAAACTTCTATCTTTTTTTTTTATTTTTTTATTTTTTTTACATCAGTTTGAAATCACCCATAAAACTAAACCACTCACGCGTTCATCTCTCATAGTTGTATGACCCGCCATCAATTACTGTCCCGAAGGAAACCCGAACAAATCCGAAAGCATGACCATTAAAAACCCACATGCTTGCTGCCCTCGCACTAAGCGAAAGGCGACATGTGTGGATACTTCAGGTCAGGGATAACATCAAGTGCAATCTAGCAGCCCAGCGAAGTCGAACTCATGACCTCTCGCTAAAAGAGGTAGACCACTACCAGTTGAACTACAACTCAATGTTAATCTGAAACTTTGTATTTCAGACTTTTTTATTTTATTTATTAACTTTTCTTCCGTTTTTCCCCACCACTCTTCACCGGTGGTTTCGTAATTTTGGGCGACCTTTCTTGATGGTATCGGTTGCAGGCGGCGAACGGGTGGTTTTATCCACATGCGTTCTACGATATGATGTCGTTTAGGTGGGTTTTTCGGTCTTCGCGTTTCCTCCGGCTTGGGTATCTCTATCGCCGTGTTTTTCTGGTTACCAAAGCCTATGGGGGCTTGATGGCTGCCTCATTTTGACGACAGCAGACGGTGAACACCGTTACGTGTTATGCTGCCATTAAGGTACAACGGTGAGTGTTTGGTTCCTTTTGTTGCTTCTTCGGTCTTTTTCCGACTTTGGTTGACGTTATTACACTTTTTTTCAAGCGAATTTTTCTATATTGTTTTTCGATCTATTTCCTTAGGTTTGATCTTGTCAACTGTTTCTTTGGTTCCGGTTGCGGACATGATGCCGGAGTATTGGCCGGATCCAATCAGCTTCTTTGTCAGGTCCCACCTGCTATCTTTTTGGTGGTAGTTTGTTGGGTTCGAAGCTTCAGTCTCTCTGTAGGAATCTGGGTTGCGGGTCTACTATCTTTTGCTTTTCATTTGGTGTTTGCTCTATCTTCCCCGTCGTCGTGTCCTTTTCCAGTGTGTTGACGTTGTTGTCGACTTTGCGGAATCTTGGTCTGCTCTAAAAAATCAAGATTTTCGAGGGTGGTCTCTCGGGGGTTTTATGCCGCTTGAACGGTTGTTTCTTGGTCTGATTGATGGCTCTCGGTGGTTCGCGGGTTGTGATTCATTGGTGAGTTATTTCGGGCTTTATTGATTTCGAGATATTTCTTCGGTTAGCTGGTCTCGGGGTGGGTGTTATTGGATTTCCCGTAAGGCGCTTCATGATTTGGTTTCTGTTGGCGGGGTTGTGGAGTCACATGGTTTTGGATTTGAGGTCTTCCGGTGTGTGGTCGTTTGGCTTCGAGAAATGGTTTGATCATGTGGTCTTTCACATTGATTTAGTTCGTGGTCGGTGACTTTTTGTATTTTTAGGTTGGGTGCTCTGGGGGGTTGCACTTTTATTTTCAGTGTTGGGTAGTTTGTATTGTTACATATGTGCAATTGTGGTACATGTATGTTGGTGTAGTCAAAGACTTGTACAACTACTGATCGTTCGAATCTGCATAATACGTAACCTACTTGATTATTTGATATATATATATATATATAATATATATATATATATATATATATATATATATATATATATATATATATATATATATATATATATATGAGTAAAGTGAATATGTGAGTGTTATACACCTAGTTGAGTGTAGAACCAATATATCATTGGTTCACGTGATTATAAAAAGTTTAAAACTTTGATAAATGTGTTTTTAGTTGTTTTTTAACCAATAATTTATTGGTTCTACACTTAGCTTTTATGAATTCTACACCCAACTTGCAAGAATAACAGTCACATACTCTCCATCATATATATATATATATAGTCAAAATTTCAAACGAGAACAAAAAAATGGGCGAGAACTGCGAGAACCATTAAATTACAAGGATTTTCATATGTGAGTAGGATAAATCACATATAAATGTTGATTGAAAGTAAGATTAAAAAAATATAGTTTGAAAAAAACTTATAATTTAACTATATAATCAAATATATAATTTCTCGTTCACATGTGTTTGTGAACATGCTAACATTTTATATAATTCAGAATTGAACATGTACTATGATTGTGAACATTTGTTTGCTATGAACATTGGTATATTAGTATATTTTTGCCAAAAGAAAAAAATGTTGTACTAGTACAGTTGACACAAGCTCCCATCTCCTCAGTTTGTGCATCTACCAAGATAAAATCATGACTCCCAACACCACCACCCCTCTACACCATTATCTCCATCGTCCCAACAGATCATCCATATCATGTCTCCTTGATTATTATTATTATCTAGATCTAAATCCAGATTATTATGATTATGATCTTTTTGAAAAGATGGATGATATATTTAGAGACCAAAAGCTCAATACAACCAACAACAACAACAACAACAACAAATCCAATCCCATTTTGTGGGGTATGGGGAGGTGGGACGTAGACAATCCTTCCTCTACCCTAGAATAAAGAGAAGTCATTTCTCCACTCCGAGTGAAACACTCCAAGAGTAGAGAAAGTCATCCCTCTCTATGTTCGACGAATAGAGAGATTGCTTCTAAGAGGACCTCCGGCCAATAGGTAAAAAAAAAATAATAATAAAAAAAATAAAAAAATAAAAGGACGCCATGAAAATGGTAGGATCAAATTTTCATGGGTTTTAAATAATGGCTGGTATTCAATCTAGGCTCTAAAGATAAGTCAAGTCGCCAATAAATTGACGCTTGCTGATAAATCACTTAATAGAGCCGGATGCATATATATATATATATATATATATATATATATATATATATATATATATATATATATATATATATATATATATATATATATATATATATATATATAAAGGAAATAAAAACGTACCCTAGAGTGTAGTGCAGGGCGCAAAAGCTCAATACAAACCGCTATAAATTAAATGTTGATCGTAATATCAATAGAATGTCAAATAGAATTTGCTTGTTTAAATCAACGTTGATCGATAATATTTTTATTAACCTCATTATTAATAACAAATGTAATTTTTCACAAGTTTAAAGTTTTACTGGTGTAAATATGCAATCAAAGAATAGCTTTCTAATTGTTTATTGTGAAATTAGGACAAGTAAAGCAGAATAAGGGTAAAACCGACCCTTCGACAGCTCTCCATCAACCAGTCTCACAGCTAAAATGGAAGTGAAAAATCATGGTTAAAGCTACTCGGGATGAAAATGAACCATGTCCGTATCACTTTTTGTTGCATGTCCCCTAATCATTAGGCGGGTACAGTAAAGTATACATACAACACACGCTTGTAAAAGAGAAAGTGTTGGTAAAACAAACTTTCTCCCTTTAACACTATTTCTAGGTTATTGGGTAGCGGCTAGCAAATACTAGCAGCATAACACTCACAAGTTGTATACCAATTCATATCAAGTCTACACAAAGCAAACCAAAATCTAGCCACCAAACTTGATGACCACAAATCATAACATTAATTAATTAATTTAATATCTAATTAAAAACCAAGAATGTATCTTTATCTCAACCAAATCAACAACTACTACTCGAGTGAGTGTACCTGTGACTTGTTACAGAACCTCCCTTGCAGGGAAGATTAAGATGACAAGAGCAGCTTGATACCCTTCTTCTGATCGGGTGTCAATCTTGCAGGGAACTTGATATCAAACTTTATCCTCAAATTCCCCCTTTTACTTGGTTCTTTCGGTATAGGCATCCCTTCACCTTTAACTATTTCTTCATATGTTGGGCTGATTACACTATTAATACCAATGCTTAAGTTCCTTCCATCAAGGGTCGTGATTTGTGCTGTGTAACCACTTAGAGCTTCAGCTAAAGGTATCTTTTGGGTCACAACAAGATCGTTTCCATCTCTCTTGAACACCGGATGCGGTTTCTCATCAATGATGAACACAAGATCCGAAGGAATTACACCGCGCTGCTCATTTCCTTTTTCTGGGAACGTTATTTTCGTGCCTTTTTTCCAACCAGGTCTGATCTCTATTGGAAGAATTTCTTCCACCGTCGTTGATCGCCTAAGTTCAAATTTGAAAAACCGAATATTAGTTATTAGAGATAAACACGGAAACCATCTAAGCATGTGATGAATGTAAAGTGTGACACCTTTAACAACTCGTTTTATTATTTATATTTGTCATAAACATGGTCAAGTTACCATTAAATCGGAAACTTGTATATAGGTGAAGCTATTGTAATTGCTTAGCGTCCAAGGAAACATGTTTAATGAAATTTTATACTCCCCTGTACAACTAAAGTCTAAGCATACACATATACTTTGCATGATCAAGAAAATAATTAACCATAACTGGAAGGTGGATGCATCAATATTTTTTTTAAAGAACACACGAAAGAAAGTGTTGTGATCTACTACAAGACTGAATGGATGACATTTGCTATACCTACAGCCTAGTTTATGTTTATTCATGCACATATACATATTTCATATTGCATAAGCAATCTGCATATCTCAAGTATCTATCTACTATTGTCTATTCATAACTAGTAGAGTATACCATGTATCCATAAAAGAGTTGAGCTTATCATCATATACATTCATCCAGCTTCTTCTGATTGGTAGTGTTCATGAGCTTTGGACATTTGCACAAATGGGAAACAGGAATCAAAAGCAATGCACTTCCACTTCATATATGGAAGTTAGTTATTAGACTTTACAATTGATTACTAAAATAAAGCCATCAACTTTTTTTTTGGCTACAGAATAAAGCCACCAACTTCCAGGTACATTTACAAGGATTGTTCAATCGGATTAAGATCTTAGTTGTTTAGCAATATGCTTACAAACATGAAGTAGGAAACCATAAGCAGTTGCTACATATTGAGCATGGAACTTTCTAAACTTGTTTATGAGTGTGTATATAATCCAAGGCAAATAAGGTGTCATACAACAATTCATACACGCTTTATCAGTCCTATTATATACTTGAATTCAATCAAAATGAACAAAGTTTGATGCTTAATAAGTAAGTTGAGAAGTTGATGAAAACAAATCAAAAGCTTACCCAGTACCATCAGAAACATCTCTTGAAATTTTCATCTTCTTTGTAGTCCCCTTAAACAAGTCCTCCAAGCTACATGGTAATGTGCGCTCAATCATAGCTCCTTTCCTAGGTGCCATGCTTGCTGATCCTTCACTAGCACCTGAACCAGAACCGGGTACCCCTCTCATGTGAGAAAAAATATCATCACTGAACATACTCCTCTGAAAGGGGCTACCTCCATGAGCATGATGAGACCCACCCATTCCTCCAAACGGACTAGAGAACCCAAAAAACTCTGAGAAAATATCATCAGCATTACGGGGGTTAAACCTAAACGATGATGTTGAACCACCATCATGGCTGTGCATCCCGGAAAACCCACCAGCACCAGGAGGTGGCACCTGCCCTTTCAACCCCTCCTCACCATACTGATCATAAATCGCCCGCTTCTGCTGATCACTCAAAACCTGTTCAATTCATGTATTTATTTAGATGATGATTATAAATTCTAATACTTGACAAATTAAGTCAACATACCCACCCCCTTTCCTAGGTTGTATGTCATAAAACTGTCAAATTTGCAAAAATTATCAACTTAATTTAGATACACACACAGAGATCCATATCCATATTAAACTTACAGTTAAACTTATAATAATAATAATAAACTACCCAAAAAAAGGAGGCCACATTTATATAAAGCAGACATGTTTAGGTGGATCTTTTGAGAACGGCAATGAGCTATTACGATAACAAACAATACCCAATCCCACAAAGTGTAAGGTAGGGGGAGGTGAGACGTAGACAATGGGGCATAGTAAATGAGCTAAGCGTGTGAAATTAAATTAAATAGATCAAATTTAGGTTGAGATAGATTATTAGTTGAATCAGATCAAGTGTACAGGGATAGGAATTGGAATTATAAATATAAATATAAATATAATTATAATTATAATTATAATTATAATAAAGAGGATAAAAGACAGAATAGATAGATAGTACATCGTAAGCCTCGGAGATAGTTTTGAATTTGGCTTCAGCATCTTTTTTGTTATTAGGGTTTTTATCAGGATGCCACTTCATAGCAAGTTTCCGATATGCTTTCTTCAAATCATCGTCGTTAGCGTTACGATCTACTCCTAATACCTTGTAGTAATCAACACCCATCCTCTCCTATCTTTTGTCTTACTGTATTACTGTATTGTGCTTGTTGCTCAAATCTCTTCTCTGTTCTAACTATCCTATCCTATTCTATCGTATCGTGTGTGTATATATAGTTTTAATTTAAGGGGTTTTTCGTTTATTTTTAGTAATTGAATTGAAACAAGATTTGATTTTTAGTACGGAGTACAAAAGTTGGATTCAACGGAGGTCAGCAGGATTTATAAGAATGGGGGTGTTTGGATATACGCAAGCCAACAAAAGGTGGATGGCTTTGTTTAGGATTACACTTGTATATGTAATGAAAATTAGTAAGATAGGATCCATTTTTTATGCATAAAGGTTATTGTTAATATAATCAAGAAATAAGGAGGTTGTCAAATAATTAATATGGGCTCAAATATAATTTATGGATAAATAAAAGTTATTATGAGTACACTATAATTTGCCCATTTGAGGGTAACGAAACATCCACATACATCCTCTATATCCGCCTGACAAAATAGCAGTGACCGGAAAAACTGTTTCATCATTGTCGAAGGTAAATTGTTTGAAGTTATTGTTTGGATATATTCTGGTTTTGAGTTATTGTTATTTAAAGTTGTACACCATGCCGTCAATTTTGAGTTCATATGTTTAATTATAACTAGTGTTCGAACCCTTGCTTTGCGCTGGGGGTTCGGTTTTCAATGTATTTTATCGCGTTTAGTTTGTAAAATTATTTCGTGGCTAACGATGATGTCGTTGAAGCGCAACTCTAGTCGAACTAAAAGGTATAATCCGTGAAAAATTTAAATGTTATTTTAAATCAACAATATATGTGCATCTCCGCGTTTTGCTATGGAATTGTCGAATTTTAAAAATTTAACGCAAAATCAACGTGTATGAAAAAGACCTCAAACATTTAGCGTTTTTTAAAAAGTGTTCGTTTTGCGTATAGTAAGTGACATTGTGTTCCTAAAATTATTTCGAGTTTAACGATGGTGTCGGAAAAATTTAACTCGTTGCGAGCGAGAAGATATGGCCCGTTGAATATTTGGGTGGAGTTTGTTTAAGATTTTTTTTATGAAAATGAGTATTTGACACTTTACCCCCCTGTTTGGGATTTTAATATTTGAACAAAGTATGAGGGCTTTTTTGAGAAAAAAAAGGTGGAAAAAAAAGGTGAAAGGACGAAAACTTCCCTAATTACTGTTCATCTTTTTTTTATGTTAGATATTAAGTTTGGTGTGCATTTGTGAAGCTTGGAAATAAAACAGTTATTAAAAATGAGTTACGTAGTTAATTTATAATAAGAAAAAAAAGTTAAACAATAATAAATTGAAGAATTATTTGATTGGTTTAATAATAATAATAATAATAATAATAATAATAATAATAATAATAATAATAACAACAAAAATAATGAATAGTTATTAGATAGTAAAAAGTATGTGGTCGATATATAATGGATGAGAAGTATAATGGTGAATTTATGAAATGTGAAAAGTTTGTGGTAAGTTTATAAGAGTTATAAAGTTAACTATTATAGAGGTGTGGTTGAATTATAAAAAAGTAAAAAGTTTGGCGGTTGAATTATAAAAAAGTAAAAAAGTTGGTGTACATTTGCGAAGCTTGAAAAGTTCACTATTCATTTTAACTTTGCCTTTTAGATATATAGGTATAATATAATTGATAAGAGGGGTTTAATTTAAATTATTGTTCTTATAAAATACTTGTGTATTTTAGATTTGAAAGAGATGATGTGTGTCAACATTGGCAAAACAAGCTCGATTAGCTCATGAAGAAGGGAAAACAATTTGTATTTGTATATGTATTCAAATAGCATGCAAAATCCTAAATATAGAGCATTTGATGTTTTTAAAATTAAAATTAGCTGGGGATGAAGAGATTGATCTACAACAGTAGTTGGCAGTTGTACATAGTTGAGATTTATACGTTCTACAAAACCAAAAGACCATAGTTTGGGTTTATACGTTCTACTGTGTTAAGTTTAAGATAACACCCACACAAGGAGTCGGGGTCAAATCAAAGTAAGTAACCAAAGTCAGGTCTATTCACTAATGAAAACATTCTTCCTAATAATC
Organism: Rutidosis leptorrhynchoides; assembly: GCF_046630445.1. NCBI lineage: Eukaryota > Viridiplantae > Streptophyta > Magnoliopsida > Asterales > Asteraceae > Rutidosis > Rutidosis leptorrhynchoides. The sequence goes on along the minus strand of NC_092342.1, from coordinate 1,550,782 downwards.
AATCTAAATCTATCTATTCTATTATCTATTATGAAAGAATACTTGGTCAGCTACAAAGGTTCAACAATGAAATCCCATCTGATTTAAAGCCATTAATTAAGGCTGGGGGAGATGGAGCCTCGGAAAAAGCAAAACTAGTCAATCTTATTAATACAGAGAGTCAAACATGTTGGTCACAAGTTATAGAAAATCTCAATCTCAACTTTAGCTTGTACTAGCTTCTTCTTTTGGTTCCCCCGCGGCTACTACTTGTTTCTCTGAATTCCCTGTATCTCCAGTCACAGACTGTGACTGTGACTGTGACTGAGCCTGAGAATGCGTTTGTGACTGTGACTGAGCCTGAGAATGCGTCTGTGACTGTGACTGTGACTTAGCCAGAGAATGAGTTTGTGACTGAGCCTGAGACTGCGTCTGTGATTGTGACCGAGACTCTGTCTGAGACTGAGCCTGAGACTCTGTCTGTGACTGAGCAGCTTGAGACTGTGCCAGTGATAGTGTCTCAGACGGAGTCGTTTGCCCCTGATTTGCACTTTGAGAATCATGTGGAATCCCAAGAGCCACCAGTATGGACCTGCACAACAGCAATTCGTTTCAGTGCAACAAACAAACACACAACCGACTGAGGGTGGCCAAATGGGAGTGTCGAACAATTTGGAAAACGGGTCAAAAAAGGGTCCCTTTTTTGGCAGTTTGAAGACGCGTCGAGTTAGGTTGATCCATGGTGTATCAGTTGTGGTTACAAATTTATTTTTCAGAAAATAATAAATATTATGTAATAAAATGATTATGGAGGAGGCTATGCATTACAAAAACATTTCAGAAAATAACATAACTCCGCTCGTCCCGTTCACAGGTAAAAATGTGTCAATACCACCACTTTTAAACAACATGAAACATGGGTTAGTTAATAAACGAACCTTGGAAGTGAGGATCGAATGTCTGGTTGGTTGGCATATGAAGCCAAGGGAGCTTTTAGTACAGGTTGTTTATGCAATGCTATTTCAAGCTGTGCTGGCGGAAGCTATAAATAAACATATACATACATCTCTGTCAGATACATACATACATACATACATACAAGTGAAAATTCATAGAACGGACAATAATAAAATTATCAACATGGCCCACCTGAAGAAGCACACTGAAAGATTGAGGTTTAGTTAACTGGGCACATTTCAAGAATCCTACCCACAGCTTTTGATTTTTCCAAATCTACAACACAAATAAAAATAGTTACTTCATCAAATAAGTCTCAACTTTGTAAGATATATGGGTGTAGCGTCAGATATAAAAAAAAACATTTCTCACCTGCTTGCTCACAAGACGAGATAGAATCTCCATGATAAATTCCACCTGCATTACAATTTGACTGTCAAATCTTCTTCGCTTGAGCAAGTAAAAAAATGAGTGAGTACATACATACATACATACATACATACATACATACATAGATAGCATAGCATAGCATAGCATAGCATAGCATAGCATAGCATAGCATAGCATAGCATAGCATAGCATAGCATAGCATAGCATAGCATAGCATAGCATAGCATAGCATAGCATAGCATAGCATAGCATAGCATAGCATAGCATAGCATAGCATAGCATAGCATAGCATAGCATAGCATAGCATAGCATAGCATAGCATAGCATAGCATAGCATAGCATAGCATAGCATAGCATAGCATAGCATAGCATAGCATAGCATAGCATAGCATAGCATAGCATAGCATAGCATAGCATAGCATAGCATAGCATAGCATAGCATAGCATAGCATAGCATAGCATAGCATAGCATAGCATAGCATAGCATAGCATAGCATAGCATAGCATAGCATAGCATAGCATAGCATAGCATAGCATAGCATAGCATAGCATAGCATAGCATAGCATAGCATAGCATAGCATAGCATAGCATAGCATAGCATAGCATAGCATAGCATAGCATAGCATAGCATAGCATAGCATAGCATAGCATAGCATAGCATAGCATAGCATAGCATAGCATAGCATAGCATAGCATAGCATAGCATAGCATAGCATAGCATAGCATAGCATAGCATAGCATAGCATAGCATAGCATAGCATAGCATAGCATAGCATAGCATAGCATAGCATAGCATAGCATAGCATAGCATAGCATAGCATAGCATAGCATAGCATAGCATAGCATAGCATAGCATAGCATAGCATAGCATAGCATAGCATAAAACAAGCACCCTGAAGTGACAAACAATGCCTCAAGTTGAAACAACTGACAATAACATTATTTGATCATAATGAAGGTTAATAAATAAATAAAGATATCGTATTTAAAGACAAAATCGAGCAAGTAGTCTGTTATACATACCAGTTGAAAAGTTTATGGGCACTTATATAAATTAATATCAAATGATTTTGACTTCAAGTCGCAATAGTCAGTTTCTAGTGATAGGGGAACCAACCTCCTTATTATGTGATTGTTAATAATGCATTATTAGTTGTCTACTAGCTACAGCAGTAGAATTATTATCAAACAATAAAATTTCAACTTTATAAAGCCTAGCTTTTCATCTACTACTTGATATATAATTGAAATGTACCAAAATACCCAGCACCATTAAAAAACGATGATTACAACACAAGGCATCAGAAGCACATCCAAACACACTTACAGCACCATGTTTTATTACACTTGATTATTATTTATTTCTGTTTATTCAGCATCACTTAACTAGTATCAATATCCACATCTAATCAACTCATCATAGTTTTTTCACATCCAAAACCATCTTAATGGAAGAAAAAAAAAAAAAAAAATAGTGACACTACTTCATCTATTTCATCATCTTACGATCTTACCAGGGAGGGAAATGCACCAATTGTCTGTATCACTGTCCTCATGAACAGCATTGGAAGGGGAATCTGCTCAACCTGAAACATAATAACAATAATAATGTAAGGAATTTTTGAAAGGTTTTTTTGTTAGTAACCAATCATAGCACGTAACCTTCACCCCAGCCCAGCGTTAGAAGAGGACTGGATTCCTTTCACATTAAATGTGTTGGAGGGTCAACCCAACCCAACCAACCCAACCCATTTCTAGCCATCTTAAAAACATACCAGTTTGCAACTTGGCTGAAAGTTAAAAAAGCGTACCAGTTGATTTAAAACCTTTGCTAGAACTTGTTGGGTAAAGAATTGCCGTTGCTGAAAGCATGTGTTGCATGCATCTGTAACCTGCTTTTTGAGATAAATAAAACAAAACTTTTAGAATGAATGCATGATGATGGTGGCACATGGACGGACGGACGGACACATGGTAGGGTAGAACTAAAGAAAGTGAGAAAACAACATGCCTTCTTGAGAGGAATCTCATCCTTTTCAGGGTCGATTCCATGGATACTGATCAGCACTTCAGCTGGTGTAACAACTGAACCACCTTGAGAAGCTGTTTCCTGTATAATAATAATCGTTTCAAATGACCACCCATCTCAACTCAGTAGATGATGCATATTTACAATTGATATATGATCACTAACGATGTTACCTGCAAGATACGGGCAAGTGCGGTCTGGAATCTATCTGGAGGAAGATTTACAAAACGAGGGAAGATCTGAAGAACCTGGGAGGAAAACATCAAATATCAACGTATGTCACAATATATTATATTATACTATCTATCTTCCACCATCAAACAATGAACTTGTCACAATCCTAAGAAAGTAGTACTCCGTAGTTCATATACTAAGCCACATAATGGAGCATCTAATAGAATAGAATTCAACATGTAGTTGACATTAAAAAACATGCTCAAGACAAATACATTTATCATTTATCAAGTGATTAGATTCTGAAATATTGATTATCTAAGGTCAAATTTAAAGAAGGTGGTAATGAATTGATTCCTTGGATAGATGAAAATACGTAAAAAAAAAAAAAAAAAAAAACAAAAAAAAATATTACCTATCCTAAGCTTAAACAGATTGAATTAAATTTTCATGTTGTAGTAATCACACTCTCAAAGGGTATATATTATATTCAACACCCCCAAAGAGAACACCTTTTTATAAAACAATTACAGTAGGTAGGTAGATAGATAGATACAAGAGAAAATTATGTAGCACAACCAAGTAATTCAAAATGGTTGCAATCAAAGAATAATAAAGAAAGAAGAAAACCTCATGTTTTGGCAAGAATGGTAATACCGGAATAAGAATCTCCACATCCTGTCATGTGACAATTTGTAAACAGATCGATGTGATGAAAGATTTCTATTTCTATCTACCATACAAAGACAATGCAGATAACAACAAATAATATACCTTCAACTTTGTTTCATATAATTTTCTAATGGTAGCTATTAAATCGGCAGAAGGAGTTGCCCCATCTGTTAATGTTTGTACAACCTATTGAAAAAAAATAAATTATATATATAAAAAAAAAAACTTTACACCAGCTGGTGAAAAGAAATAGAAATAAAATTCTCTACTTCTTTTAAGGATAATAAAATATAATATACATAAAGAAAACACAAAAACCTGCATCAGAAGGTTTTCGCTTGCAGCAGGTGGATCTGCAATAATTTCAAGAAGCTGAGGTGAAGCCCCAATGGTGCGAACTAATTTGGGTATTTGGACGCTAATTGCCTGGCCAAAAAGAAATAGAAAAAGAAAAGAAGTGACACAAACTTAGTACTAGCATTTTTAAGTTAACCGTTGATTTGAAATCATAAAAATGGTACAGTTCAAGCTACTTAACCTGCTTTGCTGCTATCGACATATTCTTGTAGACAATTAACAGTTGGCGGAAAAGAGAATGTTTCTGTAATTCATAATATATATCAGATCAAATAATTGTAACTTACACTAAGAAATCAGACTATGCAGGAACTTATATGATGATAAAGTTGTAAGATACCTTTGTACAAAGTGCAAAATATAGTGACATGCACCGCTGCGCATCAGTTATTGAAGAAGGTGGAATGCTTTCAGATACACCCGATTGACCAGCCTCGAAGGAACTATACTTGGAGATGGCATTTATTGATTCAGTACAAGGTTTTTCCAACTCAGTGTCCTCCTACACAAATGAAATGAAATGAAATCAAACATGAAATATCAAATTAAACATCTGACAAATGGTAACTAATCAAATATTTAAAAGCCACACCTTTGCTAAATCAGAATTAGATCCATCACCATGGGTCTTATCAGTCAAATGGCCACCATTCACTGCAGACAATAACATTTCCTTGGCAAAATCTTCAATTTGCTGGGAGATGGAGGGTATAGGGTATAGTCTGTTTGCCACCTAAAGAGTGAACACTGAATCAAACTCTTAAAAAAGAAAGATTAAAAACTAGAGAGACAAAACCTTATCCCTCTTCAAATGATAATCGAAAACTCGAGATATACCAGACGTATCGCCTTTGTTTGCACTTCCTCCAGGTGGTGCACTGCACTCTATTCAAATGGCCCATTAAGGTTAGAAAAGTTTGCACAAGCAAATTAATTCTGTAGACACAGGAGTACAAAGCTCGTACTCATGTGAATGCATATATATGCGTACAATAAAGTTAAATCCTTGTTGGGTGCAAGTGAAATGTTTGAGTACTAGAAGGTCCCTTCACCACTCACCTAAACTTAATGCTTTATGGCCAACAATTATGTGTATGCATTCATGCAGATAAGGTTTCATATTCATATATATGTATATATATCATACATACATCTAGTGGAGTATAATAATTTTAAGTAAGTATTACAACTATACCTGTAAGGCAACTTTTAAGCAGACATCTCTAGTTGGTGGTCTATTTAAAATTAAGCTCCAAACAATGCTAAGACCTTGATGCACTCTTTCTCCACTGTGCAACTCCTCATTTTTATCACTATTTCCAGGAACGCACAAGCACTCTAACATTTTAATAACTGATTTCGGCAGATAAGGAACTTCAAGTAGCAGATTAGTCAAAGATTTATCGTTGGGTGGAAAAGAGTCTCTGAGTGTTTCTGCCTGCATTAAGAATGAACGTACATTATACTTTTCATGCTAGAAAATGATAATCATAAATATATGAAAAAAAATTACAAACCACTTTCAGAAGAAACATCTCATATACTGAAGTTGCCGTCGTTGAAGAAAAGAAATCATGGTCTGCTTCTGCCTCTCTAAATAATCTATAGAGGACACACATGGTTAACTCGTGGCCCTGAAAGAATACGTTATTGTCATGGTGTCAAATACTTATATTATATACAATATAAAAATTGATGAAGTTATATAAAACAACCAAAAAAAAGTAAGGAAATGCCACCTCATACAAAACGATGACTTATTATTTATGTAATGTATGTCAAACCTAATATATCTATCTACAGTTAAAGACCAATTGGGATTTGATGCTACACCGGTATCTTTCATAGTGATGCACTTGTTCAAGCATATAACTTAATTGCCATTGATTTACAAGTCAATTGCTGTATATTAAGATAGAGGACATATTTTTTCCCCTAGAATACATGTTGCGTCAGTTATAAAAGGACTTTAAGAGATTACCTCATGACTGATATAATCTGACAGTATTTGTGTTTGCAAAATTTTCCATGGGTCCAACTCCAAAGGAAACTGCCACATTATGCAATTAGTCAAGAATCAAGATCATAGGAATTAATTGAAGGTTAAAATATGAAACATGCGATTAGTGATGTTTTGGTTGGGGGTAATTACCTCAACCCCTAAATATGAAAGTAAAGAAAATTGAAGCTGTGAACCTCCAGCAACTGATATATGCTTATAAGCTTCAATGATGCGTATAAAAGCCGATCTCTGTATGTGATCCTTTTGTTCATCGGTAAGGCCAATAACAGGAGCAGCCATCTTCGGCAGAACAACTTTAGGTGTTAAGTGAACAGAAGTTGCGGTTGAGGAGGAGTTGATGTTGTTGTTTGCTTCTACCGTAGTTGACTTTGGACTAAGTTCCTCAGACCTGGACCTGTCTTCTGTGGACATTGAAGGAAGTAGTAATTTCACTGATGGTGTATCCAATTTGGTAATTTGTTGTGGACTGTTTTCTTCCAATTCAACAGAAATCATCGAAGAATCAACTTGAATTTCAGGCATATCGTCATTCCGGGATGATGAATCTAGACCTGGTATGCCATTTTCAAGTTCCTCCATATCAGTATCTTCTTCTTCAGATGGAATTGCTACTCTTCGGACACTCATTACAGGAACTGGTGGTACTACTGAAGGCACCAAGTCTTCCTCCATGGAAGACTCTAGAGTTGAATGTGCAACATCACCGTCTTTTGCTACAGGCTGATCACCCTCCACTACAGGCTTCTGTAAAAAGATGAACAGCACAAAAAGAAAATCATATTTAACTTACATATTTTATAATAATGTGATTCGAAGGAAACAGAAATTCCTTTAAAAAAGAAATGGTACAATATGACTCTTTTGAGCAATCTGAGCTCATGTAGCTCATCTGCAGACCTAACTAAAAGTCTATAATTCCAAGATACACCAACCTAAGAGCTATGTTCATAATAGTAAATGTATACCTCATCAATGTGTGTGTCCATTACAGAATGTGCAAGTTGAGAATCGGAGGAGCGTGATAATATGTCGGTCAAATATGCAGACAGCTTATTATCTTGGGGCCCACTGTTGAGCAACTCTTGATCTCCATCTTGTTTAGGGCGAACTGGAGGAAGATTCGGCATATTGGCCATTACAACTTGAGCCAATAGATCTGCAGAAATGCTACTAATGAGAACTTCTAACATCGCGGCAGATTGTTCACCCTGTGCAACCAATGAACTAAACATAGCAACCAGCTGCTGCACACGTCCATTGTCTACATTTTCTTTTGCTTTATTTGACAAATTCACATCGTCATGTAACTTAGGTGTTGCTCTGACACGCTTTACTGGTACATCATCATCTTTTACTTCAGGCCTTTTTCTAATGGCGGTGGAAGGCGCGGCATTGCTTGCTTCTATTGAGGGTTTAATATCCTGAATAAACTAGAGTGTTAACGACCTATCTACATGAATACTTTTGACTATACAGATGAGTGCTACATGTATAATGGCAACGCACAAGTTGGATAATGGGATAAAGTAGTTAAATTTTAACACGAGTGTAGTCAAGTTGACTTGTTAACATCTTTTGTCCATTTTGTGTATCTTATGAATAACTAATGTATTAAACATGATAGAAAAACTACACTATCAATATAAAGGTATTAACTTTTTTGAAGTAAGCGTCTGAATAAGCTTTTTGATCTGTTTGGATATAGGTAGTTACCCAAGCCCACCATAAATTATGAAAAGCCCATATCAAAGGCATCAGGTACCTGTGCAATTGACGAATTACTCCGAGAAACTTGTTGAAGAGCTTCTTCAGCCAGCCCTCCAGCGTTCATTTCTCTAAGTGATCCAACTAGACGATCCCGCCACTAAAAGAAACAAGACAAATTTTAAGGATGGTAAAACACCCAAAACCAGATTTGTAGCATTCTTCTGATTATTTGTGATGTCAATCGTTTGAATCAAACTAAATGGGAACTTACAGGCGTAGCACCCGGGTGTGTGCACTTCAAGCAGGAGAGGAAAGCATTTTTTAGGGCATGATGCACCCCAGAAACACGACCCGCTTTCACAGCAGAGTTTGATGGATCTAGACCAAGTAAAACAGGAAGAATGCGTCCATAAAAGGCAGGTCGTTTCTTTGCAATCGTTGAAAGACTGTAAAGGCATACAAATGCAATTTGTTAAGGTGTACAAACATCGAGTATAGAGAAAGCGCTATTCCATGTACATGTATGTTGAAGATTAAACACCTCTTAATAAGCACAATGACTGATTTCACAGCTGGGTATCGTAATTGATCAAGCAACAAACCCAAGTTCTTGCTAGCTTCAATTGACAAATCGCCAACATTAAGTATGGGATGGCCTCCACGGAGCCAGGCTATGTTAAATTCATCTGTCACGTAATCATAAAGAGAGTATCGATAACCACACACACACAAAAACGTGATACATAAATAAAATAGATCAATAGAATTACCTCCTCCAGAAGTTTGATCTTCGGGTGGTTCGGAAGAAGCACTAGGATCGGTGGTGTATAAAAGAGTTACTGCTTCAATGAACTTTAGTGCAAGCAACTTTCTCCCGTCGGTTTCAGGCTTGTAAAACATTTGGTTAGAGATAATCAGACACGGGTGGCATAAGTTACGTAAAATGTTTGTGCTAATTAGTACAGTAATTAATTAATCAAGACCGGTGATTACCTGGTAGGCCATGGAATATATTTCATCTTTAAGCTTCAACACCCATGACCATGAAGACTCAAGAGCCTCGTCCAACTCACTTGAAAACAGACCCTGAAAGATTGATACACACCAATGAGTATCAATCATCAATCTTTTTATATAATAATAATGTTGCATAATGATGATAATGTTTACAGCAGCATACAACAAGGTATGAATTGCGTAATGAACCTGAAAAGCAATTTTGGTAAGAGCGCGTCGAAATAAAGTGATGCCACAGGTGATGGCTTGTCTAGCAACAGCAGGTGTTCCATCTCTTAAAAGAGTTAAGAGTGAGGGAACAATAAGAGGTAATAAATCTGTATAACTCAACCCAACATCACCAGCAATCCTGCATGTAACACATACTTAATGTATTAATAAATCAATCAATTGAACAGCAGAACAGTGGTAAGCATCACCCAAAGCATGATCTAACACAAACTTGTGAAATTGAAACATATTGACATTGCCAAATTTAGGAATAAATAATACAAAAAAAAAAAAAAAAAAAAAAAAAAAGGTTTAGGACTCGGACTCTGCAACGAATCTACGAACGGGACTGCAAGGGTCGGTGTGAAGATCGATAAGTTGAGGAAGGAAATCAGTGACAAGGAGAGAGTCTTGTGCAGCGTGAGTGAATTCATGTTTAAGTTTAGTTAGGTTATCCAGCTTCCAACTAATGTCAGTTGACAATTTGGTGGATTCAATCAACCCTGCAAACTTCTTTTTCGAAATCATTGCAACCATGATTTAGTTTTTCATCAACCCTAATGTTTTAAACCTTGTCCAAATAGAATATGCATATACAGAAAATAAAAGATTAAATTATAAAAAGGTGTTTACTTTTCATTCTAGAGTTTCGAAAAGGAAAGAAAACAAGAATTTTTTTTTTTTTTTTTTTTTTTTTTTGTAAGTAAAAAGAAAGATGAGATGAATGGAGACTATGTTAACAGAGAGAGATTTGGTGTTTGTGGATAGGAAAAAAAGCAAAGTGGAGATATTGGGATTTTTAGCAATGAGGTTTTCGAAACTTAATAAGTTCTGCTTCTAGCTTGTTAGAAAAAATAAAAAAATATTATGAGGAACTCAAAAAATTAAAAGCTAATTTAATTAACGTTTGAAAAAAACTTTTAACTTTTTGTCATTTTATCAAACACACAAATACATATAAAAATAACGGCTACCAGTTACTAGTAACAAGCTACCAGCTACAAGCTCACCGCTAATTTTGTCAAACATAGTCATTATTGAGGTAATTTTTCTTTAGAACTGAACGATCCATATATCAATTACAATTTCATTAAATAAATTATATTATTTCTTTTAAAGTAATCACTATCATTCCAAATTTCAAATATGTCAAAAATTGTCTTGCAATTCTTTGTCATATATCACATCTCTGGTCCAAGTAGAGGCGTACACCATTTAGTTTCAAACCAAATAAACCGAATATCGAATCGAATCCAAAAAAAAAAAAAAACTGAATTTTTTAAAGGGTTTTCGGATCGATCGAAACCGAAACCGAATTCGTAATTTGGTTTTTGGTTTTGAAAATTTTAAATTTGGTTAACCGAAAACCGAATTCAAATTAATAACATATTAAAACATATTTATAATTGTAATATTTATATTATATATTTATATTATATTTGATGTATTATTACATTTTTATTAAACAATAAACATGTTATATACCATGTATACTTAAATTAATTCTACAACCGTTATTCCTAATTTATATGTAAGTTTATGTCGATTTGGATTTATATTTTTAATGATTTTCGGCTTTAACCGAAACCAAACCTAAATCAAATTTGGTTTCGGTTCGGTTTTGGCTATGATTTTGATATTTTAATTTTGTTTCGGTTTGGTTTTCGGTTTTTATTTTATAAGTTTCAAAACCGAAAAACCGAACCGAATAAACCAAAAAATAAAAACCGAACCGATGAACACCCCTACGTCCAAGTAGGTCCTTGTAAATTGTTCACCAGCAACGATATCTAGGGATGACAATGGGCGGAAAAAACCCGCGGGTACCCGTGACCGTGACGAGCGGGTATTTATGAAAAAATGTACCCGCAGGGCACGGGTCGGGTAAAAAAAATTTACTCATTGGTGGGTCTCGAGTATTTCATACCTGTCCCGGGTAAAACCCGACCTATGAATCCGTGATGCCCGTCTGAGCTACCCGCGAATATACTCGTTTACCCGCATACATATACTTAAGTATATATTCTATAATTTAAATTTTTTAATATATTTTTATAATTATTCATGAAAACCCGCGAGTAGTGGGTATCCTTGACTAGAAATTAGTTAACTTGCACATTTTATAAACCCGCGGGTTGCGGGTACGGGCAAAATTTTTTACCCGTTGGCGGGTAAACGGGTACCCGCTGGTAAAGAAAATCTTGACTGGCGCGTCGCGGGTAGTAAGGACCCGTCGCCCGCAGGTGCCATCCCTAGCGATATTAAAACAACTATCTTCAATAATCATGTTTATGCAATACCATGTAAGCATACATGAATCTTTATATAGTGTTTACGCTATAAGCTCTTGCTGGCTGCAGTAAAAAACCTCAACGGACTTGTAAATACTAAATGTTCTTTCAACATCTTTACGGGTTGTCGCTTGTTTTCTTGTAAAATATGTTCTTTTTGGATCAACAACACTAGAAATTCCCTTAATGAAATTTGTCCACGCAGGGTATATCCTATCGACGAGATAGTATCATTGTTGATAATCAACATCTCCAACTTCGTATGGAATATAGGCAGCGTTGTCATTAACTAAATTTCGAACAATCAAGATTCGTTACAAACATTCAAGTCAATGTTCAAGTTAACAACCCCAAAATATGCACACGCTAAATCTAGTTCTCATACGAGACACTGACTTTTATCTCCTCGTCATGTTGCGTTTGACGTTGTATTAGCTTCTAAACATATTGAATCTTTTATGAAAAGCATCGAGATTGACGATATTACGTGTCTGGGTTGCCATATTTCGGTTGAAGACAATGATTATGTTATTTTTGTTACAATCTAGTTGCTATCGTCTGGAGGTGTATTCACATTTGGAGCAATTGTAAAATGCCAAATGTTGATATTGGGTATGACTTGAAGCAATGATTCGATGGGTGGGTGATGTGGCCAAAACGGACGGTTATGTTTTAGTGTGCAGTGTCGTCAGGCCGCACGGCCGTCGGTCGAGGTCTCCCAGCAGGGATGTACCCGTGTTTTAAATTTATAATGTCAGGGCCTAAATCTACTACTCCTTAGGGTGAGTAAGGGAAGTATGACCTAGGGTCATTTTTAAAGAAGTCTACAGAATCGAATCTAAAACCTGACAAAAATAATTAACAAGGAGTAGTTGTGTTTCTATTTTGGGTTTTCTAATTTTTTTAAAGGATAAAGTAAATACAGATAGGTAAAATTTGTATTTCAGATAAGGTTAAAGATGTGCATGCTATGATTTTGTTAGTTACTTTGCTGAGTTGTGTAATGACGGCTCATGAATAGTTAATAACCCTTTACCCGTTATATTGGTCCTACCGCCCCTGTCAGAGGACTGGCATGTCATTAGGCATAATGTATGCGATAGGCTTGAAGATTCTGAATGAGCAGCAACGCCTCTTCCCTCGACGCCAGAGTAACACAGCTACTTGTTAACACTAGAAGGCTCTTTTATTATGAGCGACCCGATAAGGCAGCGTATTAATCTATCCACTTGGCCCAAAATTTCTTAAACATAAGCTAAAGTAGAGGGTATCCCTTATCCGAGAGACATGATACATTTCCGATGCTTTCATTAACGATTGGTCTATAAAGATTGGTTAGGTTCTTATTTAAAAGAAATCAACCATAAAGGAACGACATGGCCAGACAATAATCTCCATGTGAACGTTTGGTTATCCTAACGGTTCTAATCATTTATGGGTTTAAACAAACAGTTCTTATTACTAAAGAATCCCTCAGACGGAGTGCAATGTCTGAGACCGCGTTATGGTGCAATGTACTCTTCAACAGTGAGGTCGTTTCCATGGCCATATATAGTAGAGGTATAGAGTACTACAACCGTTGTACCTCCTCGATATACGTACTATGTTTATATGCGTATTAACTACTCTAGCATAGCCTGTGGCTGGCCTTGTACTCCTAGTATCAATTAGGTTTTCTATTACGAAAGAACCTCTGTCAGAATCAGTAGGGTAGGTTGTCTTACAACAACCGTTGTGCCTCTGACAAACGCCTTATGTATCCGGCAGAAGTGTATTACCAAGGGATGACACAGATAGTGTACTCTAAATCGGGGTTCGCGACTTCCCAATCACGGAGCCGATAACCACGTTCTATTAGTCGAAAAAGCGATTAAGTTTAATCATAATCGAAAAGCATCTCAACAGTATCTCATTACACAATTTTATATTCAGACAGCGTAACAACTACATCACAGCATGTACATAATATAACTACTGTAACGACCCGTCAAAATCGCCATTGACGGCGCCGTTAACTTAGGTCCCGTTACGTGGTCATAGTCACTAAATGAGACGCGTTTGACCAAAATTATGTCGCATTCATTTGAAACGTACAAGACTTACAAGGTTTAGTTTACCAAACGGTTCGACAACAAGTTTAAAGTTTACAAAAGTTATAAAGTATAAATGAAATAACTTGCGACATAATTAGTTTAAAATCACGGTTGCTATAAATAGCATAAGTATGTATGCTTTAAGTTTGAATCCAAAAGTGCTATCGCTAGCGTATGCATGTATGGTTGACCCCAAGCAAGAAATCAAAGTGTGCGGAAGCATGTATCAAGTAGCCAAGTATGAACCTGAGAAACATATAGAAAACTGTCAACGAAAAACGTTGGTGAAATCATAGGTGTATTTGTAAACGTTATATTTTGAACCACAAGATTTAGTATTTCCATAACGTTGATTATCTAAATCGTTTGCATTCCAAAAGTATGTTCGCGAGCACCCAACTATCAAGACTTAACTTTCCTTCCATAGAACCTCATCACAATAGTTTTAGAACATACACTATTTCTCAAAAATATATTTCATCCGCATAATGGTAGCGAACCGTCCGAATGAGGGTTTGTCAAACCCGTATGGCCATACAACATAAGTTCTCGCTTACACCCGACAAGTGTAACTAATGATAATCGAATTGAGGATTTTTGTTCAAACTCGCTGTGGAATGTTTGTTTCTTCGTACTTGTGTTCAAAGCATAAAAGTATGTAGTATTAAACTGTATATGTTTCTCATCCCATGATTTAAAGTATAAAAGTTGTTGAAAGATGGGACTATGATCTCACCTCGAGTGCACGAGTATAAATGTACTTCACAAAGTAAACGTGTGCATGAAAGTTGCTTAACCTTGACCTAAACAAGTAAGTTGTATCAATTAACCAGTTACGACACAAGGTCGGGAGAAATGTGTTCAATTAGTCCTATGGCTCGTTATGACTCGAATAGTATAGCATGTGAATCACGTTGTCAAGTTTCATGCAAGAATCAAGTATAAAGGTACGTTAGAACGATTGCATAAGTGTTTGGTTATGTTTGACTAAAAGTCAAACTTGGTCAAAGTCAAAGTCAACGAAAAAGTCAACACGTTCGGATCGGGTCCCGAACTATTTTCCTAAGCTTAGAAATCATATATGAGCATGTTGGCCAAGTTTCATGTCAATCGGGGGTGCGTAGCATAGCTAGAATTAAACGAAAACGGACATTTTTGGACAGTCTACCTCAGATGCGCCGCATCCAAGGCAGATGCGCCGCATCTGTGTCTGGTTCAGCAATTCTGGGGCTGTTTAACACTTAGACGAATCCAACTTCAAACAACCATAACTTATGAACCGTAAACATTCAAAACACGTATCTTATATCATTGGAAATGTATTTTGACGAGGAATACAACTAAACACTTTTCATTAATCAAGTTCATCATTTACAAAAACAAAAACCTCGTCGAATGATCGTTAAATGTTCAAAATCAAAGTTTCAAGTTCATAAAATGCATTTCTTGACTCGGGAATCCAATCCACACATATGATATGCCGTTTCGAAGGTAATTAAACATACAATACAATTAAACACTTACTAACAAAATTTCATAGTGTTCAATGCATCAAAAGTTCATTTCAAAGTTCATCAAACCCTAATCAAAATCATGAATTCAATCATTTTGTAAATGAAGCTTTTTCTAAATCAACCTATACATCAAAATGAAGCTAATGATGCTAGTAACACATTTAATACATGAAATTTAACATTAAAACAACATTTAATCATCCAAAATTCAAGATTAAGCTCACCCATTTCAAGTTCATGCTAGTTTATGCAAAACAACAAGATCGAGCAAATAATTCATATATTCATGCTAGACACGAGCCATAGACACTAACTAACACCATTTCAAGTCAAAAACACGAATTAGAGAAATCTAGAGTTTTAGAAATGTTACCCAAAAGAGATGAAATTGGTACCAAAATGTAGAGGATGATGAGAGGATCACGAATATGTAATTTGTTTTTATGTTTGCTTGCTTGAATTGATTTAGATGATGATTCTTTGAAGATGTTAAAAATGAGTTCTTGAGCTAGAGAGGAAAAAGAAGGAGGGAGGTGGTAATATGAATGAATGGATGAGATGGGGTTGACTAGTTGAACTAGTCAACTAGTTTGGCCCCTTGGCATCTTCGGTCCCTAGAGTTTGAAAGCGGGTGCGTGAATTAACCGAACGAATATTTTAAAAACGCTAGAGTAACAGGGAGATCTTATAACCAAATAACGGAAATATTTAGAACGTTAGTCAACGAAAGGTACGAATTTAGATAACGGAAGATATTATCTAAAAAAAAAGAAAGACAGGCGTTAAAATAATTTAACGGAAAAATGCGGGATATTACATTACCTACACCTTAAAAGAAATTTCGTCCCTAAATTTAGTTGGAAGTAGTAGTCGTGGTTTCTTCCTCGAGATCTTGCGTTGCCAATTCTACGAATAAGTGAAAGTACTTCCTTGGGCATTTCAACGAACTTTGACAGTCGGGATTTTTACGTTGTTTTAGAGTTTGGTTTCATTATTCATAATGTCAACCGTTTTTCCTATGAAGTGAAGTTTGTCATCAATAGTAAGCTCATCGAAAAGGATAACAAGTTCTTGTTTGCAAGACAGGTCTTTAAGTTTGATACATAGAATGTAGGGTGAACGGAATTTGTTTGAGTTGAGAATTCGAAACGGTAAGTAACGGGTCCAATACGCCCCAAGATTTTAAAAGGATTAATGTATCGCGGATTTAGCTTCTGTAACGACCCGTCAAAATCGCTATTGACGCGGCACGTTAATCATTGATTCCACAGTGAGGTTTTGACCTCTATATGATACGTTTTGATAAAATATTGCATTCATTAAAATAAGTGACTTTCTAAACATAGAAAGTTATAAACATATGGGCAAGTGCTTAGGTATAAGCAAAACCCCGAAATACATAAGTCTTTAATTTACAGGTTGACATCACAGTCCAATTATTTATTACACAACGCAGTTTTATTTTGAATGCAATAAACTTTGTACAAAGCATGAGAGACTCCATGCAGGCAACAAGCACATCACAGCGGAAGCATTCTAAGGACCTGAGAATAAAATATGCTAAAAAGTCAACACGAATGTTGGTGAGTTATAGGTTTAATTGCTCGAGTCATAAACATATATAAAGATATACCACAAGATTTCATCAAAAGTTTATCAATAGATTCTACGTAACAGAGCACCCTGGTAACTAAACTTAATGCTATAGTGATAATTACCCCATTCGTTTTAATACACGCAAACCAACGTGTCTTAAACTCAAATAACATACGTCCGTTAAAAGGCTAGCGCTCTAGCTCGGACGGGGATGTCAAGCCCTATGGATCCATATACAATTATTCGCGCCCACCAGTCCATATCCTATGTACTGGCAGCTACTAGTTACCAAAGCTAAGGGATTTTCGGTTTAACTCAGTGTAGAATTTAGTATGTACTTGTGTCTTATCGCGTTTAAAATAAATTGCATGTATTCTCAGCCCAAAAATATTTAAAGTATTTAAAAAGGGAGACTATAAACTCACAGTTCAATATTGCGATTCAATATTGTAGGCAAATTGCGTAGACGTAATGATGGTAGATGACTGTATGGTTGGCCTTGGATTCAAGAACAATACCCTGAATAATACCTAATATTTCCTTAGCTTAAAGCGGTTTGAAACCCGAATTAAAAATACCCTCGTATATACCTTATTATTATTAAACTTAAATTTAAAATTATAATTATAATATAAATATAAATATTAAGAGATAAATGTGAAAAACTTCGTCGAATATTTATATTACTTTTCGATTTACTGTAGCTTATGCGATCGCATGACTTTTCAGTGTTTTTGCCATGCGATCGCATGGCCGCCTTTTCCGTTTTTGTTTGCTAGTGCGTCGACATCAAATAGTGCTACTGTAGCAAACAGTGTTTACTGTAGCAAATAGTGTTTTACTGTAGCAAATAGTGTTTACTGTAGCAAATAGTGTTTACTGTAGCAAATCACTGTAGCAAAGTCGTTTTCACTGTATATATATATATATATATATATATATATATATATATATATATATATACATACATACATATAATTGTTCATGAATTGTTGAGAGTAGTCAAAGGTAATTGTATATATGAAACAGTTCTAAAATTTTGAGACTCAATCTAACAGACTTTGTTTAACGTGCCAAAATAATAAATCGTATAGATAATTGGTTTAAATTAGTCGAAATTTTTCGGGTCATCACAGCTTCCTACATTTTCCGAAACGGATTACACCTCCTCAAGGTGCGACTTTTAACGTTACGTAGTTTCCCACTTGGAATTTGAGAGGTTTACATCTAACATTTGCATGGCTCTTTTGGCGACTACGGATCGTCTTGGGCCTCTCTTGGATTTGAACGATCTTAACAGTTATTTCATGAATGAGTTCGATTCCGGTGGTTTGATTGTTGCCTACGTCGGCCCAACAAATTGTAAAACGATAATTGCGGTCATATAAAGTTTCGAAAAGGTACGGCGTTAATACACGAAAGAAAATTTTGTAGTGAGAGAATTTGACTAAAGGCAAGTACTCTCAAGTAAATTTGAAGTCGATAACACGAAATCGTATTATGGTTTCCAAGGTTTGAATCGTATGTTTGTTTGTTCCTTCGAGATGTGGTTGATGTGTTGTACTCATGTTTAAACGTGGTCCCGAGGCTTTTTGTAAAGCACCCCGAAATTTAGAAGTGAACGAGGATCTCGATCCGAAACGAGGTACAATTCTTTTAAGATACATTTGAACAAGCTTGTTAGGACCTGAAAACGTTTGTTGGAACAAGTTTCTGTTTCTCAAGAATTTCGCGCCGCGGAAGATTTATCGGTTTTCGAAAACGTTCGTTAGGACTATTCTCCCTCGTGGTGAATACTAGTATAATGCGAAGAGTCTCTCTCTCCATTGAGAATTTAGATATAAGATTTCCTTATACGGAAGTACGAGTGTAATGCGAGAGAAGTTTCTGCCTCGATGTGAGCATATCAAGCATGTTGTAGTTCATCGATAAAACTGTGCGAATACGAGATAGTATACACGTGTAACATACGTCTGATGTTGAAAGAATTTGCCATTCATTTGGAAGCATAAATATGGTTCGACAATAATCGAAGATGTGTCCCGGGTATGGTTGTTATTAGTATTCTCGGAGTTTTCGGATGTTCAAACAAGAAAAATGAAGTCATGTACATGGCATATGGTGGTGATTAGGTTGATCGAGTCCAATCACCATCACGAGTAATTAGAACGTTGGTATGACTTACCATAATATAACCACGTTGATCGAGTGTCGTTATATTACGCTAACTCATACCTCCATTCCCACATCACTCCATAGATTCAAGTTCGTGTAATCGTGAAAATTTAAAATGAACAAAGTGTAACGACGTCTCTAACGTGACTCGTATTGAATCGAAAGAATTAGTGCAACTCTAAAGAAGTGTTCCCCAAGGGAAGTGTATAAATGATTGTTCACGTCAATGTGGTTCAAGTCAAACAATAATGTATTCCAGTACGAGAAGTGTAACGAATCATGATAACGAATAGTACGCAACCGTAGTGATAAATAGTGATGATGATACTCACCTAGGGTAGTGATGGTAGTAACAAGAAGTGGTAGATAGTAAGGAACACCGGTGTGACACCGATAGTCAGTTGAAACGGTGGCGAATAACAATCTGGGAGACAGAGTTCCCGAACAAGTATGACTAATGAAGTCGTCGTCGTCCTTACGCATATGAATCTTAAGTTTACGTGTGAAATGTCCCGTTCATATCGATTATAAACGTTTCATATTAATTGATTTCTTTGCGAGGTTTTGACCTCTATATGAGACGTTTTTCAAAGACTGCATTCGTTTTTAAAACAAACCATAACCTTTATTTTATTGACAAGGTTAAATGGACACCACCTAGATTATCAAGAATTTGATAATCTAAAAATATCACACTTACACACGAGCAATACATATTGGTTTACAATATTAATATGTTACAACAAAGTAAATCTCGAATGCAGTTTTAAACAATATTATACAAGCATGCTGACACCAAATCTTGTCCATATTTTAGCATGCAACAGCGGAAGCTCTTAATAATCACCTGAGAATAAACATGCTTTAAACGTCAACAAAAATATTGGTGAGTTATAGGTTTAACCTATATATAACAAATCGTAATAATAGACCACAAGATTTCTTCTTTCAATAACATACAATCTGTATAAAAATCATTCATATGTTGAACACTTGGTAACCGACATTAACAAAATGCATATAGAATATCCCCAAAATAGAAATCCATCTGTATTAATAACTCGAAGTACTAAAGCATACCATTTTCCAGTATGGGGGGAGTTAGTGCTCGTAGATCTACCTTCAGGATTCGCGTCAATTAGGGTGTCTGTTCCCTAATTCTTAGGCTACCAAACTAAAAGGGTGATATTCGGTATTCATAATCCAACATAGAATGTAATTTCAAGTACTTATGTCTATTTTGTAAAACCTTTATAAAAATGCATGTATTCTCACCCCAAAAATATTAGATTTAAAAGTGGGACTATAACTCACTTTCACAGATTTTTCCTTCGTCGGAATAAGACTTGGCCACTGGTCGATTCACGAACCTATAACAAATATGTACATATATATCAAAGTATGTTCAAAATATATTTACAACATTTTTATTACGTTTTAATGATTTGAGAATGTTAAGTCAGCAGTCCTCGTTAGTAACCTACAACTAGTTGTCCACAGTTAGATGTACAGAAATAAAGCAATATATATTATCTCGAATCAATCCACGACCCAGTGTCTACAAGTCTCAGACTCGACCACAACTCAAAGTATATATATTATTTTGGAATCAACCTCAACCCTGTATAGCTAACTCAAACATTACTGCATATAGAGTGTATATGGTTATTCCGAAATATATATATATATATATATATATATATATATATATATATATATATATATATATATATATATATATATATATATATATATATATATATATATATGGGTCGATATGATATGTCAAAATATTGTATTCGTGTCTATGGTATCCCAAGATTACATAATATATGTTAGAATACATGTATAATACAATATAAGTTAGTTAAGTTATGATTTGTATAGATTTGTTACAAATTTTACGTAGCTACAACAAGCAAAATTATCCAATCTTGTTTTACCCATAATTTCTTCGTTTTAAATCCGTTTTGAGTGATTCAAGTTGCTATGGTTTCATAATGAACTAAAATTTATGAAACTAAACAGAAAAAGTATAAGTTTATAGTCGGAAATACAGGTTACAAGTCAATATTGTAAGAGGTAGTTATTTCAGTCGAAAGAACGACGTCTTGATGACCATTTTGGAAAACATACTTCCACTTTCATTTTAACCATGATTTTTGGATATAGTTTCATGTTCATAAGAAAAATTATTTTCCCAAAAGAACAACTTTTAAATCAAAGTTTATCATAGTTTTTAATTAACTAATCCAAAACAGCCCGCGGTGTTACTACGACGGTGTATGTCCGGTTTTACGGTGTTCTTCGTGTTTCCAGGTTTTAAATCATTAAGTTAGCATATCATATAGATATATAACATGTGTTTAGTTGATTTTAAAAGTCAAGTTAGAAGGATTAACTTTGTTTGCGAACAAGTTTAGAATTAACTAAACTATATTCTGGTGATTACATGTTCAAATCTTTGAATAATATAGTTTTATATATATGAATCGAATGATGTTATGAACATCATTAATACCTCAAGTTTAGTAGGTAAACCTACTGGAAGTGACAAAAATTGATCTAGCTTCAAAGAATTCTTGGATGGCTTGAAAGTTCTTGAAGTAGAATCATGACACGAAAACAAGTTCAAGTAAGATTATAATTCGAAATAAGATTGTTATAGTTATAGAAATTGAACCAAAGTTTGAATATGAATATTACCTTGAATTAGAAAGATATCTTACTGTAAATAAGAAAGATTTCTTGAGATTGGATGATCACTTGAAATAGATTAGAAAGCTTGGAAGTAGACTTGTAAACTTGAGAGTATTCTTGATTTTATGAAACTAGAACTTATAGAATTTATGAAGAACACTTAGAACTTGAAGATAGAACTTGAGAGAGATCAATTAGATGAAGAAAATTGAAGAATGAAAGTGTTTGTAGGTATTTTTGGTCGTTGGTATATGGATTAGATATAAAGGATGTGTAAGTTTGTTTTCATGTAAATAATTCATGAATGATTTATAATATTTTTTGTAATTTTGTGAGATATTTCATGCTAGTTGCCAAATGATAGTTCCCTCATGTTTAATGACTCACATGGGCTACTAAGGAGCTGATCATTGAAGTGTATATACCAATAGTATATACATCTAGAAGCTGTGTATTGTATGAGTACAAATACGGGTGCATACGAGTAGAATTGTTGATAAAAATGAATGAGGATGTAATTGTAAGCATTTTTGTTAAGTAGAAGTACTTTGATATGTGTCTTGAAGTCTTTAAAAAGTGTACAAATACATCTTAATACACTACATGTATATACATTTTAACTGAGTCGTTAAGTCATCGTTAGTCGTTACATGTAAGTGTTCTTTTGAAACCTTTAAGTTAACAATCTCATTTAATGTTGTTAACTCATTGTTTATTATATCTAATAAGATGTTAAATTATTACATTATCATGATATTATGATGTATGAGTATATCTTAATATGATATATATACATTAAAATGTTGTTACAACGATAATCATTACATATATGTCTCGTTTCGAAATCCTTAAGTTAGTAGTATTGTTTTTACATATGTAGTTCATTGTTAACACACTTAATGATATACTTAATTATCATTTATCATGTTAAACATAGTGTATCTATATCTTAATATGATTCATATGTATTTAGTAAGACGTTGTTATAACGATAATCGTTATATATATCGTTTCGAGTTTCTTAATTCAATAATCTCATTTTTATGTATATCACTCATTGTTAATACACTTAGTAAGATACTTACTTATCATAATCTCATGTTAACCATATATATATCCATATATATATCATCATGTAGTTTTTACAAGTTTTTAACGTTCGTGAATCGCCGGTCAACTTGGGTGGTCAAATTGTCTACATGAAACTCATTTCAATTAATCAAGTATTAATAAGTTTGATTGCTTAATATATTGGAAACTCTTAATCATGTAAATGTCAATTTCATTTAATATATATAAACATGGAAAAGTTCGGGTCACTACAGTACCTACCCGTTAAATAAAGTTCGTCCCGAAATTTTAAGCTGTTGAAGGTGTTGACGAATCTTCTGGAAATAGGTGCGGGTATTTCTTCATCGTCTGATCTTCACGCTCCCAGATGAATTCAGGTCCTCTACGAGCATTCCATCGAACCTTAACAATTGGTATCTTGTTTTGCTTAAGTCTTTTAACCTCACGATCCATTATTTCGACGGGTTCTTCGATGAATTGAAGTTTTTCGTTGATTTGGATTTCGTCTAACGGAATAGTGAGATCTTCTTTAGCAAAACATTTCTTCAAATTCGAGACGTGGAAAGTGTTATGTACAGCCGCGAGTTTTTGAGGTAACTCAAGTCGGTAAGCTACTGGTCCGACTTTATCAATAATCTTGAATGGTCCAATATACCTTGGATTTAATTTCCCTCGTTTACCAAATCGAAAACGCCTTTCCAAGGTGCAACTTTAAGCATGACCATCTCTCCAATTTCAAATTCTATATCTTTTCTTTTAATGTCAGCGTAGCTCTTTTGTCGACTTTGGGCGGTTTTCAACCGCTGTTGAATTTGGATGATCTTCTCGGTGGTTTCTTGTATTATCTCCGGACCCGTAATCTGTCTATCCCCCACTTCACTCCAACAAATCGGAGACTGCACTTTCTACCATAAAGTGCTTCAAATGGCGCCATCTCAATGCTTGAATGATAGCTGTTGTTGTAGGAAAATTCTGCTAACGGTAGGTGTCGATCCCAACTGTTTCTGAAATCAATAACACATGCTCGTAGTGTGATGACCCGTCCTTATCCACCTGGATGAAGTCTTCAACATTTGGTCCCATTGCGATGATCGACTCGAAGTAATGTCCTTAAATTGAGCAAATGTACAGCGGAAGACTTAATTCGTACCTGAGAATAAACATGCTTAAAAGTGTCAACCAAAAGGTTGGTGAGTTCATAGGTTTATCATAATAATCATTTCAATATGTTAATAGACCACAAGATTTCATAATCATAAACATAATACACTCGCAAGTGTATGTAAAGCATTCTAAGTGGTTGAG
The DNA here is from genome assembly GCF_046630445.1 of Rutidosis leptorrhynchoides. Taxonomy (NCBI): domain Eukaryota; kingdom Viridiplantae; phylum Streptophyta; class Magnoliopsida; order Asterales; family Asteraceae; genus Rutidosis; species Rutidosis leptorrhynchoides. The sequence continues at coordinate 1,526,521 of NC_092342.1, read as the reverse complement.
CACTTGGTAACCATACTTAACATTTAATCAACATCGCATATTCCCTTTATTATGAAATCTCACTACACCGTACCAAGTGTAGTCACCAAAACGAAGTACTGTGCAACTGTTGAATACTGGTCGTCCAGTCCGGTTGGGGTTGTCAGGCCCGATAGATCTATCAACAGGATTCACGTTTACAATACACATGTAAATAGTAGTTACCAAGCTACAGGGAAATATGCAAGTAGTACAACTCAACGTAGAATGTATTTTAAGTACTTGTGTCTATTTCGTAAACATTTATAAAAGCAGCGCATGTATTCTCAGCCCAAAAATATATATTGCAAAAGCAATTAAAAAGGGAGCAAATGAAACTCACCATACTGTATTTTGTAGTAAAAATACATATAACGACATTTGAACAAGTGTAGGGTTGGTCTCGGATTCACGAACCTATATTAATTGTATATCTATTAACACCAAATAGTAATCAAATAATTTTTTTATATAGTATTATTAATAGTATACTTGTTATATTATATGTTATATAGATAAATTTATATTTAATCTATATATTTTATATAACTAATACTTATCATATTAAATTTTAATATAGTAATCAATCATTAAAATATTATTTAAAATGATATGTAATATTGATATTTATGTAGTTATGTTTTATGTCATAAATATATTTTTATGTAGAAAATCTTTATTTGATACATTAATAATACTAATAATAATAATGATAAAAATAATATTAGTTATGATAAAAATCATGGTAACCCTAATAATAATAATAATAATAATAATAATAATAATAATAATAATAATAATAATAATAATTTTAATAATAATAATTTTAATAATTTTAATAATAACAATAATAATTTTTAATAAAAATGTTAATTTCAATAAAAATATTAATTTTAACAAAAATGATAAATTTTAAAATAATGACACTTTTAGTAATAATTATAATATAATTAATGCTAATAATAATAATAATAATAATAATAATAATAATAATAATAATAATAATAATAATAATAATAATAATAATAATAATAATAATAATAATAATAATAATAATATTTAACAAAAATGAGGAAACTACCTCTTCTTGAGTTTCAAAAAAAAAAGACTACTAACTGCTGCCCCTGCTGGGTTTCGAACCAGGAACCTCTCGTTTTTCCCCCACACCCTTAACCGTTCTTCTATGTCTATATTTCTGTTTTAATATTGCAGACCCATGTATATATATACGATCCATATCTTCATGTATAAATTATCGTTTAACTTCACGATTCTTCAACTTATAATCTAATTAAACTTGGGTCTCGGCATAGAAGACATAAGTATACGGCCCAACAATTCTAACCCCCAAGGCCCAACAGAAAACAATTATGATTTAGGCCCAACGTAAGATAATTACACGGCCCAAGTTGCCTTTAAAGTTTGGGCTTTTACTTTCTGCTTTTGCTCGATGAAGAAAAGGAATAGGTTCGATCACAGAAAAGGAAACACATATGGGGTCTTCGGTTTATAAAAAAAATAGGAACGACTTGGAAGTGGGGCAGTAGTAATAATCGATATCATCTTACTAAAAAAAATAAAGAACCGTTATTTTTGGTGGCACAATCTTGGTTGGCCATAACTTTTCCATTTGTTCCACATACAATCAAATAGCAATGTGCTGTAAAGTAATAATAATTGTATCCCTTTTTACCAACCCTTTAAACTGTATATATAATCGACCCATATGAATGCTTTAATTTATTCGACCTCATCTCCATTCATTTATATTAAATGTTATTATTCAACACCTTTACCTCATAAGCTTCGATAGCAGTAAGGAACTTTGTGGTGGTTTGTTTGGTGGCGTTTAGTTATTGAAACAAAAACAGAAATAAGATTCGAGCAGATGAGTGTTTGGTGGATGTTTTAATGGTTACTATGGTGGTGATCAAGCTTGCAAATGGTTAAGGGTGGTTGATGATTCAGTGGACGATGCCAAAGATGCTGGTGGCTATGGGTTGAGTCTGATCGGAACAGTAGCAAGGAGGGTTTCCAGTCAAAACAGAAACACAGAAATGGTAGCAGTAGTAACAGCTTTATGGTGGTGGTGATTGTGGTTAGTAGGTGGTGGTTGCATGGTAATTGCAGGGTGGTGACTTGCGAGATGGTTGTGGTTGGTGCTCCGGTGGTGGAGATGGAGGTTGTGAGGTGAAAGCCTGAAAGAAGGTGGTGTCGTGAGGTTGTGGTAGTCGTGGAAGGTGGTTCACGAAAATATAAATAGAAGGCTATGGTGGTCGTGATTTAGTACATGGAAGAAACAACAGAAAGTGGGTTCGTGGTTTGATTGAATTGAAACCAGAAAAATATAGTCGCAGTAGCATAAGCAAGTCGAGTGGTCTATTGAAGATAACAGATTGATGATGGTTGTCGAAAATACAAAACAAGAGAGGTATATGGTGGTGTTCTCGTTTAGAAGAGAGGGAGAGAGAGATATGGGAAGGGGGTGATGATCTCTTCAACAGAAGTGGGTTTTGCAATGAATTTAAATAGAGAAGAGGAGCAAGAGAGAGATGGGAACGTGTAACCAAATCTGTACCCGGATCTTGATCAGAAGAAAATTAAACAAAATTACAAAAATGATGTGATACAGAATTTTGTTTATGTCTAGTATATTAAATTCAGTAATAATATAAATCTATTAATAAAAACTATTAATAGTATTAATACTAATAAAAAAATACCACATTAATACTAATATTAATAATAATAGAAATAATAATAATAATAATTATAAAAAAATGATTTTTAATAATAATAGAAATAATAAAAATAAATGATAATAATAATTTTTATTATTGATACTAATAATAATACTACAAATATTAGTATGATAATACTTCTGGTAGTAATATTAGTTATATAACTATATTAATTTTCATAACTATATGTCATATATTTAAATTTATATCATATAATTGTTTATTTTATTCATTTGTACATTCTATTTAATAAGTATTGATTATGATTATATATATACACTTTATGATGAGTTTAATTATATTGTAAGTTATTTTACATAACAACTAAATCATCTAACCGTTTATTAATGTATCTCAAGTTATAATATATATATACATATACATACATATCTAATTACAAACAGTTGTTCGTGAATCATCAAGAGCAGTCGAAGGTCAATTGAATATATGAAACAGTTCAAAATTTTTGAGACTAATCCTAACAGACTTGGCTTATCTTGTCAAAAATATAATATCGTATCGAGAATTTGGTTTAAAATTAGTCGAAATTTTTTGGGTCGTTACACGTAGCATGTCTTGAAGCGTTTGTATCGTCCTTTCGCTCTGCCCATCACTTTGTGGATGATAGGCAGTACTCATGTCTAGACGAGTTCCCAATGCTTGCTGTAATGTCTGCCAAAACCTTGAAACAAATCTGCCATCCCTATCAGAGATAATAGAGACTGGTATTCCATGTCTGGAGATGACTTCCTTCAAGTATAAACGTGCTAACTTTTCCATTTTATCATCTTCTCTCATTGGCAAAAAGTGTGCTGATTTGGTGAGACGATCGACTATTACCCAAATAGTATCATAACCACTTGCAGTCCTTGGCAATTTAGTAATGAAATCCATGGTAATGTTTTCCCATTTCCATTCTAGGATTTCAGGTTGTTGAAGTAGGCCTGATGGTTTCTGATGTTCAGCTTTGACTTTAGAACAAGTCAAACATTCTCCTACGTATGTAGCAATATCGGCTTTCATACCCGGTCACCAAAAGTGTTTCTTGAGATCTTTGTACATCTTCCCCGCTCCGGGATGTATTGAATATCTCGTTTTATGTGCTTCCCCAAGTATCATTTCTCTCACATCCCCAAACTTTGGTGCCCAAATTCTGTCATCCCTATACCGGGTTCCGTCTTCCCGAATATTAAGATGTTTCTCTGATCCTTTGGGTATTTCATTCTTTAAATTTCCTTCTTTTACAACTCCCTGTTGCGCCTCCTTTATTTGAGTAGTAAGGTTAGTACGAATAATTATATTAATAGCTTTTACCCGTATAGGTTCTCTGTCCTTTCTACTCAAAGCGTCAGCTACCACATTCGCCTTCCCCGGGTGGTAACGAATCTCAAAGTCATAATCATTCAACAATTCAATCCACCTACGCTGCCTCATGTTTAGTTGTTTCTGATTAAATATGTGTTGAAGACTTTTGTGGTCTATATATATAATACTTTTGACCCCATATAAGTAGTGCCTCCAAGTCTTTAATGCAAAAACAACCGCGCCTAATTCCAAATCACGTGTCGTGTAATTCTGCTCGTGAATCTTCAATTGTCTAGACGCAAATGCAATTACCTTACTTCGTTGCATTAATACACAACCGAGACCTTGCTTTGAGGCGTCACAATATATCACAAAATCATCATTCCCTTCAGGTAATGACAATATAGGTGCCGTAGTTAACTTTTTCTTCAACAATTGAAACGCTTTTTCCTGCTCATCCTTCCATTCAAATTTCTTCCCTTTATGCGTTAATGCAGTCAAGGGTTTTGCTATTTTTGAAAAATCTTGGATGAATCTCCTGTAATAACCAGCCAGCCCTAAAAATTGGCGTATGTGTTTCAGAGTTTTCGGGGTTTCCCACTTTTCAACGGTTTCAATCTTTGCCGAATCCACCTGAATACCTTCTTTGTTCACTATGTGACTGATGAATTGAACTTCTTCCAACCAAAATGCACACTTTGAAAACTTAGCGTACAGTTTTTCTTTCCTCAACAATTCTAACACTTTTCTTAAATGTTCTTCGTGCTTTTGATCATTCTTTGAGTAGATAAGTATGTCATCGATGAAAACTATGACAAACTTATCGAGATATGGCCCACACACATGGTTCATGAGGTCCATGAACACAGCTGGTGTGTTAGTCAATCCAAAAGGGCATAACCATAAACTCGTAATGATCGTAACGCGTCCTAAAAGCAGTCTTCAGAATATCATCCTCCTTCACCAGCATTTGATGATATCCAGAACGTAAATCGATCTTCGAATAAACCGACGAGCCTTGTAGTTGATCAAATAAGTCGTTTATTCTTGGTAATGGGTAACGGTTCTTGATGGTAAGTTTGTTCAACTCTCGGTAGTCGATACACAACCTGAATGTACCATCTTTCTTCTTGACAAACAGTATAGGAGCTCCCCATGGTGATGTACTTGGTCGAATGAAGCCACGCTCCAAAAGTTCCTGTAACTGACTTTGTAATTCTTTCATTTCGCTGGGTGCGAGTCTGTATGGAGCACGAGCTATTGGTGCAGCTCCTGGTACAAGGTCTATTTAAAATTCAACGGATCGATGTGGGGGTAATCCCTGTAATTCTTTCAGAAATACATCGGGAAATTATTTTGCGACGGGAACATCACTGATATTCTTTTCTTCAGGTTTAACTTCCTCGATGTGTGAATGACGTAACAACCTTTTCTTATTAGTTTTTGCGCTTTCAAACTACTAATAAGATTTAACTTCACGTTGTTCTTTTCTCCGTACACCATTAAAGGTTTTTCTTTTTCGCGCATAATACGAATCGCATTTTTGTAACAAACGACCTCTGCTCTCACCTTTTTCAACCAATCCATGCCAATTATTATATCAAAACTCCCTAACTTGACTGGTATTAAATCAATCTTAAACCTTTCATCACCCAGTTTAATTTCTCTATCCCGACATATATTATCTGCTGAAATTACCGTTTGCTAATTCGAGTAAAAATTTATTATCCAAAGGCGTCAATGGGAAACTTAATTTAGCACAAAAATCTCTACTCATATAGCTTCTATCCACACTCGAATCAAATAAAACATAAGCAGATTTATCGTCAATAAGAAACGTACCCATAACAAGCTCCGGGTCTTCCTGCGCTTCTGCCGAATTAATGTTGAAGACTCTTCCACGGCTTTGTCCATTTGTATTTCCTTGGTTTGGGCATTTACTCTTGACGTGGCCCGGTTTTCCACATCCATAACAAATAAAGGCGGTATTACTTGTCCCGACATTAATGGTTGCATTATTTTTGTTAATCACCGGTCCGTAGATTTCACACTTCATCGCGCTATGACCACTTCTATTACACTTAGTACACGTTGTCGTGCAGAACCCAGTCAGATGGTATCCTTCACACTTCTGACATGGTTTTTGCCTTTTGTTATTATTGTTGGGATGGTTGTTGTTGGGACGTTTATCGTAGTTATTGTTAGGATTGCGGTTATTGTTGCGATTGTTGTTGCGGTTGTTGGGATAGATGTTGCGATTGTGGTTGTAATTATTGTTGTTGTTGTATTGGTGACCCTTGTCACTGGTTTCTTCCTACTTTCTCTTGACTTGTTTCATGTTGGCCTCTTCGGCCGCCTGCTCCTTAATCCTTCCCTCAATCTAGTTTACTAGTTTGTGAGCCATACGGCTTGACTTTTGTATGGGAGCGGGCTCGTGTGAACTCACATCTTGTTGAATCCTTTCTGGTAACCCTTTAACAATGCGTCGATCTTCTCTTCTTCATCTTCGAACACTCTTGGACATAATAGGCACAACTCTGTGAATCGTCGTTCATACGTGGTAATGTCGAATCCTTGCGTTCGTAATCCTCTAAGCTCTACCTTGAGCTTATTGACCTTGTTTCTGGGACGATACTGCTCGTTCATCAAGTGCTTGAATGCTGACCACGGTAACGCGTAGGCAGTATCTTGTCCCACCTGCTCGAGATAGGTATTCCACCATGTTAACGCAGTGCCTGTGAAGGTATGCATAGCGTACTTTACTTTATCTTCTTCAGTGCACTTACTTATGACAAACACCGATTCGACCTTCTCGGTCCACCATTTTAATCTAATTGGACTCTCGGTTCCATCGAATTCCAGAGGTTTGCAGGCAGTGAATTCTTTGTAGGAGCATCCTACACAATTTCTTATAGAATTAGCTCCACTGCTAGATCCAGAGTTATTATTATTTTGCATCGCAGCCTGTACTGCGGCTACGTTTGCTGCAAGGAAAACACGGAAGTCTTCCTTGAAAGTTTTTCGTATGCCCGAGAGACATATTAAATTAATGTGGCTAATATATTATGATCCAAGTCGGGTCATACCCAATAACAAGCTTACCGACACCTTATTTGTATTTGATTTTAACGATTGGTTCATTAATCAAATACGCGACACTTGAACTTTAAGAAAAATGGTTTTCTGAAATATTACTTGATGTGTATATATATAAATTATGGAATAATTTATATGATATGGATTTAATTATTTATAGGTAAATAATTAATTAATTATGTTACATTTTATAAAATAGGTTTTATAAATAATGTAAACATAATGAATAAAATGTAAGTTTATAAAATAACTTTTATAAAATTCAATTTTATAAAATTATGTTTTATAAAACCATTTTATTTAAATGTATGGAAGTGGCTTTGGGACTCTAGTACACATGCTTAGATTCCTTCTTGGTCAAAGGGTTTTCCAATTCTCCATAAGCATATAATCCTAGGGCTTGTTGGAGAGAAGACACACATGCAAAAATACACTTTCAAGTCATCAAAAAAACTGCATTTCTTCCCTTGCTGCTGCTGAAAAAACCGTGGGGTTTAAGGCCATCAAAGGGGTCATAATTTGGGTTTTGCAAGTTCATTTCAAGTGTTAATTAAATCCTAACCAATAGCAAGGGTGTTGGTGCATAGTTTGGGGTATAACTACTTGAGGTTTCATAGTTTTGGAGCTCCATTCATCATCATCATCTTCATCACTTTCAACTAGCTTGGAATAGGTATAACATCTTATTCTTGCTTGTAGTTTGTAAGCTTATTTCTCAACTTGATCCTTTTCTTGGGATTTAACTTTTATATGGTTAAAGATATACAAGTTTCAATTGGTAATTTTACATGCTTCCGCTTTGAATGATTCTTAAAAGGTTTAAGTATTATGAAACTTGTTAAATCCCAACATTGGTATCTAGAGCCGAAGTTGTTGAAATATGCTTCGAGATGATTTATTTAACTCACTATAATTTTGCATTTTATGAACATGCATGAAAGTAAAATGCAAAATATTATATGTTTTGGTGGGTTACAATGTTTGGCCGAATTTGGGAGGTTTCAAATGGGTTTGGAACTTGCCATTTGGTCATATTTTGTTGTATATTGTTGTTCACAATCAATGCCTAGACCTTGTGGTTGTTTGGTTGCATGCATGGTTGATTAATATTTATTCAATTGGTTTGTAATAATATTTATTCATTTGGCATGTAATAATTCATTTGGTTATGTAATTTATTTTATATTTGGTATGTAAAATAGATTATGATGTATTTTCATTTTCTAGACAAAATGTATTAGGATATATTTTGTAAAATGATGAAGATGATGAAGACTTGAAGAACACAAGAAGAAGCATTTGGATGCAAGATTAAGTGGGAGATTTTAAAATCTTCTACTTTGTGTTATTACCCTTAACCGGTGGCATTTGTTTTCGGCTAAACAAATGTCTACCAAAAATGGCTTGATTGTGAACATATGATTTTGCATGCATGGTTGTTTTGTATGATTATGTGGATTGTATGTTTGTATGCTACAAGTTAATCACACAAGTTAACAACAAACTAAAATGGCAATTTAAATTGGTTAAAATTGACATTATTAACGACATGCAAAACGTCAATTTAAATGGTTAAATTAAAAATGGCTAAAAGGACATTAATAATCGGTTATTAAGAACATGATAAGGATCATACATATAAAATGGTTTATATCAAAGTAATAAAATTGGCTTTATTGCATAACATGAAAATGGATTTTCAAATAAACCATACACTAAATGCATGTTGGTGTATGGTGCAAAAGTTTTCTCAAACTAGAATTAATGAAAACTTAAAATCCCTTATTAACAAGGCAAACAAGCTAAACGCCATCCTTTTGTGGAAACACTTAGACGTATTAGGAAACTCTTGATGGGATAAAGGTCACCTAACCGTCATGAGCGAACTAATATGAATAAGGTACACTTCGCATACATGTGGGATAAAGGTCACCTAACCACTTGTATGTTAAGTCTACATGTTTACACAAGTAGGACGACTTGACTTGGGAATCATGAACTTAGGGTCACCGAAGCATGAGGAACAAATAGGCGTTGATGGGATAAATATGCCATGCAAAAGAATTGCATGATCCCATACTCTAGAAGTTGCAAATGGATTGCAATTGTCATTTATTGACTACCTAGCTAAATCAAATTGCGGGATAAAGGTCACCTAACCGAAATTTGGTTTACCGTTGAATTCTAGAATTTAATAATTCAATTTGATTTAGAGGGTATTGAATGTTAAATTAAAATCGATACTTAAACGAACTTTGTTAATTTTGTAGATGGCCGCCAATAACAACAACAACATTCCAAACGCACCACTTAATCTAAACCACCTATCATTAAGGTCTCTCTTAGAGAAAGACAAACTCAACCATACAAACTTTATGGATTGGTTCCGCAATCTTCGGATTGTCCTCAAACAAGAGGATAAAGCGTATGTACTTGAGGACCCCATTCCCGATCAACCGGATGAGGATGATGTGGAGGCAATGGCCTTTTACGATAAGTATTGCCACGACTCCCTTCAAGTCTCATGCCTAATGCTTGGGACTATGATACCCAAACTCCAAAAGGATTTCGAGCATCATAGTGCATACGACATGATAACGCAATTGAAGGATATGTTCCTCCAACAAGCGCGTGTCGAACGCTTCGAAACGGTTCGGGCGCTACATGCTTGTCGTATGGACGATACCCAATCGGTTTCATCTTATGTACTCAAGATGAAAAGCCTTATCGATCGTGCTAACCGTCTTAACCTAAACATATCTAATGAGTTAGCCACTGATCTTATCCTTAACTCCCTATCAAAAAGGTTTGATCAATTTGTAATTAATTACAATATGAATGGGATGGATAAGAGCATAGGTGAGCTTCACGGTATGCTTAGAACGGCAGAAACTAGCATGGGTAAAAGGGCTTTACCCGTGTTAACAATCGATCAAGGTGGGTCCAAAGGTAAGACCTCTAAGCCAAAGGTGGCTAAGAGAAAAGGACCCGCTTACCAAGGCAAAGGGAAGGGGAAGATGGTTACCCCAACCATCAACAAGGCTAAGAAGCAAAAGGTAGCCGAAAAGGCAAACCCCAAAGAAGACCCATGTTTCGGTTGCGGTGAGATGGGTCATTGGAAACGAAACTGTCCGGTCTATCTTAAGGAGTTGATGGACAAGAGGGATGCAGGGCAAACCTCAGGTAATGTATATATGGTATATATAGAGCTTAGTATTACTTCTTCTAATACATGGGTATTAGACACTGGATGTGGAACTCACATTTGCAATTCATTGCAGGGGTTCAAAAGAAGTAGCAAGCAAACGGGAACATCAAGTCTCTACATGGGTAATGGAGCCAAAGTGCAAGTTAAGGCTCAAGGAGACTTTGTGTTAAAACTTCCAAGTGGTTTGGAACTTATTTTGAAAGATGTTTTGTATGCACCCGATTTATGTCGAAACATTATTTCCATTTCCCGTTTGAAACAATGTGGTTTTTATCTTAATTTTGTTAATGATGATATCCATATTTATTTAGATAATGTATTCTATTTCAAGGCTTCACCTTCAAATGGAATTTATGAATTGGTTCATGATGACACATCATCTAGTAGCTCAATGTACCATACAAGCACCAAGAAACTCAAAAGGGATTTGAGTGATTCCTACTTATGGCATTGTCGCCTTGGTCACATTAACAAGAACCGAATACATACACTTCAAAAGAATGGACTTTTGAAATCAAATGAAATGGATTCGTTTGAAGTATGTGAATCTTGTTTACAAGGCAAGATGACTAAAGCACCTTTCAAAGGGACCTATGAAAGGGCTAAAGATTTATTGGGATTAATACATTCGGATGTATGTGGACCCTTTAAACCCATGACTAGGAATGGTGAAAGATACTTTGTTACTTTCATTGATGACTTTAGTCGTTTCAGATATGTCTACTTATTAAGACACAAGGACGAAACGTTTGAAGCATTCAAAGAATATCAAAACGAAGTACAAAATCAACTCAATAGGACAATTAAGGTACTTCGTACCGATAGAGGAGGTGAATACCTAAGCGATGCCTTCCAAGATCATCTTAGGAGTTGTGGGATTATCTCACAACTTACTCCACCCGGAACACCCCAACTTAATGGAGTTTCCGAAAGGAGGAACCGAACCCTAATGGATATGGTTCGATCTATGATGGCAAGAAGCTCGTTGCCTCTATTGTTTTGGGGTTATTGTCTAAGCTCCGCGGCTCGTATTTTAAATATGGCCCCAACCAAGAAAGTGGAACGAACTCCTCACGAGATGTGGTTTGGTAAACCTCCATCTCTATCATACTTAAAGGTATGGGGATGTGAAGCTTATCCTAAGCGTTACGTCCCTAATAAGTTGAATGCTCCATCCACGAAGTGTATCTTCATAGGATATCCCAAGGATGATATGGGATACTATTTCTATGATCCATCCGAGCAGAATGTATTTGTTGCTCGGAAGGCGGAATTCCTTGAAACTAAGTTCCTAATGGAAGGAAATAGTGAAAGGAAGATAGATCTTGAAGAGGTTCAAGATCAAGTAGATGATACACAATTGGTTGACACTAGCACTCAACATGAAAATGTTGATAGTGATCAAATGGATGATCAAAATACACAAGACATTCGTAGATCTGGTAGGATTAGCAATCCTCCTGAGAGATATGGGTTTCTCATAGATGGTTGCTATACGGTTGATTTGGATGAACCAACAAACTACCAAGATGCTTTATCAAGGATTGATAAAGATAAATGGCAGGAAGCCATGAACGCCGAGATGCAATCCATGTATGAAAACCAAGTGTGGGAACTTGTTGAGCAACCTCCTAGCTCTAAGCTAGTTGATTGCAAATGGCTTTTCAAAATGAAAACCGACATACATGGAAACTTGGATACATATAAAGCTAGACTTGTAGCAAAAGGTTTCACTCAAACTCAAGGGGTTGATTATGATGAAACTTTCTCGCCTGTGGCAATGCTAAAGTCTATTAGGATATTATTTGCCATTGCTGCTCACTACGACTATGAAATATGGCAAATGGATGTCAAAACCGCTTTCCTAAATGGATATCTTATGGAAGATGTTTATATGGTCCAGCCTGAAGGTTTTGTTGATCCAAAATATCCTAAAAGTGTATGCAAGTTAAAAAAGTCAATCTACGGATTGAAACAAGCATCTAGAATGTGGAATCATCGTTTTAATGAGGAAGTCGAGAAATTTGGTTTCATTAAAAATGGTGATGAAGCTTGTGTATATAAGAAAGCTAGTGGGAGCACTATCATGTTCCTTGTACTATATGTGGATGATATATTATTATTTGGGAATGATATTACCACAATGCAAGGAGTCAAAACTTGGCTAAAGAGTTGCTTCTCCATTAAGGATCTTGGAGATGCACAATACATTTTGGGGATAGGGATCTATAGGAATAGATCCAAGAGATTGATAGGTTTAAGTCAAAGTACATACATTGATAAAATCTTGAAAAGGTTCAAGATGGAAAACTCCAAGAGAGGTTTGGTACCTATTCAAAAAGGAACCGTTCTCAGTTCATCTCAGTGTCCTACCACGAAAGATGAACAAGAAAGAATGAAGAAAGTCCCATACGCATCTGCTATTGGGTCTATCATGTATGCAATGATATGTACTAGACCGGATGTGTCATGTGCTCTAAGCTTGACAAGTAGATACCAGAACAACCCAGGAAACAGTCATTGGATTGCTGTTAAAAGTATATTGAAATACCTTAGGAGAACTAAGGATATGTTTCTAATATATGGGTCTGGTGAGGAGGAACTCGCTGTAAAAGGTTACGTGGACGCGAGTTTCCAAACTGATCGAGATGATTCTCGATCACAATCCGGTTATGTCTTCACGTTAAATGGAGGTGCGGTCTCTTGGAAGAGTTCGAAACAGGAGGTTGTTGCGTTATCCACTACTGAGTCGGAGTACATTGCCGCCTCACTGGCAGCTCAGGAAGCTGCATGGATGAAGAAATTCATCGACGACTTAGGAGTGGTCCCTTCCATTCAGGACCCTCTTGAGATCTTTTGTGACAACGAGGGTGCGATTGCTCAAATCAAGGAACCTCGTGCCCATCAAAAGACTCGTCACATTGAGCGGAGATTCAACTACATAAGGGATGAAGTTGAAAAAGGAAATATATGTATTCGCAAAGTTCATACAGATCATAATGTTGCGGATCCACTCACGAAGCTTTTACATGGGCCAAAACATGAGGGACATGTTTGTGCATTAGGGCTTCGATATTCTAGTGATTGGATATGATCTATTTTATGTATTGTACCGGAACGAAATTATTCAAACTCATTAATATAACTATGGTGTTAATTTATTTGAGTTATGTTCCTATTTTGCATATTTCATCCATGAATAAGCAATTATTCTAAATTTCCGTAGTCGATCACATTTGTGGGAACAAGTGTGAGGTTTAGACTATTATGAACTCGGATTGGTATAAATTCATAGGTTGAATGTGGGGCAAGGTTGCAACCAAGGTTCATAGATATTTGTGGGAAACAAATATTGGAAGACCCGCTCTCAAGAATTACTGTATAGAGCCTTTGTGGTTGATCACATGTAATCTTGAGTAAAGGCGAATATCATTGTATCCTCTGACCTGAGATACATATTGGGTTCGGATATTCACCAAGTATTGTGCCTTGATTCTTTCCTTCGCTATTCTGAAACATGGTAGTACATAAGGAAGAGCTCAGGTATATTACAAAGTGTATATCTAGGACATATGTAGTCAAGATGGAATTTGTCCCTCTTATTCGTTGAGAGTCAGATGTCTAAGGCCTGAAAAGTTAAATCTATAAGAGAGTGATCACTCTGTATCTCTTGGATTTAACATGACATCTAGGACGAAAGGAAATAATGAAAGATTCACCTAATCATATTCGAGATGGGAACTCGAAAGGGATGATGTTATTGAATGGCACAAAGTCATAACATATTAGGGGTGATGGACGGTGTGTTAGGCTGTATCCATTACTTGCATTAATTTCTTATGTTTCTCGTGCAAGTGGGAGATTGAAAGTTTTTCGTATGCCCGAGAGACATATTAAATTAATGTGGCTAATATATTATGATCCAAGTCGGGTCATACCCAATAACAAGCTTACCGACACCTTATTTGTATTTGATTTTAACGATTGGTTCATTAATCAAATACGCGACACTTGAACTTTAAGAAAAATGGTTTTCTGAAATATTACTTGATGTGTATATATATAAATTATGGAATAATTTATATGATATGGATTTAATTATTTATAGGTAAATAATTAATTAATTATGTTACATTTTATAAAATAGGTTTTATAAATAATGTAAACATAATGAATAAAATGTAAGTTTATAAAATAACTTTTATAAAATTCAATTTTATAAAATTATGTTTTATAAAACCATTTTATTTAAATGTATGGAAGTGGCTTTGGGACTCTAGTACACATGCTTAGATTCCTTCTTGGTCAAAGGGTTTTCCAATTCTCCATAAGCATATAATCCTAGGGCTTGTTGGAGAGAAGACACACATGCAAAAATACACTTTCAAGTCATCAAAAAAACTGCATTTCTTCCCTTGCTGCTGCTGAAAAAACCGTGGGGTTTAAGGCCATCAAAGGGGTCATAATTTGGGTTTTGCAAGTTCATTTCAAGTGTTAATTAAATCCTAACCAATAGCAAGGGTGTTGGTGCATAGTTTGGGGTATAACTACTTGAGGTTTCATAGTTTTGGAGCTCCATTCATCATCATCATCTTCATCACTTTCAACTAGCTTGGAATAGGTATAACATCTTATTCTTGCTTGTAGTTTGTAAGCTTATTTCTCAACTTGATCCTTTTCTTGGGATTTAACTTTTATATGGTTAAAGATATACAAGTTTCAATTGGTAATTTTACATGCTTCCGCTTTGAATGATTCTTAAAAGGTTTAAGTATTATGAAACTTGTTAAATCCCAACATTCCTCGCTCATGTTCAAGTTCTGACGAGTAGTCGGTGCCATTTCCTTCAAAAATAGCCAAAAGAATTAAGTTAATCATAAAGAATATTAAGAGTAGTCAATAGTATTTCGTAGCATAATATGAACTTATTTATAAAAGCTTTTTCTTCATATTAGCATTTTATAATTTTTCATTAGGGTAGTACCTACCCGTTAAGTTCATACTTAATAGCCAATATACAATTCAACTACTACAATTCTATATGAAAAACTGTTTATAATAATATTTCATGTTCAAACTCTTATACAATATTTTACAAACTTACAATACCACTATTTTACATATAGCATGAAATATAGCACACAATAACTTTGATACAAGATAATTCTAGCTAGTACGCAAGTCGTTCAGCAAAGGCAATAAAGACACGTAATTCATAAGTCCAGAAACAAGTCATACATTCTGGTTTTACTAAAACTATTTCCCATCCTTGGTCTTGTGAAAAATAACCGTTATGACCGTTGGCTAGGCAGCATGTTGTAATGTCGTCAAAAGGACGAGGGTTTCGTAATGCCCAACAGCCCCGTAATAATCTAAAAATCTCATTTCTCACCCCAACTACTGAATCCGTCACTTGTGGGAATGTTTTATTTAGTAGTTGCAATCCTATGTTCTTTTTCTCAATTTGGTGAGAAGCGAACATTACTAACCCGTAGACATAACAAGCTTCTTTATGTTGCATGTTAGAAGCTCTTTCTAAAGAACGAAGTCCTATGTTGGGATAGGTAGAGTCAAAATAGGCTCTCAACCCGTAGCATAAAATTGCACCTGGGTTCCCCGCATTCAATGCTTTAAAGAAAACACAGCGTAACTTATGGTCTCCCCAATGTGATATACCCCATCTATTAAAGGAAAGCCTTTTATAAACTAAGGCATGCCTGGAACGTCTTTTAAATGTTTGACAAACTAATTTCGCCATAAATAATTGTGCCGATGAACTCTGGCCGACTCTAGACAAGATTTCATCAATCATGTCCCCGGGTAGGTCTTCTAGAATATTCGGTTGTCTATCCTTAACGTCCATTGTGTGTTTTTATACTCTAAAATAGACGAGGATTAGATTCGTAAAAGATAAATAACAAACAATACAAGCAATTTTTACATAACATGAAAATACCAGCACACTACAATACATATATTACACAACATGATTACAACTCTCTAATCTGAATCACTGGTTTCTTCTTCTTCGGACTTGGTTCTTTTTCCTAATTTTCTAGGGATATACGATGTTCCTCTAATACGAGCCGTCGTTTTCCACAATGGTTTAGAAAAACCTGGTGGTTTAGAGGTTCCCTGGTTATTGTTACAATTTAGGAAATACGGATGTTGACGATACATATAAAGTTCATCGGGATTGGAATCAGGTTTTTCTATTTTGATACCTTTTCCCTTATGGTTTTCTTTACTCTTTCAAATTGGGTCGGGGTAATTTCTATAACATCATCGGAATCCTCATCGGGATCCAATTCGTCGGAAAATTGGTAATCTTCCCAATATTTTGCTTCCACGGCGGAAACACCATTGACCATTATTAATTTTGGACCATTGGTTGAAGATTTTCTTTTATTTAACCATTTTTCTGTAGTTATTAATATTTCTTCCTCCGGAACCTCCTCTTCTTCCGGTTCCTCTTCTTCCGGTTCCTCCTCTTCCGGTTCCTCCTCTTCCGGTTCTTCTTTGGGAATTTGTGACTCTTCCCAAAATATATTCGACTCTTCATTATTATTAGGTGAGTCGATGGGATTTGTACTAGAGGTAGACATCTATCACACAATATCAAACATGTTAAGAGATTAATATATCACATAATATTTTCATGTTAATAATATATAGTTTCCAACAAAAGTGCTAAGCAATCGTTTTTAAAGGAAAACACGGTCGAAGTCCAGACTCACTAATGTATCCTAACAAACTCGATAAGACACACTAATGCAAATTTCTGGTTCTCTAATACCAACGCTCGGATACCAACTGAAATGTCCCGTTCATATCGATTATAAACGTTTCATATTAGTTGATTTCTTTGCGAGGTTTTGACCTTTATATGAGACATTTTTCAAAGACTGCATTCGTTTTTAAAACAAACCATAACCTTTATTTTATTGACAAGGTTAAAAGGACACCACCTAGATTATCAAGAATTTGATAATCTAAAAATATCACACTTACACACGACCAATACATATTGGTTTACAATATTAATATGTTACAACAAAGTAAATCTCGAATGTAGTTTTAAACAATATTATACAAGCATGCTGACACCAAATCTTGTCCATATTTTAGTATGCAACTGCGGAAGCTCTTAATAATCACCTGAGAATAAACATGCTTTAAACGTCAACAAAAATGTTGGTGAGTTATAGGTTTAACATATATATAACAAATCGTAATAATAGACCACAAGATTTCTTCTTTCAATAACATACAATCTGTATAAAAATCATTCATATGTTGAACACCTATTAACCGACACTAACAAAATGCATATAGAATATCCCCAAAACAGAAATCCATCTGTATTAATAACTCGAAGTACTAAAGCATACTATTTTCCAGTATGGGGGGAGTTAGTGCCCGTAGATCTACCTTTAGGATTCGCGTCAATTAGGGTGTCTGTTCCCTAATTCTTAGGCTACCAAACTAAAAGGGTGATATTCGGTATTCATAATCCAACATAGAATGTAATTTCAAGTACTTATGTCTATTTTGTAAAACCTTTATAAAACTGCATGTATTCTCATCCTAAAAATATTAGATTTAAAAGTGGGACTATAATTCACTTTCACAGATTTTTCCTTCGTCGGAATAAGACTTGGCCACTGGTCGATTCACGAACCTATAACAAATATGTACATATATATCAAAGTATGTTCAAAATATATTTACAACATTTTTATTACGTTTTAATGATTTGAGAATTTTAAGTCAGCAGTCCTCGTTAGTAACCTACAACTAGTTGTCCACAGTTAGATGTACAGAAATAAAGCAATATATATTATCTCGAATCAATCCATGACCCAGTGTCTACAAGTCTCAGACTCGACCACAACTCAAAGTATATATATTATTTTGGAATCAACCTCAATCCTGTATAGCTAACTCAAACATTACTGCATATAAAGTGTCTATGGTTGTTCCGAAATATATATATATATATATATATATATATATATATATATATATATATATATATATATATATATATATATATATATATATATATATATATATATATATATATATATATATATATAGATGGGTCGATATGATATGTCAAAACATTGTATTCGTGTCTATGGTATCCCAAGATTACATAATATATGTTAGAATACATGTATAATACAATATAAGTTAGTTAAGTTATGATTTGTATAGATTTGTTACAAATTTCACGTAGCTACAACAAGCAAAATTATCCAATCTTGTTTTACCCATAATTTCTTCGTTTTAAATCCGTTTTGAGTGATTCAAGTTGCTATGGTTTCATAATGAACTAAAATTTATGAAACTAAACAGAAAAAGTATAAGTTTATAGTCGGAAATACAGGTTACAAGTCAATATTGTAAGAGGTAGTCATTTCAGTCGAAAGAACGACGTCTTGATGACCATTTTGAAAAACATACTTCCACTTTGATTTTAACCATGATTATTGGATATAGTTTCATGTTCATAAGAAAAATCATTTTCCCAGAAGAACAACTTTTAAATCAAAGTTTATCATAGTTTTTAATTAACCTAACCCAAAACAGCCCGCGGTGTTACTACGACGGTGTATGTCCGGTTTTACGGTGTTCTTCGTGTTTCCAGGTTTTAAATCATTAAGTTAGCATATCATATAGATATATAACATGTGTTTAGTTGATTTTAAAAGTCAAGTTAGAAGGATTAACTTTGTTTGCGAACAAGTTTAGAATTAACTAAACTATGTTCTGGTGATTACATGTTCAAATCTTTTTAATAAGATAGTTTTATATATATGAATCGAATGATGTTATGAACATAATTACTACCTCAAGTTTAGTAGGTAAACCTACTGGAAGTGACAAAAATTTATCTAGCTTCAAAGGATTCTTGGATGGCTTGAAAGTTCTTGAAGTAGAATCATGACACGAAAACAAGTTCAAGTAAGATTATCACTCGAAATAAGATTGTTATAGTTATAGAAATTGAACCAAAGTTTGAATATGAATATTACCTTGAATTAGAAAGATATCTTACTATAAATAAGAAAGATTTCTTGAGTTTGGATGATCACTTGAAATAGATTAGAAAGCTTGAAAGTAGACTTTCAAACTTGAGAGTATTCTTGATTTTATGAAACTAGAACTTATAGAATTTATGAAGAACACTTAGAACTTGAAGATAGAACTTGAGAGAGATCAATTAGATGAATAAAATTGAAGAATTAAAGTGTTTGTAGGTGTTTTTGGTCGTTGGTATATGGATTAGATATAAAGGATGTGTAAGTTTGTTTTCATGTAAATAATTCATGAATAATTTATAATATTTTTTGTAATTTTGTGAGATATTTCATGCTAGTTGCCAAATGATGGTTCCCACATGTTTAATGAATCACATGGGCTACTAAGGATCTGATTATTGAAGTGTATATACCAATAGTATATATATCTAGAAGCTGTGTATTGTACGAGTACAAATACGGGTGCATACGAGTAGAATTGTTGATGAAAATGAATGAGGATGTAATTGTAAGCATTTTTGTTAAGTAGAAGTACTTTGATATGTGTCTTGAAGTCTTTCAAAAGTGTACAAATACATCTTAATACACTACATGTATATACATTTTAACTGAGTCGTTAAGTCATCGTTAGTCGTTACATGTAAGTGTTCTTTTGAAACCTTTAAGTTAACAATCTCATTTAATGTTGTTAACCCACTATTTATTATATCTAATAAGATGTTAAATTATTACATTATCATGATATTATGATGTATGAGTATATCTTAATATGATATATATACATTAAAATGTCGTTACAACGATAATCGTTACATATATGTCTCGTTTCGAAATCCTTAAGTTAATAGTCTTGTTTTTACATATGTAGTTCATTGTTAACATACTTAATGATATACTTAATTATAATTTTATCATGTTAAACATAGTGTATGAAATGTCCCGTTCTTATTGATTAAAAACGTTCCATATTAATTGATTTCATTGCGAGGTTTTGACCTCTATATGAGACGTTTTTCAAAGACTGCATTCATTTTAAAACAAACCATAACCTTTATTTCATCAATAAAGGTTTAAAAAGCTTTACGTAGATTATCAAATAATGACAATCTAAAATATCCTGTTTACACATGACCATTACATAATGGTTTACAATACAAATATGTTACAACAAAATAAGTTTCTTGAATGCAGTTTTTACACAATATCATACAAACATGGACTCTAAATCTCGTCCTTATTTAAGTATGCGACAGCGGAAGCTCTTAATAATCACCTGAGAATAAACATGCTTGAAACGTCAACAAAAATGTTGGTGAGTTATAGGTTTAACCTATATATATCAAATCATAATAATAGACCACAAGATTTCATATTTCAATACACATCCCATACATAGAGATAAAAGTCATTCATATGGTGAACACCTGGTAACCGACATTAACAAGATGCATATATAAGAATATCCCCATCATTCCGGGACACCGTTCGGATATGATATAAATTTCGAAGTACTAAAGCATCCGGTACTTTGGATGGGGTTTGTTAAGCCCAATAAATCTATCTTTAGGATTCGCGTCAATTAGGGTGTCTGTTCCCTAATTCTTAGATTACCAGACTTAATAAAAAGGGGCATATTCGATTTCGATAATTCAACCATAGAATGTAGTTTCACGTACTTGTGTCTATTTTGTAAATCATTTATAAAACCTGCATGTATTCTCATCCCAAAAATATTAGATTTTAAAAGTGGGACTATAACTCACTTTCACAGATTTTTACTTCGTCGGGAAGTAAGACTTGGTCACTGGTTGATTCACGAACCTATAACAATATATACATATATATCAAAGTATGTTCAAAATATATTTACAACACTTTTAATATATTTTGATGTTTTAAGTTTATTAAGTCAGCTGTCCTCGTTAGTAACCTACAACTAGTTGTCCACAATTAGATGTACAGAAATAAATCGATAAATATTATCTTGAATCAATCCACGACCCAGTGTATACGTATCTCAGTATTGATCACAACTCAAACTATATATATTTTGGAATCAACCTCAACCCTGTATAGCTAACTCCAACATTCACATATAGAGTGTCTATGGTTGTTCCGAAATATATATAGATGTGTCGACATGATAGGTCGAAACATTGTATACGTGTCTATGGTATCTCAAGATTACATAATATACAATACAAGTTGATTAAGTTATGGTTGGAATAGATTTGTTACCAATTTTCACGTAGCTAAAATGAGAAAAATTATCCAATCTTGTTTTACCCATAACTTCTTCATTTTAAATCCGTTTTGAGTGAATCAAATTGCTATGGCTTCATATTGAACTCTATTTTATGAATCTAAACATAAAAAGTATAGGTTTATAGTCAGAAAATTAAGTTACAAGTCGTTTTTGTAAAGGTAGTCATTTCAGTCGAAAGAACGACGTCTAGATGACCATTTTAGAAAACATACTTCCACTTTGAGTTTAACCATAATTTTTGGATATAGTTTCATGTTCATAATAAAAATCATTTTCTCAGAATAACAACTTTTAAATCAAAGTTTATCATAGTTTTTAATTAACTAACCCAAAACAGCCCGCGGTGTTACTACGACGGCGTAAATCCGGTTTTACGGTGTTTTTCGTGTTTCCAGGTTTTAAATCATTAAGTTAGCATATCATATAGATATAGAACATGTGTTTAGTTGATTTTAAAAGTCAAGTTAGAAGGATTAACTTTTGTTTGCGAACAAGTTTAGAATTAACTAAACTATGTTCTAGTGATTACAAGTTTAAACCTTCGAATAAGATAGCTTTATATGTATGAATCGAATGATGTTATGAACATCATTACTACCTTAAGTTCCTTGGATAAACCTACTGAAAAAGAGAAAAATGGATCTAGCTTCAACGGATCCTTGGATGGCTCGAAGTTCTTGAAGCAGAATCATGACACGAAAACAAGTTCAAGTAAGATCATCACTTGAAATAAGATTGTTATAGTTATAGAAATTGAACCAAAGTTTGAATATGATTATTACCTTGTATTAGAATGATAACCTACTGTAAGAAACAAAGATTTCTTGAGGTTGGATGATCACCTTACAAGATTGGAAGTGAGCTAGCAAACTTGAAAGTATTCTTGATTTTATGTAACTAGAACTTGTAAAATATATGAAGAACACTTAGAACTTGAAGATAGAACTTAAGAGAGATCAATTAGATGAAGAAAATTGAAGAATGAAAGTGTTTGTAGGTGTTTTTGGTCGTTGGTGTATGGATTAGATATAAAGGATATGTAATTTTGTTTTCATTTAAATAAGTCATGAATGATTACTCATATTTTTGTAATTTTATGAGATATTTCATGCTAGTTGCCAAATGATGGTTCCCACATGTGTTAGGTGACTCACATGGGCTGCTAAGAGCTGATAATTGGAGTGTATATACCAATAGTACATACATCTAAAAGCTGTGTATTGTACGAGTACGAATACGGGTGCATACGAGTAGAATTGTTGATGAAACTGAACGAGGATGTAATTGTAAGCATTTTTGTTAAGTAGAAGTATTTTGATAAGTTTCTTGAAGTCTTTCAAAAGTGTATGAATACATATTAAAACACTACATGTATATACATTTTAACTGAATCGTTAAGTCATCGTTAGTCGTTACATGTAAATGTTGTTTTGAAACCTTTAGGTTAACGATCTTGTTGAATGTTGTTAACCCATTGTTTATTATAACAAATGAGATGTTAAATTATTATATTATCATGATATTATGATATATAATATATCTTAGTATGATGTATATACAGTTAAATGTCGTTACAACGATAATCGTTACATATATGTCTCGTTTCGAAATCATTAAGTTAGTAGTCTTATTTTTACATATGTATTTCATTGTTAATACACTTAATAATATATTTACTTATCATTTAACATAATTAACCAAGTGTATCAATATCTTAATATGATTCATATGTACCTAGTAAGACGTTGTTATAACGATAATCGTTATATATATCGTTTTCGAGTTTCTTAAATTAATAGTCTCATTTTTATGTATATAACTCATTGTTAAAATACCTAATGAGATACATACTTATAATAAAAACATGTTAACTATATATATAACCATATATATGTCATCGTATAGTTTTTACAAGTTTTAACGTTCGTGAATCACCGGTCAACTTGGGTGGTCAATTGTCTATATGAAACATATTTCAATTAATCAAGTCTTAACAAGTTTGATTGCTTAACATGTTGGAAACATTTAATCATGTAAATATCAATCTCAATTAATATATATAAACATGGAAAAGTTCGGGTCACTACAGTACCTACCCGTTAAATAAATTTCGTCCCGAAATTTTAAGCTGTTGAAGGTGTTGACGAATCTTCCGGAAATAGATGCGGGTATTTCTTCTTCATCTGATCTTCACGCTCCTAGGTGAACTCGGGTCCTCTACGAGCATTCCATCGAACCTTAACAATTGGTATCTTGTTTTGCTTAAGTCTTTTAACCTCACGATCCATTATTTCGACGGGTTCTTCGATGAATTGAAGTTTTTCGTTGATTTGGATTTCATCTAACGGAATAGTGAGATCTTCTTTAGCAAAACATTTCTTCAAATTCGAGACGTGGAAAGTGTTATGTACAGCCGCGAGTTGTTGAGGTAAATCAAGTCGGTAAGCTACTGGTCCGACACGATGAATAATCTTGAATGGTCCAATATACCTTGGATTTAATTTCCCTCATTTACCAAATCGAACAACGCCTTTCCAAGGTGCAACTTTAAGCATGACCATCTCTCCAATTTCAAATTCTATATCTTTTCTTTTAATGTCAGCGTAGCTCTTTTGTCGACTTTGGGCGGTTTTCAACCGTTGTTGAATTTGGATGATCTTCTCGGTAGTTTCTTGTATAATCTCCGGACCCGTAATCTGTCTATCCCCCACTTCACTCCAACAAATCGGAGACCTGCACTTTCTACCATAAAGTGCTTCAAACGGCGCCATCTCAATGCTTGAATGGTAGCTGTTGTTGTAGGAAAATTCTGCTAACGGTAGATGTCGATCCCAACTGTTTCCGAAATCAATAACACATGCTCGTAGCATGTCTTCAAGCATTTGTATCATCCTTTCGCTCTGCCCATCAGTTTGTGGATGATAGGCAGTACTCATGTCTAGACGAGTTCCTAATGCTTGCTGTAATGTCTGCCAGAATCTTGAAATAAATCTGCCATCCCTATCAGAGATAATAGAGATTGGTATTCCATGTCTGGAGATGACTTCCTTCAAATACAGTCGTGCTAACTTCTCCATCTTGTCATCTTCTCTTATTGGTAGGAAGTGTGCTGATTTGGTGAGACGATCAACTATTACCCAAATAGTATCAAAACCACTTGCAGTCCTTGGCAATTTAGTGATGAAATCTATGGTAATGTTTTCCCATTTCAATTCCTGGATTTCGGGTTGTTGAAGTAGACCTGATGGCTTCTGATGCTCAGCTTTGACCTTAGAACACGTCAAACATTCTCCTACGTATTTAGCAACATCGGCTTTCATACCCGACCACCAAAAATGTTTCTTGAGATCCTTGTACATCTTCCCCGTTCCAGGATGTATTGAGTATCTGGTTTTATGAGCTTCTCTAAGTACCATTTCTCTCATATCTCCAAATTTTGGTACCCAAATCCTTTCAGCCCTATACCGGGTTCCGTCTTCCTGAATATTAAGATGCTTCTCCGATCCTTTGGGTATTTCATCCTTTAAATTTCCCTCTTTTAAAACTCCTTGTTGCGCCTCCTTTATTTGAGTAGTAAGGTTATTATGAATCATTATATTCATAGATTTTACTCGAATGGGTTCTCTGTCCTTCCTGCTCAAGGCATCGGCTACCACATTTGCCTTCCCCGGGTGATAACGAATCTCAAAGTCGTAATCATTCAACAATTCAATCCACCTACGCTGCCTCATATTCAGTTGTTTCTGATTAAATATGTGTTGAAGACTTTTGTGGTCGGTATATATAATACTTTTGACCCCATATAAGTAGTGCCTCCAAGTCTTTAATGCAAAAACAACCGCTCATAATTCCAAATCATGCGTCGTATAATTTTGTTCGTGAATCTTCAATTGTCTAGACGCATAAGCAATCACCTTCGTTCGTTGCATTAATACACAACTGAGACCTTGCTTTGATGCGTCACAATAAATCACAAAATCATCATTCCCTTCAGGCAATGACAATATAGGTGCCGTAGTTAGCTTTTTCTTCAATAACTAAAACGCTTTCTCTTGTTCATCATTCCATTCAAATTTCTTCCCTTTATGCGTTAATGCAGTCAAGGGTTTTGCTATTCTGGAAAAGTCTTGGATGAACCTTCTGTAGTAACCAGCTAGTCCTAAAAACTGGCGTATGTGTTTCGGAGTTTTCGGGGTTTCCCACTTTTCAACAGTTTCTATCTTTGCCGGATCCACCTTAATACCTTCTTTGTTCACTATGTGACCGAGGAATTGAACTTCTTCCAACCAAAATGCACACTTTGAAAACTTAGCGTACAATTCTTCCTTCCTCAATATTTCTAACACCTTTCTCAAATGTTCACCGTGTTCTTGGTCATTCTTTGAGTAAATAAGTATGTCATCAATGAAAACAATGACAAACTTGTCAAGGTATGGTCCACACACTCGATTCATAAGGTCCATGAACACAGCTGGTGCATTAGTTAAACCAAACGGCATGACCATAAACTCGTAATGACCGTAACGTGTTCTGAAAGCAGTCTTTGGAATATCATCTTCTTTCACCCGCATTTGATGATACCCGGAACGTAAGTCAATCTTTGAATAAACAGACGAGCCTTGTAGTTGATCAAATAAGTCATCGATTCTCGGTAGTGGGTAGCGGTTCTTGATGGTAAGTTTGTTCAACTCTCGGTAGTCGATACACAACCTGAATGTACCATCTTTCTTCTTGACAAACAAAACAGGAGCTCCCCACGGTGATGTGCTTGGTCGAATGAAACCACGCTCTAAAAGTTCTTGTAATTGGCTTTGCAGTTCTTTCATCTCGCTGGGCGCGAGTCTGTAAGGTGCACGAGCTATTGGTGCAGCTCCTGGTACAAGATCTATTTGAAATTCAACAGATCGATGTGGGGGTAATCCCGGTAATTCTTTCGGAAATACATCGGGAAATTCTTTTGCAATGGGAACATCATTGATGCTCTTTTCTTTAGTTTGTACTTTCTCGACGTGTGCTAGAACAGCATAGCAACCTTTTCTTATTAGTTTTTGTGCCTTCAAATTACTAATAAGATGTAGCTTCGTGTTGCCCTTTTCTCCGTACACCATTAAGGGTTTTCCTTTTTCTCGTATAATGCGAATTGCATTTTTGTAACAGACGATCTCTGCTTTCACTTCTTTCAACCAGTCCATACCGATTATCACATCAAAACTCCCTAACTCTACTGGTATCAAATCAATCTTAAATGTTTCGCTAACTAGTTTAATTTCTCGATTCCGACATATATTATCTGCTGAAATTAATTTACCATTTGCTAATTCGAGTAAAAATTTACTATCCAAAGGCGTCAATGGACAACTTAATTTAGCACAAAAATCTCTACTCATATAGCTTCTATCCGCACCCGAATCAAATAAAACATAAGCAGATTTATTGTCAATAAGAAACGTACCCGTAACAAGCTCCGGGTCTTCCTGTGCCTCTGCCGCATTAATATTGAAAACTCTTCCGCGGCCTTGTCCATTCGTGTTCTCCTGGTTCGGGCAATTTCTAATAATGTGGCCCGGTTTTCCACATTTATAACAAACTACATTGGCATAACTTGCTCCGACACTACTTGCTCCGCCATTACTCGTTCCGACACCATTTGTTCCTTTTGTTCTATTAACCCCTGGTCCGTAGACCTCACACTTCGCCGCGCTATGACCATTTCTTTTACACTTGTTGCAAAATTTGGTGCAGAACCCCGAGTGATACTTTTCACACCTTTGGCATAGCTGCTTCTGATTGTTGTTATTGTTGCGGTTATTATTGTTGTTGGGATGATTGTTGTAGTTGCTATTGTTGTTGTTGTTGTTGTTGTTGTTGTTGTTGGGCCGTTTGTTGTAGTTGCGATTGATGTTGCGATTGTTGGGATAATTGTTGCGATTATTGTTGTAATTGCTGTTGTTGTTGTATTGGTGATTCTTATCACCGTTTTCCTCCCACTTTCTTTTGACTTGCTTCACATTGGCCTCTTCAGCAGTCTGTTCTTTAATTCTTTCTTCAATCTGGTTCACTAGTTTATGAGCCATTCTACATGCCTGTTGTATGGAGGCGGGCTCGTGTGAACTTATATCTTCTTGGATTCTTTCCGGTAATCCTTTCACAAACGCGTCGATCTTCTCTTCCTCATCTTTGAATGCTCCCGGACACAATAGGCACAATTCTGTGAATCGTCTTTCGTACGTGGTAATATCAAATCCTTGGGTTCGTAACCCTCTAAGTTCTGTCTTGAGCTTATTGACCTCGGTTCTGGGACGGTACTTCTCGTTCATCAAGTGCTTGAATGCTGACCACGGTAGTGCGTACGCATCGTCTTGTCCCACTTGCTCTAGATAGGTATTCCACCATGTTAACGCAGAACCTGTGAAGGTATGCGTAGCGTACTTCACTTTGTCCTCTTCAGTACACTTACTTATGGCAAACACCGATTCGACCTTCTCGGTCCACCGTTTCAATCCGATCGGTCCTTCGGTTCCATCAAATTCCAAAGGTTTGCAGGCAGTGAATTCTTTATAGGTGCATCCTACACGATTTCCTGTACTGCTAGATCCAAGGTTATTGTTGGTATGTAGCGCAGCCTGTACTGCGGCTATGTTTGAAGCTAGAAAAGTACGGAATTCCTCTTCATTCATATTCACGGTGTGTCGAGTATTCGGTGCCATTTCCTTCAAAATAGTCAAATGGAACAAGTTAATCATACAGAATATTAAGAGTAGTTAATAGTATTTCGTAGCATAATATGAACTCATTTATAAAAGCTTTTTCTTCATATTAGCGTTTTATAAGTTTAAATTCGGGTAGTACCTACCCGTTAAGTTCATACTTAGTAGCTAATATACAATTCAACTACTACAATTCTATATGGAAAACTGATTATAATAATATTTCGCGTTCAAACTTTTATACAATATTTTACAAACTTACAATACCGCTTATTTTACATAAAGCATGAAATATAGCACACAATAACTTTGATACAAGATAGTTGTGAAGATAATTCTAGCTAGTACACAAGTCGTTCAGCAAAGGCAATAAAGACATGTAATTCATACGTCCAGAAACAAGTCATGCATTCTGGTTTTACTAGGATTACTTCCCATCCTTGGTCTTGTGGAACATAACCGTTATGGCCGTTGATAAGACAGCGTGTTGTAACGTCGTCAAAGGGACGAGGGTTACGTAATGTCCAACAGTCCCGTAACAATCTAAAAACCTCATTTCTTACCCCAATTACCGACTCCGTCACTTGTGGAAATGTTTTGTTTAATAGTTGTAGCCCGATGTTCTTGTTCTCACTTTGGTGAGAAGCGAACATTACTAATCCGTAAGCATAACATGCTTCTTTATGTTGCATGTTAGCCGCTTTTTCTAAATCACGAAGTCCAATATTCGGATATATTGAGTCAAAATAATTTCTTAACCCGTTGCGTAAAATAGCATTTGGGTTCCCCGCAATATATGCGTCAAAGTAAACACATCGTAACTTATGGGTTTCCCAATGTGATATCCCCCATCTTTCAAACGAAAGTCTCTTATAAACCAAGACATTCTTGGAACGTTCTTCGAATGTCTTACAAACTGATCTCGCCTTAAATAGTTGTGCCGAGGAATTCTGACCGACTATAGACAAGATTTCATCAATCATGTCTCCGGGTAGGTCTCTTAAAATATTGGGTTGTCTATCCATTTTGTGTTTTTATACTGTAAAATAGACAAGAGTTAGATTCATAAAAAAAAATACTTATTAATACAAGCAATTTTAACATATATCATAAAGCATAAGCACACTATATTACATATATTACACCACACGAATACAACTATCTTATTCTTACTCGCTCGTTCCTTCTTGTTCGGTTTTGGTTCGTTTTGCCAAGTTTCTAGGGATATATGATGTTCCCCTAATACGAGCCGTCGTTGTCCACATTGGTTTAGAAAAACCTGGTGGTTTAGAGGTTCCCGGGTCATTGTTACAACTTAAGGACTTCGGGGGTTGACGATACATATAAAGTTCATCGGGGTTGGAATTAGATTTCTCTATTTTTATGCCCTTTCCCTTATTATTTTCTTTTGCCTTTTTAAATTCAGTTGGGGTAATTTCTATAACATCATCGGAATTCTCGTCGGAATCCGATTCATCGGAGAATTGGTAATCCTCCCAATATTTTGATTCCTTGGCGGAAACACCATTGACCATAATTAACTTTGGTCGGTTGGTTGAGGATTCTCTTTAACTTAACCGTTTTATTATTTCCCCCACCGGTTCTATTTCTTCTTCCGGTTCCGATTCTTCTTCCGGTTCCGATTCTTCTTCCGGTTCCGACTCTTCTTCCGGTTCCTCTTCGGGAACTTGTGAATCAGTCCACGAATCATTCCAATTTACATTTGACTCTTCATTATTATTAGGTGAGTCAATGGGACTTGTTCTAGAGGTAGACATCTATCACATAATATCAAACACGTTAAGAGATTAATATATCACATAATATTCATATATTAAAAATATATAGTTTTCAACAAAAATGTTAAGCAATCATTTTTAAAGAAAACACGGTCGAAGTCCAGACTCACTAATGCATCCTAAAAAACTCGATAAGACACACTAATGCAAATTTTCTGGTTCTCTAAGACCAACGCTCGGATACCAACTGAAATGTCCCGTTCTTATTGATTAAAAATGTTCCATATTAATTGATTTCATTGCGAGGTTTTGACCTCTATATGAGACGTTTTTCAAAGACTGCATTCATTTTAAAACAAACCATAACCTTTATTTCATCAATAAAGGTTTAAAAAGCTTTACGTAGATTATCAAATAATGATAATCTAAAATATCCTGTTTACACACGACCATTACATAATGGTTTACAATACAAATATGTTACAACAAAATAAGTTTCTTGAATGCAGTTTTTACACAATATCATACAAACATGGACTCCAAATCTCGTCCTTATTTAAGTATGCGACAGCGGAAGCTCTTAATAATCACCTGAGAATAAACATGCTTAAAACGTCAACAAAAATGTTGGTGAGTTATAGGTTTAACCTATATATATCAAATCATAATAATAGACCACAAGATTTCATATTTCAATACACATCCCATACATAGAGATAAAAGTCATTCATATGGTGAACACCTGGTAACCGACATTAACAAGATGCATATATAAGAATATCCCCATCATTCCGGGACACCCTTCGGATATGATATAAATTTCGAAGTACTAAAGCATCCGGTACTTTGGATGGGGTTTGTTAAGCCCAATAGATCTATCTTTAGGATTCGCGTCAATTAGGGTGTCTGTTCCCTAATTCTTAGATTACCAGACTTAATAAAAAGGGGCATATTCGATTTCGATAATTCAACCATAGAATGTAGTTTCACGTACTTGTGTCTATTTTGTAAATCATTTATAAAACCTGCATGTATTCTCATCCCAAAAATATTAGATTTTAAAAGTGGGACTATAACTCACTTTCACAGATTTTTACTTCGTCAGGAAGTAAGACTTGGCCACTGGTTGATTCACGAACCTATAACAATATATACATATATATCAAAGTATGTTCAAAATATATTTACAACACTTTTAATATATTTTGATGTTTTAAGTTTATTAAGTCAGTTGTCCTCGTTAGTAACCTACAACTAGTTGTCCACAATTAGATGTACAGAAATAAATCGATAAATATTATCTTGAATCAATCCACGACCCAGTGTATACGTATCTCAGTATTGATCACAACTCAAACTATATATATTTTGGAATCAACCTCAACCCTGTATAGCTAACTCCAACATTCACATATAGAGTGTCTATGGTTGTTCCGAAATATATATAGATGTGTCGACATGATAGGTCGAAACATTGTATACGTGTCTATGTTATCTCAAGATTACATAATATACAATACAAGTTGATTAAGTTATGGTTGGAATAGATTTGTTACCAATTTTCACGCAGCTAAAATGAGAAAAATTATCCAATCTTGTTTTACCCATAACTTCTTCATTTTAAATCCGTTTAGAGTGAATCAAATTGCTATGGTTTCATATTGAACTCTATTTTATGAATCTAAACAGAAAAAGTATAGGTTTATAGTCGGAAAAATAAGTTACAAGTCGTTTTTGTAAAGGTAGTCATTTCAGTCGAAAGAACGACGTCTAGATGACCATTTTAGAAAACATACTTCCACTTTGAGTTTAACCATAATTTTTGGATATAGTTTCATGTTCATAATAAAAATCATTTTCTCAGAATAACAACTTTTAAATCAAAGTTTATCATAGTTTTTAATTAACTAACCCAAAACAGCCCGCGGTGTTACTACGACGGCGTAAATCCGGTTTTACGGTGTTTTTCGTGTTTCCAGGTTTTAAATCATTAAGTTAGCATATCATATAGATATAGAACATGTGTTTAGTTGATTTTAAAAGTCAAGTTAGAAGGATTAACTTTTGTTTGCGAACAAGTTTAGAATTAACTAAACTATGTTCTAGTGATTACAAGTTTAAACCTTCGAATAAGATAGCTTTATATGTATGAATCGAATGATGTTATGAACATCATTACTACCTTAAGTTCCTTGGATAAACCTACTGGAAAAGAGAAAAATGGATCTAGCTTCAACGGATCCTTGGATGGCTCGAAGTTCTTGAAGCAGAATCATGACACGAAAACAAGTTCAAGTAAGATCATCACTTGAAATAAGATTGTTATAGTTATAGAAATTGAACCAAAGTTTGAATATGATTATTACCTTGTATTAGAATGATAACCTACTGTAAGAAACAAAGATTTCTTGAGGTTGGATGATCACCTTACAAGATTGGAAGTGAGCTAGCAAACTTGAAAGTATTCTTGATTTTATGTAACTAGAACTTGTAAAATATATGAAGAACACTTAGAACTTGAAGATAGAACTTGAGAGAGATCAATTAGATGAAGAAAATTGAAGAATGAAAGTGTTTGTAGGTGTTTTTGGTCGTTGGTGTATGGATTAGATATAAAGGATATGTAATTTTGTTTTCATGTAAATAAGTCATGAATGATTACTCATATTTTTGTAATTTTATGAGATATTTCATGCTAGTTGCCAAATTATGGTTCCCACATGTGTTAGGTGACTCACATGGGCTGCTAAGAGCTGATCATTGGAGTGTATATACCAATAGTACATACATCTAAAAGCTGTGTATTGTACGAGTACGAATACGGGTGCATACGAGTAGAATTGTTGATGAAACTGAACGAGGATGTAATTGTAAGCATTTTTGTTAAGTAGAAGTATTTTGATAAGTGTCTTGAAGTCTTTCAAAAGTGTATGAATACATATTAAAACACTACATGTATATACATTTTAACTGAATCGTTAAGTCATCGTTAGTCGTTACATGTAAATGTTGTTTTGAAACCTTTAGGTTAACGATCTTGTTGAATGTTGTTAACCCATTGTTTATTATAACAAATGAGATGTTAAATTATTATATTATCATGATATTATGATATATAATATATCTTAGTATGATGTATATACAGTTAAATGTCGTTACAACGATAATCGTTACATATATGTCTCGTTTCTAAATCATTAAGTTAGTAGTCTTATTTTTACATATGTATTTCATTGTTAATACACTTAATAATGTATTTACTTATCATTTAACATAATTAACCAAGTGTATCAATATCTTAATATGATTCATATGTACCTAGTAAGACGTTGTTATAACGATAATCGTTATATATATCGTTTTCGAGTTTCTTAAATTAATAGTCTCATTTTTATGTATATAACTCATTGTTAAAATACCTAATGAGATACATACTTATAATAAAAACATGTTAACTATATATATAACCATATATATGTCATCGTATAGTTTTTACAAGTTTTAACGTTCGTGAATCACCGGTCAACTTGGGTGGTCAATTGTCTATATGAAACATATTTCAATTAATCAAGTCTTAACAAGTTTGATTGCTTAACATGTTGGAAACATTTAATCATGTAGATATCAATCTCAATTAATATATATAAACATGGAAAATTTCGGGTCACTACAGTGTATCTATATCTTAATATGATTCATATGTATTTAGTAAGACGTTGTTATAACGATAATCGTTATATATATCGTTTCGAGTTTCTTAATTCAATAATCTCATTTTTATGTATATCACTCATTGTTAATACACTTAGTAAGATACTTCCTTCTCATAATCTCATGTTAACCATATATATATATATCCATATATATATATCATCATGTAGTTTTTACAAGTTTTTAACGTTCGTGAATCGCCGGTCAACTTGGGTGGTCAAATTGTCTACATGAAACTCATTTCAATTAATCAAGTCTTAACAAGTTTGATTGCCTAACATGTTGGAAACTCTTAATCATGTAAATATCAATTTCATTTAATATATATAAACATGGAAAAGTTCGGGTCACTACAACGTGTGTTACCCGAAAGTGGTAGATTACAGATTCGTATGATGAAAACTTGGTACCATTAAGAAGTTTGTCTAAGAATGATTCAAGTATAATGCACAAGTAGTCAAGTAAGTGCTATATATAGCAAATGTATGTCAGAATGCAATGGCTAACTATCCAGTTGTAGTCTAGATTCACTAATGCGTCCTAACGACTCTGTCAGACACACTAATGCACATCCTAGATCCCTACAAGCAAGCTCTGATGCCATCTGTAACGACCCGTAAAAATCGCCATTGACGGAGCCGTTAACTTAGGTCCCGTTACGTGGTCATAGTCCCTAAATGAGACGCGTTTGACCAAAATTATGTCGCATTCATTTGAAATGTACAAGACTTACAAGGTTTAGTTTACCAAACGGTTCGACAACAAGTTTAAAGTTTACAAAAGTTATAAAGTATAAATGAAATAACTTGCGACATAATTAGTTTAAAATCACGGTTGCTATAAATAGCGTAAGTATGTATGCTTTAAGTTTGAATCCAAAAGTGCTATCGCTAGTGTATGCATGCATGGTTAACCCCAAGCAAGAAATCAAAGTGTGCGAAAGCATGTATCAAGTAGCCAAGTATGAACCTGAGAAACATATAGAAAACTGTCAACGAAAAACGTTAGTGAAATCATAGGTGTATTTGTAAATGTTATATTTTGAACCACAAGATTTAGTATTTCCATAACGTTGATTATCTAAATCGTTTGCATTCCAAAAGTATGTTCGCGAGCACCCAACTATCAAGACTTAACTTTCCTTCCATAGAACCTCATCACAATAGTGTTAGAATATACACTGTTTCTCGAAAATATATTTCATCCGCATAACGGTAGCGAACCGTCCGAATGAGGGTTTGTCAAACCCGTATGGCCATACAACATAAGTTCTCGCTTACACCCTGCAAGTATAACTAATGATAATCGAATTGAGGATTTTTGTTCAAACTCGCTGTGGAATATTTGTTTCTTCGTACTTGTGTTCAAAGCATAAAAGTATGTAGTATAAAACTGTATATGTTTCTCATCCCATGATTTAAAGTATAAAAGTTGTTGAAAGATGGGACTATGATCTCACCTCGAGTGCACGAGTATAAATGTACTTCACAAAGTAAACGTGTGCATGAAAGTTGCTTAGCCTTGACCTAAACAATTAAGTTATATCAATTAACCGGTTACGACACAAGGTCGGGCGAAATGTGTTCAATTAGTCCTATGGCTCGTTATGACTCGAATAGTATAGCATGTGAATAGTATAGCATGTGAATCACGTTATGACTCGAATAGTATAGCATGTGAATCACGTTGGAAAGGTATTTTGATGAGGAATACAACTAACCACTTTTCATCAATCAAGTTCATCATTTACAAAAACAAAAACCTCATCAAATGATCGTTAAATGTTCAAAATCAAAGTTTCAAGTTCATAAAATGCATTTCTTGACTCGGTAATCCAATCCACACATATGATATGCCATTTCGAAGGTAATTAAACATACAATACAATTAAACACTTACTAACAAAATTTCATAGTGTTCAACACATCAAAAGTTCATTTCAAAGTTCATCAAACCCTAATCAAAATCATGAATTCAATCATTTTGTAAATGAAGCTTTTATAAATCAACCTACACATCAAAATGAAGCTAATGATGCTAGTAACACATGTAATACATGAACTTTAACATTAAAACAACATTTAATCATCCAAAATTCAAGATTAAGCACACCCATTTCAAGTTCATGCTAGTTTATGAAAAACCACAAGATCGAGCAAATAATTCATATATTCATACTAGACACGAGCCATAGATACTAACTAACACCATTTCAAGTCAAAAACACGAATTAGAGAAATTTAGAGTTTTAGAAATGTTACCCAAACGAGATGAAATTGGTACCAAAATGTAGAGGATGATGAGAGGATCACGAATATGTAATTTGTTTTTATGTTTGCTTGCTTGAATTGATTTAGATGATGATTCTTTGAAGATGTTAAAAATGGGTTCTTGAGCTAGAGAGGAAAAAGAAGGAGAGAGGTGGAAGTATGAATGAATGGATGAGATGGGGTTGACTAGTTAACCTAGTCAACTAGTTTGGCCCCTTGGCAACTTCGGTCCCTCGAGTTTGAAAGCGGGCGCGTGAATTAACCGAACGAATATTTTAAAAACGCTAGAGTAACCGGGAAATGTTATAACCAAATAACGGAAATATTTAGAACGTTAGTCAACGAAAGGTACGAATTTAGATAACGGAAGATATTATCTTTAAAAAAAAAGAAGGGCGTTAAAATAATTTAACGGAAAAATGCGGGATGTTACATTACCTACACCTTAAAAGAAATTTCATCCCGAAATTTAGTTGGAAGTAGTAGTCGTTGTTTTTTCCTTGAGATCTTGCGTTGCCAATTCTACGAATAAGTGAAGGTACTTCCTTGGGCATTTCAACAAACTTTGACAGTCGGGATTTTTACGTTGTTTTAGAGTTTGGTTTCATTATTCATAATGTCAACCGTTTCTCCTTTGAAGTGAAGTTTGTCGTCGATAGTAAGCTCATCGAAAAGGATAACAAGTTCTTGTTTGCAAGACACGTCTTTAAGTTTGATACACAGAATGTAGGATGAACGGAATTTATTTGAGTTGGGAATTCGAAACGGTAAGTAACGGGTCCAATACGCCCCAAGATTTCAAAAGGATAAATGTATCCTGGATTTAGCTTCCTACGTTTCCCGAAACGGATTACACCTCCTCAAGGTGCAACTTTTAACGTTACGCGGTTTCCCACTTGGAATTTGAGAGGTTTACGTCTAACATTTGCATGGCTCTTTTGGCGACTACGGATCGTCTTGGGCCTCTCTTGAATTTGAACGGTCTTAACGGTTATTTCATGAATGAGTTCGATTCCGGTGGTTTGATTGTTGCCTACGTCGGCCCAACAAATTGTAAAACGATAATTGCGGTCATATAAAGTTTCGAAAAGGCGCGGCGTTAATACACGAAAGAAAATTTTGTTGTAAGAGAATTTGACTAAAGGCAAGTACTTTTCCTCAAGTAAATTTGAAGTCGATAACACGAAATCGTATTATGGTTTCCAAGGTTTGAATCGTATGTTTGTTTGTTCCTTCGAGATGTGGTTGATGTGTTGTACTCATGTTTAAACGTGGTCCCGAGGCTTTTTGTAAAGCACCCCAAAATTTAGAAGTGAACGAGGATCTCGATCCGAAACGAGGTACAGTTCTTTTAAGATACATTTGAACAAGCTTGTTAGGACCTGAAAACGTTTGTTGGAACAAGTTTCTGTTTCTCAAGAATTTCGCGCTGCGGAAGATTTATCGGTTTTCGAAAACGTTCGTTAGGACTATTCTCCCTCGTGGTGAATACTAGTATAATGCGAAGAGTCTCTCTCTCTCCATTGAGAATTTAGATAAAAGATTTCCTTATACGGAAGTACGAGTGTAATGCGAGAGAAGTTTCCGCCTCGATGTGAGCATATCAAGCATATTGTAGTTCGTCGATAAAACTGTGCGAAAACGAGATAGTATACACGTGTAACATACGTCTGATGTTGTAAGAATTTGCCATTCATTTGGAAGCATAAATATGGTTCAACAATAATCGAAGATGTGTCCCGGGTATGGTTGTTATTAGTATTCTCGGAGTTTTCGGATGTTCAAACAAGAAAAATGAAGTCATGTACATGGCACATGGTGGTGATTAGGTTGATCGAGTCCAATCACCATCACGAGTCATTAGAACTTTGGTATGACTTACCGTAATATAACCACGTTGATTGAGTGTCGTTATATTACGCTAACTCATACCTCCATTCCCACATCACTCCATAGATTCAAGTTCGTGTAATCGTGAAAATTTAAAATGAACAAAGTGTAACGACGTCTCTAACGTGACTCGTATTGAATCGAAAGAATTAGTGCAACTCTAAAGAAGGGTTCCCCGAGGGAAGTGTATAAATGAGTGTTCACGTCAATGCGGTTCAAGTCAAACAATAATGTATTCTGGTACGAGAAGTGTAACGAATCATGATAACGAATAGTACGCAACCGTAGTGATAAATAGTGATGACGATACTCGCTTAGAGTAGTGATGGTAGTAACAAGAAGTGGTAGATAGTAAGGAACACCAGTGAGACACCGATAGTAAGTTGAAACGGTGGCGAATAACAATATGGGAGACAGAGTTCCCGAATAAGTATGACTAATGAAGTCGTCGTCGTCCTTACGCGTATGAATCTTAAGTTTACGTGTGTTACCCGAAAGTGGTAGATTACAGATTCGTATGATGAAAACTTGGTACCATTAAGAAGTTTGCCTAAGAATGATTCAAGTATAATGCACAAGTAGTCAAGTAAGTGCTATCTATAGCAAATGTATGTCAGAATGCAATGGCTAACTATCCGGTTGTAGTATAGATTCACTAATGCGTCCTAACGACTCTGTCAGACACACTAATGCACATCCTAGATCCCTACAACCAATGCTCTGATGCCATCTGTAATGACCCGTCAAAATCGCCATTGACGGCGCCATTAACTTAGGTCCTGTTACGTGGTCATAGTCCCTAAATGAGACGCGTTTGACCAAAATTATGTCGCATTCATTTGAAACGTAAAAGACTTACAAGGTTTAGTTTACCAAACGGTTCGACAATAAGTTTAAAGTTTACAAAAGTTATAAAGTATAAATGAAATAACTTGCGACATAATTAGTTTAAAATCACGGTTGCTATAAATAGCGTAAGTATGTATGCTTTAAGTTTGAATCCAAAAGTGCTATCGCTAGCGTATGCATGCATGGTTGACCCCAAGCAAGAAATCAAAGTGTGCGGAAGCATGTATCAAGTAGCCAAGTATGAACATGAGAAACGTATAGAAAACTATCAACGAAAAATGTTGGTGAAATCATAGGTGTATTTGTAAACGTTATATTTTGAACCAAAAGATTTAGTATTTCCATAACGTTGATTATCTAAATCGTTTGCATTCCAAAAGTATGTTCGCGAGTACCCAATTATCAAGACTTAACTTTCCTTCCATAGAACCCCATCACAATAGTGTTAGAACATACACTGTTTCTCAAAAATATATTTCATCCGCATAACGGTAGCGAACCGTCCGAATGAGGGTTTGTCAAACCCGTATGGCCGTACAACATAAGTTCTCGCTTACACCCAGCAAGTGTAACTAATGATAATCGAATTGAGGATTTTTTGTTCAAACTCACTGTGGAATGTTTGTTTCTTCGTACTTGTGTTCAAAGCATAAAAGTATGTAGTATAAAACTGTATATGTTTCTCATCCCATGATTTAAAGTATAAAAGTTGTTGAAAGATGGGACTATGATCTCACCTCGAGTGCATAAGTATAAATGTACTTCACAAAGTAAACGTGTGCATGAAAGTTACTTAGCCTTGACCTAAACAAGTAAGTTGTATCAATTAACCGGTTACGACACAAGGTCGGGCGAAATGTGTTCAATTAGTTCTATGACTCGTTATGACTCGAATAGTATAGCATGTGAATCAGGTTGTCAAGTTTCATGCAAGAATCAAGTATAAAGGTACATTAGAATGATTGCATAAGTGTTTGGTTAAGTTTGACTAAAAGTCAAACTTGGTCAAAGTCAAAGTCAACAAAAAAGTTAACACGTTCGGGTCAGGTCGGGTCGGGTCCCGAACTATTTTCCTAAGCTTAAAAATCATATATGAGCATGTTGGCCAAGTTTCATGTCAATTGGGGGTGTGTAGCATAGCTAGAATTAAACAAAAACGGACATTTTTGGGTAGTCTGCCTCAGATGCGCCGCATCTTTGTCTGGTTCAGCAATTCTGGGGCTGTTTAACACTTAGACGAATCCAACTTCAAACAACCATAACTTATGAACCGTAAACATTCAAAACACGCATCTTATATCGTTGGAAAGGTATTTTGAAGAGGAATACAACTAAATACTTTTTATCAATCAAATTCATCATTTACAAAAACAAAAGCCTCGTCGAATGATCGTTAAATGTTCAAAATCAAAGTTTCAAGTTCATAAAATGCATTTCTTGACTCGGGAATCCAATCCACACATATGATATGCCGTTTCGAAGGTAATTAAACATACAATACAATTAAACACTTACTAACAAAATTTCATAGTGTTCAATGCATCAAAAGTTCATTTCAAAGTTCATCAAACCCTAATCAAAATCACGAATTCAATCATTTTGTAAATGAAGCTTTTCTAAATCAACCTACACATCAAAATGAAGCTAATGATGCTAGTAACACATTTAATACATGAACTTTAACATTAAAACAACATTTAATCATCCAAAATTTCAAGATTAAGCACACCCATTTCAAGTTCATGCTAGTTTATGCAAAACAACAAGATCGAGCAAATAATTCATATATTCATGCTAGACACGAGCCATAGACACTAACTAACACCATTTCAAGTCAAAAACACGAATTAGAGAAATATAGAGTTTTAGAAATGTTTCCCAAACGAGATGAAATTGGTACCAAAATGTAGAGGATGATGAGAGGATCACGAATATGTAATTTGTTTTTTATGTTTGCTTGCTTGAATTGATTTAGATGATGATTCTTTGAAGATGTTAAAAATGGGTTCTTGAACTAGAGA
This sequence comes from Rutidosis leptorrhynchoides, assembly GCF_046630445.1. Lineage (NCBI taxonomy): Eukaryota > Viridiplantae > Streptophyta > Magnoliopsida > Asterales > Asteraceae > Rutidosis > Rutidosis leptorrhynchoides. The sequence goes on along the minus strand of NC_092342.1, from coordinate 1,485,653 downwards.
GGAAAAAGAAGGAGGGAGGTGGAAGTATGAATGAATGGATGAGATGGGGTTGACCAGTTGACCTAGGTAACTAGTTTGGCCCCTTGGCAACTTCGGTCCCTCGAGTTTGAAAGCGGGTGAGTGAATTAACCGAATGAATATTATAAAAACGCTAGAGTAACCGGGAGATGTTATAACCAAATAACGGAAGTATTTAGAACGTTAGTCAATGAAAGATACGAATTTAGATAACGGAAGATATTATCTAAAAAAAAAAGGACGGGCGTTAAAATAATTTAACGGAAAAATGCGGGATGTTACAACTACTGGCTAATCATGGTAATAATATCATCTATCAAAGTAATAAAAGACATTATAACAAGATAGAGGAAAGATAAAAGTACCTGTATATTAATCGAGTTTTGAAAGTGCAAAAGTGACAACTCCGACTCTAGTACAATCTTCGGCGTTCGCCTCCGGGTACTTAATTTCCCGCTCGGAGGTGAGAAGGCCTCGAAAGACTATTCTCAAACTAGACTAGAAAACTAAACTAAATTTGAGAGTGAATTGAAGAGTGGAGAGTGTGTTGAAATGGAGACAAATGAGCTTTATTTATACTATATCCTGGCTGGCAGGCCGTCCATGGCAAGCCGTCCAATTTGATGGCAGGCCGTCCATTTTGGTGGCAGGCCGTCCAATTAGCCCTTTTAATTGTCGTTAGGTCGTCCATGTTGAAGGCAGCCCGTTTAATTAGCCCGTTTAACTGGCAGGCTGTTTTCAATCAGGCAGGCCGTCCACATAGTGTGGCAGGCCATTTTTTCTCATTCACTGGAAGGCTGTTTTTGAGTGTTTTCTGATATTTTTCCATTTTCCTTCTGGATTCTTAGTTTTAAGTCTGTTTTCGCTGATTCTTTTTGCATTGTCTTCGCAATTAGCAGTTGTACCAATCTAAACAAATAGATGCATATCTTGGCAATAAAGTTGATTACTTTATTAAATATGGGCCTGATATCGGGGGTAAAAATGTAATTTTTTAGCCGATATCAAAATATCCCACACTTAGGCTTTGGTTGTTCTCAAGCAAATTTCTCATTTTTAACTTCAAGAAATCTTCCAAAGTTTCCTTTTTAATCAACTAATCGGTTTGTTTTTTATTATAAGAGCGTAACATAAAATAATCGTTTTGTTAGGATTTGAAGCTATCTCTGCAAGCATGAGGGGAGGTTACATGACTTTTGGCTATCTCTCACGGGTCACTCATTCACACAAGTGTATGGGGTTCCCTATAGATCTAGAATTATGCTCGCTCATAGCCAGTCATATTTGTACCTTTCATCATAGGCTTGGTCGAGACTTAAATCCTTCGCGTGCTAGGTATGACGGCAGTGATACCCATATCTTCTAGCTCATTTGTCAAAAAAGGTTAATGAAGGTGTTTGGAGAGTGGAGTTTTGACTTTTGGTGGTGAAAAAGGTGAAAAGGGTATAATAGTCTTTTTAAAGACTTTATTGATATATTTAAAAAAAAAGGGATAGGTAGGAGTGCGACTAATTTTGTGAAGCACTTGAGTTCTTTTGAACTTCTTTCTAGGAGTTTCTCCTTTTGAATTAGGCTCTTGGAAGTCCAGCGATTTTCATTTTGAGTTTTATAAATCCTGCTCATTCCTTCAGAATTTTGAATCGAGATGTATCATATTTTTTTTTTTCAAATACCATCTCGAGGAGCTTCCGCTGGTAGTTTTCTTTCAAGATTTTTGCCATAATCTTTTCAGTGACTATTTTTGGAATTTCGTACGAGGTGATTTTCATTTTCTGGATAGAGTAGGTGGTGATGATAGATGATAAAGGGAAATGAATGAAGGGGTGTGAGTGGTTTCTTGACAAACGGCTAGTTCTTCTAGTGTATACATATATCAAACTTCGCTACTCGAAAATGTAGATCAGGAGCAAATTATGATTTCCAGCAAAAACATCGGCACACTCAATAGAAAATGGTGAAACATTAAAAATGAATGCTTTTCATGGTCTTATTTGGGTGCCTCACCATAATCAATTTAGGTCGAATACGCCAAGTCATGCAATGCTCTTTTGGAGAATCGGTTCGCCCTAACAAGATTCTTATTTCAGATAACCCTTACTTTTATTTACAAACGTTTTAGTTCTTCGAAAGTACTTTTTATCAAAGGCTTTCTTTTTGGTTAAAAATTTTGAAATTTGGATTAAAAACACAGAATCTTGATAACAAACTTAATACGATAAAACATTACATTGCTATCCCACACTTAGACGAACATTGTCCATAATGTTCCTACTGTGGAATCCCACACTTAGGGTTTTTAATAAAGATTGTTGGGAAACATTTATCATAGTGGTTATTTGGGAAGGAATCCCACACTTAGTGATAAGCAAGGATGCGATTTATTCGTCCAGAAAATAGAGCTAAGGCGGTAAAAACAAGAAACGAGTACCCTTTGTTGGCTGCTGAGAAAGAGGATTAAGAAGCTGGTTGACTTTGAAGAGGCAGAAGACTTCGGTAATCTCTCGGCCCTTGGTCTCTATTAGGCTCTTTATCATCTGCATTCCTTTATTGTCTTATATTCTACTTTATTCATGGGTTGCCTCCCAAGAAGCGCTTTTGTTTAACGTCATTGGTTCGACCAATACTTTGTCTACCATGGTAAAGTAGACAAATCCTCCTGAGGATGTCTCCGTTAAGCTGAGGGTGAACATATTTTGGCGGGTATATCCTGAGAAAGTGACGAACCAAAAAGTGGAGAAGGTCCAGATTATCTCGTGTCGATCTTTTGAAGGAGAGGTAGTGGGCAGTCATAGCTCTGGATAAGTCCTGAAGTCTGACGAGGATGTACTCCACAGCCCTACTGACGGTCTCATGTAAGTTAGTCATTGATGAGGTACTGGTGGTGATAGTTTCTCGTCTCGGATGCTCATGTCTGAGTTTCTCAAATAATGCTCGGAACTGTATCTTTATGATCTCAAAATCTTCAGAATGGGGATCTCCACAAAAACTGTTGACAGTTCAGCACATATTAGTTATCAGTCGGAGCTGGAAGGAGGTAAATAGCAATCCTGAGTCGAGAAGCAAGGTGGCTACTTTCTGGTAGATCTCACGGCATCCAGCTTTGAATGTGAAGCTCGGATGCGTTGACTCATTGAAGATACGTCTGAGCTCGGATGTCACAAATGTGGCAAGGTTAACTCTATCAGGATCCAAATGGGAGAAAGGATTATTACGAGGATCTTCTTCCATAATTACGGCTTCTAACTCTTTGATAATCAGATCAGTGTGGTGATCGACAGTAACATAGATCACAAGTCTATCTGGTGTGCTCTAGAAATCGTCTTGAGTTAAAAGAATGAAGAAGCTTCTAATGTCTTCGATCATCTGTGAATCGTAGTGAGAAGTCAGGCGTCCATTCGAAAGCTCCATGTTTCGACGGATAAGGGACAATAGCGATCTCTGAGTAGTGGAATAAGAAAGTGCTGATCCTTCCAAAGCGTTGTACACTTTGGTGTAGATGATCTTCTGATCTCGGCAAAACCTTGTCTCGTGCATGGTACGAACTACTGAATTGTGATCCCTTTCCCGTTCCTCTCGGCGAATATGATCATGAAGTGTAATGATAAAGTCCTGAAGTCTCTCTTCCAATAATGCCGTATCATCATTGTTTCTCTGCTTGTATCGGAAATACTCATCTTCGATAGCTTCATTCTGTTCCGTTAACCGAGTCGTCAATTCGATCGTTGAGTGTCAGATGGCTTCGAGAATGTCTTCAAAGAATTCATTATTATCATCGATGAATGATATCATTTCGGCATGGGTTGATATGATTAGAACTTCGAAAAGTTCTGAAGAAGAGTCCTGCTCCTCTTGAGCTGATACTGTCGGGAGAGAGCGAGTGTCGACCAGAATATCTAGGCATGGCTGATCATCCTCATCATCGTCTGAAGCTGAGTCGTAGGATGGGATCTCAACTGAAGTGGTAGGCGAATGAGGTGTGTCTGTGTTCTGGTGTCTTGCTTCTCTGCTGATAGGATCAATCTTTATATCTTTGACATCGGTCGGCTCTTCATTTATTTTATGAAAATGAATCACCAGACCTTTGCTATGATCTTCCATCTCAAGTTGCATAATCTCTTCATGGTGCTCTTGAATAGCTGTTGAGCTGAGCGGGGCTATATCAGTCTCTTCCCCTATTTCTTCTATCTCCTCCTCAATTTCTTCTACTTTCATTTCCTCCTCGGATTCTTCCCCTTCCTCTATTTTTTCTTCGGGAACTTCTTCTTCCATATCAGGATCTTCAGACTGTGGCTAAGGTGGCGTAATGCTCATCTCTGTGTTGGTGGCTGATGGTAGAGATTCTTCATCGGAAGTGATCCGGCTACTAGAAATAGTAAACTCTCTTCATGTTCAAATAAATAGGTAGGTTGGTCAATTTGGAACGTAACGCACTCCCCATGTGATCGTAAGAATAAGGTTTGATTGTAAACGTCGATGACTGTACTAGCTGTATTCATGAATGGTCATCCTAAGACGATAGGGGCATCAAGGTCTTCCTTGATGTCCATCACTACGAAATCCATATGATACAAGAATCGGTCGACTATTACCAAGACGTTCTCAACTATGCCTTTGGGATAATGAATTGTATGATCAGCAAGTTGGATCGTCACTTTGGTTGGTAACAAGTCTCCTAGCTCTAATCTCTTAAAAAGAGAGTAAGGCATAAGATTAATGCTTGCTTCTAAATCAGCCAAAGTGTGAATAGTTCCAGATTGGTAGATAAAATACGGGAATGTGAATCTCCTCGTATCTCCTAATTTCGTGGGTAGAGAGTCTCTAAGTAATGCTGTGCATTCTTTGCTCAGTGAAATTTTGTTGGAATTCGGCATCCGCTCCTTTGTAGAGAGAAGTCTTCGTATGTATCTATTCTGGTTAGGAAATATGGACATAGAGTCCAAGAATTTTCCTTCAAGCTTGAAGGTGCCAAGCTTTTCAGGCTTTTCCTTTAGTCTTCCATGATATGGTACACAAACTGGATTCGGTTTGGGCAGCTGCTGAGTGTTGACATTCTTATTCTTTAACCTTGCTGACCGCCTCCGAGGTGCAGGTACTTCCTTCGGTAGGATAGAATCCATTTGTTTAGCGTCCTCTATGTGGGGGTGATGCGTGCGATACAATACATCTTTTACCCTCTAAATTTATATTTGACTTAAACACTATAATCAAGCACACAAAACTAACGAGCACTTAGAACCCGGTTGTTACAGCACTTTAATGCAAGTATTCTTATCAAGTTCGTCCCAAGGGAAGCGATGTAAGTCAGATATTTGAAACTAATAATTGTCCTAAGGTTTGTTTGATTGGGGGTATTGATTGATATTAACTAGCAACTAAAACTTGTGCAATTAAACAAACCTAAATTAACAATTAAACAATAAGTGAGAAACAAGTAGCAAAGTATGTAAGATTTAAATCAATTAACTAAGACGTGCTCACTTATCCAATCCTCTCTACGCTTGGCTTGCCCCGTTGCCTATGTTGTTATCTCATAAGTTGTTGAACTATTAAATGTTAGAATCACTTCTAAACCTCAAATCAAATGATACTCCACGAATTCACATAAGCTTTGTATCCTAAGATCGAGTTAAGCATAATTTGGTTATTAAGATTGAGCTTGAGTTAAAATCACTTAAAACTCCCAACTATCGAAATCACTTAAGATAATCGGCACTACTATGTTGACTAAAGGCCAATTGAAAACTAACCTAGATCAAGAACACAATCACTTGTAATTCCCTAGCTAGTTGTCTAGATCACCTAAGGTGTTGAAGCACACATTGATTCACTTCTTAAATCACTAAGAGAGCTACTCAACATATGTAATCAAAGTCGAGCCTAAAACAAACTCATAGCAATGGTTCTTTAGCCAACTCAATAATACTTGATCATGTAATTCATTCAAACAACAATATTCAATGGATTTGGGGCAAACACTAGTATTAGAGATTCATAGATAAGCAAACACAAGAGATTTAGCCAATCATGGCTAAAACCAAACTAATAATAAGCATAGAAATGTAAATCATCATCATAGTCAAGCTATTACAAGTAATCAAAGCAAAGTATGTAGAGTAAGTAAAGATTACAACTAATTAGTGCAAAATATATAAAGCAAAGTAAAGATTACAACCCAAAATTTAAAGAAGATGAAGATCTAAGCTAAATGATGATGAATCTTGAGCAATATTCCTTCAATCCTCCCTTAATCTCCAATGGATGATGAAATTCGGGTTTGGTGTGTGAAATTCGGACCCTAGGTAGCTGCTCTCTAAGATGCCTCAGAAAAATGACTGATATCGGCTAAAAAGTCACGTTTTCACCCCGATATTAAGGCCCAAAAACAAGAAAGATTCAAACTTTGTCAGCAAAATACCCACTTCGTCGGTTAAAATTGAAGAACAAGTAATTACGAAGATGGTGCAAAAAGAATCAAGAGAATCGGAGCTAAAATGAAGATTCTAGAGCGAAAACGGTGAAAGTCAAGAAATCAAGTTACGATCCAGGGAATTTAGGCTGACCAGCAAGCCATACGGCCTACCATACAGCCTTCCAGTATGGAAACGGCCTGCCATATACGTGCCACCACACGAGCCACCAAATGGCCTACCTTGCATACGGCCTGCCAAATACGGCCTACCAAACGGCCTGCCAGGCGTATTTGGCAATTTTCAAGTCTATTTAAAGGGTCTTTGTCATTCATTCCAACACACACTTCAATTCACTTCTTTCTCCCTCTTGTACAATATTAGTCATACTTTCAAGGCCTTCTCACCTCCCAGCGAGAAATTAAGTACCCGGAGGAGAACGTTGAAGATTGTATTAGGAGCGGTCTGGAGTCTTGAAGTTGTCACTTTTGTATTCGGAACTCATTTAATCTACTGGTACTTCTATCCTTTATCTTATATAATGTTTTATGATATTATTGCCATGATTAGCGAGTAGTTATCTTTAGTGTATGCTATGATGTAAGCAGTTGTAATGCTGAAATAATATTATGATTTGTGTATGCTGTTGAAATGCTTTCTGATTATGCTTTAAACTCAATCGCTTTTATAACTAATAGAACGTAGTTATAGGCTCTGTTATTGGGAAGTCGCTAACCCCGATTCAAAGTACACTATCTGTGTCACCCCTTGGTAAGAGAAGTCTATCGGATACAACGTAAGATCGACCGAGGCACACCAGTTGTAGTAAGTCTATCGAGCTTTGGATTCCGACTGAGGACTCTTTCGTAGTGAAACATATGACTAGACCCCTAGTACATTTTCAGTCCTAGACCATGCTAGTGTAGTCACCAAGCATATAAACTTCGTACGTGCACACTGAAGCACAGCAGTTGTTGTAAGCTGTACCTTTGCTAAGTAAGGCCATGGAACACAATTAGTGTTGACCAGTACACTGCACCATAACGCGGTCTCAAGCATTGCACCCCTCTTGAGGGATTCTTAGTTAATTAAGGAACTATTTGTTTAGACACATAAAGGATTGGACCGTTAGGATAACCGAACGTGTTCATGGAAGTCAGACTTGACTTGGCCATGGTGTTCTTTATGGTTGAACTCTTTTTAAGGGCCTAACTATCTTTTACCAATCATTAACGAAAGCATTGAAACACATCACGTCCCTCGGATATGGTAAACCATGTATTCTATTATGCTTAAGAAAGTTTAGACCATTTTTGAATGTTAATACGTCACCCAACCGAGTCGCTCAATTGGATGAGCCGTCTGAACGTGTATGCCTGTAGTCAGACTGCACGGGCGTCGGGGGTAAGGGACGTTGCTGTCTATTCAGAATCTTCAAGCCTAAAGCAGTACCTAGTGACATGTCTTATGACAGGGGCGTTTAGGACCAGTGTAATGATTACAAGGCCTCTGCCTATTCATGAGCCAGCATTCCATAATCTCGGCAGAATAACTGATGAAATCATAGTATGCACTTACTTTGACCTTATCTGAATTACAAATTTTATCGCATTTACTTTATCTATCTCATAAATTAGAAAATCCCAAAATAAATATTCACTACTCCCTAACTATCTTAGGCTACAATATAGGTTCGATGCTACTGATATCTCAAAAATACGACTCTAGGTCATACTTCCCTTACTTATAAGGAGTAGTAAGATTTAGGCCCCGCTAAATATAAATTTAAAACTATACCCTCTCCCACGAGTGGCTGATCCTGGCGAGCCGCAGCCTAACGACACCGCGCAAATAAAAACCGTCCGTTTCGGCCATATCAGGAGATACTACCTAGTTTTTGGCGCCGTTGCCGGGGAACTGGTATCAGGCATTACTGTTTTCAATCAAACTTATTCGCAAGCATTTAGTGGTGTCTAAGAAAGACAATTATACACGGACTTGGTTATTGGATTTAAAGGATCCTGCCTCTCTGTAATCGGCCTGGCCACTTGGTTTGTTGAATAGTTTGTGCGGAGCTTTGTTACCAAAATACCAGGGAATCAGTAGCCAGAACCAAAAACATATTCCAACATAGGATAGCTAGTTAATTAGATTAGATTACTTTAGATTACTCTAGATTACCTTAGATTGCCTTAGATTACCTTAGAATTAGATTAGTTTAGTTTAGCTTATTATAATTTAGCTTATTTGCGAAAATTAAAAACAAAAAGGCATACCTAGTGTATGACCCAAACCCGATCTAGACCAGGGCCGTTGTTATTCGTACCTGATCCAGACGCAATAATCTCTAAAGCACGTAAGGAAGCACGAATCAGAAACCAAATGGCGTTACGCGTTACTTTAGCAGAAAACACGAAACCCTCGATTGAAGGTCGAGGAGGACCAATCAGATTCCCAGAGATTCAAGGACACTCGTTCGAGTTAAAACATCACATCATCCAGCTCATTCAAAATAGCTGTCAGTTTCATGGATTACCGAATGACGATCCTAATTCTCACCTTGATAAATTCATATCTCTTTCGAACTCCTACAAACAGCCAGGGATAGGACAAGATATAGTCTGGCTATACTTGTTCCCTTATTCTCTCACTCATCATGCTCAAACTTGGTTTGAAGGACTGGAAAAAGATTCCATCACGTCATGGACGGAGATGGCGACTAAATTCCTAACCAAATATTTCCCTCCTTTTAAACAAACCAAACTGAAGAATGACATCATTAACTTCAAACAAAGTTATGATGAATCTCTTTACACTGCATGGGAGCGTTTCAAAACCCTGCTGAAGAAGTGCCCTAATCACCAGTTAGAACGGTCAGCCCAAATCTGTACCTTCTACAATGGTCTTACGGTAAATCTTAAGACGACGATCGATGCAGCAGCTCAAGGGAATCTGATGAACCAAACCGCAGATGAAGCATGGGAATTGCTCGAGAACATGATGATGCATCATCATGACTGGAACAGTGGTGAAACAACTTCATCATCTACCCCACTCTCTGCACTTAACAATCAAACGGAGGCCATCAAATCCCTCACGGATAAGATGGAATCTCTTGCCAAGCAACTCGGAGAATTGAAGACGCAACCGCAGTAGGTTAACCAAGCTCAGGCTTGTGTTAATTGTACCAACCCGCAACCTACTGAAGACTATCAAGTTGAGTACGAAAACCCTGACGGTTCAGTCTGTTACGTTCAATACCCAGCTCATCCACCAAATCCCGGATTCAATCAACCACCAAGGGTTAATCAATTTCAGCGAAGCAATCAACCTTTCCGCTATCTCTATCCACCTTATCCAGCCCAACAATCTCAATTGACCTACGATCAACTACTTCCACTCACTGGTCCCCCAGTTGAGGAGAATTCCCTTACCACCCAGATTACAAAAGCAGCTAACCCCACTCTCAGAGCTGATGATCAGTTAACTCAGTTCATCCAAGGACAACAACAGTTAAATCTTAAATCAGAGAACTGCAACCAGACAAGATCAGACGGAGATACTAATGAGAAATCAATTGGCTCTGCTCAAAAGTTTGGAAATGCAGCTCGGACAGTTATCACAACTCCTTGAAACCCGACTGCTGGGAAGATTGCCAAGTAATACTATCCAGAATCCCCACATAGAAGAAGCAAAGCAAATGGATTCCGTAATCCCAGAGGAAGAACCACGGAGAACGTCAATAGGCTCAAGAACAAATCAACATATACTCAGAAGCTGACCCCTGAAACTCCAGTTCACTACAAGAAGAACCATCCAAGCTTGATTCCTTCAAACTAGATGGAAGATTCTTGGACACTATGTCTAAAGTTCCCAACCAGAAAAGATACATCTGAAGGCTTCTATCTACAAAGGAGAGGATACCAGACTCTAACAAAATTCCACTGAATGAAGAATGCTCTGCATTACTCAGAAACTCTCTACCACCTAAGCTAGGAGATACGGGTCGATTCAATTTTCCGTGTTCAATCTACCAATCTGGAACCATTCATGCGCTAGCAGATTTAGGAGCAAGTATCAACCTAATCCCCTACTCTCTCTACAAGAGATTAGAGTTAGGAGATTTGTCACCAACCAAAATGACAATCCAACTTGCCGATCATACAATTCGATATCCTAAGGGCATAGTTGAGAATGTCTTGGTGAAAGTCGACAAATTCTTGTATCCTACGGATTTCGTAGTAATGGATATTAAGGAAGACCTACATACCCCAATAGTGTTAGGAAGACCTTTCATGAATACGGCTAGGACTGTCATTGATGTATACAATCAAACCATGATCTTACGATCACATGAGGAGAGCGTCACCTTCAAAATTGACCGACCAACCGATCTTTCTGGGCAGGCAGAGATGTTTGCTATTTCCACTAGACGGATCACTTCCGATGACGAGTCACCACCAGCCGATGATATCGAAATGGGTGTCGAATCACAGTCTGTAAACGACCCAGAAATGGAAGAAGAGGATCCCAGCGAAGAAATAGAGCAAAAAGGAGGAATCTGAAGAGGAAGAGGAAATGGAAGACATAAAAGAAACTGCGACAACACCCGTTCCAAGCACTGAGCGTCATGAAGAAATAATGAGGCTTGAAATGGCATATCACAGTTTAATCATTCGCTTCAAAAAGAAGAACGACAAGGCTGAAGTTAAGGATATAGAAATTGATCCTGTAAGTATCAAAGTGGAGAATCAGAATACTGAAGAAACCCGTTCATCAGACGCATCCTCATAGGAACCGGATACCGATGATGACGAGGAAGAGCATCACGAAGACATTCTGACTAACCCCCACTTTCCAACCGAAGTAGATCAAGGGGAGCCGGACTCTTCTTCAGATCAAATTCCGATTATATCCACACATGCAGACATGATTACCTTCATCAATGATACCGATGAATTTGAAGACATTCTCGAAGCCATCCGAAAGTCAACCATTGATTTTTCGCTATGCTTAACAGAACGAATCATGGCTATCAGAGAAGAGCACCACCTCTATCTCCGAAGAGAAGATAATGATGTTGAAATCCTAGAAGAACGCATTCAAGACTTTATCAATTCTCTTCACGATCATATCTATCACGAAGAAAGGCAACGAGAGCATAATTCAGTGGTTCGCACTATTCTCGAGACAAGATTCTGTCGAGATCAGAAGATCATTTACTCTAAGGTTTATAATGCCTTAGCCGGATCTGCACTTATGTTCTCACAAAACGAACGAGCACTACTGATTCTCATCCGGAAGCATATGGATCTTTCCACCGGCCGCCCGACTTATCACTCTGATTTGCAAATGATCGAGGATATTCACAGTCTTTTCACTCTTCTGGATAGAGATAACTTCGAAAGCACACCAGACAGACTAGTGATTTACGTAACAATTGATCACCACGCTGATCTGATTATCAAAGAGTTATAAGACGCTGTTATGGAGGAAGCAAGACGAAACAATCCGTTCTCTCATATTGAACCAGATCGAGTCAACATTGCCACCTATGTTACGAAGCAGCTATCACGTATCTTCCACGAATCCACAGATCCTAGTTTCATATTTAAAGCTGGATGTCGGGAGATATACTCAAAGACGGTGAAATTGATACTCAGATCAGGATTGCTGTTCACTTCTTTCCAGCTTCGTCTCTTAACTAATCTGTGCAAAGCTACAGACTCTTACTGTGGAGATCACCGTTCCGAAGGCTTCGAGATTCTAAAGATACAGTTTCTTACATTGTTTGAAGACCTCCGAAATGAGCATCCAGTCAAAGAAATCATCAACACCAGCACTGCGACCATGATTGACATTCATGGGTCAACCAGTAGAGCTGTGGATCATATTCTCATCGGACTTCAAGACTTATCAAGAGCAGAAACTGCGCACTACTTATCGTTCAGAAGATCTTCAAGAGAATTACCGGCCTTGTTACCACTATTGGTCTGACACTTTCTCAGGACTTATCCACCAAGACTCACATTCCCTCAAGAAGACCAAGATCACAACCATCAACGAGGAATGTTTTTTTTTTTTGAAGAATCACTACGGTCGAGCCAATGACCTTAAACAAAAGCGCTTCTCGGGAGGCAACCCGTGTAATAAAGTAGAGTAGAAGAATAAAGGATGACAAGTGAGCCGATAAAGAAGCAAGGAAGCCAGCCGCATCTGCTAGGGGTATTTCTTTCTTTTCGCTACTAGCTCAAGATTCAAACCATACCGCATCCTAGCTTATCACTAAGTGTGGGATAACACCCAATCAAAACACTAGACAAACAATCCCAAATCTTCAACTAAAAATCCTAAGTGTGGGATACACTAGGAACATTGAGGACAATGTTCGTCTAAGTGTGGGATGTTGGTATCTTTTTATGCTATATCATAATAACCCATTACGAAGATTCCAAGTCCTTAAGCTAAATTTCAAAATTTTTACAAAAGAAACCCTTTTCGAAAAAGTATTTTTGAAAACCTAAAATGTTTGTCAATAAAATAAGGCTTAAGTAAGGTGGAAATCTTGTTAGATTGAAATCTCTAATAGAGCATTGCATGACTAAGGCATTATCGACCTATATTGATTATGGTGAGGCACCCCAAATAAGACCAGCATTCATCTTTAATGCTTCACTATTTTCCATTGAGAGTGCCGATGACTGTGCTCAGAATCAGAACTTGCTTTAGATCTACATCTCCAAGCAGCAAAGCGTGGTTCGGTTGTAATCAAAATAGCTACCCATTTGTCAAACATAAGCCTTCCACACCTCCACTACTTCTACTCCACCACCACATCCATATCACCTTTACTATTTCTCAGAAAACCCAGAAAATGAGATTCCTTCCGAAAACCCAATGTTATAAACCTCTCAAGTATCATGGCAAAGGTCTTGAAAAAGTTTACCGGCAAAAAGTTTCTCTAGATGAAGTCTTCAAAAAAAAAATGATGAAGGAGCAGAACTAAATAAGAGAAATACCGAAGAGAACTCGACCGAAAATGATTATCAAATGAAGAAAAGTTCAAAAGTGCTTCTCAAAATATTTCAGCACTCCTATCTATCCGAATAAAAGTCTGTATAAAGAATACATTACCCTTTTATCTCACCCTTCAAAAACAACTTCACTACCACTCCAAAATTCCTTCTCCATCATTGACAAATAACCCATAAAGCTGAGATTACTACCGTTCTCGCGTTAGCAGCAAGGATTTAAGTCTTTATCAAGCCTATGACGATGGGTGCAGCATGACTGGCTATGAGTGTATTCATTTCTTAGATCTATAGGGAACCCTCAATACTTGAGTGATTTGAGTGACCCGTGAAAGCTAGCCTATGTCATGTAACCTCCTCGCATGCTTGCAGAGATAATTTCAGTCCTAACATAGATGACTCACCTTATCTTTTTGCTCTTATAATAAAAGTAAACCGCTTAGGCTATTAGAAAAGAAACGCCGAAAAGATTCTTTAAAATGAGAGTTTGCTTGAGGACAAGCAAAGTCTAAGTGTGGGATATTTGATATCGGTAAAAAAGTCACGTTTTCACCCCGATATTAAGGCCCAAAAATAAGAAAGATTCGAACTTTGTTGGAAAAATACCCACTTCGTCGGTTAGAATTGAAGAACAAGTGATTACAAAGACGGTGCAAAAAGAATCAAGAGAATCGGAGCTAAAACGAAGATTCTAGAGCGAAAATGGTGAAAGACAAGAAATCAAGTTATGATCTAGGGAATTCAGGCTGACCAGCAAGCCATACGGCCTACCATACAGCCTGCCAGTATGGAAATGGCCTGCCATATACGTGACACCACACGAGCCACCAAACGACCTGCCTTGCATACGTCTTGCCAAATACGGCCTGCCAAACGGCCTGCCAGGCGTATTTGGCAATTTTCAAGTCTATTTAAAAGGTCTTTGTCATTCATTCCAACACACACTTCAATTCACTTCTTTCTCCCTCTTGTACATTATTAGTCATACTTTCAAGGCCTTCTTACCTCCGAGTGGGAAATTAAGTACCCGTAGGCGAACGCTGAAGATTGTATTAGGAGCGGTCTGGAGTCTTGAAGTTGTCACTTTTGTATTCGGAACTCGTTTAATCTACTGGTACTTCTATCCTTTATCTTATATAATGTTTTAATATTATTGCCATGATTAGCGAGTAGTTATCTTTAGTGTATGCTATGATGTAAGCATTTGTAATGCCGAAATAATATTATGGTTTGTGTATGCTGTTGAAATGCTTTCCGATTATGCTTTAAACTCAATCGCTTTTCCAACTAATAGAACGTAGTTATAGGCTCTGTTATTGGGAAGTCGCGAACCCCGATTCAGAGTACACTATCTATGTCACCCCTTGGTAAGAGAAGTCTATCGGATACAACGTAAGATCGACCGAGGCACACCGGTTGTAGTAAGTCTATCGAGCTTTGGATTCCGACTGAGGACTCTTTCGTAGTGAAACATCTGACTAGATCCCTAGTACATTGTCGGTCCTAGACCATGCTAGTGTAGTCACCAAGCATATAAACTTCGTACGTGCATGCTGAAGCACATCGGTTGTTATAAGCTGCACCTCTGCTAAGTAAGGCCATGGAACACGGTTAGTGTTGACCAGTACACTGCACCATAATGCGGTCTCAAGCATTGCACCCCGCTTGAGGGATTCTTAGTTAATTAAGGAACTGTTTGTTTATACACATAAAGGACTGGACCGTTAGGATAACCGAACGTGTTCATGGAAGTCAGACTTGACTTGGCCATGGTGTTCTTTATGGTTGAACTCTTTTTAAGGGCCTAACTATCTTTTACCAATCATTAACGAAATCATTGAAACACATCACGTCTCTCGGATATGATAAACCATGTATTCTATTATGCTTAAGAAAGTTTAGACCATTTTGGAATGTTAATACGTCACCCAACCGAGTCGCTCAATTGGATGAGCCGTCTGAATGTGTATGCCTATAGTCAGACTGCACGGGCGTCGGGGGTAAGGGACGTTGCTGTCTATTCAGAATCTTCAAGCCTAAAGCAGTACCTAGTGACATGTCTTATGACAGGGGCGTTTAGGACCAGTGTAATGAATACAAGGCCTCTACCTATTCATGAGCCAGCATTCCATAATCTTAGCAGAATAACTGATGAAGTCATAGTATGCACTTACTTTAACCTTATCTGAATTACAAATTTTATCGCATTTACTTTATCTGTCTCATAAATTAGAAAATCCCAAAATAAATATTCATTACTCCCTAACTATCTTAGGCTACAATATAGGTTCGATGCTACTGATATCTCAAAAATACGACTCTAGGTCATACTTCCCTTACTTATAAGGACTAGTAAGATTTAGGCCCCGCTAAATATAAATTTAAAACTGTACCCTCTTCCACGAGTGGCTGATCCTGGCGAGCCGCGGCCTAACGACACTGCGCAAATAAAAACCGTCCGTTTCGGCCATATCAATGACCTAATCTCGTTCCTTTTATAGTGCTGAAAATCTGGGCTAAAACAGCGTCAGGAGCGCCGCTTTTAATTCAGGAGCGGCGCTTTAGCTTGGTAAGGAGCGGCGCTTTTGACTTTAGAACGCCGTTTTTGGCATTGAACAGGGGTGACGCTTTTGTTGAGGAGCGACGCTTTTGGCTGATCAAGAATGGTGCTTTTGCTATGAAGAACGGTGCTTCTGCTCACTGCTAGAAAATGGAGACAAATCGTGCATAATATCGCCGCTTTTCCTTCTGGAGCGGCGCTTTTGGGCCTTCAGGAGCGGCGCTCCTATACAGGAGTGGCGCTTTTTGAGTTGTTACCAGCACTTGTCATTTTCTTAGCCAATTTTGCCCAAGATCTGATCAATTTTACACCAAATCAACTCCTTAGTCCATTATTTACCAATTAGCTCAATAACACACTAAATAGGCTCCGAGATAGTCAAAAACCGAGCAAAGTGAGGTAGATATCGCGAAGTAAACATATATAAATGGAGCGATATCAGGGGGTTTTGGACGGTATTACTAGGCAATCTTCCTTGTGGCCTAGTCTCAAGTTGTTGTGATAATTGTCTGAGCTACAAATCTAGACTATTCAGTAGTGCGAATTGATTTTTCATGAGTGCCTCCATCTGATCTTGTCTAGATGCAGTTCTCTGATTCAGCTGGTGATGTCCTTGAATGAACTGGTTCAACTAATCTTCAGTACACAAGTTAGTTGCTTTCGTAATCTGGTTAGCAGGAAGGTTTTCTTCGGGTGCTGGTCCAATAATAGGTAATGGTTGATCGTATGTTAATTGCTGTTGAGGGTAAGGTGGTTGTCGGAAACAAGGTTGGAATGGTTGATTGTTCCTTTGAAACTGGTTATTCCTGGTTTGGTTATATCCAGGGTTTTGCGAACGAGCAGGGTATTGGACGTAATAGACTGGTCCATCAGGGTTATCGTTCTTAACTTGGTAATCTTCAATAGGTTGCGGGTTGGTACTGTTCGTACAGGACAGAGCCTGATTAACCTGTGCGGTTGCGTCTTCTATTCTCCGAGTTGTTTGGCTAGAGATTCCATCTTATCCGTGAGAGATTTAATGGCCTCTGTTTTATTGTTAAGTGCGGAGAGAGGTGCAGATGATAAAAGGCTTTCACCACTGTTCCAGTCATGATGATACATTGTCATATTTTCGAGCAATTCCCATGCTTCCTCTACTGTTTGATTCATCAGATTCTCTTGATCTGCTGCATCGATCGTCGTCGTATGATTTATCGTAAGACCATTGTAGAAGGTGCAGATTTGGCCTGACTTTTCCAACTGGTGGTTCGTGCATTTCTTCAGTAAGGTTTTGAATTGCTCCCATGCGGTGTACAAAGATTCATCATAACTTTGATGAAAGTTAATGATGTCATTTTTAAGCTTGGTTTATTTGGATGGAGGAAAATATTTAGTTAGGAATTTAATAGCCATTTTCGTCCATGTGGTGATGGAATCGTTCTCCAGTCCTTCAAACCACGTCTGCGCATGATGAGTGAGAGAATAGGGGAACACGTATAGCCGGACTATATCTTGACCCACTCCTTGCTGCTTGTAGGAGTTCGAAATAGAGATAAATTTATCAAGGTGAGAGTTAGGATCATCGTTCGACAATCCATGAAATTGACAGCTGTTTTGGATAAGCTGCACAATGTGATGTTTTAACTCGAATGAGTGACCTTGGATCCTTGGATATCTGATCGGTCCTTCTCGACCTTCAATCGAGGGTTTGGTATTATCCGCAAGGGTGACTCATAGCGCCATTAGATTGAGCTCTCTGAGTCTTCTCTCCTTACGTGCTTTAGATATAATAGATTCCGGATCAGGTGTAGATAGCAACGGTCCTGCTCTGGATCGAGTGTGGGTCATACACTAGGTATGCCGTAAATTTTAGATAGAAAATCCAAAAAGGATTCTAGAAAGGTCCAATTTTATCTAAGCTAGTCCTAAGGTTATTCTATAGTCCTAAAGTTAATATAAGGCAATCTAATCTAAGCTGCAGTTAGTTCTATAGGTATTCCTAAACCAATATAAGCTAAGCTAGGGTTAGTTATTTTTGGCGGGTTTAATTTTTGGTTCTTGTTGCAGATTCCCCTGCTATTTCGACAACAGAGTTTCGCATAACCGTATTTATCAGACCACGTGGCCAGGCCGACTTACGGAGAGGCAGGATTCTTTTGGTTCCAATATAATTGGAGACTGTTCGGAAAAATCCAACAACCGAGTCAGTGTATAATAGTCTTTCTTACACACTACTCAAAATCTTAAAACATAATTGGTTGAAACAGTATTATCTGATAACAGTGATCCCCGGTAGCGGTGCCAAAAACTAGGTTCCCTACTGATGTGGCCAAAACGTACGGTTATGTTTTAGTGTGCAGTGTCGTCGGGCTGCACGGCCGTCGGTCGAGGTCTCCCAGCAGGGATGTACCCGTGTTTTAAATTTATACGGTCGGGGCCTAAATCTACTACTCCTTAGGGTGAGTAAGGGAAGTATGACCTAGGGTCATTTTTAAAGAAGTCTACAGAATCGAACCTAAAACTTGACAAACATAATTAACAAGGAGTAGTTGTGTTTCTATTTTGGGTTTTCTAATTTTCTAAAGGATAAAGTAAATACAATTAGGTAAAATTTGTATTTCATATAAGGTTAAAGATGTACATACTATGATTTCGCTAGTTACTTTGCTGAGTTGTGTAATGACGGCTCATGAATAGTTGATAACCCTTTACCCGTTATGTTGGTCCTACCGCCCCTGTCAGAGGACTGACATGTCACTGGGCATAATGTATGCGATAGCCTTGAAGATTCTGAATGAGCAGCAACGCCTCTTCCCTCGATGCCAGAGTAACACAACTACTTGTTAACACTAGACGGCGCTTTTATTATGAGCGACCCGATAAGGCAGCGTATTAATCTATCCACTTGGCCCAAACTTTCTTAAACATAAGCTAAAGTAGAGGGTATCCCTTATCCGAGAGACATGATACGTTTCCGATGCTTTCGTTAACGATTGGTTTATGAAGATCAGTTAGGTTCTTATTTAAAAGAAATCAACCATAAATGAACGGCATGGCCAGACAATAGTTTATCATGTGAACGTTCGGTTATCCTAATGGTTCCAATCCTTTATGGGTTCAAACAAATAGTTCATATTACTAAAGAATCTCTCAGACGGAGTGCAATGTCTGAGACCGCATTATAGTGTAATGTAATCTTCAACAGTGAGGTCGTTTCCATGGCCATACATAGTAGAGGTATAGTACTACAACTTTTGTGCCTCCTCGATACACGTACTATGTTTACATGCGTAGTAACTACTCTAGCATAGCCTGAGGCCGGCCTTGTGCTCCTAGTATCAATTAGGGTTTCCATTACGAAAGAACCTTTGTTGGAATCCGTAGGGTAGGTTGCCTTACTACAACTGTTGTGCCTCTGACAAATGCCCTATGTATCCGGCAGAAGTGTCTTACCAAGGGGTGACACAGATAGTGTACTCTGAATCGGGGTTCGCGACTTCCTAATCACAAAGCCGATAACCACGTTCTATTAGTCGAAAAAGTGATTGAGTTTAATCATAATCAGAAAGCATCTCATTACACAATTTCATATTCAGATAGCATAACAACTACATCACAGCATGCACAAAATATAACTACTCACTAATCATGGCAATAATATCATCTATCAAAGTAATAAAAGACATTATAACAAGATAGAGGAAAGATAAAAGTACCAGTATATTAATCGAGTTCCGAAAGTACAAAAGTTACAACTCCGACTCTAGACAGCTTCTTAGTACAGTATTCGACGTTTGCCTCCGGGTACTTAATTTCCCGCTCGGAGGTGAGAAGGTCTCGAATGACTATTCTTGAACTAGACTAGAAAACTGAACTAAATTTGAGAGTGAATTGAAGAGTGAAGAGTGGAGAGTGTGTTGAAATGGAGACAAATGAGATTTATTTATACTAGATCCTGGCCTGGCAGGCTGTCCATGGCAGGCCGTCCAATTTGATGGCAGGCGGACCATTTTGGTGGCAGACCGTCCAATTAGCCCGTTTAATCGCTGTTGGTCCGTCCATGTTGAAGGCAGCCCGTTTAACTGGCAGACCGTTTTCAATCAGGTAGGCCGTCCACATAGTGTGGCAGGCCATTTTTTCTCCTTCACTGGCAGGCCGTTTTTTGAGTGTTTTATGATATTTTGCCGTTTTCGCTCTAAATTCTTCGTTTTAAGTCCGTTTTCACTGATTCCTTTTGCATTGCCTTCGTAATTACCAATCGTACCAATTTAAGCAAATAGATGCACATCTTGGCAATAAAGTTATTTACTTTATTAAATATGAGCCTGATATCGGGGTAAAAAAGTGACTTTTTAGCCGATATTAGTGGGTCTCTCCTATAGCTTACAAATAAGATCTGATGGTATTTTAGAAATAAGATGTCATGGGTATGCTTTCTCTTAGCTAAAATCAAGAGAGCATTCTCATTTATGTTGGCATAATTGGTTGTCAAACCATTTGGTTTTTGGGCCGGGTCAAATGGAATAAACGAAATCATGTCCAAAAATGGACCGTTTCTAGTCATCATTATCAATATAATCTTTCTTTCTCCAGGCTGTTCCCAGTTGCTTCCACACTTTTTGTTTGTTAACTCCGAAATTCCCTTTGAATCCCTCCCTCCCTGTTTCATTACTATATACTCACATCGATTATTGGGAGGTTAATTTTGTAATTTCCTAATCTCTACCTGTGTCAACTAACCGCAAGAAGAGTAGTATATCTACTCTTCTCATATCTCATATTCAATTTGAATTGTAAACAACTCAGCTTGCATAACCCTAGAAAATTGAATTTGAATCTCAATTAATTTATTTATGAGACAATAATAATGGGGGATTTCAATCTAGCCCTTGTGATTGTAGCTATTGTTGTATGTGTATTAGTCTTTGTCTTCAACTTATACCTCCTTGTCAATTACCAGCATCCATATGACAAAAATCAGGCATATTTCCCCAAATTCGTCATCGTTTTGGGACTCTCAGTTGCTGCTATTTCCATACTTATGCGTCATGCCGATGTAGCTAATCGGCAGGCTTGTCAGCACGCTATATCTAACGGTGCTTGTAATCCCACATTACTGATAAAGGATCTATGGCTTGTTATTTATATCATTGATGCTATCGTTGTATTCTTCGTTATTCCTTTTGCTATGTTTTACTACGAAGGCGACCAAGACAAGTAACTATTTTCCTTTTTATATCATTAATGAAATTGATTGATTCATATTCGGCCTGCTGATAATCAGTCAATCAAATAATAATATTAGAATTCTTAAAAATTATGTATGTCTGTTTGCTTTCTGCGTCTAGGACTGTTGGCAAGAGGATTAAAAGTGCACTGATATGGGTGGTAGCTACAGCCATTGTTTGTGGTTTGGTGGTTGGTATTTTATACGGTTAGTGTCCACTTATATGGGTGGTAACTACAGCAAGTATATTGTTGGTGTTATATATTCTGATAGGATCGGAAGCTTGTAAATAGCTCATGTTTGTACTCTTATTTGATGCTTAATGATAGTTGCATCTATTTCATGTGTTAGGTGTTATTGGAAAAGTTGATTACTGATATGGCTAAAACGGACAGTTTTATTCGTGCGGTGTCGTTAGGTCGTAAAATGTCAGAATCAGTTACCAAGAGGGAGTAATGGTTTTATTATTTATATTTAGCTGGGTTTCCTAGCTATAATTCACCTACTTTTCTTCCTTTTAACGAGTAAGTGGTAAATATAACTTAGGTTCTTATTTTTGTATGTTTGCTCAGTAATGTGAGACAAAAGTGCCTAGATAGTTAACCCTAGTGACAAGTGGTGATAGATTAAACTTAACTAAGGTAATGTAAACTATAAAGATAAAAAGGGATAGGTATGAAGAATAGGATACTGATGGAAGGTTGTTGAAAGAGTTTAACTTCCTAGAATGAACACTAAACCTCAATCAATTGGGCTATGAACCTAGTCGATCTGTCACTAAGAGTTTAGGCTTTGAAGGTTCTGGCTAAGACGAATATCCCTACTCCCAACGTTAACCTAAAAGGGTTTAAACGACCTTATGGATAGAATCCTAGGTACATGAATAAAGTGGGATATCCTTAAAGGAAAGTCTCAGCTTTTTTTAATCCTAGTTAGTTTAACTACAGTAACATTCCTCCACTTAACACTAAGCTATGCCTTAACATTAACAAATGTGCAATCTTATATATCCTAAGGTACTGCTAATTGGATTAGAGATCTCTCCTTTGCGATCACTTACTCAACCCCGGATCATCTTACAACATCTCAAGAACGTTGCTTCTGACGCGAATCATGCTTTTAAGTAAGCCAGTGTTCACTGAACTCTATATTGCCTACTCTAATCACAACCTAAATGGGCAGCTCTTCATTGACGGATAAATCGTTAACCGTACGTAGGTACTATATCCCTATTGTGAGGTTAAACACACATAACTACTTACCTTGTATCCTAGGGTTGATCAGGTCCCAATACTAGGTTATAGCCACATGAGTAAATGGAAAGGGTGGTCCGTAAATTAGACTTCTAAACCGTCAAGGTTTCAGCATAACAATATCATAAGTTTCAGATAAGATATTCAACATATAATAAACATTCACATGAATAGATAAGCATGCAATATGAAAGCAACTTAAAGTAACAAAATAACTTTATTAGATTAAGGAAGGCGTTCACCGTTTACAGACGAGATCTGGACCATTGCAAGTGCTGACATCCTCTAGACCGCTCCTAGTACAATCTTCGGCGTTCGCCTCCGGGTACTTAATTTTCCGCTCGGAGGTGAGAAGGCCTTGAAAGCTTTAGTGAGAGAAAGTGTATTGTAGTGAGAGAGTGAAAAGAGGTGTGTGTAAAAATGTATGCAAAAAGCTCCTTAAATAGGCAAAATTTTCCTGGCATACAGCTGACAAGCCGTATGGCAGGCCGTATGTCTAGGCCGTATTCCAGGGCAAGCCGTTTTGTGTGCCCGGATGGTGGCAGGCCGTTTCCCATAGTGGCAGGCCATATGGCAAGCCGTATCGCCTGCCCTGGTCTGCTGTTTTGCTGGATCGCAACTTGATTTCTGGGGTCGTAACTTGTCTTTCACCGTTTTCGCTCTAGAATCATCGTTTTAGCTCCGATTTACTTGATTCTTTTTGCATCACCTTTGTAATCGCTTAATCTACAAAATTAACCAAAAAATGATTATTTTGCCGACAAAGCTTGGAACTTTATTATTTTTGGGTCCTAATATCAAGGTAAAAATGTGACTTTTTAGCCGATATCAATTACATTAGATCAACAATAATGGCATTCCCAAGTACATTCCAATTTTCTAGTGATCAACCGTGTGTCAATAACGGTGCTAGCGAAAATGTATGATCTTCCTAATTTTTTTGTTAGTACTTTTTTGCTTGTTATAATAGTATAGTATCATCATATTTATATTATATATCAAATATATAGTTCTTATACACATTTTTAATGATGAAAGTGCTCTGCCTATGATGCTAGTCCTTCACTAGTGACAACGTGGAACATGCGTGCAACTTTCCCAGAATATGTTGTTACTCTTGCCACAATTGTTGGCTCTGTGCTTTTCTCTTTAAGTTCATTTTTGGACTTTTGATTGCAAGTGTTTTTCTTGTATTCAGCATAATCATAAAGCTTTTCCATGAAAAACCTAGATATTTGGTGTTGGCATCGTTTGCCTTCCTTTGGGACTTATACTTTCATTCATAAGGAGGTCATAGGTAGTGATTACTAGATCACAATATATCAAGGTAGTCCCTTGGTTCTTTTGTTAAAACAATCATATCGTCTTGCGGATTAGTTGAGTTAAGTTGAATGTTTTGTCGTTTAGGTTGCAACAAGCTAGAGAACTGAAGAAGGCTGCTGATGCACTTCGTCATGAAGAAAAAAGTGGCACTAAAGGAAGGAAATAGCGTAAAAACATGAAAGCCTTGGAAAAGGTATGCCTTTATAAAATCTATGGTTACCTTTACAATTAGTTGCGTTGTTGGTGTCACATTATTATTTACTTTTCCATTATACATGAGTACTTTTTCCTTCACAAAAATATTTCAAATGTGGACCTATGGATAGGAAGTCAAAGATGGATAAGATCATAAGAGTGCCTATACGATACTGTGAGCTTGTCATGGGGAGGCAGTTGATTTGTCAATAATTGATGCATATAAGTAAGGTAGTATAATTGTTAATCGCAGATTAATCGGCTAGAACTTTGTAGGGATTAATTGGCCATATCGGGAATTTATTATATTGAACTATATATACAACAACGACAACAACAACAACAACAACAACAATAAAACTCAATGCCACATGCGTGGTGTATGGGGGAGGTGTATCCTAGAATAAAGACAAGTCATTTCTCCACCCAGAGTGAAACACTCTCAAAAGTAGAGAAATTCATCCCTCTCTCTATTCGTCGAATAAAGAGATTGCTTTCGAGTGGACCTCCGGCCAGTAAGTAGGATTTTTTTTTTTTAATTAAACAAACTAAAAATAAACATTAACACTCCAAATTGAACTATATATACAGGTAAATAATACACTCCAAAATTATATATGTAAGTATAGAAGAAAACAATAAACATTAACAAACATAAATTTTTAGATCATTGTCTGGTAACATAAGTATATATTTGTAATAAAATTATATTTGAGGTAGTCTCATTTTAAATTCTTAATTTTATATCAAATATATTTGTTATTGATAAGTTCCATGTAAGTCTTGATATTTTCTATTGATAATATATTTTGATGCAAAAAATATTTGTAATAAAAATCTATATATATGCAAAATTGCCCAAAGTCAAACTTGGTCAGAATAGTCCCCAACTAGAGACTTTTACAATGTTGGTTAATCTTGCAATTAACCTAGAAAATTATATAATGTGCGGTCAAAGTTTGGAACCAACCTTGTTAATAGACATTATAGACGAGGCTAAAAGAGTGAAGATTTTCCATGATCTATATCTTAAAAACTCTCACAATGATCAGCTAGTGTCCAGGTTCACAGACATGTGCATGCACGTTTCGGGGATATATGAAGCTGTATTATATCAGGAGATGGATTTATGAACCACATATATATTTTAGTTAAATAAACACATTATTGTGCAATTGGAACTTTTTGGTAACACATATGATGTTCCAATTAAGTATTATTCTTTTGTCGAAGTATAGAACATTAAGAAAAATGAAAACAGAGACACAACACCAAGCATATATTCTATTTACTGTATATAACCTCATGAGGGTCCAGGAGTATTGTTTTTATAAGCCCAACATTGGTGTGGAGTCCTGTTTACCCAGGCAAACCTCATGTTATCCATGATATACGATTATTACAAAGTTATCTATTCTTTTTCTTCAGGAGCTACTTCTTTTGGAGGAGGATATGAATGCTTTAGAAGAGATGTACCCTCAAGGAGAAAAGGTGATAAACTTGTAATATGTGCGAGTTCTACGATACTTCCCCTGGCGTTTTTTTTTCTTCTATTTCTTTACTAAGTTATTTGTGTCATTTTTTCAGGCTGAGGTTACCTAGGCTATGACTGTTCTTGGTTATCTGGCAAAACTTGGAGTTTTCGGGTGAGCTATGCTAATATGATAATCTTTAATTGAACTTACTTTTCTTTTTCCTTCACTTTTTCTGCTTACGTGAAAAAAGCGGTTTCTAACTAATGTTAGCGCCCTTGTGTACTAGTTCGAAAGTATCCTCCAAACCAAAAACATTTCCCTATTACTAGGAAGCTTCTAACAGTAATTGAT
Organism: Rutidosis leptorrhynchoides; assembly: GCF_046630445.1. Taxonomy (NCBI): domain Eukaryota; kingdom Viridiplantae; phylum Streptophyta; class Magnoliopsida; order Asterales; family Asteraceae; genus Rutidosis; species Rutidosis leptorrhynchoides. The sequence continues at coordinate 1,459,834 of NC_092342.1, read as the reverse complement.
TAGTTACTCAATTTCACTCAAGTTTCATTTTTGTTCAGGTGTCTATCTGTATTAGTATTCTATAGTTTTCTATAGTTTGGTGTCCACTTTTCTCCTTTTAAAGCTTGTATCCTTAGTCGAAAGTTCGTGGAAGATTATTGATGAGGATCGACTGTAATGGCAGACACAAATAAGTGTCCAAAATTATCTTTGGAGAAATTATCTCTGTTGGGATTTAACAAGTTTCATAATACTTAAAACTTTTTAAGAATCATTCAAAGCGGAAGCATGTAGATAACCATTTAGTAACTTGTTAATCTTTAACCAATTAAAGTTAAAATCCCAATTAGGATCAAGTTATGAAATATGCTTACAAACTACAAGCAAATAAAGTGTTTATACCTTCTCCAAGCTAGGTAGTGAGTGATGAAGATGATGAAGAATGGAGCTTCAAAATGATGAAACCTCAAGGAGAAATACCCAAGCTATTAACCCAACACCCTTGCTATTGGTTAGGATTTATGTGACACTTGAAACTAGCTTGCAAAAACCAAATAATGATCCCTCTTTTGCTCCTAAACAGCCACGGCCAGCAGCACAGTTTTTGGCGAGTTTTCTTTGCAATTTTTCAAATGTATTTGCATGTATGAGTCAAGATTACTTGGTAGAAGAGACTAATCTTGCACTTAAGGAAGTGTGTATATAGAAAGTAACAAAAGCAAGCATGGGTTGTCTCCTAGGAGTCCCAAAATTCTGCCCACTTCTTATAATAATAACAATGTTTCAATATATATATAAACTTGATATATATATATATATATATATATATATATATATATATATATATATATATATATATATATATATATATATATATATATATATATATATATATATATATATATATATATATATAAAACCATGTATATTATTAAGTTACTTGCATATTTTATAAACTTTTTATAAAATATAACACAATATAATTATTTAAACGTATAAATAATTTATCTCAAGTGATAATATTTTAGAAAACCGATTTTCTAAAGTTCAAGTGTCACTTATTTATTTAACGACCCAATCGTTGAGATTAAATACATATAGAGTGTCGGTAAGCTTGTTATTCTGTATGACCCGATTTGGATCATAAAACATTAGCCACATTAATTTAATATGTCTCTCGGGCATACGAAATACCTTCAATCTCCCACTTGCACGAGAAACATAAGAAATTAATGTAAGTGACGGATACCACCTAACGACCGTCCATCACCCCCAATATGTTATGACTTTGTGCCATTCAATAACATCATCCCTTTCGAGTTCCCATCTCGAATATGAATAGGTGAATCTTTTCATTATAACCTTTCGTCCTAGATGTCATGTTAAATCCAAGAGATACAGAGTGATCACTCTCTTCTAGATTCAACTTTATCAGGCCTTAGACATCTGACTCTCAACGAATAAGAGGGACGAATTCCATCTTGACTACATACGTCCTAGATATATACTTTGTATTACATCTGAGCTCTTCCTTAGGAACTACCATATTTCAGAATAGCGAAGAAAAGAATCAAGGCACAATACTTGGTAAATATCTGAACCCAATATGTATCTCAGGTCAGAGGATACAATGATATTTGCCTTTACTCAAGATTACATGTGATCAATCACAAAGGCTCCATTTAGCAAATCTTGAGGGCGGGCCTTCCAATATTTGTATCCCACAAATATCTATGAACCTTGGTTGCAACCTTGCCCCACATTCATCCCGTGAATGTATACCAATCCAATTTCATAATAGTCTAAACCTCACACATGTTCCCACAAATGTGATTGACTACGGAATTTAGAATAATTACTTATTCATGGATAAAATATGTAAAATAGGAACATAACTCAAAATAAATTAATGCCATAATTATATTAATGAGTTTGAACAATTTCATTCCGTTACAATACTTAAAACAGATCATAACCAATCACTAGAATATCGAAGCCCTAATGCACTAACATGCCCTTGATGTTTTGCACCATGTAAGAGCTTCGTGAGTGGATCCGCTATATTAAGATCTGTATGAACTTTGCGAATACATATCTTTCCCTTTTCAACTTCATCCCTTATGTAGTTGAATCTCTGCTCAATGTGACGGGTCTTTTGGTGAGCACGAGGTTCTTTGATTTGAGCAATCGCACCCTCGTTGTCACAAAAGATCTCAAGAGGGTCCTGAATGGAAGGGACTACTCCTAAGTCGTCGATGAATTTCTTCATCCATGCAGCTTCCTGAGCTGGCAATGAGGCGGCAATGTACTCTGACTCTGTAGTGGATAATGCAACAACATCCTGTTTTGAACTCTTCCAAGAGACCGTACCTCCATTTAACGTGAAGACATAACCAGATTGTGATCGAGAATCATCTCGATCAGTTTGGAAACTCGCATCTACTTAACCTTTTAAAGCGAGTTCCTCCTCACCAGACCCATATATAAGAAACATATCCTTAGTCCTCCTAAGGTATTTCAATATACTTTTGACAGCAATCCAATGACTGTTTCCTGGGTTATTCTGGTATCTACTTGTCAGGCTAAGAGCGCATGATACATCCGGTCTAGTGCATATCATTGCATACATGATTGACCCAATGGCAGACGCATATGGGACTTTCTTCATTCTCTCCTGTTCATCTTTCGTGGTGGGGCACTGAGATGAACTGAGAAGTGTTCCCTTTTGAATAGGTACCAAACCTTTCTTAGAGTTCTCCATCTTGAACCTTTTCAAGATCTTTTCAATGTATGCACTTTGATTCAAACCTATCAGTTTCTTGGATCTATCCCTGTAGATCCCAATCCCCAAAACGTATTGTGTGTCTCCAAGATCCTTAATAGAGAAGCATTTACTTAGCCAAGTTTTAACACCTTCCATTTCCGGAATATCATTTCCAAATAACAATATATCATCCACATATAGTACAAGGAATATGATAGTGCTCCCACTAGCTTTCTTGTATACACAAGCTTCATCACCATTTTTAATAATGCCAAATTTCTTGGCCTCCTCATTAAAACGATGATTCCACATTCTAGATGATTGTTTCAATCCGTAGATTGACTTTTTTAACTTGCATACCTTTTTAGGATATTTCGGATCAATAAAACCTTCAGGCTGAACCATATAGACATCTTCCTCAAGATGTCCATTAAGGAAGGCGATCTTGACATCCATTTGCCATATTTCATAATCATAATGAGCAGCAATGGTAAGTAATATCCTAATAGACTTTAGCATTGCCACAGGCGAAAAAGTTTCATCATAGTAAACCCCTTGAGTTTGAGTGAAACCTTTTGCTGCAAGTCTAGCTTTATATGTATCCAAGTTTTCATGTATGTCGGTTTTCATTTTGAAAAGCCATTTACAACCAACTAGCCTTGAGCCAGTAGGTTGTTCAACAAGTTCCCAAACTTGGTTGTCATACATGGATTGCATCTCAGCGTTCATGGCTTCCTGCCATTTATCCTTATCAATCCTTGATAAAGCATCTTGGTAGTTTGTTGGTTCATCCAAATCAACCACATAACAACCATCCATGAGAAACCCATATCTCTCAGGAAGATTACTAATCCTACCAGATCTGCGAACGTCTTGTGTATTTTGATCATCCATTTGATCACTCTCAACATTTTCATGTTGAGTGCTAGTGTCAACCAATTGTGTATCATCTACTTGATCTTGAACCTCTTCAAGATCTATCTTCCTTTCACTATTTCCTTCCATTAGGAACTTAGTTTCAAGGAATTCAGCCTTTCGAGCAACAAATACATTTTGCTTGGTTGGATCATAGAAATAGTATCCCATATCATCCTTGGGATATCCTATGAAGATACACTTCGTGGATCGAGCATTCAACTTATTAGGGACGTAACACTTAAGATAAGCTTCACATCCCCATACCTTTAAGTATGATAGAGATGGAGGTTTTCCAAACCACATCTCGTGAGGAGTTCGTTCCACTTTCTTGGTTGGGGCCATATTTAGAATACGAGCCGCGGAGCATAGACAATAACCCCAAAATGATAGAGGCAACGAGCTTCTAGCCATCATAGATCGAACCATATACATTAGGGTTCGGTTCCTCCTTTCGGAAACTCCATTAAGTTGGGGTGTTCCAGGAGGAGTGAGTTGCGAGATAATCCCACAACTTTTAAGATGATCTTGGAAAGCATCGCTTAGGTATTCACCTCCTCTATCGGTACGAAGTACCTTGATTGTCTTATTGAGTTGATTTTGTACTTCGTTTTGATATTCCTTGAATGCTTCAAAAGTTTCGTCCTTATGTCTTAACAAGTAGACATATCCGAAACAACTAAAGTCATCAATGAAAGTGACGAAGTATCTTTCACCATTTCTTGTTATGGGCTTAAAGGATCCACATACCTCCGAATGTATTAATCCCAATAAGTCTTTAGCCCTTTCATAGGTCCCTTTGAAAGGAGCTTTAGTCATTTTGCCTTGTAAACAAGATTCACATACATCAAACGAGTCTAGTTCATTTGATTTCAAAAGTCCATTCTTTTGAAGTATATGCATTTGATTCTTGTTTATGTGACCAAGGCGACAATGCCATAAGTAGGAATCACTCAAATCCCTTTTGAGTTTCTTGGTGTTTGCATGGTATATTGAGCTATTGTATGATGTGTCATCATGAACCAATTCATAAATACCATTCACAGGCGAAGCCTTGAAATAGAACACATTATCTAAAGAAACATGGATATCATCATTAATGAAATTAAGATTAAAACCATATTGTTTCAAACGGGATACAGAAATAATGTTTCGCAATAAATCGGGTGCATACAAAACATTTTTCAAAATAAGTTCCAAACCACTTGGAAGCTTTAAAATAAAGTCTCCTTGAGCTACTACGTGCACCTTAGCTCCATTTCCCATGTAGAGACTTGATGTTCCCGCTTCTTGTTTACTTCTTTTGAACCCCTGCATAGAATTGCAAATGTGAGTTCCACATCCTGTGTCTAATACCCATGTATTAGAAGAAGTAATACTAAGCTCAATGTATACCATATATACATTACCTGAGGTTTGCCCTGCATCCCTCTTTTCCTTCAACTCCTTTAGGCAGACCGGGCAGTTGCGTTTCCAGTGACCCATTTCACCGCAACCAAAGCACGGATCTTCCTTGGGGTTAGCTTTACCGGCAACCTTTTGCTTTTTGTTCTTGTTGGTTGCGGTAACCATATTTCCCTTTCCCTTGCCCTTGCCTTGGTGGGCGGGTCCTTTCCTCTTAGCCGCCTTCGGCTTAGAAGTGTTATTGCTTTTGGACCCGCCTTCATTAATCATAAACATGGGTGAAGCCCTTTTACCCATGCTCGCTTCGGCCGTCTTAAGCATGGCATGTAATTCGCCAATGCTCTTATCCCATCCATTCATGTTGTAATTCATTACAAATGTGTCAAACCTCTTTGACAAAGAATTAAGGATAAGGTCCGTGGCTAATTCATTAGACACGTTGCAGTTTAGATGGTTTGCTCGATGAATTAGGCTTTTCATCTTAAGGACATAAGATGAAACGGATTGGGAGTCGTCCATCCGACATGCATGAAGCGCTCGAACCATTTCGAAGCACTCGACACGAGCTTGTTGAAGGAACATCTCCTTCAATTGTGTGATCATGTCATATGCACTATGATGCTCGAAATCCTTTTGGAGTTCTGGTATCATAGTCCCAAGCATGAGGCAAGAAACTTGCACCGAATCGGTGCAATATTTCTCCCAATAAGCCATGCCTTCCGTATCATCCTCGTCCGGTTGATCGGGAATGGAGTCTTCCAACACATACGCCCTATCCTCTAGTTTGAGGACAATTCGTAGATTGCGAAACCAATCCATGAAGTTTGTATGGTTGAGTTTTTCCTTTTCGAGGATTGACCTCAACGATAGGTTGTTAAAGTTGATTGGTGCGTTTGGAATGTTGTTGTTATTGGCGGCCATCTACAAAATTTAACAAAGTTGTTTAAGTATTAATTTTAATTTAACAATCAATACCCTTTAAATCCAATTGATATTTATTAAATTTTAGAATTCAACGGTAAACCAAATTTCGGTTATGTGACCTTTATCCCGTCATTTGATTTAGCTAGGTAGTCATTATATGACAATTGCAATCCTTTTGCAACTTCTAAGTTATGGGATCATGCAATCCTTTTGCATGGCATATTTATCCCATCAACGCCATTTGTTCCTCATGCTTCGGTGACCCTAAGTTCATGATTCCCAAAACAAGTCGTCCTACTTGTGTAAACGTGTAAATTTAACATACAAGTGGTTAGGTGACCTTTATCCCACAAGTGTGCGAAATTTACCTTAATCATATTAGTTTGCTCATAACGGTTAGGTGACCTTTATCCCATTATGAGTTCCCTAAATATTTTTAAGTGTCACACGAAAGGATGGCATTTAACTTGTTTGCCTTGTTAAAAGGGATTTTTAAGTTTTCATTATTTCTAGTTTAAGAAAACTATTACACCATACACCATACACCAATATGCATTTAGTGTATGGTACATTTGAAATCCATTTTCATGTCATGTAATAAAGCCAATTTTATTACTTTGATATAAACCATTTTATTATGTTTTAATAACCAATTATTAAATCCATTTAGCCATTTTTAATTTAATCAATTAAATTATAGTTTGTCCTTTGCATGTTGTTAATAATTCCTAATTTAACCAATTAAATTGTCGTTTTGCATGTCGATAATAATGTCTAATTTAACCAATTAAATTGTCATTTTGCTTGTTGTTAACTTGTGATATACTTGTAGCAACCAAACATACAAACACAATAAACAACCATGCATGCAAAACAAATATGTTCACAATCAAGCCAATTTGGTAGACATTTGTTTTGCCAAAAACAAATGCCACCGGTAAGGGTTAAAACACAAAGTAGGAGATTTCAAATCTCCCACTTAATCTTGCATCTTCCTTGTCTTCATCTTGCATCTTCATTTTTACAAAAAAAATATATCCTAATACATTTTTCTAAAAAATAAAAATACAACCTAATCTATTTTACATACCAAATATAAAATAAATTACATAACCAAAATAATAATATTACAAACCAAATTGAATGAATATTACAACCACATGAATGAATTAATATTACATACCAAATGAATAGATTAATTCAACCAAACATGCAACCATTCAAACACAAGGTCAAGGCTTGATTGTGAACTTTAACATACAACAAATATGACCAAAATGGAACAACCCAAAACCCATTTTGGGTGTCCAAGAATTCGGCCAAAATAGCAAACCCACCCAAATCCGAGAATTTTTGCATTCTACTATCATGCATGTTCATAAAATGCAAAAATATAGTGGGTTTAATAGATCATCTCGAAGCATATTTCAACAACTTCGGCTCTAGATACCATTGTTGGGATTTAACAAGTTTCATAATACTTAAAACCTTTTAAGAATCATTCAAAGCGGACGCATGTAGATAACCATTTAGTAACTTGTTAATCTTTAACCAATTAAAGTTAAAATCCCAATTAGGATCAAGTTATGAAATATGCTTACAAACTACAAGCAAGTAAAGTGTTTATACCTTCTCCAAGCTAGGTAGTGAGTGATGAAGATGATGAAGAATGGAGCTTCAAAATGATGAAACCTCAAGGAGAAATACCCAAGTTATTAACCCAACACCCTTGCTATTGGTTAGGATTTATGTGACACTTGAAACTAGCTTGCAAAAACCAAATAATGATCCCTCTTTTGCTCCTAAACAGCCACGGCCAGCAGCACAGTTTTTGGAGAGTTTTCTTTGCAATTTTTCAAATGTATTTGCATGTAAGAGTCAAGATTACTTGGTAGAAGAGACTAGTCTTGCACTTAAGGAAGTGTGTATATAGAAAGTAACAAAAGCAAGCATGGGTTGTCTCCTAGGAGTCCCAAAATTCTGCCCACTTCTTATAATAATAACAATGTTTCAATATATATATAAACTTGATATATATATATATATATATATATATATATATATATATATATATATATATATATATATATATATATATATATATATATATATAAACCATGTATATTATTAAGTTACTTGCATATTTTATAAACTTTTTATAAAATATAACACAATATAATTATTTAAACCTATAAATAATTAAATATAAATTATCCATATAATTTATCTCAAGTGATAATATTTTAGAAAACCGATTTTCTAAAGTTCAGGTGTTACGTATTTATTTAACGACCCAATCGTTGAGATTAAATACATATAGAGTGTCGGTAAGCTTGTTATTGGGTATGACCCGACTTGGATCATAACACATTAGCCACATTAATTTAATATGTCTCTCGGGCATACGAAATACCTTCAATCTCTATATATAAGAATTTAATGTAAATAAATCTAATAAACATATGTATTGGTCTTATAACATTTGAAATTTTGTACGTAATAGCTCGCCTGCAGCAACGTGTGGCTTGAATTTTGTGCAATTTCACCACTCTAATCTGCTTGAGCAAAATAGTCATGGTCTTCAAATATATTTGGCGCACATGTACTATTGTAATATCTATAAAATTGCGAATAGTCAGTAAAAATGGCCCAGTAATGGTTGGGCCCTAAACTCTTTCCGATAGGTCGCAAGTTCAAATCTTTGGGTGGCCAGAAAAAGTTTGGAAAACAGTCACGGAGATCCCTTATGTAAAGTGCTTATCACTGCCATCAAACAGTGTTGGTACCTATCAGCGTTACATTACATTAGTTGGAACATATATATTCTGACTTTGCTTTTATTGTTAGGTTGATTGTTTCAATTGCTTCGGTTGCGCACATTGTGATATATTTGTTGATTGACCCTCCACTTTCTTCATTCTTAAATGAGGTTTTCATAAAGTTGGATGATATTTGTAGTAATTTTCGATTTCTAACATCTCACTTCTTATGTGAAATTTAATCTAAATGCATGCACACACGCGTGCGCACACACACACACACATGTGTGTATGTGCATACACATATATGGTATATTGATCAGTTGTATTTCAACAGGTCTTCTGGGTACTGCGGCATTTGTGTTTTTCTGCTTCTACCTTCTGCTTGCTATTATTGTTGGAGAAATGATGCTTGGTCTGAGACTAGTGTTTATTATTATCCATCCAATGAAGTATAAAAATGACCTTTCTATATTTTTTGCTATTTTACTTTTGTGGATTATTATAGAGTGGTTATTAACACGTGAAGCCGTCCGTATGATAGGTGGGGGAGCTACTCTCATGAACTCTTTCCTATTCAATGTCGCTCTCATTCTTCTTTGCTTTATCAGGTATGCTGGTTTAGTTTCGATCTTTAGTTTTCCGACCACTATATTCCATATATACCTAAATTTTGCTCCGATATTTGTGTGATTAGTGTATTTATGCCTCTATACATTTCCTCTGTAGATTTGTTCATATATATCTATCAACTTTTTCCTCAAATAGACTAAATGACTCAGCCAAACAACAAACTGTTATTAAATTTATCATATTAAGATATTGCTAAAGAATAAATAAATGTTACCCTTTAGGGTAGTTATAGCCTTGACCTTATATTTGCCTCTAGTTACTTAGTAAGCATAAACTCTTCTAAGGGTTGTTTAACGGGTAATTATTTTTAAGGTTGCCCTTATTTTTTTTTGGATATTGTTTGTACAATTCTTGGCAAACCTTGTTAGTGGAACAAGGGTATTGAGACCTGATCACTAAATGGATGATATGATGATGGATGTATGCTTGTTGGCGATTCCCTGAAGGTAGTGCGAAGGTATTGCACTTTACGCCACCAAGATACGAAGGTAACTCATTGAGAGTGTTTGTGTATGAGTGATTATGACTTGAGTGTGTATGCCTTGTCCAGGGATCATGTCCCCTTTATATAGAGTTAGGTGGTAGCCTTGTTACCAGTTTTCTAGGCGGATTCAGTCTTCGAGGCAATCTCTGATGAGACAAAGGGGACTTTCCCTTCGGCTGACTGTGATCCCTGCTGGTCCAAGAAAGCTAACCTGCAGCATTCCTCTTTTATCATTTGGCTGTTAGTGGTAACGAGCCTGGTCAACCCATTAACTTCTCTCTTTCAGTCTAGGTGATCTCGTGACTTTAGGAGAGGTCCTTGTCCATTGGTATCCGTGATCCCTTCGTCAATACGTTCCTTCGTTATTATTTCTTCGTATCACTGAAGCGGATTTGCACCAACTCTGAATATTGGGATTCTTGTTTGGTGGCACTCTTCTTCTGTCCTTTGAGCGCCATTATTTGATTTCAAGGGTATCCCGCCCTATGATTTGTATTCGACATATGTATTCTTGTGATCCATCCTTACGTCATCTATCATTGCTAGGCGTGATACCTTCGTTAACGTAGCTTCGTGTATCTTGGTGGGGAGATACACTATCAAGCCCCCCAGTTTAATTTTATGAAGCTTCTTAATCAAGCTATGTTGAATTAAACTTAATCTGCCACTTGACTACTTGATTTGACGTTTCTGATCTAAGCAATTAATTACCCGGGTGCTGTTTTACCTTTCTGCCCTCGCTAATTCTTTTTGTTTCAATAAGACCACTGGTTAAAATGGTAATTTGCAGGTGCGGTTACCAAAGTAACTCTGTAATTGATGGGACGGTTCCTGCTCTATGGTAATAAAAGGTTAACTTTTTGATTTTCTCTTTCATTTTCCTTTTCTTCTTCTTTTGCTATTCTTCATCGTCTGATCATATTTTCCATTTCAAAAAAAGGTATTGCTCCCCTATTGTCGTCTTTTTTGTTATTTTGTTATGGCTAAAGTAGGGCTTCGATCGATTTCTAGTACCGTGACCCCCGAGCGTTTAAAACGCCTCTGTAAAACCCTAGGTCTCAAAGGAGACGACATGATTTTGCCGGAATCTGGTAAGTTTATGCTAGATTTTCCGGCGGATTACGTTGGGATGTACACTCAATCATTTACAGAGTGCAACCTTAGGATTCCCATTTCATCATTCTTTCTTAGTGTTCTTGATTACTTCAAAGTCCATGTTTCAATTGTTCACCCTCTTGCCGTTAAAAAGATCTTGGCTTTTGAATATATGTGTAAAGCTTATGGCGGTCAGCCTTCAGTTGACATGTTTCGCTGTTTCTTTCAAACCGGGGACGCTGATAATTGGGTTACTATTGCCAAGCGTCGCAAAAAGAGGGGTAGCGTTACTGATACTCCCATGTGTTTCGCTTCTTCCGTTCCTGATGTAAGGAATTGGAAGGATTCCTTCGTTTTCATCAAGAAATCTTTTTTCTTTCCGGATAAATATCCTAATGTTGTTGACATCAAATGTGCCACTGTTCCCAAGCAATATGGTGATCCTATCCCTGAGGATGCTAAAGATGATCCTCTCTTTAGTAGGATTTGTCGTCATCCTATAATTCCTTCAACTCTTCCAGATTCCCTTCTTTTTAAACTCGACATGGCACCTTCCTGGGAAAAAGGCGAAGCTATCCCTGTGTACTTTTGTGGGGAACGGGGTAGGTGTTGTATGTCTTAGGTTTTATTTCTTGTTCATACTTGCTTGTGTCAAATTTTTTGTAACCTTGCTTTATTTTTTTGCAGAGATGTCTTTGCGAAATATTATCAAATCTTTTGGTGTGAAGCAAATGACTGAAGCTATCCGTGCTAGTACTGTGGTTAAAGAGCTTGGCTCTCCCTCCTGTTCTGGTTTTATGGAGGTGGACAGCAAGCTAGAGAAAGTCGCTGAGTCGAGTGCTCCCAAGGTTCAATCCTGTGCTAAGGTGGAGTCAAGTGCCCCCAAGGTGCAACCCATTGCTAGGGTTACTTTGGAACACGAACCTTTTGATATTGATGCTGAACCTGACATATCTAAAAGCATTCCTGTTAGGGCCTCTAGGCGCCAAAAGGTTGCCAGGAAGATGAAAGAGGTTGTTTCTGGTTCCCCTTTGAAGAAGGCGAAGTTTGCTCTTCATGATGAAGATACTGATGATGAAGCTCAGATTGAAGGTTCTGGTGACAACGTTCCCCTGGGTAAGCTTCGTATTTGTTAACTTGTTTTTTTTTTTTTTTTTTTTTTTTTTTTTTTTTTTTTGCTTGAACAAATTTATGTGTCCTTGTAGGTGATACTCCTGCCATCCCTTCTTTAGAAGCTTGTTTTGATGTGTTCGATGAGATGATTCCTTCTGAATTCGAGGATGCCTTTGTGGATACCTCTAAGCTCATTGATGTTTGCACCGCCCATAACTATCGTTCTGCTATTTATAATCATCTTGTCCTTTCTCGTTTGAAGCAGAAGTCTGGCGATGTTATATGTTTGGAGAAAGAGGTGGAAGAGCTTAGGGATGTCAATGCATCTTCCAAGGAGTCTGTAAGGAAGTTACAGGAACAATTGTTGTTGAACACATCTTGGGAGGAGGAGGTGAAATCAGCCAAGAGTGAGATTCTGAGTATGCAGGAGAAGCAGAAGCTGGATGAGAAGAAGATAGCTGACTTGGAAGAGGAGAATGAGGTTCTTCATCAGGAAGCGAAGTTGTTGGCAGATCAGAAGGTGAGGTTGAAGACAGACTATTCTGCTGTTATTACTCAGGCTATTCCACATGTTTGCAAGCAGGCTATCCGCAGCAAGGAGTTGAGCGAGTTGGTTGGTGAGGTTGTTCTTGCTAGCAAGCTTGAAGAGAGGTGTAAATTGTTGACTGAGTTGTCCCAGTAAGGCAAGCTCAAACTTAGCAGCTATCCAGAGTATACGGATCAGGCTACGGCCCTTGTTGATGCTGCGTGTGCTCGCTATACCGATGCTGATCTTAATTATGTCGCCTCTGTTGCTGCTCACTCCGATGCTAAGCCTGTGGAGCTTCTTGCTTTGGTAGCGGAACAATGATCTTGGTAGTCTGTTTATGACCTTCTTTTGATGTGATGATCTGTACTCGTACTTTTACCAGGCCTGCGTGCCTCTTGGGTTACCTATGTTGCCCGTGAACAATTTCTGTGTGGTGTTAGATTATCGTACCTATTTATTATTCATGCATAAGTACTTGCCTATTTGTGGAGTACTTTGCAATAGCTTGGGTATACCTCTTGGGTTACCTTATTGCTAGAGTTTAACAAATATTCTTTTTGAGAATATTTTGCAATAGCTTCGGTGTACCTCTTGGGATACCTCTTGCTTATTGCTAAGTTTTTATAAGTATTCCTGTTGGGAATATTTTGCAATAGCTTCGGTATACCTCTTGGGATACCTCTTGCTTATTGCTAAGTTTATATAAGTATTCCTCTTCGGAATTTTTTGCAATAGCTTCAGTATACCTCTTGGGATACCTCTTGCTTATTGCTAAGCTTTTATAAGTATTCCTCTTGGGAATGTTTTGCAATAGCTTCAGTATACCTCTTGGGATACCTCTTGCTTATTGCTAAGTTTATATAAGTATTCCTCTTGGGAATTTTTTGCAATAGCTTCGGTATACCTCTTGGGATACCTCTTGCTTATTGCTAAGTTTATATAAGTATTCCTCTTGGGAATTTTTTGCAATAGCTTCGGTATACCTCTTGGGATACCTCTTGCTTATTGCTAAGCTTTTATAAGTATTCCTCTTGAGAATGTTTTGCAATAGCTTCGGTATACCTCTTGGGATACCTCTTGCTTATTGCTAAGTTTATATAAGTATTCCTCTTGGGAATTTTTTGCAATAGCTTCGGTATACCTCTTGGGATACCTCTTGCTTATTGCTAAGTTTATATAAGTATTCCTCTTGGGAATTTTTTGCAATAGCTTCGGTATACCTCTTGGGATACCTCTTGCTTATTGCTAAGTTTATATAAGTATTCCTCTTGGGAATGTTTTGCTTAATGAGTATTACAACATTCACGCTTGATGTTTCCAAAAGATAGTAGGATTTCATTCAAATTTCTTGTGGTGGGAAGCGTATAAGTTTCGACTACCCATTACAAGTTTTCCTACTTACATGCGACTAGAAATCTAAAAGTAAAACTTTCGAAGGTTTACCCCGATCCAGGTTCTGGGGATCTGTTTTCCTTCCGTGGTTTCAAGCTTGTATGAACCGTTCCCAAAAGCTTCGGAGATTACGTACGGGCCTTCCCAAGTCGGACCCATCTTTCCTTCATATTCCACTTTACTAGTGCTGTTGAGCCTTAGGACATAATCTCCGACCTTGTAAACTGACGGTTTGACTCGCTTATTGTAATACTTTTCGATTGCTTTCTTGTATGCTGCTTCTCGAATTAACGCAGCCTCCCTCCTTTCCTCCATACGGTCAAGGTTGAGACGGAGATTTTCCTCATTTGCTTCGAGGTTTGCGGTCCTATTGGTTAGTACCTGTATCTCCACTGGTAATACTGCCTCAGTTCCATAAACCAAACTATAGGGGGTTTCTCCGTTACTCCTCTTGGGAGTGGTTCGGTGGGCCCATAGAACTAGGGGGAGTTCTTCCATCCATCCCTGATGGCATTTACCTAATCGTTTCTCAAGACCTTTTAAGATGTCCCTGTTGGTTACTTCGACCTGTCCATTCCCTTGTGGGTGGTAAACGGAGGTAAAAGTTTGTTTTATCTGTAGCTTCTCGCAGAACCCTGGGAATATACCCTCAGCGAATTGTTTCCCATTATCCGAGACGATTTCTTGGGGTATTCCAAACTGACATACAATGTGCTCCCAAACGAACTTTTCTATGTGCTTCCCTGTGGTAGTGCTTAGCGGTTTTGCTTCCGTCCACTTTGTGAAGTAGTCTATTGCGACCACCAACCACTTGTAACCTCCCGGTGCTTCGGTTAGCGGACCTACTAGGTCTATGCCCCACTTAGAGAAAGGCCATGCTGATAACACTGATATCATTTCTTGTTTTGGCTGTTTCTGAACTTTAGCGTGGATCTGGCATGGCTCACAGGTTCCTAAGAGCATGACTGTATCTTCGTGCATGGTTGGCCAGTAATACCCCATCCTTAGTATCTTTGCCACTATTGACCTTGGTCCGGCATGGAGTCCACAGATACCTTCGTGCATTTCCCTGATGATTATCGAAGCTCGGTTCGGCCCAACACAGCGAAGCCACGGGGTGAGGAAAGATTTTCGGTATAAAGCTCCGTTCATTATCTTGTTTGATGGTGCCTTGATCCGGATCTTTCTTGCCTCTTTTTTGTCTTCCGGTAATATTCCGAGCTCCAAATATTCCCTTAGTGGCTTCATCCACGTGTTTTCTTCTTCGGTGATTAGGTCGTGGACTTCTTGAGCTTCGATGGATCTTTTTTCTAACACTTCAACCAACACTTCCTTTGCCAGGTGTGCGAAGGTGATGGAGGCTAACTTGCTCAGAGCATCTGCTTTTTTATTTTGACTTCTCCTCACGTGTTCTATTGTGAAGCTTCTGAAGCTTTCTACAAGTTCTCTGACCTTCGACAGATAGAGTTGTATGATTGGCTGTCTTGCTTCGAAGATACCTAGGACTTGGTTTGCGGCGATTTGTGAGTCTACGAAGGCTTGCAAATGTTCAATTTTCATTTCCTTTGCTATTCTGAGCCCGGCGAGCAGAGCTTCGTATTCTGCTTCATTATTAGTTGTGTTGAACTCGAAACGAAGCGCATAAGTAAACTCTTGTCCCTCTGGATTAATTAACATAAGTCCTGCCCCCGAGCCATCAGAGCTAGAGGCTCCATCAGTGAATAATTTCCATTCCTTCGTTTCAATAGTCGGAGTGATAATTTGTGCGAAGGTGGAGTAGTTTTCTTCATTTGTTTCTGTTGTTTCTGCCATGAAGTCTGCCAGCACTTGAGCTTTGATTGAATGGCGAGCTTGGAAGTTGATGTCGTGCTCCCCGAGCTCTAT
This sequence comes from Rutidosis leptorrhynchoides, assembly GCF_046630445.1. Classification (NCBI taxonomy): domain Eukaryota; kingdom Viridiplantae; phylum Streptophyta; class Magnoliopsida; order Asterales; family Asteraceae; genus Rutidosis; species Rutidosis leptorrhynchoides. Next base: position 1,443,959 of record NC_092342.1, on the reverse strand, counting down.
GGCCCATTTGGCCATCCTTCTCGACTTTTCTGGCCTCATAAGAACCTGTCTGATTTGCTTGTTAGTTAACACAATAATAGGGTGGGCTTGGAAATACCTCCGTAGTTTCCTCGCGGTGTGAACCAGAGCAAGTGTGAGCTTTTCGAGCTCTGGGTAGTTGACTTCTGCACCTTGTAGGACTCGGCTTACGAAATATATCGGGACCTGTACCCTTTCGCGTTCTGCCACTAACACCGCACTGATGCATTCCTTGGACGTGGCTAGATAGAGGTACAGTGTTTCTCCTATCTGAGGTGACGTCAGTGTTGGCAAATTAGCTATGTGTGCCTTCATATCAATGAAAGCCCTATCAGCTTCCTCGGTCCATGTTATTTTCTTGGCTCCCAAGCATCCCTTTAAAACTTTAAGGAAAGGCAATTGCCACTCAGCCCCCTTGGACAGGAAACGACTTAACGACGCTAGCTTCCCGTTTAAACTCTGCATTTCTTTGACCGTGGTTAGGGTTTTGAGTTGTTGGAGCTTGTCTATTTTCTCTGGGTTTGCTATGATCCCTTTCTTGGTGATATAATACCCTAGGAACTTTCCTTCCTCTACCCCGAATGAACACTTCTTGGGATTTAACTTCATGTTGACCGATCGAAGGGTGTTGAAGGTTTCTTGAATGTCTGTAAGCAAAGTGCTTTCTTCGGGACTCTTAATCACCATGTCATCGACATAAGCTTCCAGGTTTCTCCCTAGTTGCTTACGGAAAACTTTGTCCACCAGTCTTTGGTAGGTAGCTCCGGCATTTTTCAATCCGAAGGGCATTTTCCTATAGCAATATATCCCCTTGCTTGTGAAGAACGATGTCTTCTCCTCATCTTCTTCGGCCATTTGAATCTGATGGTAGCCTTTGTAGGCATCGAGGAAGCACTTGTACTTGTACCCAGTTAGGGATTCTACCTTCCAATCGATCTCCGGTAGGGGTTAGCAATCCTTGGGGCAAGCTTTGTTGATATTTGTGAAATCGACACACATTCTCCACCCTCCGTCAGATTTCTTCACCATGACGGGGTTAGCAACCCATGTGGGATATTTTGCTTCTCGGATAATACCAGCCTGGAGCAGTTCTTCAACTTCCTTGCAAGCAGCCTCATCTCTTTCATTGGCAAGGTTTCTTTTCTTTTGATGTATGGGCTCTAGGTGTTTATATTCGTTGAGCTTGTGTTCCGTAGAGAAGGTTGTCCCGTTGATACTGAGCACTCGAGGAATACCTGTCATATCTCCGTATTCCCAAGCGAAGATGTAGATGTTGGCCTGCAGTAGTTTACGAAGCTTCTTCTTCGTTTCCGGAGGTAGTGAACCTCCAATAACTACTTGTTGCTCGGGGAACAGAGGGTTGACGGAGATCTTTTCTTCGTTCGACCCTTCTTCTCGGGTTTCAAGGATACATTCTCCTGGTCTTTCCTCTGTTTCCCTGATTGCCATGATAACCTTCTCTCGATCATAGGTGGAAGCTAGGGTACCAATTCCTTCGGGTGTGTAGAACTTCACTAGTTGATGTATGGTAGATGCAATTATCCCCATTTTCATCATGGCCACCCTTCCTAGCAGGATGTTGTGCTGCGAGATGGCTCTGGCTACTACGAAATCTAGCATTTCTGTTCTGGATAATGGCGGCTCTCTGATGGTGAAGTCGAGGTCAACTTCTCCGATTGGCCAACATCTTTCCCCAGATAATCCGATTAGGGGTACCCTTGGTGGACTCAGGCGAACTTTAATGGCAGGGCTAAGCTGGTCGAAACAATGCTCATATATAATGTCGCATGCGCTACCACCATCCAGGTAAACTCGGTGTACCTCTCTTTCAAAGATTCGCCCGTTGATTGTGACGGGTTTGTTGGAGGGAGTGATGGTATCTAGGGCTGGGAAAGAGATCTCTTCCCAATCTATCACTCCATTCTTTCTCCCCCTTTTGTAAGTTCTTATCTTTTCCAATGCGAAGCATTCTGCAACCGTTAGTATGGCATTGTTTGCATCTGGCTTCTTTTCTTCGGGTCTGGGTTCCTGCTTCGGTACCTTCGGGTTGCGTATGCCTTTCACCAAGTGTGTTAGTTTCCCGGACCTAACTGCTTCTTCTATGGCTTGCCTCAGCTGTATGCAGTCGTCCGTTTCATGCCCGAAGTCATTATGAAAGTCACAAAATTTGCTTGTGTCCTTCATCTTTCCCTTGCTGTTTAGCTTCGGTGGAGCTTTGAAAGCTTGGGCTGCCTTCTCGGTAGCTAGGATTTCCTTGGGTGACTTCATCAGCGTTCCAAGGATACCAGAGGTGTTTTCCCTTCTATAGGGGGAGAACCTATTTCGCTCGTTCCTTCGCCCGGACTTTTCTTCACGGTGACTTGGTTTTTCTTTTCGTTTAAAACCTTGTGTTTCTTCGTAGACGAAGCTATTCGCAGTATCCTTTGCATCTAGCCAAACGTATGCTTTGTCTAGTAACATTTCATAAGTGTCGGGAAGATCTCGGCTGAGATGTTCCACCAATGCTCGCGTTCTGCAACCGTATAAGAGTCCCGAGATCCTTTGCGACTCGGGGAGTCCGCGAATCTGCTGGGTTTCGTCCGTAAACTGGACGAGAAAAGCCCTCGAAGCTTCTCCATCTTTCTGCTTGATGTTTTGGGCAGCAACGTGATTCTTCTTATGTTTCTTTTGCTGGCTAAATTTCGACCTGAAGAGTCGTTTCAGGTCCTCAAAGCTGGAGATAGAATCCTTCGCTAGAGAGTCGAACCAGACTCTCGCATCACTTTTGAGCACATACGAGAACGCGTGACAAGCCACAGCTTTATCCCACCGTGACATTCGAGTCGCTCCCTCGAAGATGTTTATAAAATCGTCAGGGTCGTCCTTCCCTTCGTAATACCCCAAGTGGGAAGGTATCTTCATCCCGATTGGTAGCGGGTGATTTTGTATCGAAGATACGAAGGGAGTTTTCTGGCTCTTCCAAGGTTGATCTAAGCATCCGCCAGCACTTCCGTTTACTTCGTGATGGAGGTTGTTTGCTGCGGGGTCCCTCCGATATAAGCATTCTGGAAAGGTAAACTAACCCATGGGCTACCTCCGTTCCAAAATTGCGACCCAAGAGACAACGTAGCGTTTGGCTGAGTTACCAGGGGAATGATTCCCGGGGTTGGTAAGACAGTACCGGTGTTGGCTATATTCTGTGGAGCAACGGGAAAAGGGCTCCCGAAGGTATATTGCTGCGTAATTGGTCCTCCTGGGTGGTTCAACGGGACACTGGTGATGGCCATTGAATGAGCTGGTTGTGAAGGCACCGGCTGAAGAGCAGCATTCGGAGGGACTGCCAGTTGTGAGGTCTGGGGTTGGCTGGAAAGAGGGAGGCTTCTGGCTGGTCTAGCCTCCATTTCTATTTCTTCGTCGACGTCATCACTGTCATACGCCAGTGTCCGCCGGCTGTACAGCTGTCCCTCTTCTCGCAACTTCTTAATAACGGTGCGTATGTTATCGTAGTTGTTGAGTATGAAGGTTTTGTCAATTAGCGGTGGTGGTTCAGAGTCACTCCGATTTGTAGTTATTGGCATAACTGGAGTGATAGGTGTTCGCGTTCCGATTTCAGGTTGATCTACCTCAGATGGTAGAGAGAAACCGGGCGGTGAATGATCAGATTCTGCCATGATCTTGTGTTTTTCAAACAAAGTAAGTATTGAAGTGGAGTCCCACGGATGGCGCCAATTGTTTGTACAATTCTTGGCAAACCTTGTTAGTGGAACAAGGGTATTGAGACCTGATCACTAAATGGATGATATGATGATGGATGTATGCTTGTTGGCGATTCCCCGAAGGTAGTGCGAAGGTATTGCACTTTACGCCACCAAGATACGAAGGTAACTCATTGAGAGTGTTTGTGTATGAGTGATTATGACTTGAGTGTGTATGCCTTTTCCAGGGATCTTGTCCCCTTTATATAGAGTTAGGTGGTAGCCTTGTTACCAGTTTTCTAGGCGGATTCAGTCTTCGAGGCAATCTCTGATGAGACAAAGGGGACTTTCCCTTCGGCTGACTGTGATCCCTGCTGGTCCAAGAAAGCTAACCTGCAGCATTCCTCTTTTGTCATTTGGCTGTTAGTGGTAACGAGCCTGGTCAACCCGTTAACTTCTCTCTTTCAGTCTAGGTGATCTCGTGACTTTAGGAGAGGTCCTTGTCCATTGGTATCCGTGATCCCTTCGTCAATACGTTCCTTCGTTATTATTTCTTCGTATCACTGAAGCGGATTTGCACCAACTCTGAATATTGGGATTCTTGTTTGGTGGCACTCTTCTTCTGTCCTTTGAGCGCCATTATTTGATTTCAAGGGTATCCCGCCCTATGATTTGTATTCGACATATGTATTCTTGTGATCCATCCTTACGTCATCTATCATTGCTAGGCGTGATACCTTCGTTAACGTAGCTTCGTGTATCTTGGCAGGGAGATACACTATCAGATACCTTGTTTGTTTATTTATTTATTCTATGTTCATTTGGTTTAGTACTTAAATAAACTTATTCACCATGACTATATTGTTTCGGGTGTTTCAGTGTGATTCAGTTCTGTTCGACTGTGTTTGCATACTATGCTCAAGCAACAGCTGCCCAAGAAATATTTGGTCATACATTGCAATCTCTTCGTGGAATTAAATACTTATACAAGTAAGTCAGTCACCATTTTTGTCCCTAACTCATTGTACTCGTGTATGTCACTACTACTAATAATCTATGATTCATTATCCTCTCCTGTTGTTGGCAGATATAACATATTCCAAATCGCATTTGTGGTTCTAGCAGGACTAACCTTTTTGTATTATGCCGCCTTTGTAAGTTGCAACACTTTCTCTAGTTAGTTTTCCTTCTTTGTGAGGACTTTTGTTAGAACGTAGTGAATTACCCTCGCTTCTATATGAATTATGACTATAGAATGTTTACTAGTCTAGGAATATCTCATAACTTAATCAAGGTGTTGAAGTACTACTGTATTATAGATGAAGAATTGGTGCTAAAATGTTAACAAGGATAGATAGATGAAAACTACAAATTCACCAAAATCTATTATCACTGGCTATAAATAGTTAAATAGATCTACGGGAAATGATTGAGGTGTTGTTTCTCACGTTCCATGTACCTGTCTGATTTGGACCCACTTTTTGCATCAATCTGATTTGGTTTTATCGGAGTACAACTTTGTTTGACCTGGGAAAGGAAATATTATAATCATGACTGACAACTAAATTCTGGTATTTTTAACCATTTCTTCTTGATCAGGTATGGAGGAGAAAAAAGCCAAGTGGCCGGTTCCAACTATCTTCCCAAATGAGTTACAACCTTTATATCATCGGTTCCAACTACAAGGAAGGATTCAAGGGAAATTTTCTTTTAATTGATTTATTTCCACACCATTTGTATGTATTATTATTATGTCCTGTACTATCTTCGGTTTCAGTGGTCAGAAGTTGATGTAATATACCTAAAACAGTAGCATGCTGCCACACTACATGATTCGTCTTTTGTGTGCAATTCATTTGCTATTTGGAGGTTGTTACCAGAATTGTGAATTACCTGTCGGAAGTTGGTTTGATAGATTAATTTTTTTTGTTGCGTTTTATTCCGAGTAATTTGTTTTATTCTGAAATTTTTTACATTACCCATTGAGAGTATTACTCAAAATCAAATTCAGTTTGAATCTTTGAATTTTATAATTCTGAATCATTCAAGGTTCAATCATTATGTTTATCCTTCATTACATTATGACTTCAAATTTGAGTGTATTACTCGAATAGACAACTATAGCTTCTTGATTATTTTTAGGTTGGGTTATCTTTTTCTTTGTGGGTTTGTGGGTTTGGTGCATGGCCCCTCATTTTCAAGTTTCGTCACTACTTGTATTTACTTATGATCCAAGGATGTTCTCCAACTTGCAAGGATCCTCTCCAACTTGCAGATCTTGTGAGTTATAAAACAGAGACGAAGATTTGTAAAATCAAACTTTCTGTTGTTTTTTAGAAGTAAACTGATAAGAGAAAATGAACGATCGACTGCTAAAGATCTTGACTAAATATTGATAGCTTTGCAGAGGAGAAAACCTTCGATTCTTCTCGAAGGTCTTCTTTGCATGCTGAAGCGAACATGGGCGGTACCAACTACGACTAGAAAGCGATCACCTCTGTCAATGAATACCATTCATAGTTGTCTATGTTAGTAACATAGCAATAACGACTTTGTTTTATTGATCCTTTTGATAATCATTCTGAATGATTCATTACATCATTTTGATTGATTCAATATATGAATGAGTCAAAAGTTCTGAACGACAATTACATGTTTTAAAATCATTGTAAACGAACTAATGATGTAAAATTAGTGTATTAACCTTTTAATTAAGTAAATAAATAAAATAAAATAATTATTTGAAAACAGTTTCAATATAATTAAAAGAATTTTAATGGTCATAGATGTGCTTAATGGTCAAAAAAGTATTTCAACTCTAAATAGTTTAACACATATTAATGAACAATTCAACATCATTTTTCACCTAGATGTTTGTAACAAATGCACTAAATGCTACAGGTTCAACATTCAATGGTGAACCAATCAAACTTAGCATTAGTCTTGTTTTGTTGTGGTAGGTGCGATGCGATGCGCTTGAGTTGTATTTGTTTCGGTCTCTTTTATCAAATGTTGAAAGACTCGTTATTCATATTAGTTTTTCGTTTTTTTTTATATTTTGATTTTTTTTATATATAAAAATATCAAGTTTTATGATTTATAATACGAAGTGATAAATTGTTGATGCTTTTAAGATTGACGTTTCTATAATGGATGCCAACTTTTATTTACATTAACATAATTTATTGGATATATTTTTATATTAAATATTATTACTAGTATCTAATATTAAAATTGAATTGAATATTACGAGTGAATATTAAATATTAAATATTTATACATATTATGTTAATGAAAAGAAAGAATAAACAGAAAAGGAGAGCTAAAAAGGAAATTATAAATGACAGAAGAAATGTCTAAAAAGATGATGCGTGTCATGTTGTTTAATTCAAAGAATCATCCTAATAATTATAACGATCTGCAATTGCAAATGTTGTTTACACAACCATTCACGTCGTGAACTACACTAATAATTTTCGTACTTATACAGTTTTGATAATTCAATTATAATTTATAGTAATATAGTAATTAATAATAAATAAACATTTATATACTTCAATTCGAATTTATGGGCGACCTCAACAACTATCCTCGTATGTAAAAAATAATTCTTGTATGTATACATTCATACACAGTCGGAAGTTAGAGCACGAGGTGTTCGTGTCTCTTTGCCAAGATTCATTTCAGTGTCGAAACGGTGTCAATTTCAAAGTGTGGACCAATAAGAAATTGAGTAATTGTAAAAGAAAAAAAAAAAAAAAAAGGAAGAAGCAAACCCATCGTCGGGTGGGAGACATTGAAAATGGATGGTGGAATGGAAGCTGAACTGGTATCCATTTTTCCTCGGTGTCCTTGGTCGACGGTGAAATCGACCTTCAGGTACCGTGTGCTCTTAGAGAGATCAAGAAATAAACACCTTTTTAGGATAAAGGATAAACACTCGTTTGGGAAAATAAGGGGATAAACAAATTTTTTTTTATATTATATTATAGGTTAGATTTTAGTTTTTTTTAAGAAATTTTTTTTAGGTAAATTAATTGTTCAGATTCAGAAAAAAAATACAATTTTTTACAGCAGCTTATTATTCATCATCTGATGTATGATAGGCTGCTATGATTTTTTTTTAATTAGCCCGATTTAGAGTTGAGGATTTAGGATTTAGTGTTTCCTAAACCCAAAATTTAAAACCCTAAACTCTAAAATGTTCGTGTGAAAAAACTCAATATAAACCCTAAATTTAAACTCTAAACCCCAAAATCTAAACACTAATTTCCAACCCTAATTACGAAACCCTAAAGATTTTTTTTCATCAGTCGTGTTAGTTATTTTTCAATATTTTTGGTTATCATACATCAATGTATGTTAACGAACCTGATGTAAAAAATAAAAATAAGATTTTTTTTTATATTCTTAACAGTAAAAATAAAACCCAAAAAATAAAATATCTGAAATCTAAACTCTAATTTTAAAGATAAAAAAAGTCAAATTTACTTATTCTCTCATTCCCATAAGGGGTGCTTAGCTATGGATCTTATTTTTCAGTGGTTAAACTTGAATCCGAATACAGATGAGACAAATGTAAAAATTTAATAAAAAATTTTCTATCAGCAAAAGTAAACATTAAAAAAAATATTATTTTTAGTAAATTTTGTGATAATAGACAGTTATTGTTACATTATAATAAATTAAGGTGTCTCCATTCTTTAAGTATGACACTTAAGGCTATGTTTCAAAGCAACCCAATTCTATTTATATGTCAAGAAGTATTTAAACAATGTTTAGTGTACATTACAAAAACAACAACAAAACTCAATACCACATAAGTGGTGTATGAGAGATGTGAGATGTAGACAATTCTTTCCCTATTCGAGAATAAAAGGATGGGGAAGATATTATTGTTAATGCTTGGAGTAAACCGACACACGGTCTAAGGATGGACAATATCTTTAGATTGAAACTTAAGCATGTGAAAGAAAGTTTAAAAGAGTGGAGTAAACAATCTTTTGGCAGGATAGACGAGGATATAAAAGATCTTGGGATTGCTATTCAGTATTGGGAATCTCAAGCAGAAGCGAGAGCCTTAAGCGAGCAGGAAAGACAAGAGTGGGTTAAGGTTAGAAGTATTTGGTTGAAAAAAGATCAGGTCAAGCGTAACATGCTTTGGCAGAAGGCTAGAATTAAGTGATCGATTGAGGGTGACGAAAATTCCCGGTATATTCATTCGGTGATTAAAAGAAGAAATAATAAAAATAGTATACGTGGGTTTCATATTAACGGCATGTGGAAAGAAGATCCTAAGGAGATTAAAGAGGAAGTTCATCGTTATTTTAATTCATTTTATGCAGTTCAGGGCAATTGTAATATTTGTTTTGCAGGGTTCGATACACCTAAAATCTCCACTGATGACGCTGCAGCCCTTGAATTGCCATTCAATGAAGAAGTTTGGGAGGCTATCAAATGTTGTGGATCCGCAAAGGCGTCCGGACCGGACGGTATCAATTTTCTATTTTATAAAAAATTTTGGTGGCTAATTAAAAGTGATTTAATGAATGCTCTTCATTGGTTTTGGGAGAGTTGCGAAATTTTGCAAGGGTGCAATGCGTCGTTCATCACTCTAATTCCAAAGATATCAGACCCGATGTGTCTAAAGGATTATCGGTCAATAAGCCTTATTGGTAGTTATTATAAGATAATTGCGAAAATTCTTTCTATAAGGCTTAGGGGGGTTATCAATAAAATTGTGGGTATAGAGCAAAGTGCGTTTGTGAAAGGTAGATCAATCCTCTATAGTATTCTTGTTGGGAATGGACTTGTCGAAGATGTAAAGAGAAGAAAAGGGAAGTGTTGTATTTCAAAGCAGACATTGAGAAAGCATTTGATAGTGTGAATCGAAAATTTTTGTTAGATATTATGCATAACATGGGCTTTGGTGAGAAGTGGAGGAATTGGATGAAATCGTGTTTTCAATCGGCATCTATTTCGGTTTTGGTTAATGGGTCGCCTACCAAGGAATTTAAACTACAAAGGGGCATTAGACAAGGTGACCCCCTGTCTCCTTATTTATTTATTTATCATTGCTAGTGAGGGTTTGAATTTGTTAACTAATATCGCGATTAGAGATGGTTTAATGAGAGGAGTTGAAATTGAAAATGAGAAAGCTAATGTTTCACATTTGCAATTCGCCGATGACACAATTTTTTTCGGGGATTGGGGTAGAAAAAATATAAGTAATATTCATAAAACCCTAGCTTGTTTTGAAAAAGTTTCAGGCTTGAAAGTGAATATGTCGAAAAGCTCTTTATTTGGAATTGGTGTTCCACATTCTGATGTAGAAAAGATGGCGAGAACCTTCGGGTGTAGTGCAAGCAGGCTACCCTTCTTGTATTTAGGTATGCCTATTGGTGACTTTTTTGCTCAGTTGGTCCCTCTATTATACCCCCAAATCGCTACTTTGGTCCATCGATTTTTAATTTGGCAATCAACGTCCCTTAATTATTTTAATTTTGCAATTCGAGTCCCTCCGTCAAATTTCTGTTAATAGGGTCCGTTAAACCCTGTCATGTGCAATACATGTGAGGGTATAATCGTCTTTTTAATTTTTTATTCATTAAAAACAAAGGACCACCGGCGCAAAATTTGAATTGGAGTACTTAGTCGACTGGATGACGATTCTAAAGAAAAATCAACGGCGACAATATTGGCTAGATGTCTTGATCGAGTTACAGGTGGTGAACGTATGAAAGGTGGTGAACGTTTTGCTCGGTGCATTCACTGAATATCCTATTAGTTATAAAAATAAAAATTATATAAGTTATCAAATTAATAGACTTTTCTAATTTTGCCCACGTTTCGAATAGCCAATAGATGCAGCAGGTAGCCATGACCCTTTAAATCGGAAGCCCACAACTCGCCACTAACAAATCCAACTATTACTACGAACCAAAAAATTTTGGATGTCTATTAATTTAACCGCTTAAAATAATTTTTCGTTTTGAAATTTTAGAGAAGAAATAGAAAAAATTATAATTCCTAAAAACTAGAGCGTCGAGAAATAAGAAAGAAAAAGAGTGCGTCGAAAAACGTCGAAAAATAAAAATCGAAAAACAAATGTCGAAAAACAAACAGTCGAAAAATAAAAATAAGAAAATAAAGCGTCGAAACTTAGAATTCTAAAAATTAAAACTTACGTCTAAATGTATTAAAGCTTAAAAGAAATTCTATATCCAAAACGGCAATAACTTAAAAAGTACTAAAATCTTAAAACGGCGTCGCAAAATTATAAAGCACCTAAATCTTAGTCTAAAGAAAAAGCACTTAAGGGATTTTACTGCAAAGCCTAAAAATCTAGAGCTACTATGGCAAAATACTAAGTTTAAAACTAGGTACGAACGATAAATATATAAATTACGATTAAAATATACAATTTATAAAAAGATATAAAAAATAATAAAATTACTTATTTTTATAAAAATATTATTTTTATATTATTATTTTATAAAAGTATTAATTTATATATTTAATAATAATATTAAAACTTAATATTACAAAATATAAATTAAAACTAGATACAAATTATTAATATTTAATATAAACCCTAATAATAAAAATAATAAAAAAATTAAACCCTACGTAATTAATGCGTACCAGGTTTGTGGCCTGTCAGGTCGACTCATGCGACCGCATGATTTTTTTGTGTTGGGCTCATGCGATCGCATGGCCCAATTTTCCAGAATTGATTCGGGCTGGTACCAGTTTCGGCCCAAATTTAATTTTAATTTTTTTTATTTGATTTTTTTCAATTTTCAAAATATTAAAAAAAATTTATATAATTTAAAATAAACTTATATTTTAAATCTAAAAATAAAAGTACTTGTTAATATTGTATATAAAATCTTAAAAATATATATATATATATATATATTTTTTCTTTTTATAATTTTTTTTTACTTATTATAAATACAAAATATTTTTACGAAATAAGAGATAATATATTTTTACAAAGATATAATTTTACCAAAATATAGCGTAAAAATATAGCGTTTCGCCGGGTCCCCGGCAGCGGCGCCAAAAACTTGATGTTGCAGCGGAGGTGTACGAAATACTATTATTTTTATTACGAAATACGATACAATTTACACAAGTTTTATTTATTTATATAGATGGGATATGAAGCGTCCCGTTCATATCGAATATAAACATCACGTACTCATTGGTGTCATTGCGAGGTATTATCCTCTATATGTGACATTTTTCAAAATCTGCATACGTTTTTATAATACAAACCATAACCTTTATTATAATCGAAGGTTCAAACAGCATAATAATGATTATCGTTTAGCGATAATCTTAGTTTTACAAACTTTACATTTGATAATAACAATACGATTTCCAACATATTTCACATTACAAATCTTTCGATATGTAGTTTTATTTTTGACACAAATATGCATACTCCAAATCCTGCTTAAATTCGGCATAATGCAGCGGAAGCTTTTAATTATCACCTGAGAATAAACATGCTTAAAACGTCAACATAAAGTTGGTGAGATATAGGTTTAATGTCAGCAGCGTTATAAATATAGACCACAAGATTTAATATAAATAAACGTTTTAATAAAAATATTCTAAGTGGTTGAGCACTTTATAACTATACTTAACATTTAATCAACGTCGCATATTCCCTTTATTATGAAATCTCACTACACCGTACCAAGTGTAGTCACCGAAACGAAGTACTGTGCAACCGTTGAATTACTGGTCGTCCAGTCCGGTTGGGGTTGTCAGGCCCGATAGATCTATCAACAGGATTCGCGTTTACAATACCTCATGTAAATAGTAGTTACCAAGTTACAGGGAAGTATGCTAGTGGTACAACTCAACGTAGAATATATATTTTAAATCACTTATGTCCATAACGTAAATCATAAAATGCATGTATTCTCATCCCGAAATATTTAGAGTTTAAAAGTGGGACTATATACTCACTTTTGCTTCGAAGATATTTAACACGACTTGGTCTCCGATAGATATCACGAACCTAACCATATATATATATATATATATATATATATATATATATATATATATATATATATATATATATATATATATATATATATATATATATATATATATATATATATATATATATAATATATTAACATATTTTCTTTTCAAATAATCGTTACATATATACTTATAATACTTTTAATATCTATTAGTCTGTAGTTAGCAGTCCGATGTTAGTGGTCCACAATTAGTTGCTCAATAAAATAAATAAAGACCCCATCGTATTCGTATTGATCAGAATTAATCTCGACCCATGGTACCATGTTGTCAAATGACGTGTTGCGTACATAAAGTACCGTGTTGTCAAATGACGTGTTACGTACAATCATGAGGTCTTATAATTAATCTTCACGTGTTGTTTACGGGTGGTCCTGAAATATATCAAATCATAAGTAAATATATATAAAATATCATATTAATTAGCAAAGATATGATTAGTTTAGTTTTACTCCAATTAATTTCGTAGCTAAACTAGCTTCGGATACCCAATTTTGTTTTAGCCGTAGTTTCTTCAATATAACTCCATTTTTGTTGGTTCAACTTGCCACTTCCTTGGATCGAGTCATTATTTATGAATATGAACTGTAAATACCTTAGTATGCATTCGAAATCACAGGTTATAGGTCAAACTTTGGTGAATCTTATGAAAGTGATCATTTCCGTTGTAAAAACATCTAGATTATCATTTTTACAAAAATACTTACACTTTGAGTTACACCATGAGATTTTTATATATTAACATATTCATAAGAAATATCATTTTTCCAGAATATAAACTTCCAATTCAAAGTTTAAGATGGTTTTTAATTATCCAACCCAAAACAGCCCCCGGTTGCAATCCAACGATGTAGATTCGGTTTTAAGGTGTTCTTTGTAAAATCAAGTTGTATCTTGTTAAGTTAGCATATCATTATAATATATTATAGGTCTTGAAGTGTTTTAAAAGTCAAGTTAGAAGGATCTTTTTAGTTTGCAAACAAGTTTGAAATCATTCAAACTATGTTCTTGTTGTTATAATTTGTATATTCTTGGTAAGATAGTTATAATTGAACAAGATGATGAACAAAGGTTATACCTCAAGTATGATGAAGAAAGTTACTAAATAAACAAGATATGAACTTGTTCTTGATGACTTGGAAGATTAAGAAGTGAAATCATGAAAAGAAACAAAGGTTGTAAGTAAGTTTATATCTTGATTTAAGATAAATAACTTACATGAATTGAATCAAAGTTTAAACATAGTTTTACCTTGATTATGAAACTAAAATGTAACGACCCGACTTGCTTTTGTGCCTTGTATTTTAGCGAAACTGCGTATTTGTGCGTACTGTGTTACTTTATTACTCCGGGACCTTGGCACACGTGTTTTATATTCATATATACTTAAAAACATGCCTTGGTGTATGTAGAATGCTTAACTTGTCCATTGGATGCTTTATAACCGTTAGTGTTATTTGCCGTTACGATTAAAACGCGGACTGCGCGCACGTTTGACTTTTGTCGGAACCGGAACTTTTGGACTGCGAAATATTAATTATTATTTTCTAATTCTAATTATAATTACCTGGGCTTTTGGATGCTTAATTTTATTTATTTAATTGCTAAAGCCCAATAGTTAGCCTTTTTGGACTTTTTACCTTGTTGGGCTCAAGGCCACCCTACTCTAGCTAGTGACCCAATTAATTAGCCCAAGTATTATTACTAGTGGCCCATAATAATAAATAAATAATAAATAAATTAATTAGTGAGTCATACTAGCATAATGGATAAGGATTATCAACTTTGTTACATAAGATTCTAGCAAAAGGACATACTTTAGACACCATTAGCCAAAAAGCAAGTTTTTGTCTCCCCCTCCCCTCTCAAAACCGTCCACCACCACCACCATGGCTCTTGCCATGTCATCAATCCATGTGATCCCCATTTGCTTATAAATACTAGCCTTAAGCCCCTCATTCTAACACTTGATCATTTTGGCATTTCACACACTTATCCTTTCTTTCTTCCTTTTGTTTGTAAGTTTTCTTCTCCTCCCTCTTTCTTCTTGAATTCGTGATCATCACCATCATCCTTATAAAGATCAAAGTTCCTTTAGCTTTGATCTTACTTATATCTTGTTGATTCAAGCATGAATCTTTCAAGAACAACAAAGATTCAAGCTTTCTAGCTTGAATCTTCATAACTTTTGTAGATCTACTTCTTTTATACTTTAATCTTTCTATTTTATGATAAAGATTCAAACTTTTGTTTGTAATCTTCATGCATCTTCAAGATCCAAGCTTTATGCTTCAAGATCTTCAAGAACAATCAAGATGCAAGCTTTCTAGCTTGAATCTTCATATCTTTTTGTTAGATCTAAGTTCTTTTTGCTTTGATCATGTTGTTTTGTGAAAAAGATTCAAACTTGTGTTTGTCTTCTTCATATATCTTAAAGATCCAAGCTTTATGCTTCAAGATCTTCAAGAACACTTAAAGGTTCAAGCTTTCTAGCTTTGTAACCTTGTAACTTGTGTGAAATGGATCCAAGCTCTCTAGCTTAGGGTTACATCACCTCATTTGACTTAGATTATGTTCATACTTGTTAAATTGATGTAAAGTTTGTAACTTTAGTTGTTATTGTGACTTGTATTAGTGTTAAGACTAAGGATATGATGTAACCTTGGTTCATCATCCATCTAAGACTCATGAATGAGTTGTATTCTTACTTGGTCTTAACATATTGTGTATTGATGGTGAATCTTGGTCAAAAGTGATGCTAAACCATCAATGAGTTGTACACTTAAAGCTACAAGCATCAAAGATGAGAACCGTGATGAGCATCGAGCACCAAGAACCCCATCGGAGCACTTGTCCACTGATTTTCGTATCTGATCAGACCACCTGGGCTACTGGAAAGTTTATATTCAGTTAGTTCGGTTCGAGTAAATGATTTTCCGTTTAGGCCTCGTCTTAATCCGAGTTATGGTTTAGGATTTATGGCCCTCCGAGAGTCACTACACCCTATTAACGTTGTGCTGAAATTTCTGACCTACTCGCACTTAAACCGTCGCCACGGTCAAACGAAGACGAGTTAGGTTCTGAAAATTGGTCAGCTGTTAGGGGACTCATATACGGAGCCATAGCCACTGACCATGCGTCTTTCATTACCGACTCTACCGCTTTTATCACTGTGAGTTATAGCATCCCTTTTTTACCACTTTTACTATTTTTGGGACTGAGAATACATGCGCTTTTCACGTTTTACATGTTAGGCACGAGTACTTAAACTTTATATGTGTGTGGGTTATACAACGGCATAAACATTCCCCTTAGCACGGTAACGTTTAGTCATTGGTTATTGGAACCGGTGAACGCGAATCTTAGATATGGATCCATAGGGTTTGACATCCCCACTCGGGCTAGTCGCGCTAGCATTTAACGGGTGTTTAATACTTCGTGAACATACGCACTCGCCAAGTGTACTTCCAGGGGGTTATAAGCGTTAAGTCTAGTTACCGGGTGCCCACGGTTATGCATATACTTTTCATACTGTTTTGATACGCTGTTGCAGCACTGAAATCTCGTGGGCTATCTTACGTTACTATTACAACTTAAACTATAGCTCACCAACATTCGTGTTGACTTTTTAAGCTTGTATTTCTCAGGTGCCTAGAGGTTTATTGCTTCCGCTGTTACACTTGTTGTCATGCTGTATTGAATTGCTGTTATGGACCTACTGTACTAGTTATCCGCTGCATTACTAGAGATGTCTTAAATTATGAAACTTATGTTTTGCATTCGTAAACTTATGTTATTTTGGAACAATGGTTTGTAATAAGTCTTATGACATGTTATCTTTGTAAAACGTTATCTTTTTAATGAATGCAAATCGGTTTTCAAATAGCATATAGTGTTTGACCTTGTGATGATCCTGTTGTTGATGATCCGTACACGATGGTTTTGTACGGGGCGTCTCAGTTTGTATCAGAGCATTGGTTGTAGGGAATTAGGTTGCATTAGTGAGTCTAGACCGACCCGAGTAGGATTCACTAATAGGACTAATCTACAACTTGCTAGTTTACTTGTTTCTGCGAGACTTACTGCATGCTACTGCTTACTTTTACTGCTATGTGATCTTACTACATACTATTGCTTATCTTCACTGCCATGCGAACTTGTTGTATGCTTACTTCCGCTATTGCATGATTACTATCTGCTTTCACATGTTATTTCTGTTTAGCACTATTGTTATTGCCATGCTAGGTTGCTATAGTGCCTAATACATGCTTGCTTATGACTTACTGATATGGAAAAGTTATTTTCCTTGTTCAGATGTCGGATATTCCACCTGTCATCATTTTGGGCAGCGACTCAGACTCCTCAGACACTTCACCTGCCACTGTTGCCGACCCTCCGATTCCGTCGACGACACCCTCTAGTGACTTTGGCGCTTCATCCTCCGGAACCAGCAGCCATACACCTGTACCAGTGGTTACCGCAGTCGGAACCCAGGACCCTCCGGAGATTCCAGCTCCAGTTGCCCCGGTACCTCAGGAGCCACAGCCCCGCCCCGGTGGTGTTGTGATTCCCGGGGAATACGGGGACGTCCCGTTCCATAATGAGCATAACCATTGGTGCCGACGCCTTCCTGATGGACGTGTCATACCGATCCCACCTTTCAGATACTGGATCATGACTACCGGTCGCCGATCGCCGCCACCCCCAGCTGATTCATCATCCGATGACTCATCCACAGATGACTCTAGCGATGATGACTCCGACGAGGAGGACCTTGATGATGCACCTGTGCAGCCACCCTCCACCCCGCCGAAGAAGCGGTACCGTTTCGATGGCACCGTTATTCCGGGGATCAACGGAGGACGAGCATTCACTGACGCACATGGCCAGCGTCGTAGGGTTACCGCCCGTAAGCGGGTCGTGCCTTACCCGGCTGATCCGTTCGTGCGTAAGCCTTACCGCCGTGCACCATCTACCTCTGGAGCCGGACCATCTGCACCACCTGCACCACCCGCACCAGCAGTCCCGCCTGCTCTGCCAGCCCCTCCCTCTGTCGAGGAACTGACAAGGGAGGTGGAGGTCCTCTGTGCTCGGGTGACTGAGCTCGAGGAGCAGATGTCCCATGTGCTGGACATCCTTTACCCACCGTCACCATAGAGCTTTGTAATAGGTTTCATTTTGTAATCTCGTTTGTAGCTCCATGTTTTCCTTATGTAATGTACGAACTTATGTATGCAACTCTTTATTAATGAATGGAACTTTGTATTTTTAAATTCTTGCACAGTGTTCTATCTACATTACTGTATGTTGGTTTTGCGGTATTTATACCTGGTTGCGTTACTATATTGACATGCGTTGTGTTGTTTCCCTGTTTACTATATACTATATTATTATATATTAAATGCTGGATTTTGACTTAAGTCAAAATTTCTGTTTCGAAGGGCAATGGCAAACACACGAACAACACCCACAGCAGCTCAAATCAAAGAGATGATTAATGAACGAGTCGCCGCAGCCTTGGCGGAAATGAACCCTCAACCTGAACCACCGCCGGTTATCCAACCCGTTCGAAAAGAGTGCACCTACAAGGAATTCCAGAGCTGTAAACCACATAACTTCAGCGGAACTGAGGGGCCTGTTGGTCTCACAAGATGGTTTGAAAAGCTTGAATCAGTATTCCAAGTCAGCAACTGTTCCGAGTCTAACAAAACCAAATTTGCTTCCTGCACGCTATCTGATGGCACCCTCACGTGGTGGAACACCATGGCTCAGGCACAAGGTATTGATGAGGCATATGCTACGCCATGGGAGGAGTTCAAAGCAGCTATGATTGATGAGTATTGTCCGAGAACTGAGACACAAAAGATGGAAATGGAGTTTATGCAATTGAAAGCTGTTGGCAACGATCTCTATGGTTACAATCGGAGGTTTCTTGAGTTAGCTCTTATGTGTCCTACCATGGTCACCCCGGAATTCAAGCATATGGAGAGATACTTTTGGGGACTCCCTAAGTCCATCAAGGGTAACGTCATCTCGTCCAAGCCACCGAATGTTCCCGAAGCAATGCGCATGGCGCATACACTCATGAATCAAATTCTCATCGATGAACCAGAGAAGTCCAAGTATGAAGCGGGTAGTAGTGACAAGCGAAAGTGGGATAAGAGTAAGGGGAGGACCTATGATCAAACCCCTGCCAAGAGGCACAACAATGGTGGAAACCCCAACCCCGGCACAAGTTCAAACCCAAACTACAAGGGCACTCTACCGCAGTGCAAGAGGTGTTACAAACACCACACTGGGTACTGTAATGCGGTATGTGAAAAGTGCAACAGGATCGGACATGTTGGTAAGAACTGCAAGATCCCCGTCCCAGCTGCAAGGACAAACCCAAATGGGCCAAGGAAATGCTATGAGTGTGGACAGCAGGGCCACTTTAGGAATGATTGCCCCAATAAGAAGAAGGACGGCGGACCACCGCGTGGTAGAGCTTTTAATGTTAATGCAAGGGATGCACGTGAGAACCCCGACTTGGTGACAGGTATATTCACTATCAACAATCTTTTAGCTTCTGTCCTATTTAATACCGGTGCCGATAGAAGTTATGTATGTAGATACTTTTATGATAAGATAAATTGGTCATTAGTTCCTTTAAAAGAAAGTATGGTTGTCGAGGTAGCCAACGGTAAACTTGAAAAGGTTGACCAAATTGGCCGAGGAACTATTATTAACATAGCTGGCGTGGACTTCGCAATTGACTTGATACCCATCAAATTGGGAAGCTTTGACGTGATTGTCGGCATGGACTGGTTGACAAAAGTAAGGGCCGATGTTATCTGTGGAGATAAAGCTCTTCGTATACCACAAGGAGATGGTGAGCCACTGGTTATAAACGGAGAGAGGTGTAGTTCGAAACTGAACCTCATTAGTTGTATGAAAGCACAGAAGATTATGAAGAAAGGACGTCTTGCTATTTTAGCACACGTGAAGGCTTTAGAAACAGAAGAGAATAGTGTGAATGATGTGCGAATCGTGAATGAATTCCCTGACGTCTTTCTGGAAGAGTTGCCTGGATTGCCACCACCAAGAGCAGTGGAGTTCCAAATCGATCTAGTGCCGGGAGCTGCACCCGTAGCTCGCGCACCTTATCGACTAGCACCTTCCGAACTGCAAGAGTTGCAGAGTCAACTGCAGGAATTGCTTGACCGTGGGTTTATCCAACCGAGCTCGTCGCCTTGGGGCGCACCTGTTTTATTCGTGAAGAAGAAGGACAGATCCTTCCGCATGTGCATCGACTACCGCGAACTCAACAAATTGACGATCAAGAATCGATATCCTCTTCCCCGAATTGACGATCTTTTTGATCAGCTGCAAGGATCAAGCGTTTATTCTAAGATCGATTTGCGATCAGGTTATCACCAATTGAGGGTAAATGAGAGTGATGTGATGAAGACTGCGTTTAGAACCCGCTATGGTCATTATGAGTTTCTCGTGATGCCATTCGGTTTAACCAACGCACCCGCTGTATTCATGGACCTCATGAATCGTGTCTGCAAGCCATACCTGGATAAATTCGTTATCGTCTTCATAGATGATATCCTCATCTACTCCAAGAGCGAAGAAGAACATGAGCAACATCTTCGGTTAGTGCTTGAACTCTTGAGACGAGAGCAGCTTTATGCCAAATTCTCCAAGTGTGAATTTTGGCTGAAGGAAGTACAATTTCTGGGTCATATTGTGAGTGATCAAGGTATCAAAGTTGACCCCGCCAAGATTGAAGCTATCAACAAGTGGGAGACACCCACTACTCCGACTCACATCCGCCAATTTCTAGGTCTTGCCGGTTATTACCGAAGGTTCATTGAAGGTTTCTCTTTGATTTCGCTTCCTTTGACTGCGTTAACTCATAAAGGGAAGAAGTTTGTTTGGGAAAAAGAACAAGAAGTAGCATTTCAAACCCTGAAGCAGAAGTTAACCACCGCACCTATCCTATCTCTTCCTGAAGGCAGTGACGACTTCGTTGTGTACTGCGATGCTTCGAGGAATGGTTTTGGATGTGTGTTGATGCAAAGAACGAAGGTTATTGCCTATGCATCTCGTCAACTGAAGGTCCACGAGTGAAACTACACTACTCACGATCTCGAACTTGGAGCCGTTGTCTTCGCATTGAAGCTGTAGAGACACTATCTTTATGGAACAAAGAGTACTATCTTTACCGATCATAAGAGTCTCCAACACATCTTCGATCAGAAGCAACTGAACATGAGACATCGTCGATGGATTGAGACGCTAAACGACTACGATTGTGAACTTCGCTACCATCCGGGCAAGGCTAATGTTGTAGCGGACGCATTAAGTCGAAAGGAGAGGACGGTACCTCTTCGTGTTCGGGCTCTGAACATCACCATCCATTCGAATCTTCACAGCCAGATCCGGGTAGCCCAAGAAGAGGCTCTCAAGGAGGAGAACATATCTCGTGAATACCTGAACATTCTCATCTCTAAATTCGAGGTTAGGGAATCGGGACTCCAATGCTATGCTGGAAGAATTTGGGTACCTCGTTATGGAGATCTACGGAACCTTATACTTGATGAAGCCCATAAGTCAAGATATTCGATTCATCCAGGAGCCGGAAAAATGTACCATGATCTTAAGGAACAATATTGGTGGCCAAATCTTAAGAAGGATGTTGCAACTTATGTTGGAAGGTGTTTGACTTGTTCGAAGGTTAAGGCTGAACATCAGAGGCCATCTGGATTACTTCAGCAACCAGAAATCCCACAATGGAAATGGGAAGCAATTACAATGGATTTCATCACGAAGCTACCAAAGACGGTGGGCGGATACGATACAATCTGGGTTATCGTTAACCGTCTTACCAAATCTGCTCATTTCCTAGCGATGAAAGAAACAGACACAATGGAGAAACTTGCTCAACTGTACATTAAAGAGGTTGTATCTCGTCATGGTGTGCCTCTATCAATTATCTCAGATCGTGATCCCCGTTTTGCTTCCAGATTCTGGCGTTCTTTGCATGAAGCCTTGGGAACTCGTCTCGACATGAGCACCGCTTATCACCCACAGACCGACGGTCAGAGTGAACGAATGATTCAGACATTAGAGGACATGTTACGTGCCTGTGTTATTGACTTTGGAAAATCTTGGGAAAGGCATCTGCCGCTAGCTGAATTCTCTTACAACAACAGTTATCATTCGAGTATTAAAGCCGCACCTTTTGAAGCGTTGTATGGCCGCAAGTGCCGTTCTCCTATTTGTTGAGTCGAGTTAGGCGAAGTGCAAATCACCGGACCCGAGATAGTCCATGAAACGATGGAGAAGATTTCTCAGATTCAGGCGAGACTTAAGATAGCCCGCGATCGCCAAAAGAGTTATGCTGATCTAAAACGTAAAGACTTCGAATTCAACGTAGGTGACCGAGTAATGTTGAAGGTCGCACCTTGGAAGGGTGTGATTCGTTTTGGAAAGCGCGGAAAGTTAAACCCGCGATACATTGGTCCTTTTGAAATTTTGGAACGCGTTGGTCCCGTTGCTTACCGTTTGGATCTTCCGACTCAGTTGAGTGCTGTTCATCCTACCTTCCATGTATCAAATTTGAAGAAGTGTCTTGCTCTACCGGAACTTATCATACCATTGGAAGAACTTACCATTGATGACCAACTCCACTTCGTGGAAGAACCTGTCGAAATTATGGACCGTGAGGTCAAAACCTTGAAACGCAATACGATTCCAATTGTCCGAGTTCGATGGAATGCCAAGCGTGGACCTGAGTTTACCTGGGAACGAGAGGATCAAATGATGCAGAAGTACCCTCACCTTTTCCCGACTCCAACACCTGCCTCAGCTTAAATTTCGGGACGAAATTTCCATTAACAGGTGGGTAATGTAACGACCAGACTTTTTCGACTTGCTTTTGTGCCTTGTATTTTAGCGAAACTGCGTATTTGTGCGTACTGTGTTACTTTATTACTCTGGAACCTTGGCACACGTGTTTTATATTCATATATACTTAAAAACATGCTTTGGTGTATGTAGAATGCTTAACTTGTCCATTGGATGCTTTATATGTAGTGACCCGAACTTTTCCATGTTTATATATATTAATTGAGATTGATATTTACATGATTAAATGTTTCCAACATGTTAAGCAATCAAACTTGTTAAGACTTGATTAATTGAAATATGTTTCATATAGACAATTGACCACCCAAGTTGACCGGTGATTCACGAACGTTAAAACTTGTAAAAACTATATGATGACATATATATGGATATATATATAGTTAACATGATACTATGATAAGTAAACATATCATTAAGTATATTAACAATGAACTACATATGTAAAAAACAAGACTACTAACTTAATGATTTTTAAACGAGACATATATGTAACGATTATCGTTGTAAAGACATTTAATGTATATATATCATATTAAGAGATATTCATACATGATAATATCATGATAATATAATAATTTAAAATCTCATTTGATATTATAAACATTGGGTTAACAACATTTAACAAGATCGTTAACCTAAAGGTTTCAAAACAACACTTACATGTAACGACTAACGATGACTTAACGACTCAGTTAAAATGTATATACATGTAGTGTTTTAATATGTATTTATACACTTTTGAAAGACTTCAATACACTTATCAAAATACTTCTACTTAACAAAAATGCTTACAATTACATCCTCGTTCAGTTTCATCAACAATTCTACTCGTATGCACCCGTATTCGTACTCGTACAATACACAGCTTTTAGATGTATGTACTATTAGTATATACACTCCAATGATCAGCTCTTAGCAGCCCATGTGAGTCACCTAACACATGTGGGAACCATCATTTGACAACTAGCATGAAATATCTCATAAAATTACAAAAATATGAGTAATCATTCATGACTTATTTACATGAAAACAAAATTACATATCCTTTATATCTAATCCATACACCAACGACCAAAAACACCTACAAACACTTTCATTCTTAAATTTTCTTCATCTAATTGATCTCTCTCAAGTTCTATCTTCAAGTTCTAAGTGTTCTTCATATATTCTACAAGTTCTAGTTACATAAAATCAAGAATACTTTCAAGTTTGCTAGCTCACTTCCAATCTTGTAAGGTGATCATCCAACCTCAAGAAATCTTTGTTTCTTACAGTAGGTTATCATTCTAATACAAGGTAATAATCATATTCAAACTTTGGTTCAATTTCTATAACTATAACAATCTTATTTCAAGTGATGATCTTACTTGAACTTGTTTTCGTGTCATGATTCTGCTTCAAGAACTTCGAGCCATCCAAGGATCTGTTGAAGCTAGATCCATTTTTCTCTTTTCCAGTAGGTTTATCCAAGGAACTTAAGGTAGTAATGATGTTCATAACATCATTCGATTCATACATATAAAGCTATCTTATTCGAAGGTTTAAACTTGTAATCACTAGAACATAGTTTAGTTAATTCTAAACTTGTTCGCAAACAAAAGTTAATCCTTCTAACTTGACTTTTAAAATCAACTAAACACATGTTCTATATCTATATGATATGCTAACTTAATGATTTAAAACCTGGAAACACGAAAAACACCGTAAAACCGGATTTACGCCGTCGTAGTAACACCGCGGGCTGTTTTGGGTTAGTTAATTAAAAACTATGATAAACTTTGATTTAAAAGTATTTTTATTATGAACATGAAACTATATCCAAAAATTATGGTTAAACTCAAAGTGGAAGTATGTTTTCTAAAATGATCATCTAGACGTCGTTCTTTCGACTGAAATGACTACCTTTACAAAAACGACTTGTAACTTATTTTTCCGACTATAAACCTATACTTTTTCGGTTTAGATTCATAAAATAGAGTTCAATATGAAACCATAGCAATTTGATTCACTCAAAATGGATTTAAAATGAAGAAGTTATGGGTAAAACAAGATTGGATAAATTTTCTCATTTTAGCTACGTGAAAATTGGTAACAAATCTATTCCAACCATAACTTAATCAACTTGTATTGTATATTATGTAATCTTGAGATACCATAGACACGTATACAATGTTTCGACCTATCATGTCGACACATCTATATATATTTCGGAACAACCATAGACACTCTATATGTGAATGTTGGAGTTAGCTATACAGGGTTGAGGTTGATTCCAAAATATATATAGTTTGAGTTGTGATCAATACTGAGATACGTATACACTGGGTCGTGGATTGATTCAAGATAATATTTATCAATTTATTTCTGTACATCTAACTGTGGACAACTAGTTGTAGGTTACTAACGAGGACAGCTGACTTAATAAACTTACAACATCAAAATATATTAAAAGTGTTGTAAATATATTTTGAACATACTTTGATATATATGTATATATTGTTATAGGTTCATGAATCAACCAGTGGCCAAGTCTTACTTCCCGACGAAGTAAAAATCTGTGAAAGTGAGTTATAGTCCCACTTTTAAAATCTAATATTTTTGGGATGAGAATACACGCAAGTTTTATAAATGATTTACAAAATAGACACAAGTACGTGAAACTACATTCTATGGTTGAATTATCGAAATCGAATATGCCCCTTTTTATTAAGTCTGGTAATCTAAGAATTAGGGAACATACACCCTAATTGACGCGAATCCTAAAGATAGATCTATTGGGCCTAACAAACCCCATCCAAAGTACCGGATGCTTTAGTACTTCGAAATTTATATCATATCCGAAGGGTGTCCCGGAATGATGGGGATATTCTTATATATGCATCTTGTTAATGTCGGTTACCAGGTGTTCACCATATGAATGATTTTTATCTCTATGTATGGGATGTGTATTGAAATATGAAATGTTGTGGTCTATTATTATAATTTGATATATATAGGTTAAACCTATAACTCACCAACATTTTTGTTGACGTTTTAAGCATGTTTATTCTCAGGTGATTATTAAGAGCTTCCGCTGTCGCATACTTAAATAAGGACGAGATTTGGAGTCTATGCTTGTATGATATTGTGTAAAAACTGCATTCAAGAAACTTATTTTGTTGTAACATATTTGTATTGTAAACCATTATGTAATGGTCGTGTGTAAACAGGATATTTTAGATTATCATTATTTGATAATTTAAGTAAAGCTTTTTAAACCTTTATTGATGAAATAAAGGTTATGGTTTGTTTTAAAATGAATGCAGTCTTTGAAAAACGTCTCATATAGAGGTCAAAACCTCGCAACGAAATCAATTAATATGGAACGTTTTTAATCAATAAGAACGGGACATTTCAGTTGGTATCCGAGCGTTGGTCTTAGAGAACCTGAATTTTGCATTAGTGTGTCTTATCGAGTTTGTTAGGATGCATTAGTGAGTCTGGACTTCGACCGTGTTTACTTGAAAAATGATTGCTTAACAAATTTTGTTGGAAACTATATATTTTTAACATGTGAATATTATGTGATATATTAATCTCTTAACGCGTTTGATATTATGTGATAGATGTCTACCTCTAGAACAAGTCCCATTGACTCACCTAATAATAATGAAGAGTCAAATGTAAATTGGAATGATTCGTGGACTGATTCACAAGTTCCCGAAGAGGAACCGGAAGAAGAGTCGGAACCGGAAGAAGAATCGGAACCGGAAGAAGAATCGGAACCGGATGAAGAAATAGAACCGGTGGGGGAAATAATAAAACGGTTAAGTAAAAGAAAATCCTCAACCAACCGATCAAGGTTAATTATGGTCAATGGTGTTTCCGCCAAGGAAGCAAAATATTGGGAGGATTACCAATTCTCCGATGAATCGGATTCCGACGAGAATTCCGATGATGTTATAGAAATTACCCCAACTGAATTTAAAAAGGCAAAAGAAAATAATAAGGGAAAGGGCATAAAAATAAAGAAATCTAATTCCAACCCCGATGAACTTTATATGTATCGTCAACCCCCGAAGTCCTTAAGTTGTAACAATGACCCGGGAACCTCTAAACCACCAGGTTTTTCTAAACCAATGTGGAAAACGACGGCTCGTATTAGGGGAACATCATATATCCCTAGAAACTTGGCAAAACGAACCAAAACCGAAGAAGAAGAAACAAGCGAGTCGGAATAAGATAGTTGTATTCATGTGGTGTAATATATGTAATATAGTGTGCTTATGCTTTATGATATATGTAAAAATTGCTTGTATTAATAAGTATTTTTTTTTTATGAATCTAACTCTTGTCTATTTTACAGTATAAAAACACAAAATGGATAGACAACCCAATATTTTAAGAGACCTACCCGGAGACATGATTGATGAAATCTTGTCTAGAGTCGGTCAGAATTCTTCGGCACAACTATTTAAGGCGAGATCAGTTTGTAAGACATTCGAAGAACGTTCCAAGAATGCCTTGGTTTATAAAAGGCTTTCGTTCGAAAGATGGGGGATATCACATTGGGAAATCCATAAGTTACGATGTGTTTACTTTGACGCATATATTGCGGGGAACCCAAATGCTATTTTACGCAATGGGTTAAGAAATTATTTTGACTCAATATATCCGAATATTGGACTTCGTGATTTAGAAAAAGCGGCTAACATGCAACATAAAGAAGCATGTTATGATTACGGATTAGTAATGTTCGCTTCTCACCAAAGTGAGAACAAGAACATCGGGCTACAACTATTAAACAAAACGTTCCCACAAGTGACGGAGTCGGTAATTGGGGTAGGAAATGAGGTTTTTAGATTGTTACGGGACTGTTAGACATTACGTAACCCTCGTCCCTTTGACGACGTTACAACACGATGTCTTATCAACGGCCATAACGGTTATGTTCCACAAGACCAAGGATGGGAAGTAATCCTAGTAAAACCAGAATGCATGACTTGTTTCTGGACGTATGAATTACGTGTCTTTATTGCCTTCGCTGAACGACTTGTGTACTAGCTAGAATTATCTTCACAACCATTTTGTATCAAATTTATTGTGTGCTATATTTCATGCTATATGTAAAATAAGCGGTATTGTAAGTTTGTAAAATATTGTGTAAAAGTTTGAACGCGAAATATTATTATAATCAGTTTTTCATATAGAATTGTAGTAGTTGAATTGTATATTAGCTACTAAGTATGAACTTAACGGGTAGGTACTACCCGAATTTAAACTTATAAAACGCTAATATGAAGAAAAAGCTTTTATAAATGAGTTCATATTATGCTACGAAATACTATTAACTACTCTTAATATTCTGTATGATTAACTTGTTCCATTTAACTATTTTGAAGGAAATGGCACCGACTACTCGACACACCGTGAATATGAATGAAGAGGAATTCCGTACTTTTCTTGCTTCAAACATAGCCGCAGTACAGGCTGCGCTACATACCAACAATAACCTTGGATCTAGCAGTACATGAAATCGTGTAGGATGCACCTACAAAGAATTCACTGCCTGCAAACCTTTGGAATTTGATGGAACCGAAGGACCGATCGGATTGAAACGGTGGACCGAGAAGGTCGAATCGGTGTTTGCCATAAGTAAGTGTACTGAAGAGGACAAAGTGAAGTACGCTACGCATACCTTCACAGGTTCTGCGTTAACATGGTGGAATACCTATCTAGAGCAAGTGGGACAAGACGATGCGTACGCACTACCGTGGTCAGCATTCAAGCACTTGATGAACGAGAAGTACCATCCCAGAACCGAGGTCAATAAGCTCAAGACAGAACTTAGAGGGTTACGAACCCAAGGATTTGATATTACCACGTACGAAAGACGATTCACAGAATTGTGCCTATTGTGTCCGGGAGCATTCGAAGATGAGGAAGAGAAGATCGACGCATTTGTGAAAGGATTACCGGAAAGAATCCAAGAAGATATAAGTTCACACTAGCCCGCCTCTATACAACAGGCATGTAGAATGGCTCACAAACTAGTGAACCAGATTGAAGAAAGAATTAAAGAACAGACTGCTGAAGAGGCCAATGTAAAGCAAGTCAAAAGAAAGTGGGAGGAAAACGGTGATAAGAATCACCAATACAACAACAACAGCAATTACAACAATAATCGCAACAATTATCCCAACAATCGCAACATCAATCGCAACTACAACAAACGGCCCAACAACAACAACAACAACAACAACAACAACAACAGCAACAGCAACTACAACAATCATCCCAACAACAATAATAACCGCAACAACAACAACAATCGAAAGCAGCTATGCCAAAGGTGTGAAAAGTATCACTCGGGGTTCTGCACCAAATTTTGCAACAAGTGTAAAAGAAATGGTCATAGCGCGGCGAAGTGTGAGGTCTACGGACCAGGGGTTAATAGAACGAAAGGAATAAATGGTGTCGGAACGAGTAATGGCGGAGCAAGTAGTGTCGGAGCAAGTTATGCCAATGTAGTTTGTTATAAATGTGGAAAACCGGGCCACATTATTAGAAATTACCCGAACCAGGAGAACACGAATGGACAAGGCCGCGGAAGAGTTTTCAATATTAATGCGGCAGAGGCACAGGAAGACCCGGAGCTTGTTACGGGTACGTTTCTTATTGACAATAAATCTGCTTACGTTTTATTTGATTCGGGTGCGGATAGAAGCTATATGAGTAGAGATTTTTGTGCTAAATTAAGTTGTCCATTGACGCCTTTGGATAGTAAATTTTTACTCGAATTAGCAAATGGTAAATTAATTTCAGCAGATAATATATGTCGGAATCGAGAAATTAAACTGGTTAGCGAAACATTTAAGATTGATTTGATACCAGTAGAGTTAGGGAGTTTTGATGTGATAATCGGTATGGACTGGTTGAAAGAAGTGAAAGCAGAGATCATCTGTTACAAAAATGCAATTCGCATTATACGAGAAAAAGGAAAACCCTTAATGGTGTACGGAGAAAAGGGCAACACGAAGCTACATCTTATTAGTAATTTGAAGGCACAAAAACTAATAAGAAAAGGTTGCTATGCTGTTCTAGCACATGTCGAGAAAGTACAAACTGAAGAAAAGAGCATCAATGATGTTCCCATTGCAAAAGAATTTCCCGATGTATTTCCGAAAGAATTACCGGGATTACCCCCACATCGATCCGTTGAATTTCAAATAGATCTTGTACCAGGAGCTGCACCAATAGCTCGTGCTCCTTACAGACTCGCACCCAGCGAGATGAAAGAACTGCAAAGCCAATTACAAGAACTTTTAGAGCGTGGTTTCATTCAACCAAGCACATCACCGTGGGGAGCTCCTGTTTTGTTTGTCAAGAAGAAAGATGGTACATTCAGGTTGTGTATCGACTACCGAGAGTTGAACAAACTTACCATCAAGAACCGCTACCCACTACCGAGAATCGACGACTTATTTGATCAACTACAAGGCTCATCTGTTTATTCAAAGATTGACTTACGTTCCGGGTATCATCAAATGCGGGTGAAAGAAGATGATATTCCAAAGACTGCTTTCAGAACACGTTACGGTCATTACGAGTTTATGGTCATGCCGTTTGGTTTAACTAATGCACCAGCTGTGTTCATGGACCTTATGAACCGAGTGTGTAGACCATACCTTGACAAGTTTGTCATTGTTTTCATTGATGACATACTTATTTACTCAAAGAATGACCAAGAACACGGTGAACATTTGAGAAAGGTGTTAGAAGTATTGAGGAAGGAAGAATTGTACGCTAAGTTTTCAAAGTGTGCATTTTGGTTGGAAGAAGTTCAATTCCTCGGTCACATAGTGAACAAAGAAGATATTAAGGTGGATCCGGCAAAGATAGAAACTGTTGAAAAGTGGGAAACCCCGAAAACTCCGAAACACATACGCCAGTTTTTAGGACTAGCTGGTTACTACAGAAGGTTCATCCAAGACTTTTCCAGAATAGCAAAACCCTTGACTGCATTAACGTATAAAGGGAAGAAATTTGAATGGAAGGATGAACAAGAGAAAGCGTTTCAGTTATTGAAGAAAAAGCTAACTACGGCACCTATATTGTCATTGCCTGAAGGGAATGATGATTTTGTGATTTATTGTGACGCATCAAAGCAAGGTCTTGGTTGTGTATTAATGCAACGAACGAAGGTGATTGCTTATGCCTCTAGACAATTGAAGATTCATGAGCAAAATTATACGACGCATGATTTGGAATTAGGCGCGGTTGTTTTTGCATTAAAGACTTGGAGGCACTACTTATATGGGGTCAAAAGTATTATATATACCGACCACAAAAGTCTTCAACACATATTTAATCAGAAACAACTGAATATGAGGCAGTGTAGGTGGATTGAATTGTTGAATGATTACGACTTTGAGATTCGTTACCACCCGGGGAAGGCAAATGTGGTAGCCGATGCCTTGAGCAGGAAGGACAGAGAACCCATTCGAGTAAAATCTATGAATATAATGATTCATAATAACCTTACTACTCAAATAAAGGAGGCGCAACAAGGAGTTTTAAAAGAGGGAAATTTAAAGGATGAAATACCCAAAGGATCGGAGAAGCATCTTAATATTCGAGAAGACGGAACCCGGTATAGGGCTGAAAGGATTTGGGTACCAAAATTTGGAGATATGAGAGAAATGGTACTTAGAGAAAATTATAAAACCAGATACTCAATACATCCTGGAACGGGGAAGATGTACAAGGATCTCAAGAAACATTTTTGGTGGCCGGGTATGAAAGCCGATGTTGCTAAATACGTAGGAGAATGTTTGACGTGTTCTAAGGTCAAAGCTGAGCATCAGAAACCATCAGGTCTACTTCAACAACCCGAAATCCCGGAATGGAAATGGGAAAACATTACCATGGATTTCATCACTAAATTGCCAAGGACTGCAAGTGGTTTTGATACTATTTGGGTAATAGTTGATCGTCTCACCAAATCAGCACACTTCCTGCCAATAAGAGAAGATGATAAGATGGAGAAGTTAGCACGACTGTATTTGAAGGAAGTCGTTTCCAGACATGGAATACCAATCTCTATTATCTCTGATAGGGATGGCAGATTTATTTCAAGATTCTGGCAGACATTACAGGAAGCATTAGGAACTCGTCTAGACATGAGTACTGCCTATCATCCACAAACTGATGGGCAGAGTGAAAGGACGATACAAATGCTTGAAGACATGCTACGAGCATGTGTTATTGATTTCGGAAACAGTTGGGATTGACATCTACCGTTAGCAGAATTTTCCTACAACAACAGCTACCATTCAAGCATTGAGATGGCGCCGTTTGAAGCACTTTATGGTAGAAAGTGCAGGTCTCCAATTTGTTGGAGTGAAGTGGGGGATAAACAGATTACGGGTCCGGAGATTATACAAGAAACTACCGAGAAGATCATCCAAATTCAACAACGGTTGAAAACCGCCCAAAGTCGACAAAAGAGCTACGCTGACATTAAAAGAAAAGATATAGAATTTGAAATTAGAGAGATGGTCATGCTTAAAGTTGCACCTTGGAAAGGTGTTGTTCGATTTGGTAAACGAGGGAAATTAAATCCAAGGTATATTGGACCATTCAAGATTATTGATCGTGTCGGACCAGTAGCTTACCGACTTGAGTTACCTCAACAATGAAATGTCCCGTTCTTATTGATTAAAAACGTTCCATATTAATTGATTTCGTTGCGAGGTTTTGACCTCTATATGAGACGTTTTTGAAAGACTGCATTCATTTTAAAACAAACCATAACCTTTATTTCATCAATAAAGGTTTAAAAAGCTTTACGTAGATTATCAAATGATGATAATCTAAATATCCTGTTTACACACGACCATTACATAATGGTTTACAATACAAATATGTTACAACAAAATAAGTTTCTTGAATGCAGTTTTTACACAATATCATACAAGCATGGACTCCAAATCTCGTCCTTATTTAAGTATGCGACAGCGGAAGCTCTTAATAATCACCTGAGAATAAACATGCTTAAAACGTCAACAAAATATTGGTGAGTTATAGGTTTAACCTATATATATCAAATCATAATAATAGACCACAAGATTTCATATTTCAATACACATCCCATACATAGAGATAAAAATCATTCATATGGTGAACACCTGGTAACCGACATTAACAAGATGCATATATAAGAATATCCCCATCATTCTGGGACACCCTTCGGATATGATATAAATTTTGAAGTACTAAAGCATCCGGTACTTTGGATGGGGCTTGTTAGGCCCGATAGATCTATCTTTAGGATTCGCGTCAATTAGGGTGTCTGTTCCCTAATTCTTAGATTACCAGACTTAATAAAAAGGGGCATATTCGATTTCGATAATTCAACCATAGAATGTAGTTTCACGTACTTGTGTCTATTTTGTAAATCATTTATAAAACCTGCATGTATTCTCATCCCAAAAATATTAGATTTTAAAAGTGGGACTATAACTCACTTTCACAGATTTTTACTTCGTCGGGAAGTAAGACTTGGCCACTGGTTGATTCACGAACCTATAACAATATATACATATATATCAAAGTATGTTCAAAATATATTTACAACACTTTTAATATATTTTGATGTTTTAAGTTTATTAAGTCAGCTGTCCTCGTTAGTAACCTACAACTAGTTGTCCACAGTTAGATGTACAGAAATAAATCGATAAATATTATCTTGAATCAATCCACGACCCAGTGTATACGTATCTTAGTATTGATCACAACTCAAACTATATATATTTTGGAATCAACCTCAACCCTGTATAGCTAACTCCAACATTCACATATAGAGTGTCTATGGTTGTTCCGAAATATATATAGATGTGTCGACATGATAGGTCGAAACATTGTATACGTGTCTATGGTATCTCAAGATTACATAATATACAATACAAGTTGATTAAGTTATAGTTGGAATAGATTTGTTACCAATTTTCACGTAGCTAAAATGAGAAAAATTATCCAATCTTGTTTTACCCATAACTTCTTCATTTTAAATCCTTTTTGAGTGAATCAAATTGCTATGGTTTCATATTGAACTCTATTTTATGAATCTAAACAGAAAAAGTATAGGTTTATAGTCGGAAAAATAAGTTACAAGTCGTTTTTGTAAAGGTAGTCATTTCAGTCGAAAGAACGACGTCTAGATGACCATTTTAGAAAACATACTTCCACTTTGAGTTCAACCATAATTTTTGGATATAGTTTCATGTTCATAATAAAAATCATTTTCTCAGAATAACAACTTGTAAATCAAAGTTTATCATAGTTTTTAATTAACTAACCCAAAACAGCCCGCGGTGTTACTACGACGGCGTAAATCCGGTTTTACGGTGTTTTTCGTGTTTCCAGGTTTTAAATCATTAAGTTAGCATATCATATAGATATAGAACATGTGTTTAGTTGATTTTAAAAGTCAAGTTAGAAGGATTAACTTTTGTTTGCGAACAAGTTTAGAATTAACTAAACTATGTTCTAGTGATTACAAGTTTAAACCTTCGAATAAGATAGCTTTATATGTATGAATCGAATGATGTTATGAACATCATTACTACCTTTAGTTCCTTGGATAAACCTACTGGAAAAGAGAAAAATGGATCTAGCTTCAACGGATCCTTGGATGGCTCGAAGTTCTTGAAGCAGAATCATGACACGAAAACAAGTTCAAGTAAGATCATCACTTGAAATAAGATTGTTATAGTTATAGAAATTGAACCAAAGTTTGAATATGATTATTACCTTGTATTAGAATGATAACCTACTGTAAGAAACAAAGATTTCTTGAGGGTGGATGATCACCTTACAAGATTGGAAGTGAGCTAGCAAACTTGAAAGTATTCTTGATTTTATGTAACTAGAACTTGTAGAATATATGAAGAACACTTAGAACTTGAAGATAGAACTTGAGAGAGATCAATTAGATGAAGAAAATTGAAGAATGAAAGTGTTTGTAGGTGTTTTTGGTCGTTGGTGTATGGATTAGATATAAAGGATATGTAATTTTGTTTTCATGTAAATAAGTCATGAATGATTACTCATATTTTTGTAATTTTATGAGATATTTCATGCTAGTTGCCAAATGATGGTTCCCACATGTGTTAGGTGACTCACATGGGCTGCTAAGAGATGATCATTGGAGTGTATATACCAATAGTACATACATCTAAAAGCTGTGTATTGTACGAGTACGAATACGGGTGCATACGAGTAGAATTGTTGATGAAACTGAACGAGGATGTAATTGTAAGCATTTTTGTTAAGTAGAAGTATTTTGATAAGTGTCTTGAAGTCTTTCAAAAGTGTATGAATACATATTAAAACACTACATGTATATACATTTTAACTGAGTCGTTAAGTCATCGTTAGTCGTTACATGTAAATGTTGTTTTGAAACCTTTAGGTTAACGATCTTGTTGAATGTTGTCAACCCATTGTTTATTATAACAAATGAGATGTTAAATTATTATATTATCATGATATTATGATATATAATATATCTTAGTATGATGTATATACAGTTAAATGTCGTTACAACGATAATCGTTACATATATGTCTCGTTTCGAAATCATTAAGTTAGTAGTCTTATTTTTACATATGTATTTCATTGTTAATACACTTAATAATATATTTACTTATCATTTAACATAATTAACCAAGTGTATCAATATCTTAATATGATTCATATGTACCTAGTAAGACGTTGTTATAACGATAATCGTTATATATATCGTTTTCGAGTTTCTTAAATTAATAGTCTCATTTTTATGTATATAACTCATTGTTAAAATACCTAATGAGATACATACTTATAATAACAACATGTTAACTATATATATAACCATATATATGTCATTGTATAGTTTTTACAAGTTTTAACGTTCGTGAATCACCGGTCAACTTGGGTGGTCAATTGTCTATATGAAACATATTTCAATTAATCAAGTCTTAACAAGTTTGATTGCTTAACATGTTGGAAACATTTAATCATGTAAATATCAATCTCAATTAATATATATAAACATGGAAAAGTTCGGGTCACTACAGTACCTACCCGTTAAATAAATTTCGTCCCGAAATTTTAAGCTGTTGAAGGTGTTGACGAATCTTCTGGAAATAGATGCGGGTATTTCTTCTTCATCTGATCTTCATGCTCCCAGGTGAACTCGGGTCCTCTACGAGCATTCCATCGAACCTTAACAATTGTTATCTTGTTTTGCTTAAGTCTTTTAACCTCACGATCCATTATTTTGACGGGTTCTTCGATGAATTGAAGTTTTTCGTTGATTTGGATTTCATCTAACGGAATAGTGAGATCTTCTTTAGCAAAACATTTCTTCAAATTCGAGACGTGGAAAGTGTTATGTACAGCCGCGAGTTGTTGAGGTAACTCAAGTCGGTAAGCTACTGGTCCGACACGATCAATAATCTTGAATGGTCCAATATACCTTGGATTTAATTTCCCTTGTTTACCAAATCGAAAAACGCCTTTCCAAGGTGCAACTTTAAGCATGACCATCTCTCCAATTTCAAATTCTATATCTTTTCTTTTAATGTCAGCATAGCTCTTTTGTCGACTTTGGGTGGTTTTCAACCGTTGTTGAATTTGGATGATCTTCTCGGTAGTTTCTTGTATAATCTCCGGACCCGTAATCTGTCTATCCCCTACTTCACTCCAACAAATCGGAGACCTGCACTTTCTACCATAAAGTGCTTCAAACGGCGCCATCTCAATGCTTGAATGGTAGCTGTTGTTGTAGGAAAATTCTGCTAACGGTAGATGTCGATCCCAACTGTTTCCGAAATCAATAACACATGCTCGTAGCATGTCTTCAAGCGTTTGTATCGTCCTTTCGCTCTGCCCATCAGTTTGTGGATGATAGGCAGTACTCATGTCTAGACGAGTTCCTAATGCTTGCTGTAATGTCTGCCAGAATCTTGAAATAAATCTGCCATCCCTATCAGAGATAATAGAGATTGGTATTCCATGTCTGGAGACGACTTCCTTCAAATACAGTCGTGCTAACTTCTCCATCTTGTCATCTTCTCTTATTGGCAGGAAGTGTGCTGATTTGGTGAGACGATCAACTATTACCCAAATAGTATCAAAACCACTTGCAGTCCTTGGCAATTTAGTGATGAAATCCATGGTAATGTTTTCCCATTTCCATTCCGGGATTTCGAGTTGTTGAAGTAGACCTGATGGTTTCTGATGCTCAGCTTTGACCTTAGAACACGTCAAACATTCTCCTACGTATTTAGCAACATCGGCTTTCATACCCGGCCACCAAAAATGTTTCTAGAGATCCTTGTACATCTTCCCCGTTCCAGGATGTATTGAGTATCTGGTTTTATGAGCTTCTCTAAGTACCATTTCTCTCATATCTCCAAATTTTGGTACCCAAATCCTTTCAGCCCTATACCGGGTTCCGTCTTCCTGAATATTAAGATGCTTCTCCGATCCTTTGGGTATTTCATCCTTTAAATTTCCCTCTTTTAAAACTCCTTGTTGCGCCTCCTTTATTTGAGTAGTAAGGTTATTATGAATCATTATATTCATAGATTTTACTCGAATGGGTTCTCTGTCCTTCCTGCTCAAGGCATCGGCTACCACATTTGCCTTCCCCGGGTGGTAACGAATCTCAAAGTCGTAATCATTCAACAATTCAATCCACCTACGCTGCCTCATATTCAGTTGTTTCTGATTAAATATGTGTTGAAGACTTTTGTGGTCGGTATATATAATACTTTTGACCCCATATAAGTAGTGCCTCCAAGTCTTTAATGCAAAAACAACCGCGCCTAATTCCAAATCATGCGTCGTATAATTTTGTTCATGAATCTTCAATTGTCTAGACGCATAAGCAATCACCTTCGTTCGTTGCATTAATACACAACCGAGACCTTGCTTTGATGCGTCACAATAAATCACAAAGTCATCATTTCCTTCAGGCAATGACAATATAGGTGCCGTAGTTAGCTTTTTCTTCAATAACTGAAACGCTTTCTCTTGTTCATCATTCCATTCAAATTTCTTCCCTTTATGCGTTAATGCAGTCAAGGGTTTTGCTATTCTAGAAAAGTCTTGGATGAACCTTCTGTAGTAACCAGCTAGTCCTAAAAACTGGCGTATGTGTTTCGGAGTTTTCGGGGTTTCCCACTTTTCAACAGTTTCTATCTTTGCCGGATCCACCTTAATACCTTCTTTGTTCACTATGTGACCGAGGAATTGAACTTCTTCCAACCAAAATGCACACTTTGAAAATTTAGCGTACAATTCTTCCTTCCTCAATACTTCTAACACCTTTATCAAATGTTCACCGTGTTCTTGGTCATTCTTTGAGTAAATAAGTATGTCATCAATGAAAACAATGACAAACTTGTCAAGGTATGGTCCACACACTCGGTTCATAAGGTCCATGAACACAGCTGGTGCATTAGTTAAACCAAATGGCATGACCATAAACTCGTAATGACCGTAACGTGTTCTGAAAGCAGTCTTTGGAATATCGTCTTCTTTCACCCGCATTTGATGATACCCGGAACGTAAGTCAATCTTTGAATAAATAGACGAGCCTTGTAGTTGATCAAATAAATCGTCGATTCTCGGTAGTGGGTAGCGGTTCTTGATGGTAAGTTTGTTCAACTCTCAGTAGTCGATACATAACCTGAATGTACCATCTTTCTTCTTGACAAACAAAACAGGAGCTCCCCATGGTGACGTGCTTGGTCGAATGAAACCATGCTCTAAAAGTTCTTGTAATTGGCTTTGCAGTTCTTTCATCTCGCTGGGTGCGAGTCTGTAAGGAGCACGAGCTACTGGTGCAGCTCCTGGTACAAGATCTATTTGAAATTCAACGGATCGATGTGGGGGTAATCCCGGTAATTCTTTCGGAAATACATCGGGAAATTCTTTTGCGACGGGAACATCATTGATGCTCTTTTCTTCAGTTTGTACTTTATCGACGTGTGCTAGAACAGCATAGCAACCTTTTCTTATTAGTTTTTGTGCCTTCAAATTACTAATAAGATGTAGCTTCGTGTTGCCCTTTTCTCCGTACACCATTAAGGGTTTTCCTTTTTCTCGTATAATGCGAATTGCATTTTTGTAACAAACGATCTCTGCTTTCACTTCTTTCAACCAGTCCATACCGATTATCACATCAAAACTCCCTAACTCTACTGGTATCAAGTCAATCTTAAATGTTTCACTAACCAGTTTAATTTCTCGATTCCGACATATATTATCTGCTGAAATTAATTTACCATTTGCTAATTCGAGTAAAAATTTACTATCCAAAGGCGTCAATGGACAACTTAATTTAGCACAAAAATCTCTACTCATATAGCTTCTATCCGCACCCGAATCAAATAAAACGTAAGCAGATTTATTGTCAATAAGAAACGTACCCGTAACAAGCTCCGGGTCTTCCTGTGCCTCTGCCGCATTAATATTGAAAACTCTTCCGCGGCCTTGTCCATTCGTGTTCTCCTGGTTCGGGCAATTTCTAATAATGTGGCCCGGTTTTCCACATTTATAACAAACTACATTGGCATAACTTGCTCCGACACTACTTGCTCCGCCATTACTCATTCCGACACCATTTGTTCCTTTCGTTCTATTAACTCCTGGTCCGTAGACCTCACACTTCGCCGCGCTATGACCATTTCTTTTACACTTGTTTCAAAATTTGGTGCAGAACCCCGAGTGATACTTTTCACACCTTTGACATAGCTGCTTCTGATTGTTGTTGTTGTTGTTGCGGTTATTATTGTTGTTGGGATGATTGTTGTAGTTGTTGTTGTTGTTGGGCCGTTTGTTGTAGTTGCGATTGATGTTGCGATTGTTGGGATAATTGTTACGATTATTGTTGTAATTGCTGTTGTTGTTGTATTGGTGATTCTTATCACCATTTTCCTCCCACTTTCTTTTGACTTGCTTCACATTGGCCTCTTCAGCAGTCTGTTCTTTAATTCTTTCTTCAATCTGGTTCACTAGTTTGTGAGCCATTCTACATGCCTGTTGTATGGAGGCGGGCTCGTGTGAACTTATATCTTCTTAGATTCTTTCCGGTAATCCTTTCACAAACGCGTCGATCTTCTCTTCCTCATCTTCGAATGCTCCCGGACACAATAGGCACAATTCTGTGAATCGTATTTCGTACGTGGTAATATCAAATCCTTGGGTTCGTAACCCTCTAAGTTCTGTCTTGAGCTTATTGACCTCGGTTCTGGGACGGTACTTCTCGTTCATCAAGTGCTTGAATGCTGACCACGGTAGTGCGTACGCATCGTCTTGTCCCACTTGCTCTAGATAGGTATTCCACCATGTTAACGCAGAACCTGTGAAGGTATGCGTAGCGTACTTTACTTTGTCCTCTTCAGTACACTTACTTATGGCAAACACCGATTCGACCTTCTCGGTCCACCGTTTCAATCCGATCGGTCCTTCGGTTCCATCAAATTCCAAAGGTTTGCAGGCAGTGAATTCTTTGTAGGTGCATCCTACACGATTTCCTGTACTGCTAGATCCAAGGTTATTGTTGGTATGTAGCGTAGCCTGTACTGCGGCTATGTTTGAAGCTAGAAAAGTACGGAATTCCTCTTCATTCATATTCACGGTGTGTCGAGTAGTCGGTGCCATTTCCTTCAAAATTGTCAAATGGAACAAGTTAATCATACAAAATATTAAGAGTAGTTAATAGTATTTCGTAGCATAATATGAACTCATTTATAAAAGCTTTTTCTTCATATTAGCGTTTTATAAGTTTAAATTCGGGTAGTACCTACCCGTTAAGTTCATACTGAGTAGCTAATATACAATTCAATTACTACAATTCTATATGAAAAACTGATTATAATAATATTTCGCGTTCAAACTTTTATACAATATTTTACAAACTTACAATACCGCTTATTTTACATAAAGCATGAAATATAGCACGCAATAACTTTGATACAAGATAGTTGTGAAGATAATTCTAGCTAGTACACAAGTCGTTCAGTAAAGGCAATAAAGACACGTAATTCATACGTCCAGAAACAAGTCATGCATTCTGGTTTTACTAGGATTACTTCCCATCCTTGGTCTTGTGGAACATAACCGTTATGGCCGTTGATAAGACAGCGTGTTGTAACGTCATCAAAAGGACGAGGGTTACGTAATGTCCAACAGTCCCGTAACAATCTAAAAACCTCATTTCTTATCCCAATTACCGACTCCGTCACTTGTGGAAACGTTTTGTTTAATAGTTGTAGCCCGATGTTCTTGTTCTCACTTTGGTGAGAAGCGAACATTACTAATCCGTAAGCATAACATGCTTCTTTATGTTGCATGTTAGCCTCTTTTTCTAAATCACGAAGTCCAATATTCGGATATATTGAGTCAAAATAATTTCTTAACCCGTTGCGTAAAATAGCATTTGGGTTCCCCGCAATATATGCGTCAAAGTAAACACATCGTAACTTATGGGTTTCCCAATGTGATATCCCCCATCTTTCAAACGAAAGTCTCTTATAAACCAAGACATTCTTGGAACGTTCTTCGAATGTCTTACAAACTGATCTCGCCTTAAATAGCTGTGCCGAGGAATTCTGACCGACTCTAGACAAGATTTCATCAATCATGTCTCCGGGTAGGTCTCTTAAAATATTGGGTTGTCTATCCATTTTGTGTTTTTAAACTGTAAAATAGACAAGAGTTAGATTCATAAAAAAAATACTTATTAATACAAGCAATTTTTACATATATCATAAAGCATAAGCAAACTATATTACATATATTACACCACACGAATACAACTATCTTATTCCGACTTGCTCGTTTCTTCTTCTTCGGTTTTGGTTCGTTTTGCCAAGTTTCTAGGGATATATGATGTTCCCCTAATACTAACTGTCGTTGTCCACATTGGTTTAGAAAAACCTGGTGGTTTAGAGGTTCCCGGGTCATTGTTACAACTTAAGGACTTCGGGGGTTGACGATACATATAAAGTTCATCGGGGTTGGAATTAGATTTCTCTATTTTTATGCCCTTTCCCTTATTATTTTCTTTTGCCCTTTTAAATTCAGTTGGGGTAATTTTTATAACATCATCGGAATTCTCGTCGGAATCCGATTCATCGGAGAATTGGTAATCCTCCCAATATTTTGCTTCCTTGGCGGAAACACCATTGACCATAATTAACCTTGGTCGGTTGGTTGAGGATTTTCTTTTACTTAACCGTTTTATTATTTCCCCCACCGGTTCTATTTCTTCATCCGGTTCCGATTCTTCTTCCGGTTCCGATTCTTCTTCCGGTTCCGACTCTTCTTCCGGTTCCTCTTCGGGAACTTGTGAATCAGTCCACGAATCATTCCAATTTACATTTGACTCTTCATTATTATTAGGTGAGTCAATGGGACTTGTTCTAGAGGTAGACATCTATCACATAATGTCAAACACGTTAAGAGATTAATATATCACATAATATTCATATGTTAAAAATATATAGTTTCCAACAAAAATGTTACGCAATCATTTTTAAAGAAAACACGGTCGAAGTCCAGACTCACTAATGCATTCTAACAAACTCGATAAGACACACTAATGCAAATTTTCTAGTTCTCTAAGACCAACGCTCGGATACCAACTGAAATGTCCCGTTCTTATTGATTAAAAACGTTCCATATTAATTGATTTCGTTGCGAGGTTTTGACCTCTATATGAGACGTTTTGGAAAGACTGCATTCATTTTAAAACAAACCATAACCTTTATTTCATCAATAAAGGTTTAAAAAGCTTTACGTAGATTATCAAATGATGATAATCTAAATATCCTGTTTACACACGACCATTACATAATGGTTTACAATACAAATATGTTACAACAAAATAAGTTTCTTGAATGCAGTTTTTACACAATATCATACAAGCATGGACTCCAAATCTCGTCCTTATTTAAGTATGCGACAGCGGAAGCTCTTAATAATCACCTGAGAATAAACATGCTTAAAACGTCAACAAAATGTTGGTGAGTTATAGGTTTAACCTATATATATCAAATCATAATAATAGACCACAAGATTTCATATTTCAATACACATCCCATACATAGAGATAAAAATCATTCATATGGTGAACACCTGGTAACCGACATTAACAAGATGCATATATAAGAATATCCCCATCATTCCGGGACACCCTTCGGATATGATATAAATTTCGAAGTACTAAAGCATCCGGTACTTTGGATGGGGCTTGTTAGGCCCGATAGATCTATCTTTAGGATTCGCGTCAATTAGGGTGTCTGTTCCCTAATTCTTAGATTACCAGACTTAATAAAAAGGGGCATATTCGATTTCGATAATTCAACCATAGAATGTAGTTTCACGTACTTGTGTCTATTTTGTAAATCATTTATAAAACCTGCATGTATTCTCATCCCAAAAATATTAGATTTTAAAAGTGGGACTATAACTCACTTTCACAGATTTTTACTTCGTCGGGAAGTAAGACTTGGCCACTGGTTGATTCACGAACCTATAACAATATATACATATATATCAAAGTATGTTCAAAATATATTTACAACACTTTTAATATATTTTGATGTTTTAAGTTTATTAAGTCAGCTGTCCTCGTTAGTAACCTACAACTAGTTGTCCACAGTTAGATGTACAGAAATAAATCGATAAATATTATCTTGAATCAATCCACGACCCAGTGTATACGTATCTCAGTATTGATCACAACTCAAACTATATATATTTTGGAATCAACCTCAACCCTGTATAGCTAACTCCAACATTCACATATAGAGTGTCTATGGTTGTTCCGAAATATATATAGATGTGTCGACATGATAGGTCGAAACATTGTATACGTGTCTATGGTATCTCAAGATTACATAATATACAATACAAGTTGATTAAGTTATAGTTGGAATAGATTTGTTACCAATTTTCACGTAGCTAAAATGAGAAAAATTATCCAATCTTGTTTTACCCATAACTTCTTCATTTTAAATCCTTTTTGAGTGAATCAAATTGCTATGGTTTCATATTGAACTCTATTTTATGAATATAAACAGAAAAAGTATAGGTTTATAGTCGCAAAAACGACTTGTAACTTATTTTTCCGACTATAAACCTATACTTTTTATGTTTAGATTCATAAAATAGAGTTCAATATGAAACCATAGCAATTTGATTCACTCAAAACGGATTTAAAATGAAGAAGTTATGGGTAAAACAAGATTGGATAAATTTTCTCATTTTAGCTACGTGAAAATTGGTAACAAATCTATTCCAACCATAACTTAATCAACTTGTATTGTATATTATGTAATCTTGAGATACCATAGACACGTATACAATGTTTCGACCTATCATGTCGACACATCTATATATATTTCGGAACAACCATAGACACTCTATATGTGAATGTTGGAGTTAGCTATACAGGGTTGAGGTTGATTCCAAAATATATATAGTTTGAGTTGTGATCAATACTGAGATACGTATACACTGGGTCGTGGATTGATTCAAGATAATATTTATCGATTTATTTCTGTACATCTAACTGTGGACAACTAGTTGTAGGTTACTAACGAGGACAGCTGACTTAATAAACTTACAACATCAAAATATATTAAAAGTGTTGTAAATATATTTTGAACATACTTTGATATATATGTATATATTGTTATAGGTTCGTGAATCAACCAGTGGCCAAGTCTTACTTCCCGACGAAGTAAAAATCTGTGAAAGTGAGTTATAGTCCCACTTTTAAAATCTAATATTTTTGGGATGAGAATACATGCAGGTTTTATAAATGATTTACAAAATAGACACAAGTACGTGAAACTACATTCTATGGTTGAATTATCGAAA
Source organism: Rutidosis leptorrhynchoides (assembly GCF_046630445.1). Classification (NCBI taxonomy): domain Eukaryota; kingdom Viridiplantae; phylum Streptophyta; class Magnoliopsida; order Asterales; family Asteraceae; genus Rutidosis; species Rutidosis leptorrhynchoides. The sequence continues at coordinate 1,399,359 of NC_092342.1, read as the reverse complement.
TCGAATATGCCCCTTTTTATTAAGTCTGGTAATCTAAGAATTAGGGAACATACACCCTAATTGACGCGAATCCTAAAGATAGATCTATTGGGCCTAACAAACCCCATCCAAAGTACCGGATGCTTTAGTACTTCGAAATTTATATCATATCCGAAGGGTGTCCCGGAATGATGGGGATATTCTTATATATGCATCTTGTTAATGTCGGTTACCAGGTGTTCACCATATGAATGATTTTTATCTCTATGTATGGGATGTGTATTGAAATATGAAATCTTGTGGTCTATTATTATAATTTGATATATATAGGTTAAACCTATAACTCACCAACATTTTTGTTGACGTTTTAAGCATGTTTATTCTCAGGTGATTATTAAGAGCTTCCGCTGTCGCATACTTAAATAAGGACGAGATTTGGAGTCCATGCTTGTATGATATTGTGTAAAAACTGCATTCAAGAAACTTATTTTGTTGTAACATATTTGTATTGTAAACCATTATGTAATGGTCGTGTGTAAACAGGATATTTTAGATTATCATTATTTGATAATTTAAGTAAAGCTTTTTAAACCTTTATTGATGAAATAAAGGTTATGGTTTGTTTTAAAATGAATGCAGTCTTTGAAAAACGTCTCATATAGAGGTTAAAATCTCGCAACGAAATCAATTAATATGGAACGTTTTTAATCAATAAGAACGGGACATTTCATTATAACCGTTAGTGTTATTTACCGTTACGATTAAAACGCGGACTGCGCGCACGTTTGACTTTTGTCGGAACCGGAACTTTTGGACTGTGAAATATTAATTATTATTTTCTAATTCTAATTATAATTACCTGGGCTTTTGGATGCTTAATTTTATTTATTTAATTGCTAAAGCCCAATAGTTAGCCTTTTTGGACTTTTTACCTTGTTGGGCTCAAGGCCACCCTACTCTAGCTAGTGACCCAATTAATTAGCCCAAGTATTATTACTAGTGGCCCATAATAATAAATAAATAATAAATTAATTAATTAGTGAGTCATACTAGCATAATGGATAAGGATTATCAACTTTGTTACATAAGATTCTAGCAAAAGGACATACTTTAGACACCATTAGCCAAAAAGTAAGTTTTTGTCTCCCCCCTCCCCTCTCAAAACCGTCCACCACCACCACCATGGCTCTTGCCATGTCATCAATCCATGTGATCCCCATTTGCTTATAAATACTAGCCTTAAGCCCCTCATTCCAACACTTGATCATTTTGGCATTTCACACACTTATCCTTTCTTTCTTCCTTTTGTTTGTAAGTTTTCTTCTCCTCCCTCTTTCTTCTTGAATTCGTGATCATCACCATCATCCTTATAAAGATCAAAGTTCCTTTAGCTTTGATCTTACTTATATCTTGTTGATTCAAGCATGAATCTTTCAAGAACAACAAAGATTCAAGCTTTCTAGCTTGAATCTTCATAACTTTTGTAGATCTACTTCTTTTATACTTTAATCTTTCTATTTTATGATAAAGATTCAAACTTTTGTTTGTAATCTTCATGCATCTTCAAGATCCAAGCTTTATGCTTCAAGATCTTCAAGAACAATCAAGATGCAAGCTTTCTAGCTTGAATCTTCATATCTTTTTGTTAGATCTAAGTTCTTTTTGCTTTGATCATGTTGTTTTGTGAAAAAGATTCAAACTTGTGTTTGTTATCTTCATATATCTTAAAGATCCAAGCTTTATGCTTCAAGATCTTCAAGAACACTTAAAGGTTCAAGCTTTCTAGCTTTGTAACCTTGTAACTTGTGTGAAATGGATCCAAGCTCTCTAGCTTAGGGTTCCATCACCTCATTTGACTTAGATTGTGTTCATACTTGTTAAATTGATGTAAAGTTTGTAACTTTAGTTGTTATTGTGACTTGTATTAGTGTTAAGACTAAGGATATGATGTAACCTTGGTTCATCATCCATCTAAGACTCATGAATGAGTTGTATTCTTACTTGGTCTTAACATATTGTGTATTGATAGTGAATCTTGGTCAAAAGTGATGCTAAACCATCAACGAGTTGTACACTTGAAGCTACAAGCATCAAGGATGAGAACCGTGATGAGCATCGAGCACCAAGAACCCCACCGGAGCACTTGTCCACTGATTTTTGTATCTGATCAGACCACATGGGCTACTGGAAAGTTGATTTAAAGTTATTTCGGTTCGAGTAGATGATTTTCCGTTTAGGCCTCGTCTTAATCCGAGTTACGGTTTAGGATTTATGGCCCTCCGAGAGTCACTACACCCTATTAACGTTGTGCTGAAATTTCTGACCTACTCGCACTTAAACCATCGCCACGGTCAAACGAAGACGAGTTAGGTTCTGAAAATTGGTCAGCTGTTAGGGGACTCATATACGGAGCCATAGCCACTGACCATGCGTCTTTTCAATTTACGTAGAGGTTGTAGCAGCTGACCAAAGTCAGCCTATTGTTTCGATCTCTATTCTTGTCAAACTCACTTAGCTTTTATGATGATGAATGATGATGATGATGACACTTAAACTTATTTTATGCACTATTAGAACTTATTAAGACAACCTACTGACCTAGTAACCTTTGATTTAGGTTGACGACCTTTCGGACCGACTTACTACTTGCGTACTTTCATTACCGACTCTACCGCTTTTATCACTGTGAGTTATAGCATCCCTTTTTACCACTTTTACTATTTTTGGGACTGAGAATACATGCGCTTTTCACGTTTTACATGTTAGGCACGAGTACTTAAACTTTATATGTGTGTGGGTTATACAACGACATAAACATTCCCCTTAGCACGGTAACGTTTAGTCATTGGTTTTTGGAACCGGTGAACGCGAATCTTAGATATGGATCTATAGGGTTTGACATCCCCACTCGGGCTAGTCGCGCTAGCATTTAATGGGTGTTTAATACTTCGTGAACATACGCACTCGCCAAGTGTACTTCCAGGGGGTTATAAGCGTTAAGTCTAGTTACCGGGTGCCCACGGTTATGCATATACTTTTCATACTGTTTTGATACGCTGTTGCAGCACTGAAATCTCGTGGCCTATCTTACGTTACTATTACAACTTAAACTATAGCTCACCAACATTCGTGTTGACTTTTTAAGCGTGTATTTCTCAGGTGCTTAGAGGTTTATTGCTTCCGCTGTTACACTTGTTGTCATGCTGTATTGAATTGCTGTTATGGACCTACTGTACTAGTTATCCGCTGCATTACTAGAGATGTCTTAAATTATGAAACTTATGTTTTGCATTCGTAAACTTATGTTATTTTGGAACAATGGTTTGTAATAAGTCTTATGACATATTATCTTTGTAAAACGTTATCTTTTTAATGAATGCAAATCGGTTTTCAAACAGCATATAGTGTTTGACCTTGTGATAATCCTGTTGTTGATGATCCGTACACGATGGTTTTGTACGGGGCGTCTCATAAAAGATGGTGAAAATGCTTGGAGATAATCAAGTATGATGTTAGGAGTATTTTGAGAGAGAATTTGGAGTGTAAGTATGAGAAAATGGAATGGAAAAATGGGGTGAAATCATAAAAACGAATTAACTTGTTATGTCGATAAAAAATCCTTAAGTTTGTTTTTTTAGCTCGTTAGTCATACAAGTTGATAAATAATGGTTCCGCATGTTTTTGACTCTAAGATGGCTGCTAAAAATGAATGATTAAAGGTGTATATACCAATAGTAAATACATCTAGAAGCTACGTACAATACGGTTACATATACCCTAGGTATACGTGTTGAAATCTTGAGAAAACAGAACGAGAATTCAAATATAACTATCTTTTGTGAATATACTTATATTGTTTTATGTATTTAAGTCCTTTAAAGTAATTAAATACGTATTTATACGATACTTGTATAAGCATGATAGATTATAGGTATATATGTCAAAGAACGTTACGTATAGTTACCGTTTTGAAAACTTAAGTTAGTAGTCTCAAAGTATACTTATAACTCATTGTTATTAGTACAAAATGATATGTTAAACCATCCTTAGATCATGTTAAATATGTATAAATACGTATATGTACACAATCGTATAATTATCGTATGTTATATAGTTCGTGATATCATCGGTCAAATTGGACGGTCAAACGTTGTGTAAAACTCTTTACAAAAACATAAGACTCAACAATTTGGATTGCTTATCATGTTGGTAATGTTTAATTTATGTAGATATTAATCTCATATGTATAAAACGGTCGAAAAAATCCGGGTCGTTACAGTACCTACTCGTTAAATAAATTTCGTCCCGAAATTTTAAAGTTGTACCTATTTTGCGTTCTCAGGAAACAAATGTGGCTACTTTTGTTTCATCTGATCCTCTCGTTCCCAAGTAAACTCAGGACCCTTTCGAGCATTCCAACGAACCTTAACGATTGGTATGTTGCTCTGCTTGAGCTGTTTAACTTCACGATCCATGATTTCGACTGGTTCTTCTATGAATTGTAGTTTCTCGTCGACTTGGATTTCTTCAAGAGAAATGGTGAGGTCTTCCTTTGCAAGACACTTCTTAAGGTTTGAAACGTGAAACGTATTATGTACTCCGGCGAGTTGTTGTGGTAACTCGAGTCGATAAGCTACCGGTCCAATGCGTTCGATGATCTTGAACGGGCCTACATACCTTGGGTTCAGTTTACCCCTTTTTCCGAAACGTATTACACCTTTCCAAGGTGACACCTTTAGCATAACCATGTCACCGATCTGAAACTCTAATGGTTTCCTTCGGACATCGGCGTAGCTCTTTTGGCGACTACGGGCTGTTTTCAATCTCTCCTTGATTTGTACTATCTTCTCAGTAGTTTCGTGTATGATTTCGGGACCAGTTAATCGTCGATCTCTGATGTTATGCGAGGTGTATATAAAATAGCTTTATATTTTACAAGAAAATACTATTAAATACGATACAATTTTACACAAGATATTTATTTATTTATTGAATGGATATACTTAAACCTTGCTACAATACTTATAGGCAGTGTACCTAATCGTACAGTAGTGTAGTTTTTAGTAAGTTCGGTTCGTTCCACAGGGAATCTTTTTCATAAAGCTTAACGCTATGTTAGTTTAAATTTATAAAAATACAAATATATATATATATAAGTAATATTATTATTATAAAGGGGGGTTTTTACCGTTTAATGACCGGTTTGTCGATTTTAAAACTTTAGTCGCAGTTAAATCCAAATGTAAAATATTAAATAAAAGACTTAATTTAAAGCGTAAAGTAAATAACGATAATGAAATTACGAATAATAAAAGTGCGATAAAATAAACTTGCGATAATTAAAAAGTACGATAATTAAAAATGCAATTAAATACAATAACAATAAATAAAAGTGCTATAATTAGAAGTGCAATTAAATAGAAAATAAAGGAAATTAAATATTAAATAAAAGAATTATGCTTATTTAAACTTCCGTAATCATGATGTTTGACGTGTTGATTTTAGTTTTATGCCCATGGGTTAATTGTCCTTTGTCCTGGATTATTTAATATGTCCGTCTGGTTTTTGTCCATAACAGTCCATCAGTCATAAATATAAAGTGCGAGTGTCCTCGTCAAATTATCCTTATACCCGAAGTCAAATATTCCAACTAATTGGGGACTTAAACTGTAACAAGGTTTTATTACTTTGTTTAATAATTACACCAGGATGTTGACTGAGTGTAACCCAAGGTTTTAATACTTTGTTAACAATTATGCCAAGTGTCCTTGTACATAATTTCACCCATGTTTTAATAATTCTAGTGGCTATTAATCCATTCCCGTGTCCGGTTAAATGAACGATTATTCGTACATATAAATATCCCGCCCATCATGTCCGATTGAGTGTATATGGTTATTTATAGGGACGTCCAATTGTAAATCTTTATATTAACATTAACAAACTATCATTTAGTTAAACAAATATAAAGCCCATTAATAGCCCATAGTCTAATTTCCACAAGTGTCGTTCTTTTGTCCAAACCCCAATTATGGTACAAAGCCCAATTACCCAATTTTAATATTTTTAGCCCAACATCATGATTACTTCTAATAATAACTTAGCTACGAGACATTAATGTAAAAAGGTTGAACATAACTTACAATGATTAAAAATAGCGTAGCGTTACACGGACATAATTTCGACTTACACCCTTACAACATTCGCTAACACACCCTTATTATTAGGATTTAAAATTAAAATTAAAATTAAAATATAAATTATATATACATATACTACGTTGAGTGAAGAAGAAAAAGATGTATTTTTGTGGTGCACCAAAGCTCGATTTTTATAGGCATGTGGGCTGGAACTGGGCTCATGCGATCGCATGGATTTATGCCTTCTAGGCCATGCGATCGCATGGCCAGCTGGGGAGGCTCACATTTGGTTGTTTTCTTCTGCCGACGGTTTTATAATATAATATAATATATATATATTAATTTTAACAATTAATTATATATTATATTATATTTATGTGCATAGTTGACTTGTAATTTTTAGTCCGTTGCGTTGAGCGTTGAGAGTTGACTCTGGTCCCGGTTCCGGATTTTCGAACGTCCTTGCGTACAATTTAATATCTTGTACTTTACGTTTTGAATCTTGTACTCTTGTAATTTTGAGACGTTTCTTATCAATAATTGGAACCTCATTGATTGTATTTTATACTTTTGAGCTTTTTGGTCGTTTGCGTCTTCAATTCGTCGAATCTGTCTTTTGTCTTCACCTTTTATTATTTAAACGAATATCACTTGTAAATAGAACAATTGCAACTAAAAGCCTGTCTTTCTTGAGGAATAATGCTATGAAATATATGTTCGTTTTTAGCATTATCAAATATTCCCACACTTGAGCGTTGCTTGTCCTCAAGCAATATAGTCTTGAAATACTAGAATCACTTCTTTATTCTTCACACTTTGTACATCAGTGATTTCTTTACGGCGGTATAAACAATGGTAGTAACGATGTGGTTTACAGTCTCACATGACTATAAAATTTAGATCCTTTAAGGAAATTGGATCTTTATGAAAACATTTGATCTTTATGAAAACATTTGATCTTTTGAAAATTAAATCTAGTTTTTACCCTAGATAAGTTTTCCGGAATAACCCTTCACCGGTGTTTGAAATTTTTTTTTTTTTTTTTTTTTTTTTTTTTTTTTTTTTTGGGCTTGGTGTGTTTCAGATTTGAAAATTTTAGCTCAAAACTTGTGGTTTTGTGTCACCCACTTGCTAACCTTGTATTAGGAAAGCAACACATCCAGTATACTTGCTCCGTATATTACCTTTCGGTAAACTACCATCCGGTTATAAAGGAAAGCGTTGAACAAGCAACTGTTAAGGCAATGTCCCCTGACATGCTTTTAATTATGGTCTATAACGTGTCGGACGCAATTACTATCCTTTGTAGGAGCAATAGTAAAGCTCACCCTTATAATTTGTCGGTCTGGCACAAGGTCCTGTCTTTAACCATGCTATGCAACCACCGTTCTTACGGTTGACACCCGATTTGGTTCAGATGACCTAATGAATTCCAGGTGAATTTCTAGGATTTTACGTTCAATGGTAATGAACGCATTGAAAATGGGTTTTCAGAAAACAAATCGGTTTATAATTTGATCAAAATATTTTCTCGTTCAAGCTCGAGTTTAGATATCATTGAATTCCATGAGTTTGAATTCTCAATCTTTAAGGTCAATCTCTAGGATTGAGTAATATCAGGCTTAAAAGCTGATTTTTAATCTTTAAGGAGATTATCCTTTCTGGAGATCTGATTCATTAGTCTTATCCAGCTAATTTGCACGGTGCCCCCCCCCATTTTACGAGATAAATCCTTCTCATGGTTAGGATAAATCTGACCACTTGGTGACCCTGTTTTATACTGAGGTCCGTGGATTTCCTGCTGATTTTAGTGATGACTTTTCTAGATTTTTCGTCAACCTACAGCTGGTCTGAACGACAACTTCCTGACCTAAATCAAGAAGCGCGTTTCTTTTTCGGAAGACTTTACTTCCTTTTAATGATGGAATTGATTCATCGTGTAGATCCATCTCTTCTTTTCTTTCATCGGGTAAAATAGTTTAGTTTAGTCCAAAGCAAAAGTATTTTCAGTTATTTGTTATAGAAATATGTGACATATGTTTAAGATAACTTGGTAATTTTTCCCACACTTGACTTTTATTTTCCTTTTTATTGTCCTCTATTCCATTTTAAATGAATTTTAACATTTTGGTTTGTTTCTCAATTTATGTCCTTTCTGAGGTAACAATAATTTCGGTGTTAACACCTAGTTTTATCGTTCATAAATATGTATAAACATGATTTTGAGTTCATTTAATTGAAAATTTTGAAAATTTTTACTAGAATTGGGTAGTCAGTATATAAGACTAGGGCTGTTCTTTATCATCAGAGAGCACTAGATTCTAATACAACTACTACGTTACTAGTATTTTTAATGGTAACCAAGTGTTTAAGATAAAAATTTTAAAAATCCGAAAGAATTTAACCCCTTCCCACACTTAAGATCTTGCAATGCCCTCATTTGCAAGAAATCAGTAACAATTTAAATTATTGAGGGTGATTAGCGTAAAAATGATTAAATTTTACCAAAGTTTCCAAACATATTGGCGTTTGATTGCTGAATGTTAAATGGTGCATATCATTTGTTCATTTCGTCTGTTGTTACATCACATTTATTTGTCATCTTGTCGTCAAAATTAGTAGCTTTTGCTGAACTTAATGCCAGTCTTTGAAAATACGCTGTTTTACCCTGTTTTGTACAATTTACAATATACATACATACAAATATAAACATGCATGGCAATTTGAAATGGGACTTAATATCCCACTTTCAAATCCTAAATGTGAAATATTAGTACACAATAATAATAAAAATGATAAAGATTACATAAGTATATTCAATAACATAAGTTTAAACATGAATAAGTAAAAAGATAAAAATATAAAAATCATATAAATAACCAAATGGAACTAAATCAGTCTGGATATGGGTTCCAGTTCATCTCGTCAGGTGGGTTCCATTGTTGGTTATAGGTGTTTTGATAGGCTTGGTTATAATCATACCGGTTAAAGGGTGGTCGAATATCGGGGCTATGTGGCGGAAAATGAGCAGGTCGAGTAGGTACGTAATTATTTGGTACCTGATATGATAGCTGGCTCATGATTTGGTGCTGATGAAATAACCAGCTATCGTGTTGGCGTCACCTATAATCCTCGTATACTCGCTCGGAGTTCCACTGCTCATACATACTATGTCTGGCCGCGTTCGTCATTGCTTCCTCATCTATACGAACGTGGACGTCAAGAATAGCATCTCGAAAGACATCCCTAATGTCTTCCGCCTCCTCCATTTCCTCGTCTGAGCCTCTCTCTACCTGAGGATGATATCCCTCATAGGGTACTGCCTGGTTACGTCTACTTTTCAATACCTTAGCACCCACATAAACTTTCAATCCTAAGGGCTCAACCTGTTCTCTACAAAGCTGTAATGGACCCCCTTGGTTCCTATCAACACCTAAATACTCTCCAATGAGAGTAACAAAAATACCTCCTCCTATTATACTCCCGTCCTGCATTCCCTCTACCATTTTAGATAAATAAAAAGCAACACAGTAAGGGATATTGACAAAGCTTCTAGGATCCCGAATACACTTTAGGTAGAATAAATCATGTAAGGTAATTTTTTCTTTATTATGACCTCTCTGTGTAATCGAGTTAGCCAAAAATCTATGAATAATACGAAGCTCGGCTCTGTCAATATGTGTATAGGAGTGTCCTCCTGCTCGTGTAAAAACATCAAAATGTGACATACGCCTCCAAATGGCGTCAGCGTCAAAGTTACTATCTACCCTTTCACCATAATGAATCAAATTTGTACAATCGGGTAATAGCAACTCACCAGGAGTATATATTTGTAAGGCCCTGGCCATGTCCAGCATGGACATTCTGTACATCCTACCGCCAAGGATAAACCTAAGAAATCTTCTATCATCTATTCTAACTATATTTGTATCAAGTGATACAGTACTCATCAACTCAACACACCATTCCTGATATACAGGTCTACGAATGGTGAAAAGATGTTCCCAATCTGTAAAAGAAGAACTGCCATACCTTTGAACTAAAAGCTATAAACACGGTCATCTAGATGGACCGTTTCCAAAGGGGCCCAATCGATTACCCTTGGCACCTCTACATTTTTTGTTACCAATTTGAATTTGTTCCTTTGATATGTCTCGTAATCTCTCCATCTTCTATCAAATCTCAGATTAGGATGTAGAGTGTGCTCAGGAATCGTTGGGAATTCTACTGGCGGCCTCATTGGGAATACTATGAATTCATCAACAAACTGTACCGGATCATAATAAGGTATGTGCTGATCAGGCTGTTGTTGTAGTTCTTGTTGGTGTTGCATTTCTGGTTCTGGTTCTGGTGCTGGTGCTGGTCGTCTAGATGATGATGCTCCTGAACCTCCAGTATCGGCTTTCTGCAAAACACATTAAACACAAAATTTGTGCATCCAAATAGAGAAAAGGCGCTTATTCCATGAAATAGGAGCGCAGCGGAATCATGAACAAACAAGGGCTTACCGTGGGGGAGAAAGACCCCCTAGGGAATTCAAGGATCTTGAATTCTGCGCTGTCAGACGAAGACTGGTGGCTCCATACGGTATCAAAAGCCTATTGCATTAGTGTCAGCAAAATAACAACTTAAAACAATCACTATAACATGTTAAATCAAAATTAAACTTATACACATTTTCACAATTTTTCACAATTCTACACTTTTCAAATAAGCACATATGAAAATGTATACAAAGTTCATAAGCATTTAACTCAAATAACATGTCAAAATAGTCATTACTAATAAGTAAACAAGTCTCAAATGGCATTTACATCAAATTAATCAAGTTCATGAATTTTGGATTTAAAAAGTCCACTTTAATCTCTAAAAATCATGTTTAGGATCAATGTTTGGATCATTTAACTACATAAACATGTTACACTACTCAATTTAGCAATAATTCATGATAAAAATTGGCCATAACCTGTTTATATCAAAAAGCCCCAAATTGCTCAAGAACACAAACCCTAGATTTCTAAAATTTTTGAAGTTTTTGGCTTCGAATCATGTTAAATAGCATCAATCTAGGTTATACACGCATAAAATACTAACAATTTAACACTAATTACACTAGAAATTAACAAAATTGTATTAGGTAAAAAATTGGTAATTATCACAAAAACTAGGAATTTATAGAGTTTAGGGGTGTAATTTTTACCATTTTGCTGAAGAATGAGAATCTAGGCATGATTAGAGCAAGAAAAATGACGAATTACGGTGAAAAATGGCGAATTTTAGAGGTGATTTGGGAGTATTTTCGTATGTTTGTGTGTTGTGGTGTGAAGAACTCAGCTCTCTGAGCTATTTGTTTCTGGCCTGCATTTGGTCCCCATGCGATCGCATGGGTTCCAAGTGCAAACCCCATGCGATCGCATGGGGTGCCGGCTACAGTACTTTCAGCTTTTTTTTTTTTATATCTTATACTAATTAAAACAATTAAGTAATTAATTTTAAAATTTTGTTTCCCTTGTTATTTAGGACGAGGTCGTTTCGGATCGATGTCCTAGTCCGTCCTTTGACAAAATTTTAAAATTTGTCTTTTTGTAGCGATTGTTTTAAAAGCTAAGATTTTTAGGTTTTTTTTAATGTTTTTGGCATACTTTAATTCAATAAGATTAAAAATAATGATAATAAAAGTTCTCGTCCCTCCCTCGGGTAAAGTAATTTCGGTTCAATGACCTAGTCTTCAACTTACGACGAATTTTAAAAATCATATTTTTAACTTAATGAGATAAAGTAAATTTTTGTTTTTAAATTCACACCAAACTGAAAATAAAAATACATAAAATTCAAAATTAATATTAAAAATTCACACCAAACTTAAAATTTGAAATGCATAAAATTAAAAATTCTTATTTTAAAAATTAAAAATTCACACCAAACTTAATTTAAAAATTCATATTATAAAATCACACCAAACTTATATTATATTTTTCAAATATTTACAATTTTAAATATATTGTTTTTACAAAGTTTACAATATCAATTTAAGATTTATATATTAATTTTAAAAACATGGTAAAAATAAAATTAAAAATATTTTTGGCTTTTTATCCCACTTTAATCAATCAAATATTATCAAAAATATGCGCCCCTCTTTTCGGTAAAGTAATTTCGGTTCCATGACGTAATTTAACTCATGACGAATTTTTGAAATATTTTGGGTTGATTGATTAAAGATAATTATACCTTAAGAATAAACGTTAAATTTCGCAGTGATGTAATAAATTTTTGTATGATATCAATAATTTCGGTCGCCAAACCTAATTTTATTTAATATCAATTTAATACTTTATAGCGAACAAATTAGCGTTTATTATCAAAAGGTTAAAAATAAAAATAAAAATAAAAACTGTACAGACTTACCTGTGAGATAGTATTCTTAGTTATATGATCTATCCCATTCATAATATAGTCGGTTTAATTGGTTTTCCATGGCTACATAGGCGTAACCTCGAGCATTCAGTGTTTTTTCTTCTAAACATATGAACGGTCCGTCTCTGCATAAAGTAACAAATTCGGTATTTGAATAGGTTTGATTATTTGAACATTTACCTCCATGTGACCATTTTCCGCATTTGTGACATCTTTCAAGGTGTCGTGCTCTTCTTTTCGCTGCGGATTTTGATTTTCCTTTACCAAATTGTAACTTATTATCTTCGCATCTGGATTCTTTTCTTACTCCGTCCAATCTTTCTCTGATTACTGATACTATTTCACTCGGTAGTGTGTCATTATTACATTTAGTGATCAAAGCGTGTAGCATTAGACCATGGTTTAGTTCACAGGCAGTCTTCATTTCGTAAAAACCTAAAAAAATAAAAATTCAGAATGGGGGGAGAAGACTAGTTCTTTAGGGTCTGCTAGGGAAAGACCATTCAGGTTCCATTTTCGAGAACTACACGAAAACAGACAATCTAATTCTAACAGAAATATATATTATCCTTTAAAGACTTGATTCTCCCCACACTTAGTTAGCTGTGGTATCGAAATTGTGATTAACTTCATTGTCGAATTCCATCGGACTATCTATGTAGTGTTTAACTCTGTGACCATTAACTTTAAATTCAATCCCATTTGAATTTATTAATTCTATCGTTCCGTATGGGAAAACTCTTTTGACTATGAATGGTCCAGACCATCTTGATTTCAATTTTCCAGGAAATAGCTTGAATCGTGAATTGAAAAGAAGAACTCTGTCTCCTTCTTTAAATTCTTTTAAACTTCTGATTCTTTTATCATGCCATTTCTTCGTTCTTTCTTTATAGATTAACGAATTTTCGTATGCTTCATGTCTTAATTCTTCTAATTCGTTTAGTTGACTTAATCGTAGAGGTCCAGCTTCATGTATATCAAGATTACATGTCTACAAAGCCCAAAATGCTTTGTGTTCAATTTCTACTGGAAGATGACATGCTTTTCCATAAACAAGTCTAAAAGGTGTGGTTCCAATTGGAGTTTTGTAGGCTGTTCTAAAAGCCCAGAGTGCATCCTCCAATTTAATGGACCATTCCTTCGGATTTGATCCTACGGTTTTCTCTAGAATACGTTTTAAAGCTCGGTTGGTATTTTCAACTTGTCCACTTGTTTGTGGATGATATGCGGTGGAGATTTTATGAGTTACTCCATATCTTTTAAGAACTTTCTCAAGTTGATTATTACAAAAATGAGTACCCCGATCACTTATTAAAGCTTTCGGTGTTCCAAACCTTGCAAAAAGACGTTTTAAAAAGTTGACTACAACTCGTGCATCATTAGTTGGGAGAGCTTGTGCTTCCGCTCATTTAGATGCATAATCAATGGCAACGAGAATATAGAGATTATTATGAGATTTTGGAAATGGACCCATAAAGTCAATACCCCAAATGTCAAATACTTCACATACTTGGATAACATTTTGTGGCATTTCATCACGTTGACTTATTTTTCCGGTCCTTTGACAAGCATCACAGGATTTGCAAAGAAGGTGTGCGTCTTTGTAAATTGTAGGCCAATAGAATCCAGCTTCGTAAACTTTTCTTGCTGTTAGTTGAGGCCCATAATGCCCTCCTGTTGGTCCTGTGTGACAATGGTTTAAAATTTTACTAGCTTCATCTCCAAATACACATCAGCGTATTATTCCATCGGGACAACTTTTAAACAGATGTGGATCTTCCCAAAAATAGTGTTTTATATCACTGAAAAATTTCTTTCGTTTTTGGTACGATAATCCTTTTTCAAGGAATCCACATACTAAGTAGTTTGCATAGTCTGCAAACCATGGTATTTCATTATAATCTATCTTCAATAGATATTCATCAGGAAAGTTGTCTTGTATGGCCGATTCATTTAGAACTTCTAACTCAGGATTTTCAAGACGAGAAAGATGATTAGCGGCGAGATTTTCTGCTCCTCTTTTATCTCGGATTTCAATATCGAATTCTTGTAAGAGTAAGATGAAATGTCCCGTTCTTATTGATTAAAAACGTTCCATATTAATTGATTTCGTTGCGAGGTTTTGACCTCTATATGAGACATTTTTCAAAGACTGCATTCATTTTTAAAACAAACCATAACCTTTATTTCATAAATAAAGGTTTAAAAAGCTTTACGTAGATTATCAAATAATGATAATCTAAAATATCCTGTTTACACACGACCATTACATAATGGTTTACAATACAAATATGTTACATCGAAATCAGTTTCTTGAATGCAGTTTTTACACAATATCATACAAACATGGACTCCAAATCTTGTCCTTATTTTAGTATGCAACAGCGGTAGCTCTTAGTATTCACCTGAGAATAAACATGCTTTAAACATCAACAAAAATGTTGGTGAGTTATAGGTTTAACCTATATATATCAAATCGTAACAATAGACCACAAGATTTCATATTTCAATACACATCCCATACATAGAGATAAAAATCATTCATATGGTGAACACCTGGTAACCGACATTAACAAGATGCATATATATAAGAATATCCCCATCATTCCGGGACACCCTTCGGATATGATATAAATTTCGAAGTACTAAAGCATCCGGTACTTTGGATGGGGTTTGTTAGGCCCAATAGATCTATCTTTAGGATTCGCGTCAATTAGGGTGTCTGTTCCCTAATTCTTAGATTACCAGACTTAATAAAAAGGGGCATATTCGATTTCGATAATTCAACCATAGAATGTAGTTTCACGTACTTGTGTCTATTTTGTAAATCATTTATAAAACCTGCATGTATTCTCATCCCAAAAATATTAGATTTTAAAAGTGGGACTATAACTCACTTTCACAGATTTTTACTTCGTCGGGAAGTAAGACTTGGCCACTGGTTGATTCACGAACCTATAACAATATATACATATATATCAAAGTATGTTTAAAATATATTTACAACACTTTTAATATATTTTGATGTTTTAAGTTTATTAAGTCAGCTGTCCTCGTTAGTAACCTACAACTAGTTGTCCACAGTTAGATGTACAGAAATAAATCGATAAATATTATCTTGAATCAATCCACAACCCAGTGTATACGTATCTCAGTATTGATCACAACTCAAACTATATATATTTTGGAATCAACCTCAACCCTGTATAGCTAACTCCAACATTCACATATAGAGTGTCTATGGTTGTTCCGAAATATATATAGATGTGTCGACATGATAGGTCAAAACATTGTATACATGTCTATGTATCTCAAGATTACATAATATACAATACAAGTTGATTAAGTTATGGTTGGAATAGATTTGTTACCAATTTTCACGTAGCTAAAATGAGAAAAATTATCCAATCTTGTTTTACCCATAACTTCTTCATTTTAAATCCGTTTTGAGTGAATCAAATTGCTATGGTTTCATATTGAAATATATTTTATGAATCTAAACAGAAAAGTATAGGTTTATAGTCGGAAAAATAAGTTACAAGTCGTTTTTGTAAAGGTAGTCATTTCAGTCGAAAGAACGACGTCTAGATGACCATTTTAGAAAACATACTTCCACTTTGAGTTTAACCATAATTTTTGGATATAGTTTCATGTTCATAATAAAAATTATTTTCTCAGAATAACAACTTTTAAATCAAAGTTTATCATAGTTTTTAATTAACTAACCCAAAACAGCCCGCGGTGTTACTACGACGGCGTAAATCCGGTTTTACGGTGTTTTTCGTGTTTCCAGGTTTTAAATCATTAAGTTAGCATATCATATAGATATAGAACATGTGTGTAGTTAATTTTAAAAGTCAAGTTAGAAGGATTAACTTTTATTTGCGAACAAGTTTAGAATTAACTAAACTATGTTCTAGTGATTACGAGTTTAAACCTTCGAATAAGATAGTTTTATATATATGAATCGAATGATGTTATGAACATCATTACTACCTCAAGTTTAGTAGTTAAACCTACTGGAAGTGACAAGAAATGATCTAGCTTCAAAGGATCTTGGATGGCTTGAAAGTTCTTGAAGTAGGATCATGACACAAAAACAAGTTCAAGTAAGATTTTTACTCGAATTAAGATAGTTTATAGTTATAGAAATTGAATCAAAGTTTGAATATGAATATTACCTTGAATAAGAAAGATAACCTACTATATATAACAAAGGTTTCTTGATCTTAGATGATTACTTGGAATGGATTAGAAAGCTTGGAAGTAAATTAGTAAACTTGAAGGGATTTTTGAAGTGTTCTTGAAGTGTTCTTCCTATGATGATTATAGCTTGATTCTTGAAGTGATTTTTGATGAAGATGATGATTAACTACTGGAAAAATACGTTCATAATAGTGTGTGTGTGTGTTGAGAGAAAATTAGAAAGAGAATTGGAAGTGAAATGGAGTGAATGATGAGTGGTAATTGGTGAGTGGTGAGTGGGGTTAAAAGGAGTTCTAGTTAGTTGACTAGCTCATGGTAGAAGTTAAAATTGATTAGTCATACATGACATAATCAAGAGTGGAATCCCATGCTAGTTCCTATTGGTATATACTCATAGTAAGTACGTTTTGAAGCTGTGTATAATACGGGTAAGAATACGACTAGAATTCTTGATGAAAGAAAAGAATGGAAAAGTAACTGTAACCATTTTTGTTAAGTATGAGTGTTTTGATATATGTCTTGAAGTCTTCCAAAAGTATTTTAATACATCAAAATACACTACATGTATATACATTTTAACTGAGTCGTTAAGTCATCGTTAGTCGTTACATGTAAGTGTTGTTTTGAAACCTTTAAGTTAACGATCTCAATTAATGTTGTTAACCCATTGTTTATTATATCTAATGAGATGTTAAATTATTATATTATCATGATATTATGATATATTAATATATCTTAATATGATATATATACATTTAAATGTAGTTACAACGATAATCGTTACATATATGTCTCGTTTCGAAATCCTTAAGTTAGTAGTCTTGTTTATATGTATATAACTCATTGTTAATATACTTATGGAGATACTTACTTATCATAATCTCATGTTAACCATATGTATATCCATATATATATATCGTCATGTCGTTTTTACAAGTTTTAACGTTCGTGAATCGCCGGTCAACTTGGGTGGTCAATTGTCTATATGAAACATATTTCAATTAATCAAGTCTTAACAAGTTTGATTGCTTAACATGTTGGAAACATTTAATCATGTAAATATCAATCTCAATTAATATATATAAACATGGAAAAGTTCAGGTCACTACAGTACCTACCCGTTAAATAAATTTCGTCCCGAAATTTTAAGCTGTTGAAGGTGTTGACGAATCTTCTGGAAATAGATGCGGGTATTTCTTCATCATCTGATCTTCACGCTCCCAGGTGAACTCGGGTCCTCTACGAGCATTCCATTGAACCTTAACAATTGGTATCTTGTTTTGCTTAAGTCTTTTAACCTCACGATCCATTATTTCGACGGGTTCTTCGATGAATTGGAGTTTTTCGTTGATTTGGATTTCATCTAACGGAATAGTGAGATCTTCTTTAGCAAAACATTTCTTCAAATTCGAGACGAGGAAAGTGTTATGTACAGCCGCGAGTTATTGAGGTAACTCAAGTCGGTAAGCTACTGGTCCGACACGATCAATAATCTTGAATGGTCCAATATACCTTGGATTTAATTTCCCTCGTTTACCAAATCGAACAACGCCTTTCCAAGGTGCAACTTTAAGCATGACCATCTCTCCAATTTCAAATTCTATATCTTTTCTTTTAATGTCAGCGTAGCTCTTTTATCGACTTTGGGCGGTTTTCAACCGTTATTGAATTTGGATGATCTTCTCGGTAGTTTCTTGTATAATCTCCGGACCCGTAATCTGTCTATCCCCCACTTCACTCCAACAAATCGGAGACCTGCACTTTCTACCATAAAGTGCTTCAAACGGCGCCATCTCAATGCTTGATTGGTAGCTGTTGTTGTAGGAAAATTCTGCTAACGGTAGATGTCGATCCCAACTGTTTCCGAAATCAATAACACATGCTCGTAGCATGTCTTCAAGCATTTGTATCGTCCTTTCGCTCTGTCCATCAGTTTGTGATTGATAGGCAGTACTCATGTCTAGACGAGTTCCTAATACTTGCTGTAATGTCTGCCAGAATCTTGAAATAAATCTGCCATCCCTATCAGAGATAATAGAGATTGGTATTCCATGTCTGGAGACGACTTCCTTCAAATACAGTCGTGCTAACTTCTCCATCTTGTCATCTTCTCTTATTGGCAGGAAATGTGCTGATTTGGTGAGACGATCAACTATTACCCAAATAGTATCAAAACCACTTGCAGTCCTTGGCAATTTAGTGATGAAATCCATGGTAATGTTTTCCCATTTCCATTCCGGGATTTCGGGTTGTTGAAGTAGACCTGATGGTTTCTGATGCTCAGCTTTGACCTTAGAACACGTCAAACATTCTCCTACGTATTTAGCAACATCGGCTTTCATACCCGGCAACCAAAAATATTTCCTGAGATCTTTGTACATCTTCCCCGTTCCAGGATGTATTGAGTATCTGGTTTTATGAGCTTCTCTAAGTACCATTTCTCTGATATCTCCAAATTTTGGTATCCAAATCCTTTCAGCCCTATACCGGGTTCTGTCTTCCCGAATATTAAGATGCTTCTCCGATCCTTTGGGTATTTCATCCTTTAAATTTCCCTCTTTTAAAACTCCTTGTTGCGCCTCCTTTATTTGAGTAGTAAGGTTATTATGAAACATTATATTCATAGATTTTACTCGAATGGGTTCTCTGTCCTTCCTGCTCAAGGCATCGGCTACCACATTTGCCTTCCCCGGGTGGTAACGAATCTCAAAGTCGTAATCATTCAATAATTCAATCCACCTACGCTGCCTCATATTCAGTTGTTTCTGATTAAATATGTGTTGAAGACTTTTGTGGTCGGTATATATAATATTTTTGACCCCATATAAGTAGTGCCTCCAAGTCTTTAATGCAAAAACAACCGCGCCTAATTCCAAATCATGCGTCGTATAATTTTGTTCGTGAATCTTCAATTGTCTAGACGCATAAGCAATCACCTTCGTTCGTTGCATTAATACACAACCGAGACCTTGCTTTGATGCGTCACAATAAATCACAAAATCATCATTCCCTTCAGGCAATGACAATATAGGTGCCGTAGTTAGCTTTTTCTTCAATAACTGAAACGCTTTCTCTTGTTCATCATTCCATTCAAATTTCTTCCCTTTATGTGTTAATGCAGTCAAGGGTTTTGCTATTCTGGAAAAGTCTTGGATGAACCTTCTGTAGTAACCAGCTAGTCCTAAAAACTGGCGTATGTGTTTCGGAGTTTTCGGGGTTTCCCACTTTTCAACAGTTTCTATCTTTGCCGGATCCACCTTAATACCTTCTTTGTTCACTATGTGACTGAGGAATTGAACTTCTTCCAACCAAAATGCACACTTTGAAAACTTAGCGTACAATTCTTCCTTCCTCAATACTTCTAACACCTTTCTCAAATGTTCACCGTGTTCTTGGTCATTCTTTGAGTAAATAAGTATGTCATCAATGAAAACAATGACAAACTTGTCAAGGTATGGTCCACACACTCGGTTCATAAGGTCCATGAACACAGCTGGTGCATTAGTTAAACCAAACGGCATGACCATAAACTCGTAATGACCGTAACGTATTCTGAAAGCAGTCTTTGGAATATCATCTTCTTTCACTCGCATTTGATGATACCCGGAACGTAAGTCAATCTTTGAATAAACAGACGAGCCTTGTAGTTGATCAAATAAGTCATCGATTCTCGGTAGTGGGTAGCGGTTCTTGATGGTAAGTTTGTTCAACTCTCGGTAGTCGATACACAACCTGAATGTACCATCTTTCTTCTTGACAAACAAAATAGGAGCTCCCCACGGTGATGTGCTTGGTCGAATGAAACCACGCTCTAAAAGTTCTTGTAATTGGCTTTGTAGTTCTTTCATCTCGCTGGGTGCGAGTCTGTAAGGAGCACGAGCTATTGGTGCAGCTCCTGGTATAAGATCTATTTGAAATTCAACGGATCGCTGTGGGGGTAATCCCGGTAATTCTTTCGAAAATACATCGGGAAATTCTTTTGCAATGGGAACATCTTGATGCTCTTTTCTTCAGTTTGTACTTTCTCGACGTGTGCTAGAACAGCATAGCAACCTTTTCTTATTAGTTTTTGTGCCTTCAAATTACTAATAATATGTAGCTTCGTGTTGCCCTTTTCTCCGTACACCATTAAGGGTTTTCCTTTTTCTCGTATAATGCGAATTGCATTTTTGTAACAAACGATCTCTGCTTTCACTTCTTTCAACCAGTCCATACCGATTATCACATCAAAACTCCCTAACTCTACTGGTATCAAATCAATCTAAAATGTTTCGCTAACCAGTTTAATTTCTCGATTCCGACATATATTATCTGCTGAAATTAATTTACCATTTGCTAATTCGAGTAAAAATTTACTATCCAAAGGCGTCAATGGACAACTTAATTTAGCACAAAAATCTCTACTCATATAGCTTCTATCCGCACCCGAATCAAATAAAATGTAAGCAGATTTATTGTCAATAAGAAACGTACCCGTAACAAGCTCCGGGTCTTCCTGTGCCTCTGCCGCATTAATATTGAAAACTCTTCCGAGGCCTTGTCCATTCGTGTTCTCCTGGTTCGGGCAATTTCTAATAATGTGGCCCGGTTTTCCACATTTATAACAAACTACATTGGCATAACTTGCTCCGACACTACTTGCTCCGCCATTACTCGTTCCGACACCATTTGTTCCTTTCGTTCTATTAACCCCTGGTCCGTAGACCTCACACTTCGCCGCGCTATGACCATTTCTTTTACACTTGTTGCAAAATTTGGTGCAGAACCCCGAGTGATACTTTTCACAACTTTGGCATAGCTGCTTCTGATTGTTGTTGTTGTTGCGGTTATTATTGTTGTTGGGATGATTGTTGTAGTTGTTGTTGTTGTTGTTGTTGTTGTTGTTGGGCCGTTTGTTGTAGTTGCGATTGATGTTGCGATTGTTGGGATAATTGTTGCGATTATTGTTGTAATTGCTGTTGTTGTTGTATTGGTGATTCTTATCACCGTTTTCCTCCCACTTTCTTTTGACTTGCTTCACATTGGCCTCTTCAGCAGTCTGTTCTTTAATTCTTTCTTTAATCTGGTTCACTAGTTTGTGAGCCATTCTACATGCCTGTTGTATGGAGGCGGGCTCGTGTGAACTTATATCTTCTTGGATTCTTTCCGGTAATCCTTTCACAAACGCGTCGATCTTCTCTTCCTCATCTTCGAATGCTCCCGGACACAATAGGCACAATTCTGTGAATCGTCTTTCGTATGTGGTAATATCAAATCCTTGGGTTCGTAACCCTCTAAGTTCTGTCTTGAGCTTATTGACCTCGGTTCTGGGATGGTACTTCTCGTTCATCAAGTGCTTGAATGCTGACCATGGTAGTGTGTACACATCATCTTGTCCCACTTGCTCTAGATAGGTATTCCACCATGTTAACGCAGAACCTGTGAAGGTATGCGTAGCGTACTTCACTTTGTCCTCTTCAGTACACTTACTTATGGCAAACACCTATTCGACCTTCTCGGTCCACCGTTTAAATCCGATCGGTCCTTCGGTTCCATCAAATTCCAAAGGTTTGCAGGCAGTGAATTCTTTGTAGGTGCATCCTACACGATTTCCTGTACTGCCAGATCCAAGGTTATTGTTGGTATGTAGCGCAGCCTGTACTGCGGCTATGTTTGAAGCTAGAAAAGTACGGAATTCCTCTTCATTCATATTCACGGTGTGTTGAGTAGTCGGTGCCATTTCCTTCAAAATAGTCAAATGGAACAAGTTAATCATACAGAATATTAAGAGTAGTTAATAGTATTTCGTAGCATAATATGAACTCATTTATAAAAGCTTTTTCTTCATATTAGCGTTTTATAAGTTTAAATTCGGGTAGTACCTACCCGTTAAGTTCATACTTAATAGCTAATATACAATTCAACTACTACAATTCTATATGAAAAACTGATTGTAATAATATTTCGCGTTCAAACTTTTATACAATATTTTACAAACTTACAATACCGCTTATTTTACATAAAGCATGAAATATAGCACACAATAACTTTGATACAAGATAGTTGTGAAGATAATTATAGCTAGTACACAAGTCGTTCAGCAAAGGCAATAAAGACACGTAATTCATACGTCCAGAAACAAGTCATGCATTCTGGATTTACTAGGACTACTTCCCATCCTTGGTCTTGTGGAACATAACCATTATGGCCGTTGATAAGACAACGTGTTGTAACGTCATCAAAGGGACGAGGGTTATGTAATGACCAACAGTCTCGTAATAACCTAAAAACCTCATTTCTTACCCCAATTACCGACTCCGTCACTTGTGGGAACGTTTTGTTTAATAGTTGTAGCCCGATGTTCTTGTTCTCACTTTGGTGAGAAGCGAACATTACTAACCCGTAAGCATAACATGCTTCTTTATGTTGCATGTTAGCCGCTTTTTCTAAATCACGAAATCCTATATTCGGATATACTGAGTCAAAATAATTTCTTAACCCGTTGCGTAAAATAGCATTTGGGTTCCCCGCAATATATGCGTCAAAGTAAACACATCGTAACTTATGGATTTCCCAATGTGATATCCCCCATCTTTCGAACAAAAGCCTTTTATAAACCAAGGCATTCTTGGAACGTTCTTCGAATGTCTTACAAACTGATCTCGCCTTAAATAGTTGTGCCGAGGAATTCTGACCGACTCTAGACAAGATTTTATCAATCATGTCTCCGGGTAGGTCTCTTAAAATATTGGGTTGTCTATCCATTTTGTGTTTTTATACTGTAAAATAGACAAGAGTTAGATTCATAAAAAAATACTTATTAACACAAGCAATTTTTACATATATCATAAAGCATAAGCACACTATATTACATATATTACACCACACGAATACAACTATCTTATTCCGACTCGCTCGTTTCTTCTAGTTCAGTTTTGGTTCGTTTTGCCAAGTTTCTAGGGATATATGATGTTCCCCTAATGCGAGTCGTCGTTGTCCACATTGGTTTAGAAAAACCTGGTGGTTTAGAGGTTCCCGGGTCATTGTTACAACTTAAGGACTTCGGGGGTTGACGATACATATAAAGTTCATCGGGGTTGGAATTAGATTTCTCTATTTTTATGCTCTTTCTCTTATTATTTTCTTTTGCCTTTTTAAATTCAGTTGGGGTAATTTCTATAACATCATCGGAATTCTCGTCGGAATCCGATTCATCGGAGAATTGGTAATCCTCCCAATATTTTGCTTCCTTGGCGGAAACACCATTGACCATAATTAACCTTGGTCGGTTGGTTGAGGATTCTCTTTTACTTAACCATTTTATTATTTCCCCCACCGGTTCTATTTCTTCTTCCGGTTCCGATTCTTCTTCCGGTTCCGATTCTTCTTCCGGTTCCGACTCTTCTTCCGGTTCCTCTTCGGGAACTTGTGAATCAGTCCACGAATCATTCCAATTTACATTTGACTCTTCATTATTATTAGGTGAGTCAATGGGACTTGTTCTAGAGGTAGACATCTATCACATAATATCAAACACGTTAAGAGATTAATATATCACATAATATTCATATTTTAAAAAATATAGTTTCCAACAAAAATGTTAAGCAATCATTTTTAAAGAAAACACGGTCGAAGTCCAGACTCACTAATGCATCCTAACAAACTCGATAAGACACACTAATGCAAATTTTCTGGTTCTCTAAGACCAACGCTCGGATACCAACTGAAATGTCCCGTTCTTATTGATTAAAAACGTTCCATATTAATTGATTTCGTTGCGAGGTTTTGACCTCTATATGAGACGTTTTTCAAAGACTGCATTCATTTTTAAAACAAACCATAACCTTAATTCATAAATAAAGGTTTAAAAAACTTTACGTAGATTATCAAATAATGATAATTTAAAATATCCTGTTTACACACGACCATTACATAATGGTTTACAATACAAATATGTTACATCGAAATCAGTTTCTTGAATGCAGTTTTTACACAATATCATACAAACATGGACTCCAAATCTTGTCATTATTTTAGTATGCAACAGCGGAAGCTCTTAGTATTCACCTGAGAATAAACATGCTTTAAACGTCAACAAAAATGTTGGTGAGTTATAGGTTTAACCTATATATATCAAATCGTAACAATAGACCACAAGATTTCATATTTCAATACACATCCCATACATAGAGATAAAAATCATTCATATGGTGGACACCTGGTAACCGACATTAACAAGATGCATATATATAAGAATATCCCCATCATTCCGGGACACCCTTCGGATATGATATAAATTTCGAAGTACTAAAGCATCCGGTACTTTGGATGGGGTTTGTTAGGCCCAATAGATCTATCTTTAGGATTCGCGTCAATTAGGGTGTCTGTTCCCTAATTCTTAGATTACCAGACTTAATAAAAAGGGGCATATTCGATTTCGATAATTCAACCATAGAATGTAGTTTCACGTACTTGTGTCTATTTTGTAAATCATTTATAAAACCTGCATGTATTCTCATCCCAAAAATATTAGATTTTAAAAGTGGGACTATAATTCACTTTCACAGATTTTTACTTCGTCGGGAAGTAAGACTTGGCCACTGGTTGATTCACGAACCTATAACAATATATACATATATATCAAAGTATGTTTAAAATATATTTACAACACTTTTAATATATTTTGATGTTTTAAGTTTATTAAGTCAGCTGTCCTCGTTAGTAACCTACAACTAGTTGTCCACAGTTAGATGTACAGAAATAAATCGATAAATATTATCTTGAATTAATTCACGACCCAGTGTATACGTATCTCAGTATTGATCACAACTCAAACTATATATATTTTGGAATCAACCTCAACCCTGTATAGCTAACTCCAACATTCACATATAGAGTGTCTATGGTTGTTCCGAAATATATATATATGTGTCGACATGATAGGTCGAAACATTGTATACATGTCTATGGTATCTCAAGATTACATAATATACAATACAAGTTGATTAAGTTATGGTTGGAATAGATTTGTTACCAATTTTCACGTAGCTAAAATAAGAAAAATTATCCAATCTTGTTTTACCCATAACTTCTTCATTTTAAATCCGTTTTGAGTGAATCAAATTGCTATGGTTTCATATTGAACTCTATTTTATGAATCTAAACAGAAAAATTATAGGTTTATAGTCGGAAAAATAAGTTACAAGTCGTTTTTGTAAAGGTAGTCATTTCAGTCGAAAGAACGACGTCTAGATGACCATTTTAGAAAACATACTTCCACTTTGAGTTTAACCATAATTTTTGGATATAGTTTCATGTTCATAATAAAAATCATTTTCTCAGAATAACAACTTTTAAATCAAAGTTTATCATAGTTTTTAATTAACTAACCCAAAACAGCCCGCGGTGTTACTACGACGGCGTAAATCCGGTTTTACGGTATTTTTCGTGTTTCCAGGTTTTAAATCATTAAGTTAGCATATCATATAGATATATAACATGTGTGTAGTTAATTTTAAAAGTCAAGTTAGAAGGATTAACTTTTGTTTGCGAACAAGTTTAAAATTAACTAAACTATGTTCTAGTGATTACGAGTTTAAACCTTCGAATAAGATAGTTTTATATATATGAATCGAATGATGTTATGAACATTATTACTACCTCAAGTTTAGTAGGTAAACCTACTGGAAGTGACAAGAAATGATCTAGCTTCAAAGGATCTTGGATGGCTTGAAAGTTCTTGAAGTAGGATCATGACACAAAAACTAGTTCAAGTAAGATTTTTACTCGAATTAAGATAGTTTATAGTTATAGAAATTGAATCAAAGTTTGAATATGAATATTACCTTGAATAAGAAAGATAACCTACTGTATATAACAAAGGTTTCTTGATCTTAGATGATTACTTGGAATGGATTAGAAAGCTTGGAAGTAAATTAGTAAACTTAAAGGGATTTTTGAAGTGTTCTTGAAGTGTTCTTCCTATGATGATTATAGCTTGATTCTTGAAGTGATTTTTGATGAAGATGATGATTAACTACTGGAAAAATACGTTCATAATAGTGTGTGTGTGTGTTGAGAGAGAATTAGAAAGAGAATTGGAAGTGAAATGGAGTGAATGATGAGTGGTAATTGGTGAGTGGTGAGTGGGGTTAAAAGGAGTTCTAGTTAGTTGACTAGCTCATGGTAGAAGTTAAAATTGATTAGTCATACATGACATAATCAAGAGTGGAATCCCATGCTAGTTCCTATTGGTATATACTCATAGTAAGTACGTTTTGAAGCTGTGTAGAATACGGGTAAGAATACGACTAGAATTCTTGATGAAAGAAAAGAATGGAAAAGTAACTGTAACCATTTTCGTTAAGTATGAGTGTTTTGATATATGTCTTGAAGTCTTCCAAAAGTATTTTAATACATCTAAATACACTACATGTATATACATTTTAACTGAGTCGTTAAGTCATCGTTAGTCGTTACATGTAAGTGTTGTTTTGAAACCTTTAAGTTAACGATCTCAATTAATGTTGTTAACCCATTGTTTATTATATCTAATGAGATGTTAAATTATTATATTATCATGATATTATGATATATTAATATATCTTAATATGATATATATACATTTAAATGTCGTTACAACGATAATCGTTACATATATGTCTGGTTTCGAAATCCTTAAGTTAGTAGTCTTGTTTATATGTATATAACTCATTGTTAATATACTTATGGAGATACTTACTTATCATAATCTCATGTTAACCATATGTATATCCATATATATATCGTCATGTCGTTTTTACAAGTTTTAACGTTCGTGAATCGCCGGTCAACTTGGGTGGTCAATTGTCTATATGAAACATATTTCAATTAATCAAGTCTTAACAAGTTTGATTGCTTAACATGTTGGAAACATTTAATCATGTAAATATCAATATCAATTAATATATATAAACATGGAAAAGTTCGGGTCACTACATAAGATCCAGCGGATTAATCTTGGTTTAGCATCTTGTTTTGAAAATAGGTATCTAAGAGCAGAATGGTCGGTATAGACCACCGTTTTCTAGAATGAGATATGAACAAAATTTGTCAAAAGCAAAGACAATAGCAAGGAGTTCTTTTTCAGTAGTTATGTAATTTGTTTGTGCTCCTTGTAACGTCTTACTAGCATAATATATAGGTTGAAATTGTTTTTCAATCCTTTGTCCTAAAACGGCTCCCATTGCAAAATCACTTGCATCGCACATTAGTTCAAATGGTAGATTCCAATTTGGTGTTATCATGATCAGCGCATTAGTGAGTTTCTCTTTAAGAATATTAAAAGATTTGATACATTCATCTGAAAAGATGAATGGAGCATCCTTTTCTAGGAGTTTATTCATAGGAGTGGCAATTTTAGAAAAATCTTTTATGAAACGTCGGTAAAAACCGACATGCCCTAGAAAACTCCTAACTCCTCTAACATTGGTGGGATGTGGAAGTTTAGCAATTACATCTACTTTAGCTCTATCCACTTCAATTCCTTCTTTTGAAATTTTATGTCCAAGAACGATGCCTTCTTTAACCATGAAATGGCATTTCTCCCAATTAAGTACTAGATTTGATTGTTCGCATCTAATAAGCATTCGTTCCAGATTAACTAGACATGATTCAAATGTATCACCGAAGACTGAAAAGTCATCCATGAAAACTTCCATGCATTCTTCTATCATGTCGTGAAAAATTGCCATCATACACCTTTGAAAGGTTGCAGGGGCGTTGCAAAGTCCAAATGGCATGCATTTGTAAGCAAAAGTACCATAAGGGCACGTGAATGTGGTTTTCTCTTGATCTTCGGGTGCTATTGGAATTTGAAAATATCCAGAAAATCCATCTAGAAAACAATAGTAACTATTTTCGGCTAATCTTTCCAACATTTGATCAATGAAAGGTAAGAGAAAGTGATCTTTTCTGGTGGCGTCATTTAATTTTCTATAATCAATACATACACGCCATCCTGTTACAGTCCTAGTAGGAATAAGCTCGTTTTTTTCATTTGTAATGACAGTCATGCCACCCTTCTTAGGTACGCATTGAACTGGGCTTACCCATGGACTATCAGAAATTGGATAAATTAGACCTGCGTCTAGCAGTTTAATAATTTCTTTTTTAACTACATCTTGCATATTAGGATTTAGTCTTCGTTGGCGTTGCACATACGTTTTATGACCTTCTTCCATAAGGATTTTATGTGTGCAATACGAAGGACTTATTCCTTTAATATCATGAATCTTCCATGCAATGGCTGGTTTATGAGCTTTCAACACAGAAATAAGTTGTGATTTCTCATTTTCAATAAGAGAAGACGATATTATTACAGGTAATTTAGATTCACCATGTAAATAAGCGTATTCCAAATGGTTTGGAAGTGGCTTTAACTCTAATTTCGGAGGTTCTTCTATCGATGATTTATATCGATATCTGTCTTCTTCTTTTAGCATTTGAATTTCTTCTGTTGTTGGTTCATATCCATTAGCTATAAGTGTAGCTAACATTTCAACTTCATCAATTGGTTCAGTTCCTTCTCCTAAAGAACATTCTCCTGTTCCTTGTAATTCTGGAAATTCTTCTAATAATTCTGCATGTGCATCTATAGTTTGAATATAATAACATGTATCATCTGCAGATTGCGGTTGTTGCATTGCTCTATCAACTGAAAAGGTAACACTCTCGTCCTCTATACTTAGGGTCAGTTTCTTACCAAACACGTCTATCATTGCTTTAGCCGTGTTTAAGAATGGTCTTCTTAATATGAGAGGAACTTGAGAATCTTCTTCCATGTCCAGAACAACAAAATCTACTGGAAATACTAAAGTACCAAATTTAACTAGCATGTTCTCCATTATCCCTCTAGGATATTTTATTGATCTATCGGCTAGTTCTATGCTTATTCTTGTTGGTTTCAATTCTCCAAGGTCTAGTTTAGTGTATAGTGAAAACGGCATTAAATTTATACTAGCACCTAAGTCTGCCAATGCTTCTATTGAACTAAGACTACCCAGAAAACATGGAATTGTGAAACTTCCTGGATCAGATAATTTTTCTGGTATCTTATTCAACAGCACTGCTGAACAATTAGCGTTCATGGTAACAGCCGAGAGTTCTTCCATTTTCTTTCTATTCGTGATCAGATCTTTCAAGAATTTAGCATATCTAGGCATTCCTGAAATCACATCAATGAAAGGAAGATTTACATTTATCTGTTTAAACATATCCAAGAATTTGGATTGCTCGGCTTCAAGTTTCTCTTTCTTCATTTTACTCGGGTAAGGAAGTGGTGGTTGGTATGGTTTAACATAAGGTTTAGCCTTAACTGTGTTATCTTCATTAACCTTTTCAACTACCGGTTCTTTTTCCTTATCTTGATCAGGTTGTGGTTCTTGTGGAGTAGGAATAGCTTCATCAGAAGTTACAGGTATTTCAGGTGGTTTAAGTGTTGTACCACTTTTTGTGGTAATGGCTTTAGCTGTTTCATTCCGGGGGTTAGCATTTGTATCACTAGGTAAACTTCCTGGTTTTCTTTCACCTATTAACCTTGCTAGGTTACTTACTTCTTGTTCCAGATTTTGAATAGAAGCTTGTTGATTTCTAAATGCTTGAGCATTTTGTTCATTGGTTTGTTTTTGAGATGTGAAAAACTGCGTTTGAGTTTCAACTAGCTTCGTCGTCATATCTTCTAAATTCGGCTTTTTATCATCGGGTTGTGGTGGTTTGTTTTGAAAATTAGGTCTTTACTGATTGTAAGTATTGTTGGATACTTGTTGATTGCTAGGACCTTGTTGGTTGTTGTATGGAATATTTCGGTTATAGTTCTGATTTTGATTGTAAATAGGTCTTGGCGGTTGATAATTATTCTGATAATTATTTTCAGGTCTTTGGTTTAGAAATGAAACATTCTCTCTTTGTTCCATTGTTAGTTCAATACTGAGACAATCTTTTGTCAAATGTGGTCCTCCACACTGCTCACAACTAATTCGTATTGAGTGTATATCTTTAGTCATATTTTCCATTCGTCTCTCGACAGCATCTATCTTTGCGGAAATGGAATCTAAGTCATGGCTAGAATCGGCTCTAGTTGCTTTAGATGATCTAACGATATCTTTTTCTTGGTGCCACTCATGTGAGTGGGAAGCAGTGTTATCAATAATTTTGTAAGCATCAGTTTCGGTTTTCTTCATAATGGAACCACCAGCTGCTATATCTATGTCTTTCCTTGTAGTGATGTCGCATCCTTGGTAGAATATTTGTACTATTTGACAGGTATCTAAACCATGTTGCAGACATCCTCTTAATAACTTTCCAAATCTTGTCCACGCCTCATATAGAGTTTCATTCGGTTTCTGTGTAAACGTAACAATTTCTCCTTGAAGTCTTACGGCTTTAGATGCAGGAAAGAATTGTTTAAGAAATTTTTCAACTAAAACATCCCATGTATCAATCGCCCCTTCAGGTAACGATTCCAACCAATCTTTGGCTTCTCCCTTTAAAGTTCAGGGAAATAACATGAGATATATCTGTTCATCCTCAACTTCTCGGATTTTAAATAGTGTGCAGATCCTATTAAAGGTACGAAGATGTTCAATTGGATCTTCCTTCGGCGCACCACTAAATTGGCATTGATTAGTCACCATGTGTAGAATTTGTCCTTTGATTTCATAATCTGGCGCATTAATGTCTGGATGAGTAATTGCGTGACCTTGGCCAGTGCGTTTAGCTCTCATTCGGTCTTCCATACTTAAAGGTTCCAGATTCTCCATAATTGAATTTGTTGAATCGGAATCACTAGAGGATTCTGATTTAATGGTCGTTCCTCAACAATCTCTGTTTGAATGATTGGTGGTTCCGGAGGAAAATTTAATGGTTCAGGATCTATGAATCGTCCCTGAATATTCTCCGGATTCTCAATTGTAAGGTCGGGTTCAAAAAATGGATTATCGGAAATTTGAATTGGAGTACTTGGTTGACTGGATGACGATTCTAAAGAAAAATCAACGGCGGTAATATTTGCTAAATGTCTTGATCTAGTTACAGGTGGTGAACGTACAAAAGGTGGTGAAAGTCTTGCTCGGTGCATTCACTGAATATCCTATTAGTTTTTTAAAAGGAAAGAAAAATTATATAAGTTATCCAATCAATAGACTTTTCTGATTTTGCCCACGTTTCGAATAGCCAAAAGATGGAGCAGAGGGGCAGGATTCGTTTGGTCTCAATATAATTGAGGACTGTTTGGCTCCAATAACCCGGTCCACGTACAAATCCAACTATTACTACGAACCATAAAATTTTGATGTCTATTAATTTAACTACTTAAAATAAATTTTCGTAATTTTAAGAAATTTAGATAAGAAGTAGAATAAAAATCTATGTCCTAAAAACTAGAATAGCGAGAAATAAGAAAGAAAAAGAGCGCGTCGAAAAAGAAAAAGAAAAGGGTTGAAAAATAAAAGGCGTCGGAAAATAAGAAATAAAAATAAATGACTTATAGAACTTAAAAACACTCGACTAACCCAACCTTATTACTATCACTAACTTAAAATTATAATCGCAAATTGAGATTACTAATTGGAATAATAATTGATACATAGGTAAAATGCGTCTAAAAATATTAAAGCTTACAAGTAAAACTCTATCCCAAATGGCAATAACTTAAAAAGGTATTAAAACTTAAAAAGGCGTCGCAAAATTCTAAATCACCTAAATCTTAGTCTAAAGAAAAAGCACTTAAGGAATTTTACGGCAAAGCCTAAAAATCTAGAAGTAAAAATAACTATGGCAAAAACTATGAATTAAAACTAAATATGAGCGAAAAATACAAAAGTTACGCTAAAACTATTAAAAAGGGACAAAACATAAAAATATATAAAAAGTGTAAAAATTACAATTTTTATAAAAATATTATTTTTATATTATTTATTTTATAAAACTATTAATTTTATAAATTATTAAAACTAATTTAGACTTAAAATACAAATTATAAATAAACTAAACTAAATAATAAAATAATTATAACCTAATTAGGGTTATTAATTAATAATAATTATTATTATTATTATAAACCCTAATTACGTACAGCTTATGTTTCAGACGAGTCAAATCACTCCATGCGATCGCATGGAGTGTATGCTATATATTCATGTGATCGCATGACGTAGAAAATCGGGCCAGATGGGTTGGGCTGCTACAGTGTAGCCCGTAAACTTTTATATATATATTTTTTTTTCTGTTTTGCTGTTTTGATGTGTTATAAAAAAACACAATATTTAAATAAAATTTATATTTTTATATACTAAAAATAAAAATAAAGAAACTTTATAAAACTTATATATTTAACAAACTCTTAAAAATATATAAATTTTTGTTTTTTTTCTTTTTATATTTTTGAATTTTTAAAACGTATTTTTACAAAAACGTATTTTTATAAAAGTAAACTAAAAATAAAAATCTTTTTTTTTATATAGCGTTGCGCTTCCAGCTTTTAAGCTAAATTTTTAAGTTCCCCGGCAGCGGCGCCAAAAATACTTGATGTTATGCGAGGTGTATATAAAATAGCTTTATATTTTACAAGGAAATACTATTAAATACGATACAATTTTACACAAGATATTTATTTATTTATTGAATGGATATACTTAAACCTTGCTACAACACTTATAGGCAGTGTACCTAATCATACAGTAGTGTAGTTTTTAGTAAGTCCGGTTCGTTCCACAGGGAATCTTTTTCACAAAGCTTAACGCTATATTAGTTTAAATTTATAAAAATACAAATATATATATAAGTAATATTATTATTATAAAGGGGGTTTTTACCGTTTAATGACCGGTTTGTCGATTTTAAAACTTTAGTCGCAGTTAAAACCAAATGTAAAATATTAAATAAAAGACTTAATTTAAAGCGTAAAGTAAATAACGATAATGAAATTACGAATAATAAAAGTGCGATAAAATAAACTTGCGATAATTAAAAAGTACGATAATTAAAAATGCAATTAAATACAATAACAATAAATAAAAGTGCTATAATTAGAAGTGCAATTAAATAAAAAAT
This sequence comes from Rutidosis leptorrhynchoides, assembly GCF_046630445.1. Taxonomy (NCBI): domain Eukaryota; kingdom Viridiplantae; phylum Streptophyta; class Magnoliopsida; order Asterales; family Asteraceae; genus Rutidosis; species Rutidosis leptorrhynchoides. The sequence continues at coordinate 1,365,550 of NC_092342.1, read as the reverse complement.
AAAGGAAATTAAATATGAAATAAAAGAATTATGCTTAGTTAAACTTCCGTAATCATGATGTTTGACGTGTTGATTTTAGTTTTATGCCCATGGGTTAATTGTCCTTTGTCCTGGATTATTTAATATGTCCGTCTGGTTTTTGTCCATAACAGTCCATCAGTCATAAATATAAAGTGCGAGTGTCCTCGTCAAATTATCCTTATACCCGAAGTCAAATATTCCAACTAATTGGGGACTTAAACTGTAACAAGGTTTTATTACTTTGTTTAATAATTACACCAGGATGTCGACTGAGTGTAACCCAAGGTTTTAATACTTTGTTAACAATTATGCCAAGTGTCCTTGTACATAATTTCACCCCTGTTTTAATAATTCTAGTGGCTATTAATCCATTCCCGTGTCCGGTTAAATGAACAATTATTCGTACATATAAATATCCCGCCCATCGTGTCCGATTGAGTGTATATGGTTATTTATAGGGACGTCCAATTGTAAATCTTTATATTAACATTAACAAACTATCATTTAGTTAAACAAATATAAAGCCCATTAATAGCCCATAGTCTAATTTCCACAAGTGTCGTTCTTTTGTCCAAACCCCAATTATGGTACAAAGCCCAATTACCCAATTTTAATATTTTTAGCCCAACATCATGATTACTTCGGATTAAATAAGCATAATAATAACTTAGCTACGAGACATTAATGTAAAAAGGTTGAACATAACTTACAATGATTAAAAATAGCGTAGCATTACACGGACAGAATTTCGACTTACACCCTTACAACATTCGCTAACACACCCTTATTATTAGGATTTAAAATTAAAATTAAAATATAAATTATATATACATATACTACGTTGAGTGAAGAAGAAAAAGATGTGTTTTTGTGGTGCACCAAAGCTCGATTTTTATAGGCATGTGGGCTGGAACTGGGGCTCATGCGATCGCCTGGATTTATGCCTTCTAGGCCATGCGATTGCATGGCCAGCTGGGGAGGCTCACATTTGGTTGTTTTCTTCTGCCGACGGTTTTATAATATAATATAATATATATATATTAATTTTAACAATTAATTATATATTATATTATATTTATGTGCATAGTTGACTTGTAATTTTTAGTCCGTTGCGTCGAGCGTTGAGAGTTGACTCTGGTCCCGGTTCCGGATTTTCGAACGTCCTTGCGTACAATTTAATATCTTGTACTTTGCGTTTTGAATCTTGTACTCTTGTAATTTTGAGACGTTTCTTATCAATAATTGGAACCTCATTGATTGTATTTTGTACTTTTGAGCTTTTTGGTCGTTTGCGTCTTCAATTCGTCGAATCTGTCTTTTGTCTTCACCTTTTATTATTTAAACGAATATCACTTGTAAATAGAGCAGTTGCAACTAAAAGCTTGTCTTTCTTGAGGAATAATGCTATGAAATATATGTTCGTTTTTAGCATTATCAATCTCCTACTTCATTCCAACAGATAGGGGATCTACACTTCCTTCCATACAGTGCTTCGAATGGTGCAGCTTTAATGCTCGCATGATAACTATTATTGTACGAGAATTCTGCTAATGGTAGATATTTATCCCATCCGTTTCCAAAATCGATCACACATGCCCTGAGCATCTCTTCAAGAGTCTGAATTGTTCTTTCACTCTGCCCGTCAGTTTGCGGTGATATGCGGTGCTCATATCCAAATGAGTTCCCAGGGCCTCCTGTAGTGATTGCCAGAACTTTGATGTAAATCTACTATCACGATCGGATATAATGGAAATAGGTATTCCATGCCTTGAAACAATTTCCTTTATGTATAATCGTAATAGTTTCTCCATTCTATCCGTTTCTTTTATAGGCAAGAAATGTGCAGATTTGGTGAGACGATCAACTATTACCCAAATGGTGTCATAACCTCATGCAGTCTTGGGTAACTTCGTCATAAAATCCATGGTAATACCATCCCACTTCCATTCTGGGATTTCTGGTTGTTGAAGTAACCCTGACGGCTTCTAATGTTCTGCTTCGACTTTGGAACAAGTTAAACATTCCCCGACATATGTTGCAACGTCTGTCTTTAAATTAGGCCACCAATAATGCGTCTTAAGATCTTGATACATCTTTCCAACTCCAGGATGTATCGAGTATCTTGTCTTATGTGCATCGTTCAATATCTACTTCCTTAATCCACCCAACTTTGGTACCCAAATACGTTTTGCAAAATATCGAATTCCGTCTTCCCGTATAACGAGTTGCTTCTCATACTTCTTCATTATTTCATTTCCTATGTTTTCCTTAGTAAGATCTTCTCGTTGAGTCTCTTTGATTTGTGAGTTGAGATTCATGCGAATTTTTATGTTCATCGCTCGTACTCGAATTGGCTCTCGTTCCTTTCTGCTTAGAGCGTTTTCCCGGGATGATAGCGAATCTCACAATCATAGTCGTTTATCAGCTCGACCCACCTACGTTGCCTCATGTTCAGCTGTTTTTGATCGAAAATATGTTGAAGGCTTTTATGATCGGCAAACACAGTGCATTTAACCCCATATAAGTAGTGTCTCCATATCTTCAATGCAAACACTACTGCTCCCAGTTCTAGATCATGCGTTGTATAATTTCGCTCGTGAATCTTCAATTGTCAGGATGCGTACGCAATAACTTTCTTTCGTTGCATAAGGACGCAACCAAAACCTTGTCGTGAAGCGTCACAATATATCTCAAAATCATCGTTCCCTTCAGGTAACGATAAAATAGGCGCTGTAGTCAACTTCTTCTTCAGTGATTGAAATGCACTCTCCTACTCAGAAGTCCATTCATACTTCTTCCCTTTTTGCGTTAACGCTGTTAATGGTTTAGCTATTCGGGAAAAATCTTGAATAAACCTTCTATAATAACTGGCTAAACCCAAAAATTGACGTATTTGTGTTAGTGTCTTAGGAGTCTCCCATTTTTCAATGGCCTCAATTTTAGCTGGATCAACCTGAATTCCTTTGCTACTAACAACGTGACCAAGAAATTGCACTTCTTTCAACCAAAATGCACACTTAGAAAATTTGGCATATAACTGTTCTTTTCTTAACAATTCTAATACCATCCTTAAATGCTGCTCATGCTCTTGCACATTTTTGGAATAGATGAGAATATCGTCAATGAAAACGATAACAAACTTATCTAGATACGGACTACAAACTCGATTCATGAGGTCCATGAATACAGCTGGCACATTCATTAATCCAAACGGCATGACCAAAAATTCGTAATGACCGCAGCATGTCCGGAAAGCAGTTTTCGGAATATCTTCTTCTTTGACGCGTAGTTGATGATAGCCCGATCTTAGATCGATTTTCGAATAAACACATGATCCTTGCAGTTGATCAAATAAGTCGTCAATTCTCGGTAGTGGATACCGATTCTTGATAGTTAATTTATTTAATTCACGGTAATCTATACATATTCGGAAGGATCCATCTTTCTTCTTGACAAATAAAATCGGAGCTCCCCACGGTGAAGTGCTCGGTCGAATAAAACCACGGTCCAGTAATTCTTGTAACTGGCTTTGTAACTCTTTCATCTCAGATGGTGCAAGTCTGTATGGAGCACGAGCCACTGGTGCAGCTCCTGGTACTAGATCTATTTGAAATTCTACAGATCTAAATGGAGGTAATCCCGGCAACACTTTCGGAAAGACCTCAGGAAAATATCTTTCCACAGGCACGTCGTTGATGCACTTCTCTTTTTCCTTCGTTTCGACTTTATTAACATGTGCTAAGATAGCATAGCACCCTTTCTTCAAGCACTTTTGGGCTTTCAAACAGCTAATGAGTTTTAGCTTTGAGTTACCCTTCTCTCCATAAATCATTACTGGCGTTTTATCCTTACGAGGAATGCGAATTGCCTTCTTGGCACACACAACTTCAGCTCCTATTTTGGACATCCAGTCCATGCCAACTATTACATCAAAACTTCCTAATTCTACGGGTATCAAATCAATTTTAAATGTTTCTCCGGCTAAATTTATTTTACAATCACGGTAAATTTTATCGGCTTTAATTAGTTTACCATTAGCTAACTCAATCATGTACTTAGCATCTAGAGGTAATGATGAACAATTCAATTTAGCGTAAAAGTCTCTACACATATAACTTCTATCGGCACCAGTATCAAATATAATAGATGCTGATAAGTTATTAATGGTAAACGTACCTGTAACAAACTCCGGGTCTTCACACGCCTCTTTAGCATTAATAATAAATGCTCTTCCACGTGCAGGTCCGTTATTCTTCTCTGGATTCGGGCACTGGCTCTTATAATGACCATGTTTCCCACACCCATAACAGGTAACAGTGGCCAAGGCAGTTCTATTTGCATTGGTGGCAGGAGTCTTGGTGTTATTTGTAATTGTAACGGGAACCCTACAATCTTCAGTAAGATGACCCTTTGATTACAATTGTTGCATACCACATTACAATAACCAGAGTGATGTTTGTGGCATCTGTTACATAAAGGATTTCGTCCCTTATAACCTGAGCTTGAACCACTACCCGCACCTTGCGTGGTTTCTTGTTTCTTGTTGGATTGTTGATGATTACCTTCCCACTTTCTTTTATTTTTCAATGTCTTGACATCGGTGTTCTTATCCAGAATAATCTGGTCCATCAACTCGTTTGCCATGGTGATGGCTTCGTGAATAGTCTTGGGTTTCGATGCTGTAACATTTGCCTTGACATTTTTAGGCAAACCATCTTTGTATAGTTCTATCTTCCGTTCTTCGGTTGGTACCAATTCGGGACATAGCAAAGCTAATTCCATGAATCGCTGATTGTAGTTGGTGAGTTCAGTACCAACAACTTTCAGGCTTCGTAATTCAGCTTCCAACTTCCTAACCTCGTTCCTTGGACAATACTCGTTGATTAGCATTGTTTTGAATTCTTTCCATGGAGTATCATAAGCTACATCTCCTCCTACGGCCTTCACATAGTTTTTCCACCATGTGAGTGCACTATCTTGTAGGGTGCACGATGCATACTTGGTCATGTCCTTCTTAATACAACAACTGATTTTAAACACAGACTCAATCTTTTCGATCCACCGGGTTAAACCGACCAGTCCTTCTGTTCCACTGAATGATGAGGGCTTACAACCTTGAAAAGTTTTGTAGGTGCATCCCACACGAGGATTTGGGTTAACTGCAGCACCTCTTACAGCCTCGACCCATAACATTCTGTCGTTCACTCGCTGATTGATGAGTTCCTCGATTTCTTATTCCGTCATTCGGTTCAATCGCGCCATAATCTTCAATAAGAATGAAAAAAAAAATTATTCACATGGAATATTATAGATGTAGTGTGTATTTACAGTACATCATAGCTTATTAATAATATGAACCAGTTATTATTATAAAAGCCTTTTCTTCTTATTAGCGTTTTATAATTATATCTAGGGTAGTACCTACCCGTTAAAGTTCATACTTAATAGCTTAGTACGAAAATCAATTACTACCACCCAAATAATACTCAACCATGGAAAATTATTGCATTTCACACTTCACTATTTTACATAGGCTTATCTTACATCAAATATTAAGCAAACCACACTAGTAATATTATACAAAACGTTATATGATCCCATGGTTTAAAACAACAGCGCATCATTTAACCCAAAACGTTTGTGTTCAAAGAAATCGCTTAAAGCTTATCCTGGCTGTCTCCCTGCGTTTTGGCTGAGGGGCCGAAGAACTGGATGTCGGGATAGAACTAATAGGAATAGCGGGAATAGGGGTGGAAGTGTCTGGTGGAGTTGGTGCCACAACATCCTCACAAAACTCGGGATTTGGATTTTCCAATTCAGTAGCCTTTCGTTTCTTTCCTCGTTCGAACTTGTCTTTCGTAATTTCCTGTATTTCTTCCTCCTCAGGATCACTTTCCGGTTCCTCTTCAATTGATTCATCCGAAAATTGTGAGTCTTCCCCAAAGGTGTCATTTTCATCATCGGATAGGTTAATGACTGGAACACTATCTGAGGATTCTGGTTCGGAGTCGCTGACTGTGATAACAAGTTCTAAGCCAGACATCTATCACATAACAACTAGCACGTTAGTACCACATAATATTTACATATTAATTTTTAACCAACAAAGATAAGCAATAGTTTTCTAAATCAAACACGGTCAAAGTCCAGACTCACTAATGCATCTTAACAAACTCGATAAGACACACTAATGCAAATTTTCTGGTTCTCTAAGACCAACGCTCTGATACCACCTGAAGCGTCCCGTTCATATCGAATATAAATGTCACGTACTCATTGGTGTCATTGTGAGGTATTGACCTCTATAAGTGACATTTTTCAAAATCTGCATACGTTTTTATAATACAAACCATAACCTTTATTATAATCGAAGGTTCAAACAGCATAATAATGATTATCGTTTAGCGATAATCTTAGTTTTACAAACTTTACATTTGATAATAACAATACGATTTCCAACATATTTCACATTACAAATCTTCCGATATGCAGTTTTATTTTTGACACAAATATGCATACTCCAAATATTGCTTAAATTCGACATAATGCAGCGGAAGCTTTTAATTATCACCTGAGAATAAACATGCTTAAAATGTCAACATAAAGTTGGTGAGATATAGGTGTAATGCTAGCAGCGTTATAAATATAGACCACAAGATTTAATATACATAAACGTTTTAATAAAAATATTCTAAGTGGTTGAGCACTTGATAACTATACTTAACATTTAATCAACGTCGCATATTCCCTTTATTATGAAATCTCACTACACCGTACCAAGTGTAGTCACCGAAACGAAGTACTGTGCAACCATTGAATTACTGGTCGTCCAGTCCGGTTGGGGTTGTCAGGCCCGATAGATCTATCAACAGGATTCGCGTTTACAATACCTCATGTAAATAGTAGTTACCAAGTTACAGGGAAGTATGCCAGTGGTACAACTCAACGTAGAATATATATTTTTAATCACTTGTGTCCATAACGTAAATCATAAAATGCATGTATTCTCATTCCGAAATATTTAGAGTTTAAAATGTTACTATATACTCATTTTTGCTTTGAAGATATTTAAAACGGAACGAGAATTCAAATATAACTATCTTTTGTGAATATACTTATATTGTTTTATGTATTTAAGTCCTTTAAAGTAATTAAATACGTATTTATACGATACTTGTATAAGCATTATAGATTATAGGTATATATGTCAAAGAACGTTACGTATAGTTACCGTTTTGAAAACTTAAGTTAGTAGTCTCAAAGTATACTTATAACTCATTGTTATTAGTACACAATGATATGTTAAACCATCCTTAGATCATGTTAAATATGTATAAATACGTATATGTACACAATCGTATAATTATCGTATGTTATATAGTTCGTGATATCATCGGTCAAATTGGACGGTCAAACGTTGTGTAAAACTCTTTTCAAAAACACAAGACTCAACAATTTGGATTGCTTATCATGTTGGTAATGTTTAATTTATGTAGATATTAATCTCATATGTATAAAACGGTCGGAAAAATCCGGGTCGTTACAGGATATACTTAAACCTTCCTACAACACTTATAGGCAGTGTACCTAATCGTAGAGTAGTGTAGTTTTTAGTAAGTCCAGTTCGTTCCACAGGGAGCTAGCTGAGTTTAACGCTATATTTTTAACAACTATATTATATATAGTAATATTATTATAAAAGGGGGTTTTTATCGTTTAATGATCGGTTTGTCGATTTTAAATAAAGCGTAAAGATAAATGACGATAATATAAATGATAAAATTTAAATTGCGATAAAGTAAATTGTAGTAATTAAAATGACAGTAAATAAAGGTACGATGAAATATGAAATAAAAGTATTATGCTTATTTAAACTTCCATAATCATGATGTTTGACGTTTTGATTTTAATTTATATATCTGGGTTAATTATCCTTTGTCCTGGATTTATTTGATACCTATCTGGTTTTTGTCCATAATAGTCCATCGGTCATAATTATAAAATGCTCGTCAAATTAACCTTATTCCCGAAGTCAAATATTCCAACAAATTAGAGATTCGAACTGTAACAAGGTTTTAATACTTTGTTTAATGATTACACCAGGTTATCGACTGCGTATAATCCAAGGTTTTATTACTTTGTTAAAAATTACACCAATTATCCTTGTATGTAATCCACCCCTGTTTTAATGAGATATGAATATTAATTTACCCACTTGATCAGAATGAATAATCAATTACCCAACCCGAATAATTAATTAAATGATCGTAAAAGATGTCGTATAAACGTCACTAAATAGGACATACATAATCATTTTAATAATTATTAGATTAACTAATTTGAAGATAGGTTCGACAGGTTCCAATGAGTTGTCATTAGATTAGACAATACCCCCTACCTATTAATAGTCAATAGTCCAATGTTCACAAGTGTCGGTCTTTTGTCCAAACCTTAATTATGGTACAAAATAAAATAACCCCATCTTAATATTTAGTCTAACATCACGATTACTTCGGCTCAAATAAGCATAATAATAACTTAGTTACGATACATTAATTTAAAAAGGAAGAACATAGCTTACAGTGGTGATTAATCGCGTAGCGTTTACACCGACAGAGTTCCGACTTAAAACCCGTAAAACATTCTTACAATAACCTTATTATTATTAACTTAAATTAAAATTATAATTAAAATATAAATATAATGCAGCGGAAGTCTAACACAGCAAGCCTGTAACAGCAAGTCTAACAGCAAGTTTATAACACCAAGGCAGCAAGTCTAATAGCGGAAGCAACAACGTCTAAGCACCTGAGAAATACATGCTTAAAAAGTCAACACGAATGTTGGTGAGCTATAGTTTGTTTGTAATCAGTAATGTAATGTAGACCACGAGATTTCAGTGCTGCAAACAGCGTAGCAAATAGTATGAAAAGTATATGCATAACCGTGGGCACCCGGTAACTAGACTTAACGTTTATAACCCCCTGAAAGTACACTTGGCGAGTACGTATGTTCACGAAGTATTAAACACCCGTTAAATGCTAGCGCGACTAGCCTGAGTGGGGATGCCAAACCCTATGGATCCATATCTAAGATTCGCGTTCACCGGTTCAAAGACCAATGACTAAACATTACCGTGCTAAAGGGAATATTTATGCCGTTGTATAACCCACACACATATAAAGTTTAAGTACTCATGCCTAGTATGTAAAATATAAAAGCGCATGTATTCTCAGTCCCAAAAATAGTAAAAGTGGTAAAAAGGGATGCTATAACTCACAGTGATAAAAGCGGTAAAGTCGGTAATGAAAGTACGCAAGTAGTAAGTCGGTCCGAAATGTCGTCAACCTAAATCAAGGATTACTAGGTCAGTAGGTTGTCTTTATAAATTCTAATAGTGCATAAAATAAGTTTAAGTGTCATCATCATCATCATTCATCATCATAAAAGCTAAGTAAGTTCGACAAGAATAGAGATCGAAACAATAGGCTGACTTCGGTCAGCTGCTACGACTTCTACGTAAATCGAAAAGATGCATATTCAGTGGCTATGGCTCCGTATATGAGTCCCCTAACAGCTGACAAATTTTCAGAACCTAAATCGTCTTTGTTTGACCGTGGCGACGGTTTAAGTGCGAGTAGGTCAGAAATTTCAGCACAACGTTAATAGGGTGTAGTGACTCTCGGAGGCCCATAAATCCTAAACCGTAACTCGGATTAAGACGAGGCCTGAACGGAAAATCATCTAATCGAACCGAACTAACTGAAAATCAACTTTCCAGTAGCCCAGGTGGCATGATCTGATACAAAAATCAGTGGACAAGTGCTCCGGTGGGGTTCTTGGTGCTTGATGCTCATCACGGTTCTCATCCTTGATGCTTGTAGCTTCAAGTGTACAACTCGTTGATGGTTTAGCATCAATTTTGGCCAAGATTCTACCATCAATACACAATATGTTAAGACCAAGTGGTAACACAACTCATTTAAGAGTCTTAGATGGATGATGAACCAATGTTACATCATATCCTTAGTCTTAACACAATTACAAGTCCTATTTACAACAAAGTTACAAACTTTACATCAATCAAACAAGTATGAACATGATCTAAGTCAAATGAAGGGATGGAACCCTAAGCTAGAGAGCTTGGATCCATTTCACACAAGTTACAAGGTTACAAAGCTAGAAAGCTTGAACCTTTGAGTGTTCTTGAAGATCTTGAAGCATAAAGCTTGGATCTTGAAGATACATGAAGATTACAAACAAAAGTTTGAATCTTTTTCACAAAAAAACATGATCAAAGCAAAAAGAACTTAGATCTAATAAAAAGATATGAAGATTCAAGCTAGAAAGTTTGCATCTTAATTGTTCTTGAAGATCTTGAAGCATAAAGCTTGGATCTTGAAGATACATGAAGATTACAAACAAAAGTTTGAATCTTTATCACAAATAACAAGATTAAAGTAAAAGAAAGATGAATCTACAAAGTTGGTGAAGATTCAAAGCTAGAAAGCTTGAATCTTCCATGTTCTTGAAGGATTCATGCTTGAATCAACAAGATATAATCAAGATCAAGTTAAAGGAACTTGATCTCCATGAAAGAATGATGATGATACACGAAATTGGAAGGGAAAAGAAGAAGAAAAAGAGAAAACTTACAAGTAATACTAGAAAGGAAAGAAAGAAAGAACAATTGTGTGTGAAAACCAAATGAGAGCTAGTGTTTGAATGAGGGAAATTGGCTAGTATTTATAAGCAAAAATTGACATGGATTGATGACTTGGAAGGGCTTAGGGCCGTAGGTTTTAGGGGAGGGGGAGGGGAGACACCATTTTGCTTTTTGGTTAGTGGTTGTCTAAAGCATGTACTTATGCTAGAATCCTAAGTGACAATATGGATAATCCTTATCCAAATGACTAGTATGACTCATTAATTAATTTATTTATTTATTTATTTATTATTATGGGTCACTAGTAATAATACTTGGGCTAATTAATTGGGTCACTAGCTAGAGTAGGGTGTGCTTGAGCCCATCAAGGTAGAAAGTCCAACAAGACTAATTATTGGGCTCTAGCAATCAAATAAATAAAATTAAGCATCCAAAGGCCCAAGTAATTATTATTATAAAATAATAATTAATATTTCGCAGTCATAATATTTCGATTACGACAAAAGTCAAACGTGCGCGCAGTTCGCGGTTTATTCGAAACGTCAAATAACACTAACGGTTATAAAGGCTTCCGGTGAACAAGTTAAGTATCCTACGTACTCTAAGGCACGTTTTAATATATAAATGGAAGTAAACCACGTATATCAAGATTCCAGAGTATAAAGTAACACAGTAATCGCAAATACGCAGTTTTGCTAAAATAAAAAGCACAAAAGCAAGTCGAAAAAGTCAGTTCGTTACATTACCCACATGTTAATGGAAATTTCATCCCGAAATTTAAGGAGTGACTAAAAATGGTACCGTATTTAAATAAGAAGTAGCGTATCAAGGTTCCGTGAGACTCGTGAGCTCAGAAGTGAGTTATTTACCTCGAAAGGTACTTGGGCGTGTAAAAGTAAAATAGGTATATGCCATTAACTAAGTCTCTTGTCCTAAGAGATCAACAAATTGATTTCGTTTCTGGTTAACATGTGTATGCCATCTGAATATATACCCACAATAGGAAAGATGATGTTTTTTGCCTTACAGGCATCTTCAGTAAGCTGGATGCATGAAATACATCATGAATGTTTCTAAACTCATCTAAAACATTAAGCGCTTATGTTGCAATACAAAGCTGACAGGTAGGATGGAAAACATGGTGATCATAACCATGCGATTTGATGTCTGGATAGTGTTAGCCACGGATTTTACTAACCCCTTGATTTCGGAAGGAGACCATAGGCATAAAGAACTCGATATTTAAGAACGTTTCATTTGACTATATGAATTGAAACTTTTGCTGAAAGTGAATAATCGGACTTATATGCAATGCAAGCCATAATTATCTATAGTACCTTCAGGATGGTCTGAACGAACAATGAAGGATATAACCCAGTTGTAACAACCCAAACCAACCCTCGACCAAACCACGCGAAAATACAAAAAAAAATTTCCTGTGCAGCATACCCGCGCGGCGCGCCAGGTAGGGGCGCGGCGCGCCAAAGTGGTCTGTCCAGAAAGTTTTAAAATGCGAAAAAGATCGGCTAGTTCCCGACATTTTTAGACGACACGCTTTTAACCACACATTCAAATATGTAAAACTATCACGATTCAAACATAAAAATGATGTTTTACAAGTAGGGCCCATATCGGCCGTTTTACGAGTTTAATACAATCTACGAGTTTCGACCACCAAAAAGTTTAAGTTCCAAACTACACAATGAGCATGGCGTTTGGGATTAAACTACCCAACTATCGGTCAAACTCCAAGAGTTACTAAAGCCAAAAGCGTCCCCTAGCATCAATCGGAATCTCTAGTCCAAAACGATGCCCTTACCCTTGTCCAAAACCGAACCTATAAAATGGTAAACAACGAGAGGGTAAGCAAAGCTTAGTGAATGCAATAATTATACGAATACATATATAATTATACCTACATGCATATACTTACACACCAAACCGCAAACACGCTAGCATACACACTTAGCTTACCGTCACAATAACGAGCTATAAATCACCAATACTACAAGCTAGCATAATAACCGCATATGAATATAACTCGAATAATATAATATGCTTACAACACAAATAACCATGGTCGACCAATAGTACAAGGGAACGGCGCTCGCGAAAACGCCATCGGTGTTCATAACATCCGTTAGGGCACTTAACACCTCGCACCACTAACCCCTAGGGTGGCACCTTAACACCTCGGCACATCACCCCGAGTGGCATCTTAACACCTCGATGCATCACTCATTATTTTTACGGAGTGGTGTCTTAACACCTCGACACTACACTCCTAGGTGGCATCTTAACACCTCGATGCTACACCCGAGTGGCATCTTAACACCTCGATGCTACACTCTTCACGTGAAACGTGGTGTCTTAACACCTCGACACTACACCTTTCACGCTACAACAAATAGATACATTATATACATACGCATATAATTATTCCACTCACCTCAAAGTCTTGTGAAAAGATACCCGAGCTTGCAAGACCTCAAAGTAACGTACCTATCATATTATACACATCATCAAACGCAAACTCAAGTCGGTCAACCAAACCCTTTCACCATTCTAAGCCATTTTGACCCAATGGTGCAATTTCAACCCATTTGCACCCTTAACCCTAAATTGGGTCAACACACACCAAAACCCTAATCATTCGTCAAGATGGGTTTAAAACACATTTAGGTCACAAGGCTAACTCATTTTCATAATTGCTAGGCCACTTTGGTCATTAAAGACTCATTTGACCCATTTCAAGGTCAACACACCCATTTGGGTCATCCATACCCAATAACACCCATTTACATATTATTAAAGTGTTCTAGCACTAACTAACTAAATTTAAGACTCAAAAGTCCAATTAACACATTCAAACCCTAGGTTAGTCATCAATGAGCCTTCATAACCCATATTCACCCAAAATCCCCAAAATACTAACAAAATGGTTCTTTGGTTCATCACTAGCCCAAACCCTAACCCTTAAAGCAATTAAAGTAAGAAATTGGGTTTTATAACTTACCAACACAATCACCACGTAGCTATCGACTAGATGAACGCCTTTATAACTTGCACCAAGACCCGATTCAACCTCTTTTACCCTTTAATGGAGCTTTCTCTCTCAAGGATTGCACTCTCTCTCTAGAGTTTAATTGGAGAAGATGAGGTTGTTGTGGGAGTAGTAAATGAGCTCCCCAAAACTGATCTAGGGTATTAAATTCGGACCCAAAGTGAAATTACACAATCGCCCACAAAATATCTATTTTAAAAAGAAGAAAGGAATCTGTCGCAGACAGATGGCGCGGCGCGCCACCTAGCCGCGCGGCGCGCGACCTCCCAGTTCAGCATCTTTTGTCTTTTTAATTATGTGCAACAAAAACCCCAAACTTGAGTAACTCATATACACATATGTACACTACGAATATTCGGGTCTTACAACTCTCCCCCACTTATTCGGATTGCGTCCTCGCAATCCAAGCCGCATGACACGAGGGAAGATAAACTAACACGAACTCTTCGGGCTCCCAAGTGAACTCGGAACCTTTACTTCATCGCCATTGAACCTTAAAGGTCCTCACCTCTTTATTCCTCAACATTTTCACCTTCTCGTCAAGGATAGCAATCGGTTCTTCGACATATTCTAACTTGTTGTTTAGCTCGATCTCGTCTAAAGGCATCCATGAGGAATCATCCGCAAGACACTTACGGAGGTGGGAAACATGAAATGTATTATGGATCCCCGCAAGCTCTTCGGGTAATTCTAATCGATATGCAACTTTACCAACACGAGCTAAAACCTTGAACGGTCCAATAAACCGAGGAGCTAACTTTCCCCGTTTTCGAAATCGAATAATACCTTTCCATGGCGAAACCTTAAGCATCACCATATCGCCTTCTTGGAACTCAATCAATCGCCTACGTCTATCGGCATACGACTTTTGCCTATCTTGAGCCTTCTTCAAATGTTCCCGAATCAAATCGATCTTGCTATTAGTCTCTAAAACCAAATCGGTACTCCCGATCTCTCTTTGACCCACTTCTCCCCAACAAACGGGAGTTCGACACCTACGCCCATAAAGCATTTCATAAGGTGGCATCCCGATACTAGTATGATAACTATTATTGTACGAGAATTCCACCAAAGGCAAATGCTCATCCCAACTACCACCGAAGTCAATGATGCACGCTCGTAACATATCTTCCAAAGTTTGATTCGTACGTTCGCTTTGACCGTCCGTTTGAGGATGATACGCCGTGCTCAACTTCAATTGCGTACCCATATCTTCATGAAACTTCTCCCAAAACCGAGATGTAAAACGGGTATCTCGATCCGAAATAATAGATATAGGAACCCCATGTCGCGAGACCACTTCCTTGATAAACAACTTAGCCAAGGTCTCCGACGATATCACTTCTTTAATGGGAAGAAACAAAGCGCTTTTTGTCAATCGGTCAACTATAACCCAAATCGAATCGAATTGGGTTCTCGCCGTTTTAGGTAACTTTGTAATGAAATCCATGGTAATGTGCTCCCATTTCCGTTTCGGGATTTCTAACGATTGCAACTTACCATACAGCTTTTGGTGTTCGGCTTTTACTTGTAAACACGTGACACATTGCTCAACATACTTCACAACATCACGTTTCATGCCCGGCCACCAATAATCATTCTTCAAGTCATGATACATTTTTGTCGCGCCCGGATGAATGGAATATTTTGACTTATGTGCTTCATCAAGTAGCACCCGTCGGTAATCACCCATATTAGGCACCCACACCCTTCCTTGAAAGGACAACAAACCACGCGAGCCCATAGTAATGAACTCCGATTGGCCCACGATTCGTTACACATGCTTATTGTGAACGTAAGCCTCTATTTGAATCTCGCCAAGCTTCTCAAGAAAATCGTTGGAAATAATCAAACATAACGACCCCACTTTTATCACCGGATGTTGACTCTTTCGACTCAACGCATCCGCGACAACATTCGCCTTACCCGGATGATAAAGTATTTCACAATCGTAGTCTTTCACCACATCCATCCACCTACGTTGGCGATAATTCAAATCTCGTTGATTAAAGAGATGTTTCAAACTCTTATGATCCGAATAAATCGTACACTTGACACCTTACAAGTAATGGCGCCAAATTTTCAACGCATGCACTACCGCCGCCAACTCAAGATCATGAGTCGGATATCTTGTTTCATGTTCCTTTAATTGTCGAGAGGCATAAGCGATGACTTTACCTCTTTGCATTAGAACACACCCGAGCCCATTTAGCGAAGCATCACAATAAACCGTCATATCTTCCACACCTTCCGGTAATACTAACACCGGAGCTTGACACAACTTCACTTTTAACAATTGAAAAGCAATTTCTTGTTCGTTCTCCCAAATAAACTTAGCATTCTTCCTCGTCAACTTCGTTAATGGAGAAGCAATTTTAGAAAAGTCTTAGATAAATCGACGATAATAACCGGCCAATCCGAGAAAACTTCGAATTTCCGTAGGTGTAGTCGGTCGTCCCCAACTCTTCACCGTCTCTATCTTCCCCGGATCTACTTGAATACCGTCTTTGTTCACAATATGACCAAGGAATTGGACTTCCCTTAGCCAAAATTCACATTTGGAGAACTTAGCATACAACTTCTCCTTTCGTAGCGTCTTCAATACTTCACGCAAATGACGTTCATGCTCGTTCATACTTTTCGAGTAGACTAGTATGTCGTCAATGAACACTATTACCGACTTGTCCAACATAGGTTGGCACACTCGGTTCATAAGATCCATGAATGCCGCCGGTGCATTCGTAAGGCCAAAAGGCATCACCACAAACTCAAAATGCCCATACCGCGTTCTAAAAGCAGTTTTCTCAATATCTTCCTCACGGACCCGCATTTGGTGATAGCCGGACCGTAGGTCGATCTTAGAGAAATACGTTGCACCTTGAAGTTGATCAAATAAATCGTCAATCCTAGGTAATGGATAACGATTCTTGATCGTCACTTTATTCAACTCACGGTAATCAATGCACATACGCATACTACCATCTTTCTTTTTCACAAATAACACCGGAGCGCCCCACGGTGAAGCACTCGGTCGAATAAAACCCTTCTCGAGCAATTCTTGAATTTGATTTAACAACTCTTGCATCTCCGTTGGCGCTAAACGATAAGGAGTTTTAGCAATGGAGGTAGCCCCCGGAACCAACTCGATGCGAAATTCAACTTGTCTTTCCGCCGGAACACCCGGTAATTTGTCCGGAAAACGTCTTCGAAATCACTAACAACCGGAATTCCATGAATGGGTGGCGGCTCATCACGAGTATCAACAACATGAGCAAGGAAAGCCATGCCGTCGGTAACAACATGACGATGTGCCCGTGCAAAAGTGCATATCGGCACCGGTCTCCTCCGCCTATCACCATGAATAATCAACTCTCCCCCACTTGGGGTCTTCACACGAATAAACTTATCATGGCATGCAATATCGACTCTATAACGATCAAGCCAATCCATACCAACGACAATATCAAAGTCGCCCAAGGTCATTGGAATAAGATTAATTTTAAAGGTTTCGGCACCAAAAACAACATCACAATTTTCACACACATCAACCACTAGCACCGTCTTGCCGTTCGCTATTTCGAATTCTACCGGACGACTCAACTTAGCTAATGGTCTATCAAGTTTAGGCACAAATTTAGGAGACACAAACGACAAATTTGCACCGCTATCAAAAAGAATCCTCGCCGGATTAGAATTAACCATGAAAGTACCTGAGACAACTTCGTTCGATTGTTTGGCTTCATCATTAGTCATCAAGTAGTTGCGACCCCTAGCCGTACCCGCCGCCTTCTCTAACCGCTTCACATTATCATTTCACAAATCGGGACACTCCGGCTTCTTATGCCCCTCTTTGTCGCAATTAAAACAAGTGATTTTGTTTCCGGAACGTGGTTTCGGACACTCACGAGCCATATGACCAGGTTGCCCACAGTTGTAGCACGTATAAGAAAACCCGCCGGTAGTGCCCTTCTTCGCACTATTGACACTTTCGGCCCCCCTCTTGCTCTTGCTCTTCTTGCTTGAGGCGTTAGAGTAACTAGAACCTTCAAACTTTCTTTTGGAAAACATGAAATCACTCTTTCTTGGAACCTCCGGCTCAAAACCCCGAGCCAACTCGAACAATTCATCAAAAGACTTAGCCATACCCCGACTAATCTTCCCCTTGTACTCATCATTCAAAGTACGGTAGAAATCCTTCATGAGCTTATGATCATCACCCACATATTCCGGGCAAAAACGAGTCTTTGCCAAGAATGTAGACTTGAGGGTAACCAAATCCATGGAACCTTGTTGCAAATGGTGCAACTCGTCCCGGATTCTATCGAGATCGGATGAAGTTCGGTATTCTCTGAAAAATTCTTTCTTGAACTCCTCCCATGTCAAGCCCATACATTGTTCTTCACCATACAAGTTGATTTTATCGTCCCACCACAACTTAGCTTCTTCGCGTAACATGCTAGAACCATACCTCGTCTTCCTTTCGGGAGGACATTCCGCGGTACAGAAAGCTCCCTCAATATCGGAGATCCAACATGTACTTTTTAAAGGATCCCGCACCCCATTAAACATCGGGGGTTGAGCATCCTTGAAGTTCTTGTAGTGGAAGTCCCGCCTTCCTTCACCTCCTTCACCGCGAGGGTAGATATTCCTAGCGTCAAGGGCCTCTTCGATAGTGGCCTTCATTCGTTCATTAATTAGATCGGTTATTTGCTCATCAACCGAATCTTGGAAGACCTTTCGAACGTCCGCAAGAAAATCCGATTTTAACTTCTTAAAGATGGCCTCAACCTTAGTTGAGAACTCGGCGTCCCCGCTTGTACTTCCATTATCATGTTCGGGACCGTTTCTCGTCTTCATTCTATAAAACGAATTAGGTTAAACCACAAAACGGAAGGACAGATTACATATATACATACATATACGCCACACTACTCCATCTCGCTCAACAATCGTCGTACATTACTTGTTTGACACGATTTGCACTCGTAGTGATGGTAGCTAGTCATTACTACGCGAGCACGTCGCGTTAACTCGCTAGTACAACGTCCATCTCGCTTGATGATTGCTAAACACAACACAACAAATAGCGCATGATTAGTCCACATAAACCTATGCACTAACCATCCCGATCCGACCCAAAGTCCTACAAGTCCCGCATAAACGCGCACACAAAAAGTCTAAGTCTAGGCGCCTATCTCAAGTCACCTAAATCCCTTAGACCATGCTCTGATACCACTTGTAACAACCCAAACCAACCCTCGACCAAACCACGCGAAAATACAAAAAAAAAAATCCTGTGCAGCATACCCGCGCGGCGCGCCAGGTAGGGGCGCTGCGCGCCAAAGTGGTCTGTCCGGAAAGTTTTAAAATGCGAAAAAGATCGGCTAGTTCCCGACATTTTTAGACGACACGCTTTTAACCACACATTCAAATATGTAAAACTATCACGATTCAAACATAAAAATGATGTTTTACAAGTGGGGCCCCCATCGGCCGTTTTACGAGTTTAATACAATCTACGAGTTTCGACCACCAAAAAGTTTAAGTTCCAAACTACACAATGAGCATGGCGTTTGGGATTAAACTACCCAACTATCGGTCAAACTCCAAGAGCTACTAAAGCCAAAAGCGTCCCCTAGCATCAAGCGGAATCTCTAGTCCAAAACGATGCCCTTACCCTTGTCCAAAACCGAACCTATAAAATGGTAAACAACGAGAGGGTAAGCAAAGCTTAGTGAATGCAATAATTATACAAATACATATATAATTATACCTACATGCATATACTTACACACCAAACCGCAAACACGCTAGCATACACACTTAGCTTACCGTCACAATAACGAGCTATAAATCACCAATACTACAAGCTAGCATAATAACCGCATATGAATATAACTCGAATAATATAATATACTTACAACACAAATAACCATGGTCGACCAATAGTACAAGGGAACGGCGCTCGCGAAAACGCCATCGGTGTTCATAACATCCGTTAGGGCACTTAACACCTCACACCACTAACCCCTAGGGTGGCACCTTAACACCTCGGCACATCACCCCGAGTGGCATCTTAACACCTCGATGCATCACTCATTATTTTTACGGAGTGGTGTCTTAACACCTCGACACTACACTCCTAGGTGGCATCTTAACACCTCGATGCTACACCCGAGTGGCATCTTAACACCTCGATGCTACACTCTTCACGTGAAACGTGGTGTCTTAACACCTCGACACTACACCTTTCACGCTACAACAAATAGATACATTATATACATACGTATATAATTATTCCACTCACCTCAAAGTCTTGTGAAAAGATACCCGAGCTTGCAAGACCTCAAAGTAACATACCTATCATATTATACACATCATCAAACGCAAACTCAAGTCGGTCAACCAAACCCTTTCACCATTCTAAGCCATTTTGACCCAATGGTGCAATTTCAACCCATTTGCACCCTTAACCCTAAATTGGGTCAACACACACCAAAACCCTAATCATTCGTCAAGATGGGTTTAAAACATATTTAGGTCACAAGGCTAACTCGTTTTCATAATTGCTAGGCCACTTTGGTCATTAAAGACTCATTTGACCCATTTCAAGGTCAACACACCCATTTGGGTCATCCATACCCAATAACACCCATTTACATATTATTAAAGTGTTCTAGCACTAACTAACTAAATTTAAGACTCAAAAGTCCAATTAACACATTCAAACCCTAGGTTAGTCATCAATGAGCCTTCATAACCCATATTCACCCAAAATCCCCAAAATACTAACAAAATGGATCTTTGGTTCATCACTAGCCCAAGCCCTAACCCTTAAAGCAATTAAAGTAAGAAATTGGGTTTTATAACTTACCAACACAATCACCACGTAGCTATCGACTAGATGAACGACTTTATAACTTGCACCGAGACCCGATTCAACCTCTTTTACCCTTTAATGGAGCTTTCTCTCTCAAGGATTGCACTCTCTCTCTAGAGTTTAATTGGAGAAGATGAGGTTGTTGTGGGAGTAGTAAATGAGCTCCCCAAAACTGATCTAGGGTATTAAATTCGGCCCCAAAGTGAAATTACACAATCGCCCTCAAAATATCTATTTTAAAAAGAAGAAAGGAATCTGTCGCAGACAGATGGCGAGGCGCGCCACCTAGCCGCGCGGCGTGCGACCTCCCAGTTCAGCATCTTTTGTCTTTTTAATTATGTGCAACAAAAACCCCAAACTTGAGTAACTCATATACACATATGTACACTATGAATATTCGGGTCTTACACCAGTTTACCATATTGCAGGTGAACTTATCCTTAGATGGAATGAAAGAACAGTTCCATAATGTAACTTTATCCTTTCAGTTACATGTTGAAGTTAGGGTTAACATTAACTAGAACAACGTATAGTTGCAACCAACGAAGGAAGGAATGTGTAGCGTAACCATATCCGTATTACAGACGTTTTAAGCAGTCCCTTCCAAGAGGATAACAAGGTTCATAGATTCCTAAAGTATGTTACTTTACATTTCCGAAAGAGAATCGCACGAAAGGTGTGATCTTTGAACCAGGGTGAACTCTTCGAGCTGTTTGTTCTGAATTTATCCTTATACTTAAGGAGATGCACGGACAAGAAGATACGTGGACCCTTGGTCGTAAAGAACGATTTACTCCAAGTCAAGAGAATCTCCAACAATGATTTCTTGTACCTCAACATAATGAATCCTAGAGATGACGTTTATGAGGGTGTTGCGATTAGCCGTGAAATATTGAGAGTAGAAACCTAACTAGTTCCTTTCCTAAAATGGGGTGATCACTGAGTGTTCCTCGGAAAACTAATTCATCGACCCGCGTTTTTGCCATGTCTAACCTTAAAAGGAACATTTCATGAGCGCAGAGACTTTTTTTTTTAACAAATTTTTTAAAACCGCCATCCAAAGTGGCTCAAGAGTTTTTAACAAAGATCTTAATGGTAAGCTTCATCCCTAACGGAGGGTGAGAAAAAGTGTGATCCATACATGGTGTAGTCTAATACGAAAAATCTTTAATAAAATCAACCAAGGAAGTTTTGAAAAACTTTTTAACGTTTGAGGTAACAACATAAACGGAACGAAGTTCCTAGTAAATTTAGAAGTATGTACAACGTGTACCCTTTTGCGTAAAACTAATTGACTTACGTTAACCAACTCAATAAAGGAGCGACTTTTAAATATCCCGAAGGTATAACTTAGTATGTACTAAACCAAAATAAGTAAGGGTAAATTTATACATATATGATTTTATAAATCGTATAAGTGATAGAAAAGTTTTTAGTACTTTCATTTGTCCATAAATCTCGTGAGGACCGCACAAATAAGCAACGTGTAAATCAACGTGTAAAAATTTTGATAAACATAGTTTTTCGTATTTCAGAGGTTACGAGTTGAAAAAGGTCGAGTGAAAAATCTTTGAATCATCGGTTGACATGTTACTAGGTAATGAAAACTAATGAATTAAATGTAGTTTTGATGATTATCCGAACTTAAGTCTTTGGCCCAAAAATGTTTACGTGCGAAGCCGTTGCTAAAAAGTGAGGTATGAAGGATAGAGCACGATGATGAGAAGTTAATCGCTTCTTGACTTTGCAAAATGCCAAACAGGTTATGGCCAATTTTAAATTCGGAGTACTGATGATGTTAATATCGCTAGACTAGAATATCTTGGAATAAGTCAGGACTTAGAGTTATGTAAGAAAGAACATCGCTCCAACGGGTGTGGTAAATAAGATCCCTAGGGTAATGCAATAATTTTGAATGGTTTAAGTGTTAATGGATGCCCAAAGGCTCTGTATGATGTGGTAGTAAGTGCCTTCATCACGTACATACACACATGAATCTCTCAATTTCGACAGTTGTCTGTCTTCATGATGACTTGGATACGAATAAGCAACTAAAAATTTTATATAATGAGCAACAAAAATTTTATGAAATTGTTTAAAGTGACAATGTTAGAAAAGGAACGAAGTTCTTAGTAAACTAGGGTTACGTACAACCCGTACCATTCAAAGAAAAATATCTTTTGAACAAAAGATTTGATTTGTAAAAGTGAAAGTAAGATTTCATATGTATTTGCCAAAAATAAGTAATCATTTACTTTATTTTATATAACATATATGATTTTAAAAATTTGCACGAATGACAAACAAAATAAATTTACTTTTATAAAACCTTGGGAGGATCGCACAGTAAAATAGTGTGTGAAAAATTTTGGCAGCAAAAATTTTCATATTTCGGAGGTTACAAGTTGGAAAAAGATCGAGTAAAAGATTTTTTTGAAAATTTTGGGTGACATTTGAGCATCAATATCACGAGGTAATGAAAACTATTGAATTTAAATGTGGTTGATGACTATTAGTAGGGCATAAGTCCTTTGACCAAAAATGCTTAAGTGTAAAGTTGTTGCTTATAAGTGAGATACGAAAGGGAGAGTATGAGGGTGGGAATTAACTACCCATTGATTTTGGAAATCTCGAACTGGTATGACTACTATCGATGTAAGAAGGGTGATAGTGTGATTATCATTGATTAAGAATTCTCTCGGAATAAGTTAGGATTCAGTGTCGCATAAGAATGAGCATCAAATACGATTCTTGGGTAGTATAGAATTTGAATTGCTGAAGTGACGGGATACAGTTTCCTTTATGTATCGTTGTTCATTGTATCGGTTTCTTTCATGGTTAGAAAGTGAGCAGACTTGGTGAGGCGGTCAACAATAACCTAGGTAGTGTCATAACTGCCTATTGTTTTCGGTAGTTTCAGGATGAATTCCATCGTCATCCCTTCCCATTTCCATTGTGGGATCTCGGGTTGTTGAAGTAACCCAGATGGCTTTTGGCTCACCATCCTCGAATGGTATACGAATAATCTTCTTACTATATATAACTTTCGCTTTCATCCTTGAAAGACAGTCCATTCCAACCAAATCTTATTATACTATCGTGAAAATTTTATCAACCTTCTCAAATAACATCTGCTTGTGCGCAGGTAACTAATCCTTTCCAACTACTACTATAAAACTTCCAATTTTTGTTGGCATGAGGTCATCTCCAAATGACCCACCTGTTAATTTTAAGGTACTACCTTAAATTACTCCCCTATCTCTGCCAGCTTACCATTGACTTGTCCTATAGAATACTTAACTCT
Organism: Rutidosis leptorrhynchoides; assembly: GCF_046630445.1. Taxonomy (NCBI): domain Eukaryota; kingdom Viridiplantae; phylum Streptophyta; class Magnoliopsida; order Asterales; family Asteraceae; genus Rutidosis; species Rutidosis leptorrhynchoides. The sequence continues at coordinate 1,341,615 of NC_092342.1, read as the reverse complement.
CATGGTTGTTAATGGCTTATTAGTTATAACACTGAGGTTCTTAGATATAAGGTTTCTATCGCTCTAGTATTAAACAACTTCAAGACAGTAAACGTTGTGAAGAAACGTACCCTAACTAAAATCAGGATCCATGCGAGTCTCCATAGCGGAGATAACGATTGCTCTATCGTATGTGAGTCCAAAGTTTTTCCTATTTGAGAACTTTTTCCTTAAGTATCCAGGGTGTATATCTATAACAAATTTTCGAATTATCAATTCTGTAGTCCAGGCCCTTCTCGTACAGTATCTAGGCTAAGTGGTTATTCCTACCTTTATCAGACCATAATGCGTATACTCAAGTGGTTCCTACCAAAATTTCCTTTGAATCTCTTCATATTCCTTATATAGTAACATTGGGACTTCTTCATGATTTATGTCAATATAATTACGCTGGCCTGGCGTCATTATATTGTACTAAATCGTACGTTCATTCCAATATCACTCCATATGGTCAATGTAACGTGTTCACTTCAAGTTCTACTCAATTCCACCTAACGGTGCCTTATCTATGCTATCTCAAAACAAAATCTACATAATTAATCTCACGGTTTCTCAGAGTGGGTGCGTAGGTTCCGTAGGTCATGCATCAATGCCTAAATGTCTCAAAATTTCTTCAAAAATGTTCGGGTTCCGGTAATGTCGTAGGGTTCCTTTCTAGAAATTCAATCTGGTCTCGTGTCGAGTTGTACGGGTAGCAAGTAGTAATACGATATGTCTTGAGGCGACTCCCAAGTCTTTAGGTATGGCTGGGAGGTACTATGACTTTGTGAAAGGAGATGTCTTCCCGACTTCTCCAATGCCTAAGAGTGTTAGAGACCTAAGTCCAGAAGTGTCGTTAGATCGTCGAGTAGTGGTGAAGAATGAAAGAGATAGGTGACGGTCATGAAAGCGTACGGTACACGGGTCATCTTGCGGAAACTGAACATCCTTCTAATGTTCATACGTTGTACGTGGCTAATTAGAGTGAGCTCGGGGTGCGGTTACTCCGACAAGTCCTCACATATCTCCTCCTCCGAGGATCAACTTTAGTGGGCGTGTAATCCGAGGGGTACTCCTCCTAGATTGCGTGAAGTAATGTTTCAATCTCTGGAAACGGTGAAACGGTAGTAACAGGTGGATTACCATACTAATCCTTAGGGTTATACGTGTAGGAAAAGGGTTCAGAAAAGCATCTGAACTAGGAAAGGTAAGTTTTCCAAGTCGGTACAGCGAATAGCAGGCACTACAGCAACCTAGATCGTCTACAGCAGTATATAGCATGGCAATATTAACAGTACTAAACAGGAGTAACATGTAATCGAAAGCAGATAGTAGCATGCAGTAGCTAGAATAAGCAAAGCATGCAGCGAGTTTACATAACAGTAAAAGGAAACGGTAGCATGCAGCAAGTTCATACAGTATTAAAAGTAAGCAGTGGCATGCAGTAGTAGTAAGCAATAACATGTAGTAATATAACACAGTAGCATGCAGCAGGTTCCACAAAAACAAGTAAACGAGCAAGTCGTAGATTAGTCCTATTAGCAAATCCTAATGGTCAATGAAATGTCCCGTTCTTATTGATTAAAAACGTTCCATATTAATTGATTTCGTTGCGAGGTTTTGACCTCTATATGAGACGTTTTTTCAAAGACTGCATTCATTTTTAAAACAAACCATAACCTTTATTTCATAAATAAAGGTTTAAAAAGCTTTACGTAGATTATCAAATAATGATAATCTAAAATATCCTGTTTACACACGACCATTGCATAATGGTTTACAATACAAATATGTTACATCGAAATCAGTTTCTTGAATGCAGTTTTTACACAATATCATACAAACATGGACTCCAAATCTTGTCCTTATTTTAGTATGCAACAGCGGAAGCTCTTAGTATTCACCTGAGAATAAACATGCTTTAAACGTCAACAAAAATGTTGGTGAGTTATAGGTTTAACCTATATATATATCAAATCGTAACAATAGACCACAAGATTTCATATTTCAATACACATCCCATACATAGAGATAAAAATCATTCATATTGTGAACACCTGGTAACCGACATTAACAAGATGCATATATAAGAATATCCCCATCATTCCGGGACACCCTTCGGATATGATATAAATTTCGAAGTACTAAAGCATCCGGTACTTTGAATGGGGTTTGTTAGGCCCAATAGATCTATCTTTAGGATTCACGTCAATTAGGGTGTCTGTTCCCTAATTCTTAGATTACCAGACTTAATAAAAAGGGGCATATTCGATTTTGATAATTCAACCATAGAATGTAGTTTCACGTACTTGTGTCTATTTTGTAAATCATTTATAAAACCTGCATGTATTCTCATCCCAAAAATATTAGATTTTAAAAGTGGGACTATAACTCACTTTCACAGATTTTTACTTCGTCGGAAAGTAAGACTTGGCCACTGGTTGATTCATGAACCTATAACAATATATACATATATATCAAAGTATGTTTAAAATATATTTACAATACTTTTAATACATTTTGATGTTTTAAGTTTATTAAGTCAGCTGTCCTCGTTAGTAAACTACAACTAGTTGTCCACACTTAGATGTACAGAAATAAATCGATAAATATTATCTTGAATCAATCCACGACCCAGTGTATACGTATCTCAGTATTGATCACAAATCAAACTATATATATATATATATATATATATTGGAATCAACCTCAACCCTGTATAGCTAACTCCAACATTCATATATAGAGTGTCTATGGTTGTTCCGCAATATATATATAGATGGGTCGACATGATAGGTCGAAACATTGTATACATGTCTATGGTATCTCAAGATTACATAATATACAATATAAGTTGATTAGGTTATGGTTGGAATAGATTTATTACTAACTTTCACGTAGGTAAAATGAGTAGTTTTTATCAATCTTGTTTTACTCGCCATTTCTTCATTTCTAATCCGTTTTGAGTGATTCCAGTGGCCACGGTTTCGTATTGAACTTAACTTTATGAATATAAATAGAAAAAGTATAAGTTTATAGTCGGAAATACAAGTTACAAGTCATTTTTGAAAGAGGTAGTCATTTTCGTCGAAAGAACGACATCTTGATGACTATTTTGAAAAACATACTTTCACTTTGAGTTTAACCATGATTTTTGGATATAGTTTCATGTTCATAAGAAAAATCATTTTTCCAGAAGTATAGCTTTTAAATCAAAGTTCTTCTTAGCTTTTAATTATCCCAACCAAAACAGCCCCCGGTTTTACTACGACGGCGTATATCCAGTTTTATGGTGTTTATCGTGTTTTCGGGTTTTAAATCATTAAGTTAGCATATCATATAGATATAGAACATGTGTTTAGTTGATTTTAAAAGTCTATTTAGAAGGATTAACTTTATTTGCGAACAAGTTTAGAATTAACTAAACTATATTCTAGTGATTACAAGTTTATCACGTTGAATAAGACAGCTTTTTATGTATGAATCGAATGATGTTATGAACATCATTACTACCTCAAGTTCCTTGGATAAACCTACTGGAAATGAGAAAAATGGATCTAGCTTCAAAGGATCCTTGGATGGCTTGAAAGTTCTTGAAGCAGAATCATGACACGAAAATAATTTCAAGTAAGATTTCCACTCGAAATAAGATTGTTATAGTTATAGAAATTGAATTAAAGTTTGAATATGATTATTACCTTGTATTAGAAAGATAACCTACTGTAATTAACAAAGGTTTCTTGATCTTGGATGATTACTTGGAATGGATTTAAAATACTTGGAAGTAAACTTGCAATCTTGGAAGTATTCTTGATTTTATGAAACTAGAACTTTTGGAATTTATGAAGAACACTTAGAACTTGAATATAGAACTTGAGAGAGATCAATTAGATGAAGAAAATTGAAGAATGAAAGTGTTTGTAGGTGTTTTTGGTCGTTGGTGTATGGATTAGATATAAAGGATATGTAATTTTGTTTTCATGTAAATAAGTCATGAATGATTACTCATATTTTTGTAATTTTATGAGATATTTCATGCTAGTTACCAAATGATGGTTCCCACATGTGTTAGGTGACTCACATGAGCTGCTAAGAGCTGATAATTGGAGTGTATATACCAATAGTACATACATCTAAAAGCTGTGTATTGTACGAGTACGAATACGGGTGCATACGAGTAGATTTGTTGATGAAACTGAACGAGGATGTAATTGTAAGCATTTTTGTTAAGTAGAAGTATTTTGATAAGTGTCTTGAAGTCTTTCAAAAGTGTATGAATACATATTAAAACACTACATGTATATACATTTTAACTGAGTCGTTAAGTCATCGTTAGTCGTTACATGTAAATGTTGTTTTGAAACCTTTAGGTTAACGATCTTGTTAAATGTTGTTAACCCTATGTTTATAATATCAAATGAGATTTTAAATTATTATATTATCATGATATTATGATGTACGAATATCTCTTAATATGATCTATATACATTAAATGTCGTTACAACGATAATCGTTACATATATGTCTCGTTTCAAAATCATTAAGTTAGTAGTCTTATTTTTACATATGTAGTTCATTGTTAATACACTTAATGATATATTTACTTATCATTTAACATAATTAACCAAGTGTATCAATATCTTAATATGATTCATATGTACCTAGTAAGACGTTATAACGATAATCGTTATATATATCGTTTTCGAGTTTCTTAATTTAATAGTCTCATTTTTATGTATACAACTCATTGTTAAAATACCTAATGAGATACATACTTATAATAAAATCATTTTAACTATATATATAACCATATATATGTCATCGTATAGTTTTTACAAGTTTTAACGTTCGTGAATCACCGGTCAACTTGGGTGGTCATTTGTCTATATGAAACCTATTCCAATTAATCAAGTCTTAATAAGTTTGATTGCTTAACATGTTGTAAACACTTAATCATGTAAATATCAATTTCATTTAATATATATAAACATGGAAAAGTTCAGGTCACTACAGTACCTACCCGTTAAATAAATTTCGTCCCGAAATTTTAAGCTGTTGAAAGTGTTGACGAATCTTCTAGAAATAGATGCGGGTATTTCTTCTTCATCTGATCTTCATGCTCCCAGGTGAACTCGGGTCCTCTACGAGCATTCCATCGAACCTTAACAATCAGTATCTTGTTTTGTTTAAGTCTCTTAACCTCACGATCCATTATTTCGACGGGTTCTTCTATGAATTGAAGTTTTTCATTGATTTGGATTTCGTCCAATGGAATAGTGAGATCTTCTTTAGCAAAAAATTTCTTCAAATTTGAGACGTGGAAAGTGTTATGTACAGCCGCGAGTTGTTGAGGTAACTCAAGTCGGTAAGCTACTGGTCCGACACGATCAATAATCTTGAATGGTCCGATATACCTTGGATTTAATTTCCCTTGTTTGCCAAATCGAACAACACCTTTCCAAGGTGCAACTTTAAGCATGACCATCTCTCCAATTTCAAATTCTATATCTTTTCTTTTAATGTCAGCGTAGCTCTTTTGTCGACTTTGGGCAGTTTTCAACCGTTGTTGAATTTGGATGATCTTCTCGGTAGTTTCTTGTATTATCTCCGGACCCGTAATCTGTCTATCTCCCACTTCACTCCAACAAATCGGAGACCTACACTGAAAGGACCCGTCCTAATCCATCCGGACGAAGTCCATATCGATTATAAACGATTCACAACAGTTGATTACATCGCGAGGTACTTGACCTCTATATGATACATTTTATAAACATTGCATTCATTTTGAAAACACAATCTTTCATTACATCTAAAGTTAACATACATACATACATACCATTTCATAATATATCCAACTATAATTGACTTAATAATGATCTTGATAAACTCAACGACTCGAATGCAACGTCTTTTGAAATATGTCATGAATGACTCCAAGTAATATCTTTAAATGATCAAATGCACAACGAAAGAGTTCTTTCGTACCTGAGAATAAACATGCTTTCAAGTGTCAACCAAAAGGTTGGTGAGTTCATTAGTTTAGCATAGATAATCATTTCATAATTTTAATAGACCACAAGATTTCATATTTCTATTTCTCATAAACATACGTCCCATGCATAGAGACAAAAATATCATTCATAATGATTGAACACCTGGTAATCGACATTCACAATATACATATAAGAATATCCCCATCATTCCGGGATCCTCCTTCGGACATGATATAAATTTCGAAGTACTAAAGCATCCGGTACTTTGGATGGGGCTTGTTGGGCCCGATAGATCTATCTTTAGAGTTCGCGTCAATTAGGGTGTCTGTTCCCTAATTCTTAGATTACCAGACTTAATAAAAATGGCATATTCGATTAGATAATCCAACCATAGAATGTAGTTTGAAGTACTTGTGTCTATTTCGTAAAACTGTTATAAAAACAGCGCATGTATTCTCAGTCCCAAAAATATATATTGCGTAAGCATTTAAAAAGGGAATAATGAAACTCACCTAATGTATTTTGTAGTAAAAATACATATGACAACATTGAATAATACAGGGTTGGCCTCGGATTCACGAACCTATATCATTTATGTATATATTAACACATATAATGGAAATCGAACAAATTTATATTTTATTAGTGATTTAAATATTATCTTGATAAATTATGTGTTTCATTAATAACTTAAATATATTTATTTTATATATTTTACATAAATAATTATAAAATACTAATGGAGTTGTTAGTTAATAACTATGTTTTTATATAAATCTTTTGTTTGTAATATTAATAACTATAATAGTACTAAATTAATAATATTAATAGTAATAATTATATTTAGTAATGATATTGAAAATAATACTTTTGTTTCTAATGTTTGTCATTTTATTTGTATTAATAATAATAATGTTAATAATATTAATAAGGATAATAAAATAATACTTGATTAAAATTGATGATTATAGCATATAACATTCCTTTTTACCATGTCTATATAAATATAACATCGTTCTTAATACTTAGTGTTTTAATTGTATCATTAAGCGTAATCATAACCATATCTACTTTCATCTTAACATTTTCTAAATTTATATTTTCTTTTATATCATAATAATTAATATTCGTAATAATAATAAAAATATAATAATGTTAATAATAACAAATAGGATAATAATACTACCTCCAAGTAATGAGCTCTTAAAAAGAAAATAAACACCGCTGCTCGGGCTTAAACCCCTGACCTCTCGTTATACGCAAACACCCTTAACCATCCTTCTATCTTTTTTTTCTAATTAAAAACCGTATACTATATATATTAACCAGTTTCTTTTGGCCCAAAGAGAAAGGCAGCCCAACAACTAAACCTAGTTTGTGAGTCTACTAACTTTATACGGCCCAACAAGTTTAATTTGGTTGAAACCCATTTACGAAGTTAATAGGAATTGATAGGGTTTCATAAAAAAAATCAAAAGAAAAAGCAAGTAGCAGCACACGGTTTGCTAGTGTGTCGCTAAAACAGAAAAAAAAATAGGTCGGTTCCAACTTCCTTATCAATCATCATCATTATAGTACACGTTCATATTACCTTCATCTCATTGATATAAGATCATCGAGCATCCTCCACTCCTCATCTTTAACAATACATCATCATCATCTCATATCGGTATCATCATCATCATTACTGTACCACCATCCAACATCAATTAATCTTGCCATCATCTCATCATCAATATTATATCTATCATCTTATCATCTTTGCAGGAACAGAATCGAATTCATACAGGTGAATTTGTTGGTGGTGGTTTACGATGAAATTTAAAAGAGGGAGAAAGGATGAGAGAGAGAGAAGGGTGATGATGGGTATTAACCGGTGATGGTGGTTGTGATCATGTATGTGTGTGTGTGTGTGTGTGTTGGAAGTTCACGGCGGTGGGGTGAAGGTGGAGGTGTGGGTTGACCGAAAAACAGTATAACATGATGGTTGTCGATTACACAGAGAAGAAAAATCAAGGTGATGATTAAAGTGGTTGTTCATGGTTCTCGGTGTCAAGGATTAGGAGAGAGATAGATAGAGATAGAGGTGGTTCGATGGTTGTTCATGATGTTGTGGTTATAGGTGGTGGATGAAGGGTGGCATAATAGTGGTCGTAGAAGGTGGTTCCAGCTGCTTGTGGTGATGGAAGGTGATCAAGGTGGGGTGATTTTGGGTTGTTGATGGTGTTGACGGTTTCCGGTTGAAGATAAAACAAGAAAGAAAAATAACATGAGCATGGTTATGGTGGTGGTTAGGATGGTTTCAAGATGGTGAACCATAATGGTTCTTGTTGTTTTCTTGGGTTAAACCGAAAATAAAGACATAACACGAATAAGGTAGTTGTTTGGGTTCATGATCAAAGAGTAAGAAGTAGTTATATCAATGGTGGTTTGATGAAATGCAAAATATATATGCATATATAATAATACTCCGTAGAATATTACTTGCAAAACAAAAACAGTAAAGTTAAATAATATAATAATAATAAGTATCTACTTTATTTTCAATAGAATCAAACAAAAGCAAAAGTCGTAATCAGTTAGCATCTCGTGACAATTTGTTGGGTGTACACTACCGACAGTTTTCACGGGCTGTGTATCGTGCACTATTTGAAATTAGTGGTGGATAAAAGTCTTCGGAAAAATTCCAAATTTTTATAATAATTATCTTTATTCATTTCAGTCATTGTGGTATAAAATTTGATTATTAATTACTAAATAAAAATTACATTGACTGTCCCTCTCAATTCTGACTAAAATATAAAAAATGTTAAAATTTAATAATTAGATCCTAAATACACTTTTAGTAAGCCTAAAATTTATAGAACTCACTTTCGGATCACCGTTTATTTTAAAATTATATAAGTTCCTTTTTAGATCGTTTAATTGAATGACAATTTAGCGTTACCATCGTTTACTAAATAACTTCAAAATCACAAAATATATATTCTATATACTTTATTTATGTATATATATATATATATATATATATATATATATATATATATATATATATATATATATATATATATATATATATACTTTTTGAATAATAATTATTATAATATTATATTTTATTTTATTTTACATAATAAATTTTAAATATTAAATCATATAATATTTTAAATTGTAATTCAACTTATTATTGTATATTCGTATATTTAAATATATATGTATCTATTTACAAATAGTGATTCGTGAATCATCGAGAATAGTCAAAAGGGCAAATGTGTTCATGTAAACTGTTCCAAAGTTTTCGAGACTCAACATTACAGACTTTGCTTATCGTGTCGGAAACATATAAAGATTAAAGTTTAAATTTGGTCGAAAATTTCCGGGTCGTCACAGTACCTACCCGTTAAAGAAATTTCGTCCCAAAATTTGAGTGAGGTGGTCATGGCTAATAATAAAAATGTTTTCATGACGAATATGAGTTGATAAATAGAGTTTTATCATCATTGAGTAATATGGAAAAAAAAAATTTCGATTATTCGAAGAGTACGAATGAAGCTATTCACAAAGGAATGAAATGAGAAACAAAGATTTGTTTTTAACTTTTGACGTAGTCAGGTTTGAATTTAGAAAATAAGGCACGTCTTAATCTTTTACGTTGTCTTGGTTGAATTCCGGAATTCAAGGAATTTAAAGAAAATCTTCGAAGTTTGAGAGATTTGATTCTTCGGCGAGTAAGAAAATTAAGGTCTCTATAATTAAATACTGGGATCTGCCTTGATTACCCCGTCTAATATTTTCACTATAAATGAACTTCTTCTATTCCCTTATATTCATCATTCCTATACTTTCATTCTTAATTCTTACTTCTAAAAGGTTGGGAAAATACTGCATCCTGTTCTACTCCTTGATATTTTCTTAATTATCATTTCTGTCATCCTTCTTTTCAATTTTTCATCAGAAGAATCTGTTTACTTCTACTATTACCTTGGGGTGATACTATTCTTAATTATACCGTGTCTTTATATTGATATTCGTATTAATATCCATGGTTTGTAACCTCCGTGTTGTTATTGGGTTTTATATTTTCTCTTATATCTTAGAGTCCCTGCTTCCGTCTTCTATAATTATCGTCATTCACAGTTAATGCTCTCTTTTATTTGCTACGTTTTATACCCCTTTTCTCTTTCGGAGCTGCATGCTTTTGTTTTCTCGTCCCTATTCTACACCAAGCGAAAAATAGTCCAGAATTTGTAGATATAGAGTTTCGAATGATTATAATGTTCTAGGCAGGAAGGAACGTGATAGCACGATTTAATTTGTCAAATTTTTTTAGAATCACTGAAAATAGAACTATCAAGAATATATTTTCTTGATATGTTCAGAAGTTAAGTAGAATGAAAGAGTTATGTAACATGGCACGTGATGACGTTAGGATCTGTGAATCATCACGTCCCATTAGAAACTCAGCATGACTTACTGTAATATAATCACGTTGATCAAGTGTCATTATATTATACTAATTCATGCATCAATTCCCAACATTACTTCAATAACATTCATATTTTAAGCTCGATAGTTTACAGAATATAGAAACTAACAGTTTCTATATGATGTAATACTGATAGCACGAATAGATTAATGATTTCAGATAAGAATAGTTATAAAAATATCTCCAGAAATATGGAGGATATTTATAATGAAAGATACGATAATATCTCGGAATATCTAAGATCAGAGGATGATAGAAACTATTGTCTGCAAGGGTTTAGAGTAAGGAGCAAGATATTCACTAAAGACTTTATCAGACATTGAATTATTTGGATTCTTTGAAGTCAAACTTATTCTTTGTGATTTGTCCACGGCTTTCTTCATAGTTTCGCATAATCTGCTTTTCGGTACTAAATTTTCTCTTAAATGTTTCCGATATAATGATACACATGAAGCACGAAGAGGTATATAATTTCGGACGAGAATATTTTTGAAAATATCCTCAGAAATATCGAAGATATTGATGATGATATTTAGGAATTTCTAAGTTCGATGGTTGATGGAGAAAGATTTTCTGCAAGATTATAACATGACTTCGGAGTAAGATATTCTCTAAAGATTTCATCGGATTCAGAATTACCTGGATTCTTTGAATATAGGGTTTAGTCCTTGTATTTGTCCTTGGTCCCTTCGTGGTTAGCTCAATCCGTTTTTCAGTTCCAACTTTTCTGAGCTTTTCCAACATACTATTCTTTATCATCAAACTTCCGATGATTAAGGTCGTTTACGGTTGTCTATGGTTTCGGCTGCTTCATTCAACTTTTTCAACATTCATAGTGTTGATTTGTGACTGAGTGCTTTTCAGAATTTCAAAATGAGAGATCATAATTCTAAGATATAAATGTCATACATATAACTGTTGATGTAGATATGATGTGAGTTTTCAGAGTACTGATTGCTGATTCCCGGTAATTGGTATGGCAGTTCTCATTACAAGATGCGGATGAGTATATGATAGGGTTTCAATGAATAAATATAATGATTTTTCAGAGAGATCTAAGCCAAGAAGCAACGAGGTTGTTGATACGTCTGCTGGTAATATGGTGGAATATAAACGAATTCTCCAGTATCAAAAGGGTAATCGTATATATCAGGATTATAGTAAGGCTACTTCGAATGAAAAGTCGAAGTTGACTTGCTGGAGCTGTGACAAAATTGGCTACTTTGAAAAGGGATCGCAAAATTATTTTTGCTAATAAATGCCAAAGGATCTAACGCGGCTACGTGTTAAACTTTTACTCAGTTGCCGAGAGTTTCTCAGGGGCATAACTATATGCATAAATCTTTCCTTCCGTAGATAAAGTGCGGTTGATTCATCCTATCGATTGAGGTATTTTCAAGAATCATGAAAGGTTTGAACGCAGATTGTAATCGTCAAAATACATATGGGGTTTAAGATGAAATCAAGTGGCAAACTTGAAGAATTGTTTAGTTTCATATGTTATAATCAATATTTTAATTCATTTTTAATTGTCCAATGTTGATAGTTCCTAGTTGATAGTCTACAGTTAGCAGTTCAATAATTTAATACATAATATTCGAATTAATTGATACATATCGTGACCCGTATACAGGTCTCAGACTCGATCACAACTCAAATTATATATATTATTTGAGAATCAACCTCAACCCTGTATAGAGAACTCGATCATTACTGCATATAGAGTGTCTATGGTGATTCCAAATAATATATATAGATGCGTCGATATGATATGTCAAAACCTTGTATACGTGTCCCGATATTTAAAGTGCGTAAAATAAATAACAGAATTTAAATGACTATAAATTAAATGCGCGTAAAGTAAATACCAGAAATTAAATGACGATAAATAAAATTGCGATAATTAAACTGCGATAAATAAAATGTAACCAGTTAGCTAGGAACAGTTAGCTAGGAACAGTTAGCGTGGATTCTTAGCAATATTTCAATTAATTAATTCATTTTTTTTCTAATAAATTTTATTTTGTTCAATGTTTTCTTCATTATGCCACTTGTTGGATTCTGAGAAGTCAAAATCCAAATATGAAATTGAATAAAAATGGTTATTCTGTGGTGAACGGATTCGTATATCAGTGGTTGTAAATAGGATAGTAAATGACTGTTGAATCAGATTCGACAAATGTACAATGTAACTTATTAATATGAAATCTAAATATTCCTCGGGTATTACCTACCCGTTAAAATATTTTCACCATTAACAGTTTGTACAAAAGAATTTTTAATTACAATCTTTATGAAGACATATATACATATATATTTTCTTTAGACGTAATTATGGATTTAATGAGTCAATGTGATATTAAACTCATCAGATTTACGGCTAAAACTAGAGTACATAATCTCTAAAACATTAAAGATTACATAATTGTCATGAAGGACGAAGATAGTTTATGTAGAATGATTCGTAGAACGATGATTATATTCGAGGTACCGAATGAGACATTGAGGCATGTGACGTTGAAACTTGGGTTGTTGGTGGTAATGGTATTGATGTTATTGCTGAAGCTGGTAAGTTTTGCACCATATTCTGCAAATTGATTACTCGAGCGCGAAGCTTGTTGGCTTCTTTCATTATTCCGGAATGATTGTCGGTTGGAAAGAGCGGCTGAATAAGGTTTAGAATTGTGGATATAATATAATTGTGTTGATATATTCGGGAAATGAGGGTGGAGATGGTGTTTCAGACTGGTTCGCCGATAAGTGCTTCAGGTTCTTCACCAAGAGATGAATTCGGTTGGTGAAAAGGACCGCCTTCTTTGCGTCTCCATTGATTAAGTCGTTTACGAACCCATTAGATGAATTGGGGATGGTTGATTTGTTGATTCTTTTTTATGACACCGCTTTCGGGGCTTAGGTGAATATCCATGTCGGAATAGCTGTCGGAATAACTATCGAAATAGCTATCGAAATCTGAGGGACTCGAACTGGTTGTGGATTTCATCTCGTACGATCAGATGAAGGATTTTTGATAAGAAATAGATTATAGGATGAAGATTAGTACCCTGCAATACATAATTTACATATGCATATATAATACTAAAATCCCATAAGTTACGGAGGAATCTACGGAAGCTGTCAGGCAAAGGTAACAATAACAGATATGCTAAGATATGAATTAGCAGGTACGCTAAGATACGAATTTTGTCTATACACTATTCATGCAATCATTGCAGTAAGATGTGTCTAGACTAAGAATGATAGGCATGTAATTTCTTAAGGATGATAAGCAGATGATTTCCGACACGAAATGATAAGCAAAACATTTGACATGCAGACACGGTCGAAGTCCAGACTCACTAATGCATCCTAACAAATATCAGTTAGCCACACTAATGCAAGACCCGGTTCACTAAGACCACCGCTCTGATACCAACTGAAAGGACCCGTCCTAATCCATCCGGACGAAGTCCATATCGATTATAAACGATTCACAACAGTTGATTACATCGCGAGGTACTTGACCTCTATATGATACATTTTATAAACATTGCATTTGTTTTGAAAAGTCAATCTTTCATTTCATCTAAAGTTAACAGACATACATACCATTTCATAATATATCCAACTATAATTGACTTAATAATAATCTTGATAAACTCAACGACTCGAATGCAACGTCTTTTGAAATATGTCATGAATGACTCCAAGTAATATCTTTAAATGATCAAATGCACAACGGAAGATTTCTTTCGTACCTGAGAATAAACATGCTTTCAAGTGTCAACCAAAAGGTTGGTGAGTTCATTAGTTTAGCATAGATAATCATTTCATAATTTTAATAGACCACAAGATTTTATATTTCTATTTCTCATAAACATACGTCCCATGCATAGAGACAAAAATATCATTCATAATGATTGAACACCTGGTCATCGACATTCACAATATACATATAAGAATATCCCCATCATTCCGGGATCCTCCTTCGGACATGATATAAATTTCGAAGTACTAAAGCATCCGGTACTTTGGATGGGGCTTGTTGGGCCCGATAGATCTATCTTTAGAGTTCGCGTCAATTAGGGTGTCTGTTCCCTAATTCTTAGATTACCAGACTTAATAAAAAGGGCATATTCGATTAGATAATCCAACCATAGAATGTAGTTTGAAGTACTTGTGTCTATTTCGTAAAACAGTTATAAAAACAGCGCATGTATTCTCAGTCCCAAAAATATATATTGCGTAAGCATTTAAAAAGGGAATAATGAAACTCACCTAATGTATTTTGTAGTAAAAATACATATGACAACATTGAATAATGCAGGGTTGGCCTCGAATTCACGAACCTATATCATTTATGTATATATTAACACATATAATGGAAATCGAACAAATTTATATTTTATTAGTGATATAAATATTATCTTGATAAATTATGTGTTTCATTAATAACTTAAATATATTTATTTTATATATTTTACATAAATAATTATAAAATACTAATGGAGTTGTTAGTTAATAACTATGTTTTTATATAAATCTTTTGTTTGTAATATTAATAACTATAATAGTACTAAATTAATAATATTAATAGTAATAATTATATTTAGTAATGATATTGAAAATAATACTTTTGTTTCTAATGTTTGTCATTTTATTTGTATTAATAATAATAATGTTAATAATATTAATAAGGATAATAAAATAATACTTGATTAAATTTGATGATTATAACATATAACATTCCTTTTTACCATGTCTATATAAATATAACATCGTTCTTAATACTTAGTGTTTTAATTGTATCATTAAACGTAATCATAACCATATCTACTTTCATCTTAACATTTTCTAAATTTATATTTTCTTTTATATCATAATAATTAATATTCGTAATAATAATAAAAATATAATAATGTTAATAATAACAAATAGGATAATAATACTACCTCCAAGTAATGAGCTCTTAAAAAGAAAATAAACACCGCTGCTCGGGCTTGAACCCCTGACCTCTTGTTATACGCAAACACCCTTAACCATCCTTCTATCTTTCTTTTCTAATTAAAAACCGTATACTATATATATTAACCAGTTTCTTTCGGCCCAAAGAGAAAGGCAGCCCAACAACTAAACCTAGTTTGTGAGTCTACTAACTTTATAGTACACGTTCATATCACCTTCATCTCATTGATATAAGATCATCGAGCATCCTCCACTCCTCATCTTTAACAATACATCATCATCATCTCATATCGGTATCATCATCATCATTACTGTACCACCATCCAACATCAATTAATCTTGCCATCATCTCATCATCAATAATATATCTATCATCTTATCATCTTTGCAGGAACATAATCGAATTCATACAGGTGAATTTGTTGGTGGTGGTTTACGATGAAATTTAAAAGAGGGAGAAAGGATGAGAGAGAGAGAAGGGTGATGATGGGTATTAACCGGTGATGGTGGTTGTGATCATGTATGTGTGTGTGTGTTGGAAGTTCACGGCGGTGGGGTGAAGGTGGAGGTGTGGGTTGACCGGAAAACAGTATAACATGATGGTTGTCGATTACACAGAGAAGAAAAATCAAGGTGATGATTAAAGTGGTTGTTCATGGTTCTCGGTGTCAAGGATTAGGAGAGAGATAGATAGAGATAGAGATGGTTCGATGGTTGTTCATGATGTTGTGGTTATAGGTGGTGGATGAAGGGTGGCATAATAGTGGTCGTAGAAGGTGGTTCCAGCTGCTTGTGGTGATGGAAGGTGATCAAGGTGGGGTGATTTTGGGTTGTTGATGGTGTTGACGGTTTTCCGGTTGAAGATAAAACAAGAAAGAAAAATAACATGAGCATGGTTATGGTGGTGGTTAGGATGGTTTCAAGATGGTGAACCATAATGGTTCTTGTTGTTTTCTTGGGTTAAACCAAAAATAAAGACATAACACGAATAAGGTAGTTGTTTGGGTTCATGATCAAAGAGTAAGAAGTAGTTATATCAATGGTGGTTTGATGAAATGCAAAATATATATGCATATATAATAATACTCCGTAGAATATTACTTGCAAAACAAAAACAGTAAAGTTAAATAATATAATAATAATAAGTATCTACTTTATTTTCAATAGAATCAAACAAAAGCAAAAGTAGTAATCAGTTAGCATCTCGTGACAATTTGTTGGGTGTACACTACCGAAAGTTTTCACGGGCTGTGTATCGTGCACTATTTGAAATTAGTGGCGGATAAAAGTCTTCGGAAAAATTCCAAATTTTTATAATAATTATCTTTATTCATTTCAGTCATTGTGGTATAAAATTTGATTATTAATTACTAAATAAAAATTACATTGACTGTCCCTCTCAATTCTGACTAAAATATAAAAAATGTTAAAATTTAATAATTAGATCCTAAATACACTTTTAGTAAGCCTAAAATTTATAGAACTCACTTTCGGATCACCGTTTATTTTAAAATTATATAAGTTCCATTTTAGATCATTTAATTGAATGACAATTTAGCGTTACCGTCGTTTACTAAATAACTTCAAAATCACAAAATATATATTCTATATACTTTATTTATGTATATATATATATATATATATATATATATATATATACTTTTTGAATAATAATTATTATAATATTTTATTTTATTTTATTTTACATAATAAATTTTAAATATTAAATCATATAATATTTTAAATTGTAATTCAACTTATTATTGTATATTCGTATATTTAAATATATATGTATCTATTTACAAATAGTGATTCGTGAATCATCGAGAATAGTCAAAAGGGCAAATGTGTTCATGTAAACTGTTCCAAAGTTTTCGAGACTCAACATTACAGACTTTGCTTATCGTGTCGGAAACATATAAAGATTAAAGTTTAAATTTGGTCGAAAATTCCCGGGTTGTCACATACACTTTCTACCATAAAGTGCTTCAAACGGCGCCATCTCAATGCTTGAATGGTAGCTGTTGTTGTAGGAAAATTCTGCTAACGGTAGATGTCGATCCCAACTGTTTCCGAAATCAATAACACATGCTCATAGCATGTCTTCAAGCGTTTGTATCGTCCTTTCGCTCTGCCCATCAGTTTGTGGATGATAGGCAGTACTCATGTCTAGACGAGTTCCTAATGCTTGCTGTAATGTCTGCCAGAATCTTGAAATAAATTTGCCATCCCTATCAGAGATAATAGAGATTGGTATTCCATGTCTGGAGACGACTTCCTTCAAATACAGTCGTGCTAACTTTTCCATCTTGTAATCTTCTCTTATTGGCAGGAAGTGTGCTGATTTGGTGAGACGATCAACTATTACCCAAATAGTATCAAAACCACTTGCAGTCCTTGGCAATTTAGTGATGATATCCATGGTAATGTTTTCCCATTTCCATTCCGGGATTTCGGGTTGTTGAAGTAGACCTGATGGTTTCTGATGCTCAGCTTTGACCTTAGAACACGTCAAACATTCTCCTACGTATTTAGCAACATCGGCTTTCATACCCGACCACCAAAAATGTTTCTTGAGATCCTTGTACATCTTCCCCGTTCCAGGATGTATTGAGTATCTGGTTTTATGAGCTTCTCTAAGTACCATTTCTCTCATATCTCCAAATTCTGGTACCCAAATCCTTTCAGCCCTATATCGGGTTCCGTCTTCTCGAATATTAAGATGCTTCTCTGATCCTTTGGGTATATCATCCTTTAAATTTCCCTCTTTTAAAACTCCTTGTTGCGACTCCTTTATTTGAGTAGTAAGGTTATTGTGAATCATTATATTCATAGATTTTACTCGAATGGGTTCTCTGTCCTTCCTGCTCAAGGCGTCGGCTACCACATTTGCCTTCCCCGGGTGGTAATGAATCTCAAAGTCGTAATCATTCAACAATTCAATCCACCTACGCTGCCTCATATTCAGTTGTTTCTGATTAAATATGTGTTGAAGACTTTTGTGGTCGGTATATATAATACTTTTGACCTCATATAAGTAGTGCCTCCAAATCTTTAATGCAAAAACAACCGCGCCTAATTCCAAATCATGCGTCGTATAATTTTGTTCGTGAATCTTCAATTGTCTAGACGCATAAGCAATCACCTTCATTCGTTGCATTAATACACAACCGAGACCTTGCTTTGATGCGTCACAATAAATCACAAAATCATCATTCCCTTCAGGCAATGATAATATAGGTTCCGTAGTTAGCTTTTTCTTCAATAACTGAAACGCTTTCTCTTGTTCATCCTTCCGTTCAAATTTCTTCCCGTTATGCGTTAATGCAGTCAAGGGTTTTGCTATTCTGGAAAAGTCTTGGATGAACCTTCTGTAGTAACCAGCTAGTCCTAAAAACTGGCGTATGTGAAACTGGCGTATGTGTTTCGGAGTTTTCGGGGTTTCCCACTTTTCAACAGTTTCTATCTTTGCCGGATCCACCTTAATACCTTCTTTGTTCACTATGTGACCGAGGAATTGAACTTCTTCCATCCAAAATGCACACTTTGAAAATTTAGCGTACAATTCTTCCTTCCTCAATACTTCTAACACCTTTCTCAAATGTTCACCGTGTTCTTGGTCATTCTTTGAGTAAATAAGTATGTCATCAATGAAAACAATGACAAACTTGTCAAGGTATGGTCCACACACTCGGTTCATAAGGTCCATGAACACAGCTGGTGCATTAGTTAAACCAAACGGCATGACCATAAACTCGTAATGACCGTAACGTGTTCTGAAAGCAGTCTTTCGAATATCATCTTCTTTTACCCGCATTTGATGATACCCGGAACGTAAGTCAATCTTTGAATAAACAGACGAGCCTTGTAGTTGATCAAATAAGTCGTCGATTCTCGGTAGTGGGTAGCGGTTCTTGATGGTAAGTTTGTTCAACTCTCGGTAGTCGATACACAACCTGAATGTACCATCTTTCTTCTTGACAAACAAAACAGGAGCTCCCCACGGTGATGTGCTTGGTCAAATGAAACCACGCTCTAAAAGTTCTTGTAATTGGCTTTGCAGTTCTTTCATCTCGTTGGGTGCGAGTCTGTAAGGAGCACGAGCTATTGGTGCAGCTCCTGGTACAAGATCTATTTGAAATTCAACGGATCGATGTGGGGGTAATCCCGGTAATTCTTTCAGAAATACATCGGGAAATTCTTTTGCGACGGGAACATCATTGATGCTCTTTTCTTCAGTTTGTACTTTCTTGACGTGTGCTAGAACAGCATAGCAACCTTTTCTTATTAGTTTTTGTGCCTTCAAATTACTAATAAGATGTAGCTTCGTGTTGCCCTTTTCTCCGTACACCATTAAGGATTTTCCTTTTTCTCGTATAATGCGAATTGCATTTTTGTAACAAACGATCTCTGCTTTCACTACTTTCAACCAGTCCATACCGATTATCACATCAAAACTCCCTAACTCTGCTGGTATCAAGTCAATCTTAAATGTTTCACTAACCAGTTTAATTTCTCGATTCCGACATATATTATCTGCTAAAATTAATTTACCATTTGCTAATTCGAGTAAAAATTTACTATCCAAAGGCGTCAATGGACAACTTAATTTAGCACAAAAATCTCTACTCATATAGCTTCTATCCACACCCGAATCAAATAAAACGTAAGCAGATTTATTGGCAATAAGAAACGTACCCGTAACAAGCTCCGGGTCTTCCTGTGCCTCTGTCGCATTAATATTGAAAACTCTTCCGCGGCCATTCGTGTTCTCCTGGTTCGGGAAATTTCTAATAATGTGGCCCGGTTTTCCACATTTATAACAAACTACATTGGCATAACTTGCTCCGACACTACTTGCTCCGCCATTACTCGTTCCGACACCATTTGTTCCTTTTGTTCTGTTAATTCCTGGTCCGTAGACCTCACACTTCACCGCGCTATGACCATTTCTTTTACACTTGTTGCAAAATTTGTTGCAGAACCCCGAGTGATACTTTTCACACCTTTGGCATAGCTGCTTCTGATTGTTGTTGTTGTTGCGGTTATTATTGTTATTGGGATGATTGTTGTAGTTGCTGTTGTTGTTGTTGTTGTTGTTGTTGGGCCGTTTGTTGTAGTTGCGATTGATGTTGCGATTGTTGAGATAGTTCTTGCGATTATTGTTGTAATTGCTGTTGTTGTTGTATTGGTGATTCTTATCACCGTTTTCCTCCCACTTTCTTTTGACTTGCTTCACATTGGCCTCTTCAGCAGTCTATTCTTTAATTCTTTCTTCAATCTGGTTTACTAGTTTGTGAGCCATTCTACATGCCTGTTGTATGGAGGCGGGCTGGTGTGAACTTATGTCTTCTTGGATTCTTTCCGGTAATCCTTTCACAAACGCGTCGATCTTCTCTTCCTCATCTTCGAACGCTCCCAGACACAATAGGCATAATTCTGTGAATCGTCTTTCGTACGTGGTAATATCAAATCCTTGAGTTCGTAACCCTTTAAGTTCTATCTTGAGCTTATTGACCTCGGTTCTGGGACGGTACTTCTCGTTCATCAAGTGCTTGAATGCTGACCACGGTAGTGCGTAAGCATCATCTTGTCCCACTTGCTCTAGATAGGTATTCCACCATGTTAACGCAGAACCTGTGAAGGTATGCGTAGCGTACTTCACTTTGTCCTCTTCAGTACACTTACTTATAGCAAACACCGATTCGACCTTCTCGGTCCACCGTTTCAATCCAATCGGTCATTCGGTTCCATCAAATTCCAAAGGTTTGCAGGCAGTGAATTCTTTGTAGGTGCATCCTACACGATTTCCTGTACTGCTAGATCCAAGGTTATTGTTGGTATGTAGCGCGGCATGTACTGCGGCTATGTTTGAAGCAAGAAAGGCACGAAATTCCTCTTCGCTCATATTCAAGGTGTGTCGAGTAGTCGGTGCCATTTCCTTCAAAATAGTCAAATGAAACGAGTTAATCATATAGAATATCAAGAGTAGTCAATAGTATTTCGTAGCGTAATATGAACTTATTTATAAAAGCTCTTTCTTCATATTAGCATTTTATACTCTTTAATTCAAGTAGTACATACCCGTTAAGTTCATACTTAGTAGCTAACATACCATTTCAACTACTACAATTCTATATGAAAAACTAATCAAAAAAAAATATCATATTCAAACCTTTATACAATAACTTGCAAACTTACAATACCGCTTTTTTTACATATAGCATGAAATATAGCACATAAAACTTTGATAAAAAGTAGTTGCGAAGATAATTCTAGTTAATAAATAAGGCGTTCAGCAAAGGCAATAAAGACACGTAATTCATACGTCCAGAAACAAGTCATGCATTCTGGTTTTACTAATACCACTTCCCATCCTTGGTCTTGTGGAACGTAACCGTTGTGACTGATAGTATGACAACGTGTTGTAATGTCGTCAAAAGGACGAAGGTTACGTAATGACCAACAGTCTCGTAATAACCTAAAAACCTCATTTCTTACCCCAATTACAGACTCCGTCACTTGTGGGAACGTTTTGTTTAATAGTTGTAGCCCGATGTTCTTTTTCTCACTTTGGTGAGAAGCGAACATTACTAACCCGTAAGCATAACATGCTTCTTTATGTTGCATGTTAGCTGCTTTTTCTAAATCATGAAGTCCTATATTAGGATACATTGAGTCAAAATAATTTCTTAACCCGTTGCGTAAAATAGCATTTGGGTTCCCCGCAATATATGCGTCAAAGTAAACACATCGTAACTTATGGGTTTTCCAATGTGATATCCCCCATCTTTCAAACGAAAGCCTTTTATAAACCAAGGCATTCTTGGAACGTTCTTCGAATGTCTTACAAACTGATTTTGCCATAAATAGTTGTGCCGAGGAATTCTGACCGACTCTAGACAAGATTTCATCAATCATGTCTCCGGGTAAGTCTTCTAAAATATTGGGTTGTCTATCTATTTTGTGTTTTTATACTGTAAAATAGACAAGAGTTAGATTCATAAAAGATACTTATTAATACAAGCAATTTTTACATATATCGTAAAGCATAAGCACACTATATTACATATATTACACCGCACAAATACAACTATCTTATTCCGACTCACTCGTTTCTTCTTTTTCGAACTTGGTTCTTTTTGCTAAGTTTTTTAGGGATATATGATGTTCCCCTAATACGAGCCGTTGTTTTTCACATTGGTCTAGAAAAACCTGGTGGTTTAGAGGTTCCCGGGTTATTGTTACAACTTAAGAAATACGGGTGTTGACGATACATATAAAGTTCATCGGGGTTGGAATCAGATTTCTCTATTTTTATGCTCTTTCCCTTATTGTTCTCTTTTGCCTTTTTAAATTCAGTTGGGGTAATTTCTATAACATCATCGGAATCCTCGTTGGGATCCGATTCATCGGAGAATTGGTAATCCTCCTAATATTTTGCTTCCTTGACGGAAACACCGTTGACCATAATTAACCTTGGTCGGTTGGTTAAGGATTTTCTTTTACTTAACCGTTTCTTTATTTCCCCCACCGGTTCTATTTCTTCTTCCGGTTCCTCCTCCTCCGGTTCCGATTCTTCTTCCGGTTCCTCTTCGGGAACTTGTGAATCAGTCCACGAATCATTCCAAATTACATTTGACTCTTCATTATTATTAGTTGAGTCAATGGGACTTGTTCTAGAGGTAGACATCTATCACATAATATCAAATGCGTTAAGAGATTAATATATCACATAATATTCACATGTTAAAAATATATAGTTTCCAACAAAATTTGTTAAGCAATTATTTTTCAAGTAAACACGGTCGAAGTCCAGACTCACTAATGCATCCTAACAAACTCGATAAGATACACTAATGCAAATTTTCTGGTTCTCTAAGACCAACGCTCGGATACCAACTGAAATGTCCCGTTCTTATTGATTAAAAACGTTCCATATTAATTGATTTCGTTGCGAGGTTTTGACCTCTATATGAGACGTTTTTTCAAAGACTGCATTCATTTTTAAAACAAACTATAACCTTTATTTCATAAATAAAGGTTTAAAAAGCTTTACGTAGATTATCAAATAATGATAATCTAAAATATCCTGTTTACACACGACCATTACATAATGGTTTACAATACAAATATGTTACATCGAAATCAGTTTCTTGAATACAGTTTTTACACAATATCATACAAACATGGACTCCAAATCTTGTCCTTATTTTAGTATGCAACAGCGGAAGCTCTTAGTATTCACCTGAGAATAAACATGCTTCAAACGTCAACAAAAATGTTGGTGAGTTATAGGTTTAACCTATATATATCAAATCGTAACAATAGACCACAAGATTTCATATTTCAATACACATCCCATACATAGAGATAAAAATCATTCATATGGTGAACACCTAGTAACCGACATTAACAAGATGCATATATAAGAATATCCCCATCATTCCGGGACACCCTTCGGATATGATATAAATTTCGAAGTACTAAAGCATCCGGTACTTTGGATGGGGTTTGTTAGGCCCAATAGATCTATCTTTAGGATTCGCGTCAATTAGGGTGTCTGTTCCCTAATTCTTAGATTACCAGACTTAATAAAAAGGGGCATATTCGATTTCGATAATTCAACCATAGAATGTAGTTTCACGTACTTGTGTCTATTTTGTAAATCACTTATAAAACCTGCATGTATTCTCATCCCAAAAATATTAGATTTTAAAAGTGGGATTATAACTCACTTTCACAGATTTTTACTTCGTCGGGAAGTAAGACTTGGCCACTGGTTGATTCACGAACCTATAACAATATATACATATATATCAAAGTATGTTCAAAATATATTTACAATACTTTTAATACATTTTGATGTTTTAAGTTTATTAAGTCAGCTGTCCTCGTTAGTAACCTACAACTAGTTGTCCACAGTTAGATGTACAGAAATAAATCGATAAATATTATCTTGAATCAATCCACGACCCAGTGTATACGTATCTCAGTATTGATCATAACTCAAACTATATATATATTTTGGAATCAACCTCAACCCTGTATAGCTAACTCCAACATTCACATATAGAGTGTCTATGGTTGTTCCGCAATATATATAGATGGGTCGACATGATAGGTCGAAACATTGTATACGTGTCTATGGTATCTCAAGATTACATAATATACAATATAAGTTGATTAGGTTATGGTTGGAATAGATTTATTACTAACTTTCACGTAGGTAAAATGAGTAGTTTTTATCAATCTTGTTTTACTCGCCATTTCTTCGTTTCTAATCCGTTTTGAGTGATTCCAGTGGCCACGGTTTCGTATTGAACTTAAATTTATGAATCTAAATATAAAAAGTATAAGTTTATAGTAGGAAATACAAGTTACAAGTCATTTTTGAAAGAGGTAGTCATTTTCGTTGAAAGAACGACATCTTGATGACCATTTTGAAAAACATACTTTCACTTTGAGTTTAACCATGATTTATGGATATAGTTTCATGTTCATAAGAAAAATGATTTTTCCAGAAGTATAGCTTTTAAATCAAAGTTCTTCTTAGCTTTTAATTATCCCAACCAATACAGCCCCCGGTTTTACTACGACGGCGTATATCCAGTTTTATGGTGTTTATCGTGTTTTCGGGTTTTAAATCATTAAGTTAGCATATCATATAGATATATAACATGTGTTTATTTGATTTTAAAAGTCTAGTTAGAAGGATTAACTATATTTGCGAACAAGTTTAGAATTAACTAAACTATGTTCTAGTGATTACAAGTTTATAACGTTGAATAAGATAGCTTTTTATGTATGAATCGAATGATGTTATGAACATCATTACTACCTCAAGTTCCTTGGATAAACCTACTGGAAATGAGAAAAATGGATCTAGCTTCAAAGGATCCTTGGATGGCTTGAAAGTTCTTGAAGCAGAATCATGACACGAAAACAATTTCAAGTAAGATTTCCACTCGAAATAAGATTGTTATAGTTATAGAAATTGAATTAAAGTTTGAATATGATTATTACCTTGTATTAGAAAGATAACCTACTGTAAGTAACAAAGGTTTCTTGATCTTGGATGATTACTTGGAATGGATTTAGAAAACTTGGAAGTAAACTTGCAATCTTGGAAGTATTCTTGATTTTATGAAACTAGAACTTTTGGAATTTATGAAGAACACTTAGAACTTGAAGATAGAACTTGAGAGAGATCAATTAGATGAAGAAAATTGAAAATGAAAGTGTTTGTAGGTGTTTTTAGTCATTGGTGTATGGATTAGATATAAAGGATATGTAATTTTGTTTTCATGTAAATAAGTCATGAATGATTACTTATATTTTTGTAATTTTATGAGATATTTCATGCTAGTTGCCAAATGATGGTTCCCACATGTGTTAGGTGAGTCACATGGGCTGCTAAGAGCTGATAATTGGAGTGTATATACCAATAGTACATACATCTAAAAGCTGTGTATTGTACGAGTACGAATACGGGTGCATACGAGTAGATTTGTTGATGAAACTGAACGAGGATGTAATTGTAAGAATTTTTGTTAAGTAGAAGTATTTTGATAAGTGTCTTGAAGTCTTTCAAAAGTGTATGAATACATATTAAAACACTACATGTATATACATTTTAACTGAGTCGTTAAGTCATCGTTAGTCGTTACATGTAAATGTTGTTTTGAAACCTTTAGGTTAACGATCTTGTTAAATGTTGTTAACCCAATGTTTATAATATCAAATGAGATTTTAAATTATTATATTATCATGATATTATGATGTACGAATATCTCTTAATATGATCTATATACATTAAATGTCGTTACAACGATAATCGTTACATATATGTCTCGTTTCAAAATCATTAAGTTAGTAGTCTTATTTTTACATATGTAGTTCATTGTTAATACACTTAATGATATATTTACTTATCATTTAACATAATTAACCAAGTGTATCAATATCTTAATATGATTCATATGTACCTAGTAAGACGTTATAACGATAATCGTTATATATATCGTTTTCGAGTTTCTTAATTTAATAGTCTCATTTTTATGTATACAACTCATTGTTAAAATATCTAATGAGATACATACTTATAATAAAATCATTTTAACTATATATATAACCATATATATGTCATCGTATAGTTTTTACAAGTTTTAATGTTCGTGAATCACCGGTCAACTTGGGTGGTCATTTGTCTATATGAAACCTATTCCAATTAATCAAGTCTTAATAAGTTTGATTGCTTAACATGTTGGAAACACTTAATCATGTAAATATCAATTTCATTTAGTATATATAAACATGGAAAAGTTCGGGTCACTACAGTCAAGACTCACTAATGCAACCTAATTCTCTACAACCAATGCTCTGATACCAAATGTGACGCCCCGTACAAAACCATCGTGTACTATTCATCAACAACAGGATCTTTACACGGTTGAATACTACATGTTGTTTGAAAACCAGTTTGCATTCATAAAAAGATAACGTTTTACATAAGATGAATAGGAAACATTAACATGATACTAAGGTCATTACAAACTATTGTTTTGAAAATAACATAAGTTGCGAATGCAAAGTAAAAGTTCCATGCTTGAGACATCTCTAAGTAATGCAGCGGAAGTCTAACACAGCAAGTCTGTAACAGCAAGTCTAACAGCAAGTTTATAACACCAAGGCAGCAAGTCTAATAGCGGAAGCAACAACGTCTAAGCACCTGAGAAATACATGCTTAAAAAGTCAACACGAATGTTGGTGAGCTATAGTTTATTTGTAATCAGTAATGTAATGTAGGCCATGAGATTTCAGTGCTGCAAACAGCGTATCAAACAGTATGAAAAGTATATGCATAACCGTGGGCACCCGGTAACTAGACTTAACGTTTATAACCCCCTGAAAGTACACTTGGCGAGTGCATATGTTCACGAAGTATTAAACACCCGTTAAATGCTAGCGTGACTAGCCCGAGTAGGGATGTCAAACCCTATGGATCCATATCTAAGATTCGCGTTCACCGGTTCCAAGACCAATGACTAAACGTTACCGTGCTAAAGGGAATATTTATGCCGTTGTATAACCCACACACATATAAAGTTTAAGTACTCGTGCCTAGTATGTAAAACGTAAAAGCGCATGTATTCTCAGTCCCAAAAATAGTAAAAGTGGTAAAAAGGGATGTTATAACTCACAGTGATAAAAGCGGTAAAGTCGGTAATGAAAGTACGCAAGTAGTAAGTCGGTCCGAAAGGTCGTCAACCTAAATCAAGGGTTACTAGGTCGGTAGGTTGTCTTTATAAATTCTAATAGTGCATAAAATAAGTTTAAGTGTCATCATCATCATCATTCATCATCATAAAAGCTAAGTAAGTTCGACAAGAATAGAGATCGAAACAATTGGCTGACTTCAGTCAGCTGCTACGACCTCTACGTAAATCGAAAAGATGCATAGTCAGTGGCTATGGCTCCGTATATGAGTCCCCTAACAGGTGACAAATTTTCAGAATCCAACTCGTCTTCGTTTGACCGTGACAACGGTTTAAGTGCGAGTAGGTCAGAAATTTCAGCACAACGTTAATAGGGTGTAGTGACTCTCGGAGGCCCATAAATCCTAAACCGTAACTCGGATTAAGACGAGGCCTAAACGGAAAATCATCTACTCGAACCGAACTAACTGAAAACCAACTTTTCAGTAGCCCAGGTGGCCTGATCAGATACGAAAATCAGTGGACAAGTGCTCCGGTGGGGTTCTTGGTGCTTGATGCTCATCACGGTCCTCATCCTTGATGCTTGTAGCTTCAAGTGTACAACTCGTTGATGGTTTAGCATCACTTTTGGCCAAGATTCTACCATCAATACACAATATGTTAAGACCAAGTGGTAACACAACTCATTTAAGAGTCTTAGATGGATGATGAACCAAGGTTACATCATATCCTTAGTCTTAACACAATTACAAGTCCTATTTAGAACAAAGTTACAAACTTTACATCAATCAAACAAGTATGAACATGATATAAGTCAAATAAAGGGATGAAACCCTAAGCTAGAGAGCTTGGATCCATTTCACACAAGTTACAAGGTTACAAAGCTAGAAAGCTTGAACCTTTGAGTGTTCTTGAAGATCTTGAAGCATAAAGCTTGGATCTTGAAGATACATGAAGATTACAAACAAAAGTTTGAATCTTTTTCACAAAACAACATGAACTTAGATCTAACAAAAAGATATGAAGATTCAAGCTAGAAAGCTTGCATCTTAATTGTTCTTGAAGATCTTGAAGCATAAAGCTTGGATCTTGAAGATACATGAAGATTACAAACAAAAGTTTGAATCTTTATCACAAATAACAAGATTAAAGTAAAAGAAAGATGAATCTACAAAGTTGGTGAAGATTCAAAGCTAGAAAGCTTGAATCTTCCATGTTCTTGAAGGATTCATGCTTGAATCAACATGATATAATCAAGATCAAGTTAAAGGAACTTGATCTCCATGAAAGAATGATGATGATACACAAAATTGGAAGGGAAAAGAAGAAGAAAAAGAGAAAACTTACAAGTAATACTAGAAAGGAAAGAAAGAAAGAACAATTGTGTGTGAAAACCAAATGAGAGCTAGTGTTTGAATGAGGGAAATTGGCTAGTATTTATAAGCAAAAATCAACATGGATTGATGACTTGGAAGGGCCTAGGGCCGTAGGTTTTAGGGGAGGGGGAGGGGAGACACCATTTTGCTTTTTGGTTAGTGGTTGTCTAAAGCATGTACTTATGCTAGAATCCTAAGTGACAATATGGATAATCCTTATCCAAATGACTAGTATGACTCATTAATTAATTTCTTTATTTATTTATTTATTTATTATTATGGGTCACTAGTAATAATACTTGGGCTAATTAATTGGGTCACTAGCTAGAGTAGGGTGTGCTTGAGCCCATCAAGGTAGAAAGTCCAACAAGACTAATTATTGGGCTCTAGCAATTAAATAAATAAAATTAAGCATCCAAAGGCCCAAGTAATTATTATTATAAAATAATAATTAATATTTCGCACTCATAATATTCCGATTACGACAAAAGTCAAACGTGCGCGCAGTTCGCGGTTTATTCGAAACGTCAAATAACACTAACGGTTATAAAGGCTTCCGGTGAACAAGTTAAGTATCCTACATACTCTAAGACATGTTTTAATATATAAATAGAAGTAAACCACGTATATCAAGATTCCAGAGTATAAAGTAACACAGTACGCGCAAATACGCAGTTTCGCTAAAATACAAAGCACAAAAGCAAGTCGAAAAAGTCGGGTCGTTACACACTTCACTCGAATCACTTTTTTATTTTCACACTTTATACATCAGTGATTTTGATACGGCAGTATAAACAATGATAGTAACGATGTGGTTTACAGTCCCACATGACTATTAAAAATTTAGATCCTTTAAGGAAATTGGATCTTTATGAAAACATTTGATCTTTTGAAAATTTATTGTAGCTTTTACTCTAGATAAGTTTTCCGGAATAACCCTTCACCGGTGTTTGCAAAATGTTTTTGTGGGTTTTGTGGGTTTCAGATTTTAAAATTTTAGCTCAAAACTTGCGGTTTTGTGTCACCCACTTGCTTACCTTGTATTAGGAAAGCACACGTCCAGTATACTTGCTCCGTATATTACCTTTCGGTAAACTACCGTCCGGTTGTAAAGGAAAGTGTTGAACAGGCAACTGTTAAGGCAATGTCTAATGACATGCAGATGTTCATGGTCTAAAACGTGTCGGATGCAATTGCTATCCTTTGTAGGAGCAATAGTAAAGATCACCCTATAGTTTTTCAGTCTGGCACAAGGTCCTGTCTTCGACCATGCTATGCAACCACCGTTCTTACGGTTGACACCCGATTTGGTTCAGGTGACCTAATGAATTCCAGGTGAATTCCTAGGATTTTACGTTCAATGGTAATGGACGCATTGAAAATAGGTTTTCAGAAAACAAATCGGTTTTAATTTTGATCAAAATATTTTCTCGTTCAAGCTCGAGTTTAGAAATCATCGAATTCCATGAGTTTGTAATTCTCAATCTTTAAAGTCAATCTCAAGGATTGAGTAATATCAGGCTTAAAAGCTGATTTTTAATCTTTTAAGGAGATTATCCTTTCTGGGGGTCTGATTCATTAGTCTTATCAAGCTAATTTGCACGGCGCCCTCCCTATTTTACGAGACAGATCCTCTTATGGTTAGGATAAGTCTGACCACTTGGCGACCCTGTTTGATGTTGAGGTCTGTGGATTTCCTGCTGATTTTAGAGATGACTTTTCTATATTTTTCGTCAACCTACAGCTGGTCTGGACGACAACTTCTTGACCTAAATCAAGAAGCGCATTTCTTTTTCAGAAGACTTTACTTCCTTTAATGATGGAATTGATTCATCGTGTAGATCCATCTTTTCATTCAAAGGTATTACAATAAATCAGGTAAAACTGATTAGTTTAGTCCAAAGCAAAAGTACCTGCAATAATCTGTACCAAATATGTGATATGTGTTTTAAAGAAATTGATAAATTCTTTCCACACTTAGCTTTTATTTATTCTTTTCTTTGCCTTTTTATTCTCTTCTATTCCATTTTAAATGAATTCAAGCATTTTAGGTTGTTTCTCCATTTATGTTCTCTCCGAGGTAATAATAATTTCGGCATTAACACCTAGTTTTATCGTTCATAAATATGTATAAACATGATTTTGAATTCATTTTATTGAAAATTTTTCAAATTTTCACAAAATTTGGCAATTAAACTAAGTGTAAACCCGAGAGAATTTATAACCCTTCCCCACACTTGAGATCATGCAATGCCCTCATTTGCATGAAATCAGACTATAATTATAAATTCTCGAGGGTGATTAGTGTAGAAAAGTGATTAAGAATACCGAGTTTGCAAACATATTATTTTATATCACATTTGATATTTTGCGTCTTGTCCTCAAAATTAGTATCTTTTGCTGAACTTAATGCTAGTCTTTGAAAGTGCGATGTTTTACTCTGTTTTGTACATAAGATAAACTACAAACATACATAATATTTTTATTATATTTTTTTTTATAAAACCTTTATTTATTAAAACAATTTAAATGAATAATTTTTTTTATATATTTTGTTTCCTTTTACTTTAGGTAGTTTCGGTACATTTACCTAGTCCGTCCCTCGACAAAATTTTAAAATTTGTCGTTTTTAAAGCGATTGTTTTAAAAGAAAAGATTTTTGAGTTTTTTAATTTTTTTGGTATACTTTAGATCAATAAAATTAAAAATAATGATAACAAAATTTTTCGCCCCGCCCTCGGGTAAAGCAATTTCGGTTCCATGACCTAGTCTTCAACTTACGATGAATTTTAGAAATCATTTTTTAAACTTAATGAAATAAAGTAATTTTTTTTTTTAAAATCACACAAAAATTAAATTTAAAAATGCGTATTAATTTAATATAAAACCTACAAAGCAAAAATTCAGAATGGGGGGGAGAAAACTAGTTCTTTAGTGTCTGCTAGTGGAAAAGACCAATCGGATTCCATTCTCGAAACTACACTAGAACAGAACAACTAAATCTAAATAACGTTTTCTTTTTAGAACATTTGAATCTCCCCACACTTAGGTAGCTGTGGTGTCGAAATTGTGATTAACTTCATTGTCAATTTCTTTTGGACCATAATCAACTTGCATATCTGTGACTTTTGCTTTAAGCCATTGGTCGGATTCTTGTGTAATATCCACAAATTCAACTAGTTTCGCCTTTTCTTTAAGCGATAGAATGGATACTAACCTGTTACATAACTTAAAGTTCCCCTTGGTTCTAGCATCGCGAATCCGTTTAATAAGTTTCTTCATTGAACTGTTAATAACGGAGTCATTTAATTTTGTATCAACAACGGAGTTCTTTGTTATCAGGTCATCATTAGGTGTTGCTTCATCTTCCCCACACTTGGGCATTTTATTATTGTTAAGCACTACCGTTGGAGTTGGTAAATCAATATGGTTTTTACCAATCATTTTTGTTGGTTCAACGTTTTTGGTTGGTGGAGATTTAGACTTCCGAATCACAAAGGTGATCGATTTTTCACCATCACTAAGTGTCATTCTACCCTCTCTTACATCAAATAACGCCCCGGTGGACGCTAAGAATGGTCGACCTAAAATTAGAGGAATGTTTGAGTCCTCTTCTATGTCAATGACAATAAATTCGACTAGAAAGGTTAAATTACCTACTTGAACGGGTAGGTCGTCAGCAATTCTAACTGGGTGCTTAATGGTTTGATCAAAGAGTCGAACACTCATTTCTGTTGGACTTAACTCACCTACTCCTAATCTCTTATATAATGAAAGAGGCATAACACTCACACTCGCACCTAAATCTGCTAGTGCATCATACATGACACAATCACTAAGTAGACAAGGAACAATAAATTCACCCGGATCACCCAACCTAGGTGGAAGTTTTGGTGGAACTGTCTTCACCGGGTTTATCTTTACATTTTTTGTTTCTTGCACTTTCTTATTCTTCTTCCTCTTTCCAGAGGTATCACAAACTTTATTACCTATTACTTGCTCATACTCAACTCCTTTTCTTGGAAACGGGATGGGTGGTCTGTATAGTGCCACCACTGGCTTTACGTACTCGGGTGGTGGTGGTGTTGTAACTTCTTCATTGTTACTCACATCAAAACCTTCCCATCTTCTGATGCTGGTTTTTCAGAATTTGTTGAAACCATATTAACATTCTCATTCCGAGGATTTACTTCAGTATTACTTGGTAGCTTTCCTTGTTCCCTCTCACTCATCTTGCTAGCAAGAGTACCTACGTGTTTTTCTAGATTCAAAATGGAAGCTTGTTGAGTTCTTAATGACTGATCAAACCTCTCATTTGTTTGGGTTTGAGATGAAATAAATTGTGTTTGAGATTCCATTAACTTTGCCATCATTTCTTCTAGATTTGGCTTTTTCTCTTCGATTTATTGTGGTGGTTTATACAAGCTAGGTCTTTGTTGATTGAAAGTGTTGTTTTGAGTTGGTTGGTTATTCGGACCTTGTTGGTTGTAGTTTGACCTTGTTGTTGATACAAGCTAGGTCCTTGTTGTTGATTTCGATTGAAGTTTGACCTTGGCGGTTGATAATTATTTTGATAATTATTTCCCGGCCTTTGGTTCATGTAGGAAACATTCTCTCGTTGTTCCATGGTTTGCTCAATGTGACAATCTTTCATTAAGTGTGATCCACCGCAGTGCTCACAACTGATTCGTATTGCGTGAATATCTTTAGTCATCTTTTCCATTCGTCTTTCGAAAGCATCTATCTTAGCGGAAACGGAATCAAAGTCATGACTAGAATCGGCTCTAGCCGCTTTAGATGAACGAAAGATATCTTTTTTCTTGATGCCACTCATGTGAGTGGGATGCTGTGTTATTAATAATTTTGTAAGCTTCAGTTGCGGTCTTCTTCATAATGGAACCACCAGCTGTTATGTCGATGTCTTTTCGTGTAGCAACGTCGATACCTTGGTAGAATATTTGTACTATTTGATAAGTATCTAAACCGTGCTGCGGACATCCTCTTAACAACTTTCCAAATCTTGTCCACGCCTCATATAGAGTTTCATTTGGCTTCTGCGTGAATGTAACTATTTCTCCTTGAAGTCTCACGGCCTTAGATGCCGGAAAGAATTGTTTAAGAAATTTTTCAACTAAGACATCCCATGTATCAATCGCCCCTTCAGGTAACGATTCTAACCAATCTTTGGCTTCTCCCTTTAAAGTCCAAAGAAATAACATGAGATAGATCTGTTCATCCTCAACTTCTCTGATTTTGAATAGAGTACAGATCCTATTAAAGGTTCGAAGATGTTCGTTTGGATCTTCTTTTGGCGTACCACTATATTGGCATTGATTAGTTACCATGTGTAGGATTTGTCCTTTGATTTCATAATCTGGCGCATTAATGTCTAGTTTAATAATAGCGTGACCTTGGCCCGTGCGTGTGACTCTCATTCGGTCTTCCATACTTAGAGGTTCCGTTACTTCCATAATTGAATTTGTTGAATCTGAATCACTAGAGGATTCCAATTTAATGGTTTCTTCCTCAACAATCTCTGGATGAGTAATTTGTGGTTCCAGAGGAATGATTATTGGTTCAGGATCTCTGAATTGTCCTTGAATATCCTCCGGATTCTCAATTGTGAGGTCGGGTTCAAAAAATAGATTACCAGAAATTTGAATTGGAGTATTTGGTCGACTGGATGACGATTCTAAAGAAAAATCAACGGCGACAATATTGGCTAGATGTCTTGATCGAGTTACAGGTGGTGAACGTATGAAAGGTGGTGAACGTTTTGCTCGGTGCATTCACTGAATATCCTATTAGTTATAAAAATAAAAATTATATAAGTTATCAAATTAATAGACTTTTCTAATTTTGCCCACGTTTCGAATAGCCAATAGATGCAGCAGGTAGCCAGGACCCTTTAAATCGGAAGCCCACAACTCGCCACTAACAAATCCAACTATTACTACGAACCAGAAAATTTTGGATGTCTATCAATTTAACCGCTTAAAATAATTTTTCGTTTTGAAATTTTAGAGAAGAAATAGAAAAAATTCTAAGTCCTAAAAACTAGAGCGTCGAGAAATAAGAAAGAAAAAGAGTGCGTCGAAAAACGTCGAAAAATAAAAATCGAAAAACAAATGTCGAAAAACAAACAGTCGAAAAATAAAAATAAGAAAATAAAGCGTCGAAACTTAGAATTCTAAAAATTAAAACTTACGTCTAAAGGTATTAAAGCTTAAAAGAAATTCTATATCCAAAACGGTAATAACTTAAAAAGTACTAAAATCTTAAAACGGCGTCGCAAAATACTATTATTTTTATTACGAAATACGATACAATTTACACAAGTTTTATTTATTTATATAGATGGGATATACTTAAACTTTTCTACAACACTTATAGGCAGTGTACCTAATCGTAGAGTATTGTAGTTTTTAGTAAGTCCGGTTCGTTCCACAGGGAGCTAGCTGAGTTTAACGCTATATTTTTAACAACTATATTATATATAGTAATATTATTATAAAAGGGGATTTTTACCGTTTAATGACCGATTTGTCGATTTTAAATAAAGCGTAAAGATAAATGACGATAATATAAATGATAAAATTTAAATTGCGATAAAGTAAATTGTAGTAATTAAAATGACAGTAAATAAAGGTACGATGAAATATGAAATAAAAGTATTATGCTTATTTAAACTTCCATAATCATGATGTTTGACGTTTTGATTTTAATTTATATATTTGGGTTAATTGTCCTTTGTCCTGGATTTATTTGATACATATCTGGTTTTTGTCCATAATAGTCCATCGGTCATAATTATAAAATGCTCGTCAAATTAACCTTATTCCCGAAGTCAAATATTCCAACAAATTAGGGATTCGAACTGTAACAAGGTTTTAATACTTTGTTTAATGATTACACCAGGTTATCGACTGCGTATAATCCAAGGTTTTATTACTTTGTTAACAATTACACCAATTATCCTTGTATGTAATCCACCCCTGTTTTAATGAGATATGAATATTAATTTACCCACTTGATCAGAATGAATAATCAATTACCCAACCCGAATAATTAATTAAATGATCGTAAAAGATGTCGTATAAACGTCACTAAATAGGACATACATAATCATTTTAATAATTATTAGATTAACTAATTTGAAGATAGGTTCGACAGGTTCCAATGAGTTGTCATTAGATTAGACAATACCCCCTACCTATTAATAGTCAATAGTCCAATGTTCACAAGTGTCGGTCTTTTGTCCAAAACTTAATTATGGTACAAAATCCAATAACCCCATCTTAATATTTAGTCTAACATCACGATTACTTCGGCTCAAATAAGCATAATAATAACTTAGTTACGATACATTAATTTAAAAAGGAAGAACATAGCTTACAGTGGTGACTAATCGCGTAGCGTTTACACGGACAGAGTTCCGACTTAAAACCCGTAAAACATTCTTACAATAACCTTATTATTATTAGCTTAAATTAAAATTATTATTAAAATATAAATATAAATATATATAAATATAAATTGAAAGAGAGATATATAGAAAAAGATGTCCTCAAACTCACAGAAAACTGGCGAATTTATAGGATGTGGCCTGCTACAGTAACTCATGCGATCGCATGAGATTTTAGTGCAAATCTCATGCACTCGCATGGGCTCATGCACTCGCATGG
Organism: Rutidosis leptorrhynchoides; assembly: GCF_046630445.1. Lineage (NCBI taxonomy): Eukaryota > Viridiplantae > Streptophyta > Magnoliopsida > Asterales > Asteraceae > Rutidosis > Rutidosis leptorrhynchoides. The sequence continues at coordinate 1,304,877 of NC_092342.1, read as the reverse complement.
GTTTTATGCCTATTTCCCATGCGATCGCATGGCCGTCAGATCCAGCTCACATATTTTTTGTTTGCTAGTTTGTCGATGTTATTTAATATAATATATAATATATAAATAATTTATATAATTATTTAAATATTATATTATATTCTTGTGCATAGTTGACTTGTAATTTTAGCTCCGTTCGCGTTGATAGTTGGCTCAGGTCCCAGTTCCGGTTTTTCGAACGTCCTTTCGTATAATTTAATATCTTGTACTTTGCATTTTGCGACTCGTACTCTTGTAATTTTGAGACGTTTCTCATCAATAAATTGAACCACTTGAATTATATCTTGTACATTTGAGCTTTGGTCATTTGCTTCTTCAAATCGTCGTTTTCTTCTTTTGTCTTCGCACTTATTTATTTAAACGAATATTACATAAAAATAGAACAATTGCAACTAAAAGCTTTATATATTGGAAGGATATTGATACTAATAATATGTTCCTTTTTAGCATTATCAATTATGTGTTCATTTTCCGGTCTAGAAAAAAAGAGTGCTCTATCTTTAGAAAGGAAAAGTGTTGACAAACGATGTGCATATACTGAATTATGTTATAATTCAGTAGGCTTATAACTACCTTTAGTGGTTCTTGACTGTAGAAGGTATATAGAGATATAGATACTGTAAAACGGAGAAAACAAAGGTTGAACAAAAGGTATGAGTAATTGGTTTTTTATTTATAGAAAAATGTACAATGAGAGTTTGGTGGCATTTGGAATCTAGAGAGAGAGTGTGTTTTGTTAACCAAAAAAATACATACAATAAACTCTAACTCAACACACCTATTTATACTCAAAAAAATATACTATGCAATATCTATAATAATAATAAAATTATCATCCAATTATTACTTTTATAACACTCCCCCTTGGATGATAATTTTATTAGTGAATAACTAGTACTGCCTCGTTAAAAACCTTGCTAAAGAAAACCCTTTGGGATAAAACTTTAGCTAAGGGAAAAAGAGTGCAGCATAGAGTTGACTCCCCCTCAAGTAGGCAAAGCCTGAGTTGTTACATCTTCTGAACGTGCCTCATGCCAATATTATGAACGTGTGTTCTGAAAATAGCAGTTGGAAGTGCTTTGGTGAAAAGGTCAGCAGAGTTTTTGCTGGACTGAACATATCTCATTTCAATCTGGTTGTCCTTAATGAGATTTTGAGTGTATGAGAAGAATCTAGGGGGTATGTGTTTTGTTCGGTCACTTTTGATATACCCTTCTTTCATCTGTGTTATGCAAGCTACATTATCTTCATAGATAGTTGTTGAACTTTTATTGCGTTCTAGTCCACAAGAGTCAGTAATGAGTTGTGTCATTGATCTCAACCAAAAACATTCCCGACTGGCTTCATGTAATGCAATTACTTCGGCATGATTTGATGATGTTGCAACAAGTGTTTGTTTTTGAGAACGCCATGATATTGTGGTACCTCCATTTAGGAATACATATCCATTTTGAGATTTAGCTTTATGTGGATCAGATAAATAACCTGCATCTACATAACCAACCAAATCTTGTTTTGATTCGTTAGAATAAAATAATCTTAAATCAGTAGTTCCTCGAAGGTATCGAAATATGTGTTTGATCCCATTCCAGTGTCTTTTGGTAGGAGCTGAGCTGAATCTTGCCAACAAATTAACTGCAAAAGAAATGTCAGGTCTTGTACAATTTGTAAGATACATAAGAGCTCCAATTGCACTAAGATATGGTACTTCTGGTCCCAGGATATCTTCATGATCTTCACAGGGACGAAATGGATCAGTGTCAACATTAAGTGATCTAACAACCATAGGAGTACTTAATGGTTTTGCCTTGTCCATATTAAAACATTTTAAAATCTTTTCAGTATATGTTGTTTGATGTACAAGTAAACCATTAGGCATATGTTCAATTTGTAAACCAAGGCAATACTTGGTTTTTCCGAGATATTTCATTTCAAATTCTTTCTTTAGAAGTTGAATGGCTTCATGGATCTCTTTATTTGTACCTATGATATTAAGATCATCAACATAAACAGCTATGATCACATATCCGGATGTTGTTTTCTTAATGAAAACACATGGGCAAATAAGGTTATTGGTATACCCTTTGCTTATCAAGTAATCACTTAATCGTTTATACCACATGCGACCCGATTGTTTCAACCCATATAAAGACCTTTGTAACTTGATTGAGTACATTTCTTTGGGTTTTGCATTGGTTGCTTCTGATACCTTAAATCCTTCAGGTATCTTCATATATATATCACTATCAAGTGATCCATAAAGATAAGCAGTCACAACATCCATGAGATGCATTTCTAAATTTTCAGAAACTGCCAGGCTGATTAAGTATCTAAAAGTAATTGCATCCATAACAGGAGAATAAGTTTCCTCATAATCAATTCCCGATCTTTGAGAAAAACCTTGAGCTACAAGTCTAGCTTTATACCTTGTAACTTCATTTTTCTCATTTCTTTTTCGCACAAAAACCCATCTATATCCCACAGGTTTCACATCTTTAGGTGTGAGAATGATAGATCCGAAAACTTTTCTTTTATTGAGTGATTCAAATTCAGCTCGTATTGCTCCTTTCCAATGATCCCAATCATGTCTATTTTGACATTCCATGACAGATTTTGGTTCTGGATCATCATCATCATTCATGATGTCATATGCAACATTATATGAAAATATATCATCAAGATTTTTCATTTCATTTCGGTTCCATAATATTTTTGAATGTGCGTAATTGATTGAAAATTCCGTATTGACATCATCAATCTCCTCTGCAGAAGGAGTATTGATTTGTAGTTCTTCTTGAACACTTTCTTTTACCTCATTATCAGCTGATTTCCTTTTCCGAGGATTTTTATCTTTGGAACCAATTGGTCTCCCACGTTTCTGGCGTGGCAAAGACTCAAGAATAACATTATTGCCAGTTTTTGGAATTTCAATTCGAGCTGGAGCATTTGCTGCTGGTATATATGATTTAGTCACTCTTTTTGTATCTGTAAATGCATCAGGCAATTTATTTGCAAGTTCTTGCATATGCATTATTCTTTGAACTTCGATCTCGCATTCTTTTGTGCGAGGATCAAGATACATTAATTGAGGTTCACACCATGAAACATCATTTTCTTTATTTTTTATTTCTCCCCCTAATCTAGGGAATAATGTTTCATTAAAGTGACAATCAGCAAAACGTGCTGTAAAAACATCACCAGTCATGGGTTCAATATATCTTATTATTGAAGATGTTTCATATCCAACATATATTCCCATCCTTCTTTGAGGACCCATTTTAGTGCGTTGTGGTGGTGCGATAGGGACATAAACCGCACAACCAAATGTTCTAAGGTGGGAAATATTTGGCTGATGACCAAAAGCAAGTTGCAAAGGAGAATATGTATGACTTGCGCTTGGTCTAATGCGAATCAATGATGCAGCATGCAAAATTGCATGGCCCCATACAGTTACTGGGAGTTTTGTTCGCATTATCAATGGTCTAGCTATTAGCTGCAATCGTTTAATTAATGATTCAGCTAAACCATTTTGTGTATGCACATGGGCAACGGGATGTTCAACAATAATCCCAATAGACATGCAAAAGTTATTAAATGCTTGAGATGTAAACTCACCGGCATTATCTAGTCTCACCCTTTTAATAGTATAATCAGGGAAATGTGCTCTCAATTTAATAATTTGAGCAAGAAATTTTGCAAATGCCATATTTCGACTTGATAATAGACAAACATGAGACCATCTACTAGATGCGTCTATTAGAACCATAAAATATCTAAATGGTCCACATGGTGGATGAATTGGTCCACATATATCACCTTGAATTCTTTCAAGAAACATTGGTGATTCTTTTTCAACCTTAAGAGGTGATGGTCTTATTATCAACTTTTCAAGTGAGCATGATGTACATGGGATAAGTGCATCATGAGGGATCTTTTGATCCGCCAATGGATGTCCATGTGTATTTTGTATTATTCTTTTCATCATTGTTGATCCTGGGTGACCTAATCTCTCATGCCACAAACTGATCATTACAGGATCACATAATTTTTCTTTAACTACCACATTTACTTCAGGTACATTTATATGTGTATAATGTAAACCAGAATGAAGTCTTGGTAGTTTTTCAATTACACGATTCTTATCAGTGATACTTAAATATTTTTCATTTTCTGTTGTCACTGACTGATAATCATATCCATTTTGGTATATGTCAGAGAAACTTAACAAATTTCTCTTTGACATGGGAGAAAATAAGGCATTATTTATCAGAAAATTCGTACCATTTGGTAACATGAATTTTGCCTTTTCCATTCCTTTTATTAAGTCCACAGGACCTGATATAGTATGTATAGTTCCTTCCGTTGCTTTCAAGTCTGTGAAATATTTTTTAGATTTGAGTATGGTGTGAGTGGCACCACTGTCTGCAATACAAATATCTCCACCATTTGACTGATTTTTTTACTCCAGCAGTATACATCATGAACTTCAAAAAAAAAAAAATATGAGAAACAAATAATGAGTATATAATTCATCAATATATTACATTCAAAACATGTTACAAACGATAGCACATAATAAGGAAATATGTAGTAAACTAGATATGGTGTAGATTGAAAATCTACAACCATTTATTTAACGAGAACATATAATAGGATATATATATATATATATATATATATATATATATATATATATATATATATATATATATATATATAGATATAGATATTAGAAATTTATTCATTAAAGTAGTCACAAGTTGGCTCAGTGATTTTTGTATCAAGGTCATCCACAAGATTTGCTTCTTTTCCTTTTCCCTTTAGGGATTCTTGATACCGATTAACAGAATGCTGATTTGTTCGGCAGTTTTTAGACCAGTGGCCAATTTTACCACATCGGTAACAAGAATCTTCAACATTCTTTGAAGAGTCTTCTTCAACATTGTGATTTGTGGGATTGTATGGTGTTTGAATTTTATAATTTTGTGGATTATTATTTCTTTGTCCACGACCACGACCACCACGACCACCACGACCACGACCACCACCACTACCATTACCATAAGGGTGATTTCGAACATAGTTATGATTTTTATTATTGTTATGGTAATTTCCATGATGATGGTTTTGGCCAATATGGCTACGACCTCTTCCACGCCCTCGTCCATGTGCATTTCTTCTTTTATTATTATTATTATTATTGTTAATAGCATTAGCTTCAGGAAATGCTAGCGCACCGGTAGGACGAGATTCTTGATTTTTCATCAGTAATTCTTTATTAACTTCTGCAACTAAGAGATAAGTTTGAAGTTTGGAAAAAGTTTTATAATTCTGCAATCTTAAATTTTCTTGCACAGTTATATTTGCAGAATGCATTGTGGAGAAAGTTTTCTCCATCATATCAGCATCACTTATTTCTTGACCACAGAATTGAAGCTTTGAACGGATCTTGAACATGGCCGAGCTGTATTCACTTACCTTTTTGAAATCTTGGAACCTTAGATTTCTCCATTCTTCCCTCGCAGCTGGAAGTAATATTTCCTTTTGATTATCGAATCTACTCTTGATACTTTCCCATAAAACATGTGGATCTTTGATAGTGAGAAACATATGTTTTAAGGTGGTATCAATATGTTTGCGAATAAAAGCAATTGATTTTAATTTATCTTGATCGGAACAAGTATTATTTTCTTTTAAAGTTTCTAGAATACCCAATGATCCAAGATTTATTTCTACGTCCATAACCCATGATGTGTAGTTTGTTCCCGATACGTCTAAGGCATCAAACTCAAGCTTTGATAAGTTTGACATTTTCTATTTTCAGAAAGATGAACAACATAAATCATAATCATAATCATAATATTTTTTTTTTCGTAGATAAATAACAACATGCAATTAGAATTAGTTTAGATTCATAAGTAGTAAACAAAGGAATAATGGTATGATTACAAATAATAAAATCATAAGGGAATATAGGTTCATATTATATTATATTATTAATGATATTATTATAATATATATTAAGTTATAATATATATTATTATAATATATTTTTCTTATTTTAACCTTTAAGATTTACTTTTAATAAAAATACAAACTACTTTTCTTATTTTAACTTTTAAGATTTACTTTTAATAAAAATACAAACTACTTTTTTATTTTAACTTTTAAGATTTACTTTTAATAAAAATACAAACTATTTTTTCTATTTTAACTTTTAAGATTTACTTTTAATAAAAATACAAACTACTTTTTTTATTTTAATTTTTTAAGATTTACTTTTAATAAAAATACAAACTACTTTTTTTATTTTAACTTTTAAGATTATAAATTTAAGAATAAACATTAGTATGCATGAAATAAATAATGATTAATTGCATAAGTAATCATAAATGTTAGATAACATATAAAGACCCCATCGTATTCGTATTGATCGGAATTAATCTCGACCCATGGTACCGTGTTGTCAAATGACGTGTTGCGTACATAAAGTACCGTGTTGTCAAATGACGTGTTGCGTACAATCATGAGGTCTTATTAACATAAATATAAATGTTAGTGAAGTTAATAAGAGTTAGATTACAGAAAATATAATTCAGGTGGTATAACCGACCATATATAACTTAAATAACATAAATATAAATGTTAGTGAACATAACTGTAAATGTTAGTATACATAAATAAATGTTAGATAACATAAATGTAAATGTTAGTATACATAAATAAATGTTAGATAACATAAATGTAAATTAGGCGACAGTGTCGACCATATATCATTTAGGTGGTATAACCGACCATATATTAGTTAGGTGACAGAGCCAACCATATTTAGTATAAATGTTGAGATAATCGTGCTGATAACGTGTTATAATTCAGTAGGCTTATAACTACCTTTAGTGGTTCTTGACTGTAGAAGGTATATAGAGATAGAGATACTGTAAAACGGAGAAAACAAAGGTTGAACAAAAGGTATGAGTAATTGGTTTTTTATTTATAGAAAAATGTACAATGAGAGTTTGGTGGCATTTGGAATCTAGAGAGAGAGAGTGTTTTGTTAACCAAAAAAATACATACAATAAACTCTAACTCAACACACCTATTTATACTCAAAAAAATATACTATGCAATATCTATAATAATAATAAAATTATCATCCAATTATTACTTTTATAACAAATTAATAATTATATGGGTAATTTGTGGCTCCTTGAAGAATAATTATCTGCTTTACTGTTTGAAAAACGAAACCAAGGGTTTAGAATCCTTCTCTCAAGTTGCCTACTCCTGCATTACATAGAAGTTACTTAATTTGAATTAATGTTGATGGTTTTTGTATATTAATTTTTTAGGCACTTCATTCATCACACATGTATCATGAGGCCAAAAATACATTTGACAAGCATGGTGTGAAGTTTGATAATGTTCAAGTGGATCTTGCTGAAATGATGGGTCAAAAAGATAAAGCTGTATCAAATCTTACAAAAGGCATTGAAAGCCTTTTTAAGAAAAACAAAGTAACATATGTTAAGGGACACGGGAACCCTTCAGAAATTTTCGTTGGTGCCTTCATAATTATAAGATTTTGAATTTATAAATTTATAAATTAAAAATATATAATTATAAGATATTTTGCGCCGGTGGTCCCTTGTTTTTAATGAAGAAAAGAGTAAAAAGACGATTATACCCTCACATGCATTGCACATGACAGGGGTTAACGGACCTTTTTAACAGAAATTTGACGGAGGGACTCGAATTGTAAAATTAAAATAATTAAGGGACGCTGATTGCCAAATTAAAAACCGAGGGACCAAAGTAGCGATTTGGGGTATAATAGAGGGACCAACTGAGCAAAAAAGTCCCTACTGGTCAAAATATGAATAAAATCGAAGCTTGGGACTTGGTTGTTGATAAATTTAGAAAAAGGTTATCGGCATGAAAAGCTAGATCGATGTCATTCGGTGGACGGTTAACTCTTATTAAAGCGGCGCTTAGTAGTTTACCCATATATTTCTTCTCGGTGTTTCATGCTCCCTCCAACGTCCTCAACCTTCTCGAGAGTATGCGTCGTAAGTTTTTTTGGGGCAGGTCGGGTGATGATTCAAAACTTGCGTGGATACTATTCTTTGTCCATATGGGGGGTGGGTTAAATATCGGGTCTCTAAAATCAAAAAAATTGTCTCTTTTGAGAAAATGGTGGTGGCGTTTTATGGTTGAGCATAATTCCTTTATGGGTCAATGTGATCAAAAGTATATATGGGCGGGACGGGGGGTTGGGGCATCTTGGTTCTAACAGTTCTTTTCATGTCAAACATCGTTCAGCATGGTGGAATATAGTCAAAGTTGGTGCAGATTTACGCAAGATCGATATTAATATGGAGGCTCTAATTGAAAGGAAGTTAGGAGATGGTCGGGATATTTCGTTTTGGGATGACCTATGGCTTGGAGATGCACGCCTTAAGGATGATATTCCAAGACTGTTTAGGTTAGAAACCAACAGCAATGTTCGGGTTTGTGATCGAGTAAAGTGCGGGAATGGGGCTTTGTCATTTTCTTGGAACTGGTCAAGGAGATTATTGGGCAGGCTTCATGGAGAATTAGAAAGCTTGGAAGCAAGAATTTCAAACAATGCAAACTTTGGTGAAGGTCTTAACAAGTAGGTTTGTAGCTTAAATGGAAAACAAGACTACTGTACAAATTTGGTTGCAAAAACATTGATGAACAAATTGTGTCCAAAAATCAAAATGATGTCGAAACTCTCAAGAACAACATATTACTGCAAAAAATAGTTATTTTCGTGTGGAGGGCATCGAGATCTAGAATCCCGGTTAGAGGCGAACTTGAAAAACGTGGCATTAATCTTGATTCTAATCTTTGTCCCATGTGTGATAACGAAATTGAATCAGTGGATCATGCTATTATTTTGTGTAAATATGCAAAAGAGATGTGGGAAGGTGTCTTCAAATGGTGGGGGTAAAAGCATGCCAAGTAATTCTACAATCGGGAATTCATTCCTAGGTGTTGGCATAAACGGGCTTTCGGGATGTTCAAAGTCAATTTGGCAAGCGGTCGAGTGGGTCATGGGATGCCAAATATGGAAAAATAGAAATCAAAAGGTGTTTCGTAACGATAGTTGGGCGGCTCCTAAAATAGTAAATGAGATCCAAGTTAAATCGTTTGAAAAGACAAGTCATTTATCCACTCAGAGTAAAAACACTCACAAAAGTAGAGAAAGTCATCCCTCTCTCTATTCGACAGATAGAGAGATTGCTTCCGAGTGGACCTCCGATCAATAAGAAGGTAAATTTTTTTTTTTCTAAAAAAAAATAGAATAAAATTAAAAATAAAATTGAGACGCCATGAAAATGGTAAAATCAAATTTCTATGAGTTTTAAATCATGCCTGAAATTTACTTTAGGCTCTAAGAGTCAGTCAAGTCGCCAATAAATCGACGCTTGCTGTCGACTCAATAACTAGAGCCGTCGTTTAGTGTACATTGAATATGAATATTTATTTAATGCAATTCATGTCAACATTATTATTACGTACATATTTTTCTGTACGTGAAATTGTTAAAACTAAGTTAACCTCAAATACGATATAATGTACTACATAACTATCGGTACTACGTTACATTTAAAATTATAAAATTATTATTATAATTTTTTAAACAAAAGAGTTTCTGTAATGTGTGTCACGTTACACATAATAAGGTATCTTTAAATCACACAAAAAAAAAATACCCCGGAGCCCTAGGCGATCCGGATCCGATTTCTTCGCACTTGAGTTTTTTGACCGGAATTTCGACGGGATCGATCAATTGATCATGGTAGCAAACGCTGTTAAGGAGAATAAAGAAAAAGGATGGAGAGTCGTGCATCGTAGGAATGGGAGAAAGACGACTTCTCCAATTGATAACCCGTTTGCAGATGTTGAGAAGGTATCAACAACTTTTTATGTTACAAATTTGCCGGAGGATCTTACTGCTAAACAATTGGGGCAGGCCTGTGAGGTATTTGGTAATATCTTAGATACTTTCATTCCATTTAAACGATCAATAAAAGGTAATAGGTTTGGATTTGTGCGCTTTGTGGGTGTCAAGGATGAGGAGTTGTTGGGTAAATCCCTAGCAAACATTTGGTTCGGCAATTATCGATTGCGTGCTTCTGTTGCTAGGTTCCAACGATCCTCAAAAGCTAATGGATTTCAGCATAAACAAACATCAGATGTGCACCCTAATCAGCATAAAGTGGGGACTAATTCAAAATCCGGATCTTCTATTCCCAAGAAGGATTCAGGTGGGTTGGGCAGTAATGACTATCTTCATGCTGTCAAATTCGGTAAGAGAGATGTTATTGTCAAACCAAAGATCACTAACAAAGTCACTTTATCGAATCATGAAGCTGCTCAATTTAATGATTCGAATGAAGCATTATTGATCAAAATCAAGGAGGTAGAAGCTATGATGAATTTCCCTAGAATTTGTAGGGAAGAAGGGTTTGTAAATGTGTCCATACATCATGCAGGGGGATATTGGCTTTGGGTTCAGTTTGAATCGAAAAATGCTTGTGATGAATTCAAAAGCAACATCTATCTCAAGAATTTTTACTCTACCCCAAGACCGGTATCTAATTATTTCGTTGTGGACGAAAGATTCACATGGATTGACATTGTTGGCATGCCCCTTTGTGCATGGGGTACAAATGCTTATAAAAAGGTTGCAGGTCTGTTTGGGAAATTTTTGTTCTTTGAAAAAGGAACTAATTCACCAATGAATAATGGAAGAGCATGTATAGCCACACAACATAAAGGTATTATTAATGAGGATGTTAATGTAGTGATTCGGGGTAATTCATTTGAGGTAAATGTTCATGAAAATGGGGCGTGGAACTTGACCATTGACAAAGACGAGAAGGAACAGTCCCAGGCTGATGAAAGTGATAATGATGATATGGCCTCAGATTCAGACGAGGAGGATAAATTAAGTAACAGCCATGGTAATGATAAGAATGAAGCAAATGTTTTTACTGAAGAGGTCGTTCAGGAGACTGATTTTGAGAGTCAGTATGAGGAAAAGGGAGATACAATTGGTGAGAAGAGGATGAATGAAGAAACACTGCCTGAGGTGGTTAAACCAAATGGTAGTAGTACTAAGAGTTCCACTAAATCCAATAAAGACATTGGTAACGTAAGTAATGACTTAAAACTGAATGGGTCTTTATTCTGTGCTTTGGATAATATTGTTAACATGGGTCAAAAATTAGGAGTGGATGTCTCAGATTGCCAAGAAGCTTTTCATAATTTAATTGATCGTATTGGAGAACAGTGTGTGAATAAATGAAGATTTTGTCCATAAATGTTCGAGGGTGTAAGAAAAGGAGGAAACAAGTGTGGGTGAAAGATTTGTGCTCCAAAAATAATATTATGTTTTTGGGTATTCAAGAAACAAAAATGGCTCGACTAGAACATTTTCGGTTAAAAACGATGTGGGGAAATTTCAATTATGATTTCGCGTGTTCTTTATCAAGAGGTCGTTCGGGAGGCATCCTGTCCATATGGGACCCAAAAGTCTTTTTCAAGGAGCAGATATGGTGTGGGGATCACTACGTCATTGTTAAAGGTAGATGTACTCATGTTGATGGTGTTTTTTTTATCATTAACATTTATGGTCCACAAGATTTAGGGGAGAAGAATCGTCTATGGAATTTTCTAGCTGATTTCAAAGAAAGAAATGATGGGTATTATATCATGTTTGGAGATTTTAACGAAGTCAGAGAAGAAGCGGACAGATTTGGAACGAATTTTAATGCTATTGGGGCTCAACATTTTAATGATTTTATTAATAATGTTGGTTTGATTGATGTGCCGTTAGGTGGGAGGAGATACACATGGATGAACAAATCGGGCACAAAAATGAGCTTGATCGATAGATTTTTAGTCACACCTAATGTTGCAGATATTCTTCCTGAGGTAAAACTCGAAGCTTTTAACCGTGCTTGGTCTGACCATGTTCCATTGTTTTTTCATGTTGATAACAGAGACTTTGGGCCGATACCTTTCAAGGTATTTAGTTCCTGGTTTCAACGAGATGATTTCAAAGGGTTTGTGGAGAAGGCGTGGTTAGATGATGACATGAATGTTCCTTTTTATGACAAAATGCGCAGATTAAAACAGAAGATCAAATCATGGGTGATTAATAATAAACAACGGGAGAAGAGCTGTTTGACTAGGTTAAGGGACAGGATACATGAGATTGAGATTAAGATCGAAAACTCTTGTGCCTCTCTTGAGGAGTTAGACGAGAGGACAAAGAGTTATATGGAGATCGAGGAGATTGCTCGATATGAGGAGATGGATGCACAACAGAAAGCAAAGATTAACTGGGATATCGAAGGTGATGAGAATTCCAAGTTTTTTCATGGAATTATTAATAAAAAGAGACAGCATAGACAAGTTAATGGAATCCACATTGATGGTGTTTGGATATCTAATCCAACTGATATTAAGGCCGCCTTCTATAAATTCTATGCTAATCAATTCGATGCAGACACAAATGAAGTATTTATACCAAACATTACTCCTCCGAGATGCCTAAATTCGAATGATAGGGAGTGGTTAGATAGAGAAATAACGGAGGAAGAAATAAAGATAGCGGTTTGGGAGTGCGGTAATCATAAGGCTCCGGGACCGGATGGCTTTTCTTTCTTTTTCCTCAAATCATTTTGGGATTTAATGAAGAGTGATGTGGTGCGTGCAGTCAAAATGGCCTTTGATTCGAATTGTCTGAATAAAGGAGCATTGTCGGCCTTCATTGCCTTGATCCCAAAGGTGTCGAAACCAATTGTTATTAAGGATTTTAGACCCATTTCATTAATCGGTATGCTTTATAAGATTATTGCAAAGGTGCTTGAACATAGATTGTCCCGAGTTATAAATAAGATAATCAGCGATGTCCAATCGGCGTTCATAACAGGGCGTCAGATTTTAGATGGGCCTCTAATCTTGAGTGAAGTTATCGAATGGTATAAAAGGAAGAATCGGAAACTCATGATATTCAAAGTTGACTTCGAAAAAGCGTACGATTCGGTTAATTGGAAATTTTTGGATTATATGATGATGCGAATGGGTTTTGGTTCGAAATGGAGAACGTGGATCAAAATGTGCCTTAATTCAGCGAGGTCGTCGGTCCTGATAAACGGTAGTCCGACTGAGGAGTTTCCTATCAGAAAGGGACTTCGCCAGGGTGATCCTTTAAGTCCTTTTCTTTTTTTGATTGTGATGGAAGGACTACATTTTATGCTGGAAGAAGGCGTCGACTCGGGGTTGTTTCAAGGAGCATCAGTTGGTGCAGCTAACTTTAATGTTTCACATCTTTTTTATGCAGATGATGTAGTGATCGTATCGGAGTGGAACTCAATGAACATGTCGAACATTGTCCAGATTTTGAATGTTTTTTATCGTGCATCGGGGTTGAAGATCAACATGGAGAAATCAAATGTTTACGGAATAGGTGTTATTCCTTCGGAACTGGAAATTATGGCAACACAAACAGGTTGTTTAGCGGGCAATCTACCGTTCAAGTATTTGGGCTTACCTTTAGGCGCAAACATGAATTCATTGCATAATTGGGCTGAGTTAACAGCTAGGTTCGAAAAAAAGTTGTCATCATGGAAGGCGAATTTGTTGTCTTCTGGAGGTAGGTTGACACTCATAAAAGCTGTATTGGGAGGATTAGGCATTTATTTACTGTCCTTATTTAAGTGCCCTTCAGGGGTTTTAAAATGTCTAGAAAGTAGTCGAATGAGATTTTTTTGGGGCGGAGATTCAGGGAACTCAAAAATGGCATGGGTCAGGTGGGAGCAAATTCTTGCTCAACATGAAAAGGGAGGTCTAAACATTGGGAGTTTGAAAGCTTTCAATATGGCTCTTTTGTTAAAATGGAAATGGCGATTTTTGAATAAACCTGATATGTTATGGACACGGGCTATTAAAGAGATTTATGGTCGTGAAGGTATTGGCACGAATCACAGGCTACATAAGTCAAGCGTCTGGGGAAACATTGTTTCATCATGGAGTTGTTTGAATGACAAGAACATCATTCGTCATGACGTTTTTAAGAAGAAAGTTGGCAACGGTTTGAATTCAAGATTTTGGAAAGACGTGTGGGTTGGAGATACTTCGTTGGCTATGAGGTACAATCGTATTTTTAAACTTGATGCTAATGATGACTGCTTAGTTGCGGACAGGTTCGTTAATGGTGATTGGCAATGGAATTGGATTCGTCCGTTGCGGTCATGTCGACATCTTGCTGAAGTTGAAGATTTGTTGACTACTGTTTCGCATTTAGTGCTAACCGAACAGGAAGATACATGGGTTTGCTCATTAACGACTGATGGGTGCTACAAAGTTTGTACAGGTAGAAAGATTTTTGATGACATTACGTTACCAACGGCTCAGGTGGCGACTAAATGGGTATCAATTCTACCGCGCAAAGTCAATATTTTTCTGTGGAGGGTGGCTCTCGATAAGCTCCCAACACGTCTCAATTTGTCAAAAAAAGGGTTGGAGATTCAACAAATTAATTGTCCATCTTGCTCTTATGCTATTGAGTCTTTGGATCACACTTTGTTTGGTTGCCCAGTTGCTAAAGAGGTGTGGTCAAGGATTCAAGTGTGGACGAATGTTGGTATTCCTTCGTTCGACTCATGGTTGCTTTGGATAGCTTGGTTGGATGCTTGGTCGTGTTCGAGAAAACAGATGGATCATGCGTACGTCATTGGAGCAGCATATATGTGGATTATGTGGCGGTTCAGAAACGGGATGATTTTCGGTACTCAAAAAATGAAGAAATGTGATCTTTTTGATTCTATATGTAATTTTTCATTTTCTTGGATTAGATATAGAAGCAAATGTAATTTATCTAGGACCGTTTGGTTTCATAATCCTTTGTAAATCTTTGTTTTGTGCGCCTCTTCTAGCGACTTGCTAGGTTGAGGTTGTTTATAAAATGGCTGTTCGAAAAAAAAAATAAGGTATCTTTAATGAAGTATATTTTTTATTTTATTTGAATTTAACATTTAAATTTAATATTTAATTTAATAGTCATTAAGTTAATTTAATGTTTATCATTTTCATACATAAATTAAATTAAATGAAATATAATTATGATATCTAAAAAATACGAGTTGGGTACCACGACTCCATGAGGCACGCGTAAGTAAGTAAAACTCCATAAATAAAAGAAATATGTTACGGAGTACAAATACGCGATGAGATGATGATATATTTGGCACAAGTGATCCACATACATAGATTCTCCCCAAACCTCCTCCAACTTTAAATTGATCGAATAAAATTTCTTTTCCTTTTTTTAAAACAATAATAAAAAATAAACTCTAAGTAAATTTAAAATTATAATACTTTACTGTATATGATATAATAATAATAATAAAACTTTAAAAAGATTTACAAAAATCATAACAGCAGCCCAAATCATCGGTTTTTATTCCGAAACTGTGCAGTTTTGTTCAGATTTTCCCCCATAAATTTCTTTATTTTCTTCTTTTTTTTCCTACGTGACCCTTTTTATTATTTTGGATGACAATCGGTGGCGCCACTACTAACCCCACCGCTACCACTACCACCGCCACCACCAGTCCAAGAACAAGGACGCACTCAACCTACCGGCGACGTGTACCAGAATCAATGTCTGACAGCGGTCATACTGACTCATCAATAACTGAAAACCCAATTGGGTGTCAATGCAATACTTACTTAGATTATGTATCCGAAACGACGGTTAATTGTGTAGGATGTTGTACCTCCACCACCTGTACCTGTCATCACCACCACCATAATCATATTAATTACAGCAATTATTTTTTTGTCAGAAAAGGGTCGTCGCCGGAGAGACGGAAGTCAATGAGAGTTGGGTGGCGTAGTAGTAGTACAAGTGTGTTTGGAATTGTTGTTATGATTTTGGTGGTTTTGACGGTTATTATGAAAGTTGGGATCATCCACATGCATAATACTCCTCCTCATGCTGATATCGATGATGGAATGTTGTTGATTTTGAGGGATTATAAACACGATTCTGTTCATAAGGCTCACAGACTTTTATCAGATATTCATCATCATCATTCATCTTCTTCAATGCTGCTTCTGCCCATCAGAGTAACTCAAAATTACTCAAGCCATCCTACCCCTGTAAATGCCTTTTTTCTCTATTTTCTATTTAAACTGTCGCAAATATTTCATAAAACTCTGCTCTAAAAACTTAATCATGGTTTTAAGCTTTGAGTTTTTTTTTTTTTTTTTTTTAACTTTCTATAGGAATTAAAAGTTTGTTCTCAATCCATTGTGGCAAAAGTTTTAAAATTTTGATTACAAAAACATAAATTTCATGGTTTCAGGCTATTTTCTGGATTTTTTGGATTCATTTAAGGAATTAAAAGTTAATTTTTTGGCTTCATTTAAGGAATTAAAAGTTAATCAATTAAAAGTTTGTTACGGAGAAATTTTTTTAATAGGGCTATACTAGTAATACCATTTGTTTATTTGACTTATTCATTAATCGCTTATGTTTATATTTTGTGTTGAGGAAAAAAGGAGGGCAAAGAAATACAGAGTACTCTTCCTCGTAGAATTTGACTTTTTGACCAAATTAATCTTCTAGCCAAATTGGGTTTCTTTCATTATCTAACCTTTGTGATTCTTCCATTACAAAAGTTTACCGCAATTACTACTTTTTACCCCTTCTACTATCTAATTCTTCTCTCATTTGATGCCAGAAAGTGGATTTTTATTTACTGTCGTTATATGCAATTTATTACTATATTATTATTATTATCATTTATTATATTAAAATATATTACAGTGTTGGTGAATTAAGCTGTGATTTCTTGTTTGTTTCCCACAGGTTGATGACATTTGGATGAAACCAAACACCCAGGATTATCATCAATGCATTGTTAGACCAAAGAACCGAATAAGTTAGTCCAATAATTGATTAGCTTCTTGTTTTCATCACATACATGCTTCACCATTGGTATCGAATCGTAACTTGACATGTCGCATTCTCTAATGTATTTGTTTTTTATTACATAGAGACAAACTCAGCTACAAATGGGTATATTCTTGTTCATGCTAATGGTGGATTGAATCAAATGAGAACTGGGGTGAGTTGTCATTCCAAAGATTATTATACAGTTCCATGCAACACATTTGACCACATCTCTTAGCTACAAGAGTTATTGAAATGCTATTTTTTTTTTGTGTGTGTTATTATAATAAAATAAAATAAAATAAAATAAATCGTGTT
Organism: Rutidosis leptorrhynchoides; assembly: GCF_046630445.1. NCBI lineage: Eukaryota > Viridiplantae > Streptophyta > Magnoliopsida > Asterales > Asteraceae > Rutidosis > Rutidosis leptorrhynchoides. Next base: position 1,287,521 of record NC_092342.1, on the reverse strand, counting down.
TTTTATATCCATAAAGACAATTAATGACTAAGTTAATAATTAATATGATGTCAGATATGTGACATGGTTGCAATTGCCAAGATAATGAATGCTACTCTTGTTCTTCCTTCTCTTGATCATCAGTCCTTTTGGACCGATCCAAGGTATATATGGACTATCTAGTCTACTCACGTACGTACATTCTGTAAATTTAGTTATATCTATGCAGTACTGAAAAAGCTTTACTCCGCTTTATTTTGGTATTGTATATCCTAATGAAAAACAATACATTGTTATTGGAGTACATACCTAGCTAAGTCGGTCACTGCCTGGAGTAGTAACATATATAGGGCCTTGTTAATTGCTTTTACGTACGTACAGTGATTTCAAGGAAATCTTTGATTGGAGGCATTTCATGAATGTATTAAAGGATGATATCGAGATAGTAGAATCTTTACCACCTGAATTCAGGCGTACAAAGCCGCATCTTAAGGCTCCTATCTCGTGGTCAAAGGTATGTATGCATGTATAGATTCTTTTACAAGCTAGTCTAGTTTGACTTAAAGGGAGAAATTGGAAAATTTTGGTTTAATTTAGTTGTGTGTATCGATCGATCGAATGCACGCAGGCTGGTTACTACCGAAGGGAGATGACATCATTATTGAAGCAACACAAAGTAATCGAGTTCACGCATACTGATTCAAGACTTGCCAATAATGGACTTGCCCCCTCTTTTCAGAAGCTTAGGTGTCGAGCAAACTATGAGGCTCTTCGTTACTCTGAGGAGATTGTAGATCTCGGGAAAAGGTTGATTGATAGACTTAGAAGCAAGGGAGAACCCTATATCGCTCTTCATTTGAGGTAAATATCCCAATCTTGCCTTTTAGAAAATTCAATTGTTATTAGACCACTCCAAATCATGACATCCTTCCTCAGCGCTACATCAGAGCTTTCTCTCTCCGCTTCCTCACTACTTCCTCCCATGACATTCTCATAACACACCACTACCAACCATGACATCATTTCTCACATTTTATTATTTATTAAATAATTACGGTTACAACTTTTTAAGTATTGGGTACATATAAATAGAGTATAACACAAGGAGAGAGAGATTCGTCATAGAATATGCAATTTGAAGACAAATTGCAGGGCGAAGTTTGAGGACGGGTCCATGGCATAAGTGAGGGCGGGGGAATGTCAATGGAGCCCTCGAGGAAGTTGGCTGAGGGCGGGTCATAGCACAACCGTTAGGAATGGTCTTATTGTGATCTTTTTGTAACTCTGTAAGATATATACTGTAGTAGTATTTTGATATATGCCTGTCTGTAACAAAATTTCACCTTAAAGTAACCACGGTACTATATTGCCATTTTGTAGTTTACTAGTAGTAAAATATACATACCCAGTTCAATAACAAGGAAGAATTAGTATAGTTATAGTTATGTCAAATGTAGCTAGTACTTTTCAAAATCAACTTTAAGAGCCGAGAGTTGGATCCATCGAAAGCTACATGACAAGCACTTGAGCGAGCCTGCCTAATTAATTTCATAAACCATGAGTGTCATCATAATTAAATCCAAATTAGAAGCATTTAATTAATTAACGATGTGTTATGACGCACGCATATATACATGCATGTCTGTAATTAATTAAGGCTATGAATTCCAAATAATTAGTTGTTTGAGATGGTCGGTCGGCTGGTAATTATTTGGTGCAGGTATGAGAAGGACATGCTTGCATTCACTGGGTGCAGCTACAATCTGACAGTAGATGAGGCAGAGGAGCTAAGAGTGATGAGGTACAGTGTGAAGCATTGGAAAGAAAAGGAAATAAATAGTAAAGAAAGGAGACAACAAGGGGGTTGCCCAATGTCCCCTAGAGAGGCTGCCTTGTTCCTTAAAGCCATTGGGTACCCTCCCAACACTAATATTTACATTGTTGCTGGTGAAATTTATGGGGGGAATTCAACCATGGATGCCTTCAAGAAGCACTACTCAAACGTGTTTTCTCATACCACACTTATGACTCAACAGGAGTTGGATGTGTTTAAGGTGCCGGAGTATCAAAATCGTCTTGCTGCAGTCGATCACATTGTGGCCCTTGAGAGTGATGTCTTTGTTTATACATATGACGGGAATATGGCAAAAGTAGTCCAAGGCCATAGGAAGTTTGAAGGCTTTCGTAAAACAATCAGCCCTGACAGGTATATATACTATATATACAAGTATTGTTATTTTTATTTAATCTGAAATTCTAATTAAATTAATACTTAGCAGATACAAATAAGCAATTAAGCTACAATAATTAATTAATTAAGATGTTTATAATTAAATTAATTTCAGGCAACAATTTGTGAAATTGATAGATGGGTTGGATAAAGGAGTGATTTCATGGGGGAGTTTTAGGTCGCAAGTAAAAAAGATTCATAAATCACGGGTAGGTGGCCCATATCAAAGGAAGGTTGGGGAGTCTCCAAGAGCGGAAGAGAATTTTTACGCCAACCCATTTCCAGGATGTATTTGCACTAACCGATCCAACCTCAATTAATGTCAAACCCGCCACGCCAGTTGTACGTACATACGTACGCACGTAGTCACCCACACCTCACAAGCTAGCTAGCTAATTACCTGCGTTCATGCGTACGCGGTATGTATTTCTGATATATATTTTGTATAGTACGTATATATAGCATTCATACACATACACGGCCTGGCCACTCTTAATTGGGTGGCCTGCCACATCACGTACTATGCTAAATTTTTGTTTCTCTTATCGTACTTGATATAGTAAAGTATATAACTGTAAATTTTGAAATGGGAGCATCATAAGCTCGCTGAAGCTTATGGACTAGAGCAGGAGCTGAAGCTTATTTTTAAAGCTGGTAGCTGGAGCTTATTATTTTTTATAAGTGTTTGGTAAATTAGCTGAAGCTTATATTCTTGTTCATAAGCTCTAATTTTTTTCATAAGCTACTACAAGTAGGTTATTTTTTTAAGAGCTAATGATTTTCATAAGCTCTACTTTTTATGTCTATCAAACAAAGCTTATGACTTGGAGCTTATTAAAATCATAAGCTCAAACTCCCATAAGCTCTCATAAGTTCCAATAAGCTGGTGTGCCAAACACACCCTATATATAATTTATATAGCGATATATGGTTAGGGTGTGTTTGGATGAAACTAGCTGGAGCTGGAGCTTGTAGCTGGAGCCGGAGGTTATGGACCAGAGCTGGAGCTAGAGCTTATTTTTGAAGCTGGTAGTTGGAGCTTATTATTTTCTACAAGTGTTTGGTAAACTAGCTGAAGCGTATTTTCAAATTCATTAGCTCTACTTTTTTCATAAGCTACTAGAAGTAGCTTATTTTTCTAGAGTTTATGATTTTCATAAGCTCTACTTTTTATTTCTACCAAACAAAGCTTATTACTTGGAGCATATTAAAATCATAAACTCAAGCTCCCATCAACTCTCATAAGCTTCCATAAGCTCTTGCGCCAAACACACCCTATATATATAGGGAAAATGTGATCGACTAATACGTTATTAAGGATGGTATTTAGGGTTAATGTGAACACCCAGGACTCCAACGGTGCACAAATATTTTTTATTCTTTGTTCGAACTCAAATTTGTAGAACAAAAAGTGTTTGAACGCAGTGTATTTTTTTCCGAACTTAGTGTAGAATGTTCGAACTCAGAAAATAAGGAAAAAATGTAGAAAAACAACTATTCGAACACAATGTATTTTTTTGTTGGAACTCGGAAATTCTAGAACGAAAGAGTATAGAATAAAAAAGAGTTTGAACACATTCGAAAATTGTTCGAATACACCCTAAAATTGTTCAAACTCAAAATCGGAATGTAGAACAAAATTCTTTCGAACACACCCTAAAAATGTTTGCCTTTAATAAAAAAACGTGGTCCGAATTGAGAGTTCTGATTTTCATCAATAATTAGTTCTCATTATAATTATTATATTATAATATCATTATATATACGGTATATAATACGGAGTATATGAATATGGACGATGATGTGACAAAATGCCAATGACTTATAGCTTCATATCATATCCGCGCGTGATTGGAGTTAATTAGGAGCATGTATGGGTCCACATGGAGATGGAGTTGACCGGGGAGCCTCGTAGCTATAAAACAAACAACAAACAAATAAAGTTACACAAAAACATTCTGTTTGAGTAGTTCCACCTTTTTCCTCTGTACTGCGATGTTATGGCCATCGATTTTCCGATCAGATCGTCGCTCCTTTTTCGTCAATCTTCGCCGCTGATTTTTTTACACAAAGCTTCTTCAATTATTTCCGGCAACTGATCTAAAAATGCTCCCAATCCCTACCTCCCCTTTCACCCCCAATCCCCCACCGCCACCAAAGAACACCGACGGTCACCACCACAAACCGCCACCTCCACCCTTCACCTCCAACAACGACAGCCATCTCCCACCACCGCCACCTATACCCGCCGTCAACAATCACAATAACCCTACAACAACCTCCCCTTTCACCCCCAATCCCCCACCGCCACCAAAGAACACCGACGGTCACCACCACAAACCGCCACCTCCACCCTTCACCTCCAACAACGACAGCCATCTCCCACCACCGCCACCAATACCCGCCGTCAACAATCACAATAACCCTCCAACAACTACTGCAGCTGAAGAAAGTGTATGGGTCGAGGTCACCCGAAAAAGACGATCTACATCCATCTCAAAACACAAGAGCAACTCTAACCATCCCTTCTTGCACGATCCCAACATCATACCTAATACCTCCATCTCCCAGGCGAAGGATCTGATCAAAAAATATGGATCTGGCCATCAAACCTATCAATCGCCGATTAAGATTAATACCCCAAAATCACATCAACACAACTCAAACCTACCATCGAACCTCACCTCTTTTATGTTTCACAATTTTCCAGAACACCTAAACATCGCTGGACTTTGGAATATCTTCAGACCATTCGGTATCGTTAAGGAAGTTTTTGTTCCCTTCAAAAAGCTTAAAAGTGGCCAACGATTTGGGTTTGTTCGATTCGAAGATGTCAATGACAAAGAATTCATGGCAAGAAAACTAAACACCATTATTATCGATGGAAATCACTTCAAAGTTTTTATTGCCAAAGAGAGAAACTCAAAGCAGCAAACTCAAAACCCACTGCCGACTAAACCTAGACCCTTCAAAAAGATCTTCATGAACAACTCTTACGTGGATGAGAGGCTCTTCAAAGAAGTAATTATCGACAACCCAACTATCCATCAACAAGGGCAGGAAATAAAATCAAAAACAAAAAGAGTAACTCAAGCAAAGGATTGCGAAACCAACGTCAAATATCTTGAAAACGCCATCGGTGGTGTGGTCAAGAAGATTGAAACACTTGAATGCATTGAAGAAGTCTGCATTGCAGCGGGTTTACACGACTGTAACATTAAGTATTTAGGTGGAGTCTCTGTGTTACTAATCTTAAACAACAAGGCAGTGGTTACCAATATTTTGGAGAATGAAAATCATCCCATTCGTGATTGGTTGGATTCCCTTAAACCTTGGAATATCCAGGATAGCCCCCCGGGTCGACTCACCTGGGTCACGATCACAGGCGTCCCAACGATATGCTGGAATGAAAACACTTTCAAATCAATTGCTTTATGGTGGGGAGAACCCCTCGACACACAAAACTGCAACCTTTTAGAAGCTAAGAATCTTGTTAAAGGTAAAGTCCTCATCAAAATTTGGGATCCAATGATTGTTAGTGGGTATGTCAGACTATTGGTAGGCACTCAACTCGTCTATGTCCATGTTATCGAAGATACTAACGACATTGTGGAAATTGTCTCGGATTCGGATTCATACACGTCGGATGATACTTCCAACTCTAGTGAAAGTGATGGTTACACGTCTAGTAACGATGATGGGATAAAATCGGTGAACGATTCCTTCCCGCCCCTAAATCCAGAATCCGATAACGTCAACATTGAAGGTCATGGTTCTTTTTCTGATTGCAACAGTCATACTCCGGCACCGGTCGAAACAAAGCACAATAAAGGTGGAACAAACGGTTTGTCTTCCGAATCAAAACGCCTCAAAACTAACAAGATTTTTTCACAGAGCAATAAATCCCCTCATGTTCCCGATACCTTCATTAATGTCGAGAATAACGGTAACCAAAATACCCCTGACCCTTCAACTATTTTTAACACGGTGACGAGCCCAATCAATACCTCCAGGCCCATTACTCCCCCTAAACCCAATTCACCTCATCAACCCTCTAGCCCAATTCCTGAGCCCATTACTACACCAAAGTCTACCCAACCCATTATTAATATCCCGGATCAACCCGAAGCTAATCCCAGTAATGATATTCACAATCCCATTTCAACTGCCGAACCTATCCCCGATCCAAACTCAGTTAACCCAACAATCCCTAATCCCAATCCCGAGCATAACTTAAACACTGACACTGTTTTGGCAACCAACGCTGCATCAAACCAATCACCAATTATTGACCTTGATCTCCAAAAGCTCTCAGATGCTTTCAACTCTATCAAGAAACTCCCTACCAACAATCGAAAGAAATTGAAAGATAAAAACACATCATCGAAACACATCAATGAAGCTTCTTCCAATGGTCTCTCTCGTTCCAGGAAAGGTAACTCTTCGGGATCCATCGGCAGCCTCAACCATAAAGAGCTCGGAAAAGAGATCGGCATTCGTTGGAAAGCGGATCAACATTGTTGATCTACCTCCAACCCTCGGTAAGTCATTGTTTTCATAATGAATATCTTATCTCTTAACATTCGTGGTATTGGACAGGATGATCGAAAGGATTGGATTCAAAAACTCTGTAGACAAGAAAAACCACAGGTGCTAGCACTCCAGGAAACCAAGTGTGGTGAGATCGAAGACAAAGTAATAGAGAATTTTTGGGGTTCTGAAAACTTCAAGTACATACAAAAACATGCAGTAGGTTTCTCGGGTGGGATGTTGTTAGTCTGGAACACTGATGTTTTTAATGTCAATCAAGCGATCGAAGGCGAATTCTTTTTAACTATCAAAGGACATTGGAAAGGTATCGATGAAGAAATAGCTTTTGTCAATGTCTACGGACCACATAACACCGCCAAGAAGAAACTAATGTGGGAAAGTTTAGAAAATCTTCTCAACTTTAAAGACATGCCTTGGTTACTTTGCGGGGATTTTAACGAGGTTAGAGGTTTAGACGAAAGATTAAATTGCGACTTCAACAAACCCTGGTCGGATATGTTCAACGATTTCATCAATAAGTGCTGTTTAATTGAAATACCTCTTGGCGGCCAAAAGTTCACGAGAATCAGCGGAGACGGTTTAAAATTCAGTAAGTTAGATCGTTTCCTTGTCTCCAGCAAGTTTCATAATATCTGGCCAACTCTTTTCGCAAACACCTTGGATAGATTCACCTCCGACCATTGCCCAATAATTCTCCGAGACCGAATCATCGACTTTGGCCCAAAGCCAATTAGAGTATTCAACGCTTGGCTCGATGATAAGGGTTCGGTGGAAGTCATTTCAAATGCATGGAATTTACATGTCGGTGGTAACCGTGGTGATTGCATACTTCGAAATAAGCTAAAAAACGTGAAAAAAGCACTCAACGATTGGAGCAAAACAAACTTTGGTAAACTCGATATCGAGATCCAAGAACTAGCAGATTCGGTTAGCGAGTGGGAAAAGAATGCTCAGATCAGAATTTTATCTCAAACCGAGAGGGATACGTGGTTGAACGAACGTAAAGCATGGATTGAAAAAGAGAAAATCAAATGTAAAATGCTTAAACAAAAAGCCCGCATCAAATGGTCCCTTGAGGGAGACGAAAACTCAAAGTTCTTCCACAATTACGTCAAAAGGAGAAACACGAAAAATAATATTTTCGGCATTTCAATTAATGGTTGTTGGTCGGAGGAACCAAACGCAATTAAAGATGAAATCTTCAACCATTACTCGAACATCTTCAAAGCTAATAATGATTCTTCATGCTCTTTCAACCTTCAATCAAAGATCTTAAACGACAATGATAATGAGATGCTCGAAAACCCCTTTAGTGAATCCGAGATTTGGGAGGCAATTCGTTGTTGTAGTAGCTCTAAAGCACCCGGTCCGGACGGTTTCAATTTGAAATTCTACAAAAAATATTGGTGGTTAGTGAAGAATGATGTAGTTAACGCTTTCAACTGGTTTTGGTCAAATATGGAATTCTCCAAGGGGTGTAATGCTTCCTTTACCACACTCATCCCCAAAAAACATAACCCGCTAACCCCCAGTGACTTTCGCCCCATTAGCCTTATCGGGTCTTACTATAAAATTGTGGCAAAAGTTCTTTCAAAGAGACTCGAAAAGGTTATCCATAAACTCGTAGGTTCCGAACAAAGTGGATTCTTGAAAGGAAGATTTATTCTCGATGGGGTTCTCATCGCAAACGAAACTATCGATGAACTCAAACGACAAAAAAGAAAAGGTTTCATTTTCAAGATAGATTTCGAAAAGGCTTTTGATTGCCTAAAATGGGACTTCTTGATGGAAACCATGGAGAATATCGGGTTCGGTAATAGATGGAAAAAATGGATCTTCGCATGCCTTAGCTCCGCCTCAATATCCATTCTCGTTAACGGATCCCCAACCCGTGAATTCACCCCGGAACGAGGTGTTAGGCAAGGTGACCCACTTTCCCCCTTTTTATTCATAATTGCGGCGGAAGGTTTAAACCTCCTTGTAAAGCGTGCCATGTTGTCGGGGCATTTCAAAGGGATAGAAGTCGGTAAAGAAAAAGTCATAATTTCGCACTTACAATACGCCGACGATACCATCTTTTTTGGTGAGTGGTACCGTCACAACATATTGAACACCATGAAAATTCTCAAGTGCTTTGAAGATCTCTCGGGTCTAAAAGTTAACTTCCATAAAAGCAATCTATTCGGTGTTGGTGTTTCGAATGGGGACTTGGAAAGTATAGCTCTAAGAATCGGATGTAAAGCGGGTGATTTTCCTTTTACCTACTTAGGTTTACCCATAGGAGTTAAGATGAACAAACCCACTCATTGGCTTCCGGTGGTGGACAAATTCAAAAAGCGACTCGCGGAGTGGAAATCAAAAACTTTATCTTTCGGAGGTCGGCTCACATTGGTAAAATCCGTTCTCTCTAGTCTTCCACTTTATTACTTTTCACTCTTCAAAGCCCCGTCCTCTATCTTAAAACAACTTGAATCGCTTCGTTGTAATTTTTTCTGGGGCGGGTCCGGGTCGGGTAAGAAAATATGTTGGGTTAAATGGGATGACACTTTACTACCTTACGACTCGGGAGGTTTAGACATTGGATCGCTTTCCGCCAAAAACCTAGCCTTGCTAGGAAAATGGTGGTGGCGGTTCAAATCGGAACCTTGCTCACTTTGGACTAAAGTGATTTCTAGTATTTACGGTAGGGACGGTGGGCTTGTCACTAACGACTTTTGCAGGTTTAAGAAACTCGGTGCCACTTGGTTTAACATCATCAATATCACTAAGGATTTCGAGAAAGCTGGATGGGATTTTTCGCATATTTTTTGCAGGTTTCTAAAAGATGGAAAACGCACAGCTTTTTGGCACGACCGTTGGCTTGGGAGCTTCATTCTGAAAGAAAAATACCCTCGATTATTTGCACTTGATACTGATAAAAGTTGCACCGTCTTCGATCGGGTGGACTTAGCTGGGTCATCCTTTTCATTCAATGGCAGTTGGCTCCATTCTCCAAGGGGCAGAAGCGCTAGCGATATGGAGGAGCTATCAAGTTTGATCGAGAACTTTACTCCACCTCAGAATACTAATAACGTTACCGAAGACTCGTGGCTTTGCACCCTAACAGATTCGGATAACTCTTTCACCAAACAAGTTTCGGCAAACTTAGACATGCTTCGTCTCCAACCTTCAACTGTAAAACCACCTACAAAACGCAACAGATCTGTCCCATTAAAAGTTGAACTTTTCGTTTGGCGAGCAAAACTTCATCGACTTCCAGTTAAACTCGAACTTGACAAACGTGGTTTAGACCTCGGTTCGGTTCTTTGCAATATCTGCCAAGACTCGTCCGAGACAACCGAACATATTCTTGCCACATGCCCCCAGGTTAAAGCTATATGGTTGGATTTTTACAAATGGTGGAATTTTTCTCCCCCGGCAGAACTAAACGTCGCGGATTTATTTTCAAGTAGCTGCAGCTCCAGTCTCTCATCGATAGGTTCAAAAATATGGGAAGCCACCAAGTGGGTCTGCGGTTATTCTATTTGGAGATATCGCAACCTAAAAATCTTTCAAAACCAAATCTGGGACATACCTTCAATTCTAGCGGATATCCAACTTTCATCCTTTAAATGGATTTCGGGTCGAATAAAGAAAGCTCAAATTCAATGGTCACAATGGCTCATTAACCCGAGCTCGTATTGCGTTGTTACATCAAGAGTGGGCATTGGCTAATACCCCACAGCATCCCCTATGCTTCTCGTGGCTAACCTTCTATAAGGCAAGATCTTCAGGGGTTAAACGGGCCTTGGAGTTTATGCTTTGTCGCTGCTCGATCAGCACTGTGTACTACTTCGTGTCCCTACTCGATTCGTTGAGTCCCCTCTCCTGGGGGTTTTACTTATAGTCGGTTTTTAATGCCATTTGTCTAGTAGTTATAATCGTTGGATGTTTGTTACTTTTCGGGGATGTATAATGTACATATATTTATATATTAATAAAATTATTTTGCCTTTCAAAAAAAAAAAAAAAAATAAAGTTACACAAAACACTAATTATACAAGACTCTCGCACAATCACGAAACACATCCGGAATACAACAACTAACCAATAAGACATGAAACCAAAGGCAACTAAAACCAAAACAACCAACCACACCTAAAACAACGAGAAAACAACTAAACCACAAGAAAACTGACCCCGCAACTTACGCATAGCTTGTCCGCCGCAAGTGAAGTTTTCTTACTCTTCTTACACGGCTTAAGAAGCTTTCCATCAACATGATCCAAATTCATCGTGTTCCCCGCTCTTTATAAGAAAGAGGGAAGTTTAGCGGACCCAGGTTTGAAGGAATTCAAAGTGCCAAAATTAAGATCAAATTCGACAAAAAAATCTCCAACTTATTCACTAGTAAAGTACATTCGATCTGTTTCCCCAAACGTGACATGTTTTTTTAGAAAGTTTCCTTGTATTCTCGGTGCTGATAGGCTCTTTCATCTTTCATTAGTGTCTTGGTTTTTATAAAGTTTGCGTAATTTCAGGAAAAATGGAGATGGAGGTTTCATGTGGTTTGGTAGTTTTCATTTTAGGTTACCAAGAATCATGTGCATATCTGGTTTAAAAGAACGGTTGGGGTGTATATGGGGGTGTGGTCTGAATTTGGCATCGTTCAACATAGAGATGGAGGTATAATGTGGTTTGGTAGTTTTCATTTTAAGTTACCAAGAATCATGTGCATATTTGGTTTAGAAAAACGGTTCGAGTGTATATGGGGGTGTTTGGTCTGAATTTGGCATCGTTCAACATAGTAATATACACATAAATAATTGAAGTATGTCGTGAGAAACGTATGTGGTGTGAAAGGGTTATTCTCGATAATATAATGAAGAACTCAGATGTGGACGAGGAAGATCTTGATGACTGCTCGTGCTCGTGCTCGTGCTCAGACTCAAACTCGGACTCATTGTAGGCTTTGTTTTGGGCTTCGAATTGTGTGGTAGTAGTTGTCGAATTGTCGGTTTGAAAATCATCCTCGAGTCTAGCCATGTTCGTGTATTTTTTTGGTATTAATTGTGGTGGTGTGTCAGTGTTGTTCGGTCTTACTGGTCGTGATTTTAGTCTAGGTCTGTCGTGGGTTTGGTTAGATCGTTTTTAGCATTCGGGGGTGTCTCTTGCTCGTGAATTCGTTGTATTGTTAGCTACTTGCTAGTTGTATTTACTTCCTTTTAATTATAATAAAATTCTTGCCTTTCGAAAAAAAAAAAAAATATACACATAAATAATAAATGTGATTTAATAAAAGGATAATTAAGTGAAGTATCATATAGTCACCGAAATAGCACCATTAACGTGTGTGTGGGTAGCATATGATCGCGAAGGTGATTAAGTTCCATCTTGGTGATGCCGATATCGCCGTTCGAAAAAAAGACTAATAATATCCTTTAACTTTTTTTGTTCTATTATATATATACTTGACATTTATAAAATGAATGTTGGGAAAGCAGAACCCGACGTTTTTGGCTGGACGTCATCCAGGAAAGCTGCCCAGAGAATGCAAAACTGCATTCTAGTTAGGTTTAAAGGCTTCTTGAAGCCATTCCATATGCTCTAAGAGAATAGTCACCAATAAAATCCATGTACAAAGTAGTTTAAATTAGACTACTATTATTATGTCAGGTATATACATTGTTGTAGAAAACGGCCGAGACGGCGTCGCAACAGTTTTACCATGCTACCGTTGCAACAGACCTCTAAAACGGTTAACGCTTAATAAACGGTCAACAAAGTAAAAAATTTTGGTCAACAACGGCCGAGGAGGTAAAAAATATGGCCGAGACGGGGTCTAGACGGATGTTGACCAATGTTTGACTTTTTAAATAAATTTCAATAATAAACATTTCAAACATAAATATTTCGAATTAAAGGCAAGTATCTATGTTCCTTTTGAAATATTTATGTTTGAAATGTTTGTGTTTAAAACAAGGTTGCAAAAGACGTGAGACGGGGGTCGAGACGGGCGTTGACCAAAGTTGACTTTTAAATTTATAAGTATATAAATGTATACATATTTTAAATCCAAAATTTTTAATTGATTAATCTGTACCCATAATCGCTATCACCGTTAATTTAATACAAAAAATTCAAACTAAAATACGACAAATTTGACCGATTTTACCGGCTTTCTGGCTTTTCTGAATTTTGACCGACTTTGACCCGAATTTTTCAACTTTGACCAGAATTTTGACCGTTAGCTGTCATATAAACGGTTTTCTTCGAGACGGGACGGACTAGTCACCAAACCGTCGCAACGGGCATCGAAACAGCTCGAGACAGGGTCTTTTACAACAGTGGTTTAAAATATATAAAAAGTCAACGTTTGTCAACATCCGTCTGGACGCCGCATTTTCCGTTGCGACGTTTTAAGGTCCCTATCGTCTTGACCCCGTATCGCGTCTTTTTCAACCTTGGGTATATATGTATCATTGGGTTACATATTTCTGATGAGTAATTAACACGTTAAACGGTCCAAAAGACATAGAGTATATTAACTCATAAAATTCCGCAAATCATGTTATACTAATAATAAACAATTAATATTTGTGCAATATATTTGACCCTAAACCTCCCTGATACATACTATTTCAGAATTAGTAACTACATCACAATACATTGGGACAGATCAATGTGATGTTTTGTACAACTCTTTATGTCAGGTATATATGTATCATCTTTTAACTTGAAGCCTAATCAACAAAAATTAGACCTTTAAGGCGTTAAGGTTTAAGTTTTAGTTTTGAATGAATGCCACTACACTAACGTTAAAGTAAAGTTACAATACAACCACTTGGTATAACCAAAGGTGGTTGAGCTTCACTTTACGAAGCCAGTTTGCTATGGATACACCTGGCTATATAACACGGAATATCAGATAGCTCAAACATGTCTTTCACTCATATAAACTGCAATCAAATGATCATAACATTGTACAATATTGAACTACATTTTGTTCACAATATTGCACAACCTTATAACTACAGACAAGCCTAAATTGGATCTAACCCCAGGACAGAATAACCATAATATAATACGGAGTACTCATTTACAAATCAAGGAAAAAAGTAACATCTAAACTAGCAATTAAAGAGTTACCTAATTCTCATTTGCAGAGGCTTTATCAAGAACAATCTGAAGTTTCTTGTGCTCATATTCTTGCAAGGATTTCACAGCAAACTCTTCAGGCACAACTGGCTGCCTATACCGATTCCCAAACAATGTAAACAAAAACATTATAAGGAATGTACCTAAAGAACCACAGCCAATTCCAAATATCAATGCTGCAAAAATCTTTATAAGACAATCACTTTCTTTAGAAACCACCTTTATCTGCTGCACTTTATTGAATTTCGCATTAACCAGATCCAGCGGCTCAGAATGCATCCAGTCAGGAGCTTGATATGCTTTAAATCTCCAAGAATCAACTTTGCAGGATTTTGACGAATTCCCATTCGATGAACTAAATCCCACAAAAACCCCTTCTTCATTATTTGGCCAAATTCTCAACAGATCAATTTGCACAAACAGGTGCGGATCAATAGGTCGACTGTTGCCAAATTTATTCAACCTAACCTCCAATCTTTTGGAGCCCGGTTGGTAATCGATCCAAGTTTGCATTTTTTCACCACCATTATCACTCACCAAATTGACAGATGACAAATTCATAACTTTGACAGACATGAATCCTGATGAATCAATGTCAATATGATGCTCAAATTCCACACTCAAAACATCAAGCTTTTTGTTACTACTCAAAAGGCCAGACGAGGAGGCATTATTATAGTCAAACACATGATTAAGAAGAGGATACCCATATGGAAAAACAACAAAGGATAAAAGACCACCGTTTGAGATGTAAAAAGTAGAGTAGGTAGAGATTGATACCAATTTCTTGGGGATTCCACCATAAATTTTGATGGGTTTTTTGTAAATTACTCTGCCAACGCTATAAGGCAATGGAGCAGTGAGCTGTAATGAGGAACCGCCATTAACAACCTTTGCATCTCCGTAAAGAGCAAGAAAGGTTACATTTTTACCAAAGTTTTCTAGAGAAAATGAAGTGTTTGAGTCGGCAATTAGAGATTTGAACAAAAAAGTAGTTAAAAAGGAAAGTGTAACGATGAAGGATATTGAGATTGAAAAAAACGCCATGACCTGTGATTTGGATGTTGTTAGCAGGAGACATATGATTATGAAGAAATCATAGTTAGGGTTTTTAGAAGAGAAGTAAAAATAAAAATAAAAATAAAAATAAAAATAAAAATAAAAATAAAAATGGGGAAGAGAGAAATCGGAGGGTGTGAGAATTAAATGTGGGTGGTGGGTCGTGTTCCAGTATTCTATTTAACTACTGGCAGGCTTCTCTGTTGCAATGCTTTTGTCTCTCCTTTTTTGGTTCAGTGTTTGTTTGACTGGTTGGTGTTTGTTGTTAAAAAAGAAAGAAGGGAGTGGGGTGGTGATGGGGGGCTACAATAACTTTACTATCATGCCCCCTCTGTCTTTCATTTGTATTGCAACTATCTACCCTCTGCTTTGGGATCTCTCTGTTGAATCACCATAATTTGATTAGGGTAATGTGAAATAGGTGCAACTGTTTTTCAAGACAATATGGTATGAATTTGTAGTCTTTTGCTTTCACAGATTTTGACTAGAAATAAAGTGAGTTTTCACAGTTAAACTGCCATATTGTGTTTTTACACATTTTTTTTACTGGTTTTTATGCATATTATTACAAATGTATGGGACCATCTACTTTACGTCTGTGGGTAAACTCGTGGGGTCTTCCTTTTTCGACTCGCCTAAATCTTATTCGTTCTCGTGTCGGACCGGGAAGTCTGTGAACCTTGCTAATGTCGATGGAAAGTTAGTAAACCGGGCTCGAGAGGGAATAAAGCTTCCCTTCATCCAGGGGCGAACCTACCCTTTAAGGTATGGGGTCCTATGACCCCACATAATTTTTTTATTTTTATTTTTATAATCTATACTCTAAACTGTGTAGGATACCACTAAATTTAAGTATAGGACCCCATATATATTCAGGATTTATAGATTTTTGAAGGTAAACGACCACTAAAATACCCTTCAAACATAATTTGTAATAGAAAAAAATTTCGGGACCCCATTAAATTTTAATCCTAGATTCGCCACTGCCTTCATCTCTTGCTTTGTTCTTTCGTGCTACGGTGTGATTGTTGGTTTATGGGGTCTTCATCTACTAGAGACATCGAACCAAGAACACCGAATCACTCCTCCACTTTTCTCTCAAAGTATCATTAGACACTGAATTAGACCCTGAATCCGATCACCACGATTCCTCGTGCTCTTATGTCCTTTGTTTAGCTTGTTTCGTGTTAGACGTTCCCGATTGTTGTTTTTGATTTGCTCCGGCCTGGCTCTCCTTTAGATAACCTTTTGGCTAGGTTAGTGTTAGGTTTGCTATCTAGATGTGAGGCTTGTCATGGTCCCCTTTATATTGTATAGGTTCTTTCATCGGTTGATGAGAGTTCCTTGATTTTATATGTTTTAATTGCTTTGAAAAAAAAAAATAGACGTTACACAAGGAGATGTATATGGAAGTTACCCAGTATTTTATTACTACTATTAATCTTCCTTTTCCTACTTCCAAAAACAAAATTTCTGTCACATGAGGATACAATTTACATTGTGCTCATTCACTTTCTGATAAAGCAGTGTAGTTTGATAAAAGTAAGAAAACCACAAAGGAACAGATTCCACTCTGCCACCCACAGTCAACTACGGGTGTGTTTGGTATACGAAACGATATTCATGTGATAATTGTTTGTGATCAAGTATATTTTTAAGTATATTTAAGCTTAATTTGTGTGAGGAATGAGATTTATGGTCGAATAGCTATCAACTCTACGATGAACGTGCAAATCTAGTTCGTCTAAGAATGATCGAGGGTGCTTAAGAGCTTCTCGCTGGTGAAATATGTAGAATACCCGGCCAACTAAATAATGTGGAGATAAAGATGAGAGTAAGCATTATACAACAACAACAAAACCAATATCACATGCGTGGTGTATAGCTCCTATTAATCGGGTCAACAGCAAACGTCAATTTATTGACGACTTGACTGCCATTTAAAGCCTAAATTGAATGTGCAGGATTTAAAAACCATGGAAATTTGATTCTATCATTTTCATGGCGTCTCATGTTTTATATTTTCTTTAAAAAAAAAATTTTAAAAAGTTTTCTACTTATTGGTCGGAGGTCCATTCGGAAGCAATCTCTTTATCCGCCGAAGAGATAGAGGGAGGACTTTCTTTACTTCTTGGAGTGTATCACTCCGGAGGTCCAATCGACGCTTATGTATGGTTTATACTAGAATATCCGACCATAAAATTAACGTGTAGATAATCATGAGATGGATATCCATTAACCCGCTTAATCCAATGGATATGGATATGGATGGATGAACTGAATGTAAATGGATATGGATATGGATATGAATGAAAAAAACTAAATGGATATGAATATGGATATGACGTCACCCGACCCATATCAGATCCATTGTCATGCCTACTAACAATTCTTCATGATTTTTAGTGTCATCTAATAATTATTTCATTTAATTGAGATTTACTTGGAGTTAGTGGAGAGCACGTCCGTAAGAGTTGACTAGACATTGTCGCGAAAATTGCTGGGGTCAAAGGGGTCGCTCCACCTTGTGGGGTCTAAGGATTTTCCTGCCAACGGATTTTCATGTCAAAACTCATGTCGTTTCATTTGGCGACTTTTCTGGCCAAATGAAGGATTACACCGTTTGGTTTTCGTAACCAACTATAATTGATTTTCATCCAAAAAAATCAGTTACTTGCTTTCAAAGTAACAAATTGATTTGTATTGTTCTTCTCCGCAGTCAAATCATGTTCTTGTCTTATTAATAGGATTCCGTGATACGTGAAGCTTGTAGAGTCAAAATACTTAATTGAGAAAGTGATTCGTACGATTTTCAAGAGCCAATTGAATCATCAATTAGAACCTTGTTTTCTTTCAATAATAGCAACATTTAAGGTCCTCAATGGGATTCGGTGTGCCCAAAACGCAATGAGTAGTGACGGAATTGAGATGCACCGTATAAATAATTACAACAAGTATGCAATACACATCATAACGAACCAGTTCTTGGGATCTTCAACTACAGCAGAAAATACCTCTTATCCATTCACATTTAATCACAGTCGGTTATGCTATTGAGTTTGAGCTATGACTTCTGACCTGAGCTAGTCTTTCAAATTAGGTACGTCCAGTGACTAAGTTCCAACTCTATGTTGATAAGAGAAAAGAAATTTGCTAGTTCATTACAGTCATTTATTTTTCTTCTTATAAAGCGGACTCATATTCTGTGATGACCCGGAAAATTTCGACTTATTTTGAACCAAATTCTCGATATGATTTAATGTTTCCGACACGATAAGCAAAGTCTGTAAAGTTGAATCTCAAAATTCTTGAACTATTCAAATACCCTTCGATTGTTCTCAACGATTCACGAACAATTATATGTAAATAGATACATATATATACTATAACTTGAAAACGTAAAAAAGTGTTAAGTAAATGATACTGTGCATTAAACTTATTGGTTTGATTATCTGATTGATATATTTAACTACGGAGTTAAAAGATTATGCCAAACGATTGAATTAAAAGATATTTATTGAGTCCCTTAAGGATTATGATATTATTACGGGTCTCTGTTGTGAGATCCACGTTAATTTGAGAAATCGTTCATTTTTAACGGTATTCGGAAAATGGTAAAGTGATAGATATATGAATAACGTGCGATGTGTATTTTATAACGTGTTTATTAATATTGAAATTATATATTTAACAATATGATAAGTTGGAATATTAACTTGGTCATAAAACATTTTGATTTAAAACATTATTATTAAATATACTTTGATAAATAACGAGACAATGATTTATAGAAGTAAATGACCAAAACACTCGAAAGTTTATGATACACTTTGAGTAATATAGTTTACTGATAATTTAAGTCTATATTTTGACAAAGGTACGAGTCACGAAACGGAAAGTGCAAGTTTTCTAAGCGTACGAAACAACGTTCGAAAAATCGGAACCGGGACATAAGTCGAGTGACGACGTACGATTTATCGGAACAAAAGTTATAAGTCCACTAAGCACGAGAATATAATATAATATATAATTTATTTATTTAAATTATATATATTATATTTAAATATGTCGACGAACTAGAAGTTAAATAAATTTGAGCTGGCACTGAGGCCCATGCGATCGCATGGCCTTTTGCCTTGATCCCCATGCGATCGCATGGGGTGGGCTGGTGGCTCAAGTCTATAAATTCGATCAGTTTTCTTCCGAAGTCTTTACCCATTTTCTCTCAATCTCTCTCTGTTATACATAAATATTATTATTATTATTATTATTATTATTATTATTATTGTTATTATTATTGTTAGTATTATACATAAAATACTACGACGAAGTCATGAGCGTGTCACTTTCAAAACTGGTTTTCGAGTGGGATAGAGCTAAGGAAACTATGGGTTATAGCTATGGAGGTTATGGGTGATATTCATGGGTACTGTTCGCAAATCAAACCTAGTGTTTATCATCTCTGTTGCATCTACGTACTTTCCTGCAATATTGAATCTCAATATTGATACGTGAGCATTCATATCTTATCTTTTATATATTAATAAGTGTATCCATGTCTAGTGCTCGAGTATATATATTTATGCATGCTTGTATGCTAAATTTCGTCGTTAGACAGTTTATGATAAATCACGAATTAAATACATATATTACTGATAAAAAGTATATGATATGCATGTCGTTGGAAAGCTGGCGAAAAATCAATAACTTTTCATTTAAAAATCGCGTAATTTCGGTGAACGAATTAAAAGTTATGATCAACTGAATTATGATTAACGTTAATTGAAATTGCTTTTGAATCTGCAATTGATATTTAAACAACTTGTTAATAAGATTGATAAAGTGAATACTTGAATATTACCAGCCGAGTAAATGAATCCTTATATAGGACACGTCTCGTTTTGTTAAACAACTGTCAAAATTGACTTTTTGAAACGACTTTGGATAACTTTTGTATGTCGATCTCGAGCATTAGGATTATGATACACTATGACCTGACCTAGCTTGATAGACATTTATTGACCAACATATGATCTCTAGGTTGAGGTCTACGGTTATTTTGCATTCCAAGTTTCGGTCTTATTCCGTTGAATTACTTTATATGCTGCTAAGGTGAGTTTATAGATCCCTTTTTAATTGCTTTTGCAATCTATATTTTTGGGCTGAGAATACATGTACTTTATTTTAAACGCAATGGACACAAGTACATACTTAATTCTACACTGAGTTTGAACCGAAAATTCCTTAGCTTTGGTAACTAGTAACTGCCGGTTATAAGAACTGGTGGGCGCGAGTAGTTGTATATGGATCCATAGGGCTTGACATCCCCGTCTGTTGCAGGTATAGAAACCCTAGCCTGAACTATAAAACAGACGTATGCTATTTTAGTTTAGTACACGTTGGTTTGCGTGTATTGTACATGTTGGTTGCATGTATGTTAAAACAGGGGTACTTATTATATAGACGTTAAAGCTTAGTTACCAGGGTGCTCAATCTTGTAGAATATTTTGATAAACGTTTCTGGATGAAACAACTGAAATCTTGTGATCCACCTTTATATACAGATTATACGAAACATTAAAACTATGAACTCACCAACCTTTGTGTTGACACTTGTTAGCATGTTTATTCTCAGGTTCCCTAGAAGTCTTCCGCTGTTTGCTTATATGTTATACAAGATATGTGCATGGAATCATATATGCTTTATTCGAGAAAACGTTGCATTCACAAATCATCACCATCTATATTATTTTGACTGCATTGTCAACGGAAGTACTATTGTAAACTATTATATTACGGTGATTGTCTATATGTAAAAATCATCAGATGTCGAAAACCTTGGATTTAAATACTCATTTATGGTATATCTTTTCAAAAGAATGCAATGTTTATAAAACGTATCATATAGAGGTCAAATACCTCGCAATGAAATCGATGAATGACGTATTCGTCCATATGAATTTGGAGCGATCGTCACATATTCCCTCACTCAAACAAAAAGGTCGACATTCATAAAAAGTATCTAATGAATTATGAGTTCAATACATCCTCTTCAGCAGAAAGACGAATATTCCTTGCTCATTATCAGACAATCACTTACACTTATTCACAAACTGTGTCTGAGGCTAATAGTTTTCATTTCCCATCTCATGAAAAATCCTTTTCGCTCCGCTTAGCCTTATCCCTCTCTAGGAATATTTTAGTGATAGATTCTATAGGAACTGGGCGATTTTATTTGGTCAAATACCTAGCGCAAAAACTTCTATCTTCCTTTCATTACGGTATTTCTGAACAAGGTCCTAGATAACAAGTCTCAAGGTTTTGATGATATCGATATTGATGTTAGTGACGATATTGATGCTAGTGACGGTATCCTTGATATGGAGCTGGAACTGCTAACTAGTATGAATGCGCTAACTATATGGATATGATGCGTGAAGATGAAGACCGACTTTATATCACCTTTCAATTCGAATTTGCAAAAGCAAGAGTTGGTTACATTGTGCTGATATGATGGATGACCAGTTACATAGCGAAGATCGACTAGCGCATCCAGCTTGCTCTATAGACAGCCATTTATCGAATTTGAAAATGAGTTAAAATCTCAATTTTATGAATTCTTTATTACCTGGATACTATGAGTGGAATGATATAAAAGCCTAGCTAGCGAGGCAGTTCTTGCATGTCTTTGCTGAGGAGATCGACATGAATATTTTTCCCTCCTTGTTTATATCATTCCTTATTCTTGCTTCATTCTCCTAAGCCTAGTAATAGACACCCCAACTATCGAATCCTCTCAGAATTGCATTATCGAAGCCATTTTCTGCTCCTCCGCTTCAGTATGCCTGACAAATCTTTACGTACGTCGAGTATTATCAAGCTTGAATGTAAAATGAATGAGTTTCAGTATCTTGTGAAATTTTCGCCTCTTCCCGCAAGAAATTCAACTATAAGAATTTCATTGTCAGTACATTTCCTTCTTAGTTTTTTTAACATTATTAAGGAATGAGGATGCATTTGAATCTTTTGTGTAGCAAACAATAATTTTGGCGGTTAATCACCTGATGAGTCAAGAAACTACCATTTCTTTGTTCGTGGACTTCACAGTAGTTTACTTCACTACTAAATACAGCGCAGTATGCCGATACTTTATCTTATGTGAGATTTATGACTAAATCATCATCATCAAATAAAAGCGTTTCAATACCGTTTTGACTTGTGTCGGTCATTTCACTACTAGGATTAGACACACCCCGAATCGCAAGCAAATCAACTTTAAAAAAAAAAAAAAAAAAAAAAAAAAAAAAAAAAAAAAAAAAAAAAAACTCATTAAAATATAAGCCTAGTCTCAAACATATTGCAAGCTCATGTCAGGATAGTAACATGTAGTAAAAACAAACCCGATGCAAACATACATCAGTAGCTAGCTCACCTACTTAAATTAGATTTGCTGGTACAGTGGTACATGCACCTACATATACTGTTTACATATTATGTGATAGTGTAATACACTAAATAAATTCGTCCTAGTGAAAATAAGTTGGTAAATGTCCAAAGATTGTTTTCATAACCAGGTTAAATGATTTTTGAATGGATGGATGCAGTTCGTGGGTCGTTTCAATTTCTTGACACACCTTACAAGCTTGACTGATCATGTTACTATATCAAGTGGTTGGTTGATTGGTTCAGTACTTGGGCAACGATTCAATCATAAACTCCATCTGAGTTAACCAAACGAAGCAGCTTTAGAATCAATGCATACTTTAAGGCATGTAGCTATAACTCTTACAGAAAATGTAAGCTTTCACATGAAGAGAATTTCGACGAGTAAAAGGATGATTCAAGGAACGTACATCAATTTTGATCTTCTGCAATCTCGGTAAGTTTTAAATCCGCTATAGTTTCCTTCCCAAACAACGTGAACCCAACAGTTGCCTACAAATAAACATAAACATTGTTATTAATTGCAAATGCAGCTCTCATGTTCACACATTTATCTACATAAATGACCAACTAGTCATATACGGAGTATTATATATAATGTAACTTTAATTGTATAAGGCCGATATACAAACTAAAATATAATGCGTGAATCATACCAATCCCCTTTTTTTGTCTAGCTTCTTTATGGTGCCAGAAAAATCTGCAAAAGTCCCAGACAAGATTCGGACATTTGACCCAAGTAGAGGCCCTGAAGGCTTTCTGGTTCGCCTCTTTGTGACTACTTTTTTTTTATCTGAAAGAGAAAGCGTTTTTTTGTTATCTGTCTCAACAGCACCCAAATGTTCTTCTTCTTCAAAAGCTTTATCTGATGCTTCCTGTTTTTCTTTCACTTCTTGAAAAATTGCTTCCATGTCATCTTCTGATACAGGCCTCGGTTTGTTAATCTGTCGCTTTCTACAAATGTATTAGATTAACATTCATATAAGCTGTTCAAATGCAGCAATTTCCAACCCTTGAATCTACCTATATGCATGGTTCTGGTGCACAAATCACCTCCCATAGTGAATACATGGTTCTGGTGTCAAATGGGTAATTTGTAAATACTTAATTGTATTCGAGCACTTACTACCTCTACGCAAAGGGAAATTATTATACCAAGATAGTTTTTTCAATCGTTAGTTTAGCAAAATTATAGTCTACAAATGTCAACCCAGAATTTGTCAAAATTTCTAGTTCAAAACATTTTTCTTAGATGTTTCTATAAGAATAAACTGAAATTAAAATTTCGTTCCTCCGCGGAGTATCATTTATTCTAAGTTATAAGTCACAAGGTAAGTAGGTTGATAGATGAGAACAAATACATGAAATATTTTCAATTGTCATGCAGAGTAGAAAGAGTTTGTGATTGTTAAATTATCCTTATAAGAACCAAATGTTATTATAAGGATGATGTCAAATTATCCTTCCTTATAAGAACCAAATCTGGAGCATTATTACAAGGTTGGTGATTGCTGCAAGTGTTTGTTTACTATGTATGGCAAGAAAGGAATGTGTATGTTTGGCTTTGATTAATAAAATAATTACTTTTTTGCCCCCCCCCCCCCCCCAACAAAAAAAAAAGAAAATAAAAAAATAGAAAGAGTTGATACATACGTATTTCCGACCATTCGTCCAACGAATCCTCCAACCCCTTCACAGTCTTCTTTTATGAAATTGTGAAGTTCCCTATTTAAGATGCAATTTAAAAACACACATCCAGGATACAGAGGCTTTGGTTTAACTGAGATCTTCCCATTCTTCAACTTATTTTTCTCATAGATAGCTGCAGTAAATACCTGCAAACAATTCATTCGGATATATATAAATAGATGCAGTCCAGTAGTTGATCATCATGTACGTATATGTCACTTGGTTGGTAGCAAAACAACGAATGTAGTAGTTGCGAAAATGCAAGAAAAAAGTTTCAAAAGTAGTAAATTTGTTCTAATTATATAGCCACTGAACTTGTCATGTTATTGTAAAAGAAATTGCAAAGTTACAATGTCTGTAAGTAGCAACATTTTTTATAATAAGGAGTTTTGATGAAGTACAAAAACATATTTCTCAATCTCATGCACTATAAAAAATATATACCTAACTAATGTATGCTCAATTTTTTCTTTTATAATTACTTATTCAGTAAGTAATTGTGTCATGTTTACGGAAAAATGTGACGTAATATGTATTTCTATACATCAAGATATGGACAACGTTCAATTAAGGAGATGGTACAAACATTTTGGTGGCAACAAACTTTTTTACTTCTAACAAAAACAAAATTCAATCTCACAAATTCTACAAAAGTGAGGTATGAAAAAGGTAAGATATAGAAAATCCTTCTCCTATCATAGAATAATGAGAAGTCAATTCTCCGCCCAGAGTGAAACACTCAAGAATAGAGAAAGTCATCACTCCCAATGTTCTATGGATAGAGAGATTGCTTTCGAATGGACATCCGACCAATAACTACGTTAAAAAAAAGAGTGAGACGCCATGAAAATGGTAGAATCAAATTTTCATGATTTTAAACATGTCCGAAGTTCAATTTAGGCTCTAAGTAGTAGTCAAGTCGCCGATAAATCGACGCTTGTTGTTGGCTAGAGCTATCAAACTTTTTTACTTCTAACATTAATTATAAATAAAAATGGTGTGCTAGTTGGGTTTATTATTATTATTATTATTATTATTATTATTTATTATCATTATTATAAATGGTATAATGGAAAATATCATATTAGAATTGTGATTTCAAAAGGAATATATTTTTATAAAATACGAGAATACAACTAATGTGGTGTAGATGTTTATAGTTGCTAGTATTAAGGAATAGATTGGTATTTTTGGAAAGAAATCATAATCATGAGAAAAGAAAAGAAAACGATAATTAAAAACCGAACAAATATAAATGATTAATTATAAATACATCTGTTAGGTATATATCTTTTATGGTGCATGAGATTGGTAAATATGTTTTGTAAATACTTGGGTTTAGTCAAAAACTCCAAAAAAACATGAAATGGAATAAAAGGCAACAACATAGTGATAATGAATGATGTAAATCTCGACGGTGGCTCGGCTTTTTCTTCTCTTTTCTCTCGTTTTTTCCCCCCGATAGGTGGGTCTGACCGATGCCGTCCATTTTGGCCGCCGTTTTCGCGATTGGGTGGGGGATTTTTGCCTGCTCCTTCGTGCCTTTTTTCTCCGGTGGGCGTCGTCCCTTTGTGGTGGCTGGTGATGGTTTCCGGCGACTATAGCCACTTTCTACCACCGTTCTCGTGGTAGTTGTGGCTATGGTTGCTTGGTCCCTTTTCGCCTCCTTTTTTCTGCTCTTCGTCGGCATTGATTCTGCTCTTCGTCGGCATTGATGCTCTGGCCAATTTCATCTCCGATAGCGGTTGGTCGGCGACCACCTAGTTGGTGGTGTCCGCCGGCCGCTTTAGGTGTGGTGCTAGTGGTTTTGGGCTCTGTCGTGCTGTTGGGTGGTGTTAACCGTGAGTTCGCGTGCGAGTTTCTTCCTGCTCGGAGACACTTCCGGTTTTGGTCCAGGCGACGATCTCCCTTTTGGAGATCTGGTTCAGATCCGGGGGTGGAAGCGGCTTTTTGTGGTTTTGACTCTTCTTTAGACGGTTGGGGCGTCGCTGTTTACTGGGTTCTTTGTGTGTTGTGGTGGGTTCGGCGTTCTCCCGATGTCACTGTTGGTTTGCGTTCTTATTTTAAATTGTCTATGTGTAGTATAACTGGTATTTTAGATTCCTTTTGTTTTAGCTTTAGTTGGTTTTGAATCCATGTAAAACGCGATTTCTCACCAAGTTGGTGAGCCGTTTGATTAGTGTTTTGGTCTCTATTGTATTGGTTGTACAAGTTGATCTTCGGATCCGTTATTAATGTTATCGTTTTTTTTGCCAAAAAAAAAAAAAAAAGTGAATTAGTGGAGTAATAAATAATAAATAAATAACCTTGAATTCGGAATCAGGGAAGTTCTTGTGAAGGGACTGCATCAAGCGTTCAACGGTGTCTTTTCCTTTAGCTCTGGAGACTTTGAGGATCCACCATTGAGGACCCAAAACAGCCAATTTGTCAAGGTTCAGTTCTTCCTTCCACGAACTGAATTGTTTTTTGGGTTTCTGCAACAGCTTTTCTTCAACCTCTTCCCTCCAGTTATAGCTTCTGTTCAGGTCTCGTTTCTCGTTTCTTAATTCCCTTTTCTCTTTAGCTGTCATTTGATATTCTTGTTGTTGTTGTTCCAATAAACAACAACAAGACTGGACCAGTGTTGCCCTCCTCCTAACAACAACTGGAAGTGTTGAGGGTTTGTTAATTGGGGGAAAATGGAAAGGGAAGGGGATATATAGCGGATGATGATGATGCCATGAAACAAAAATTTGTACATCATTCATCATCATCATCAGCATCATTCAACGATTCTATTCCTGTATTTTAGTTTCCGATTCACCAACGTTATCGCTTTCCCGACTACTCTGTTACGGACTACACTACTATTTTCTTATCTTATTGGTGGTACTCCGTATTATTATTATTATTTATATTTATTATTTATTGTTTAAATTACACTGATAGTCCTTGTTGTTTTTCAAAAATTTGGTGGATAGTTCATTTTTTTTTTTTTAAGTAAACTCACATAATACTTTACACGAATATTTACAATAATTCACGAAATATATTCACAACGGAACTTTAACCCTCAATCTCTTGGTTAAAAGGGCAACCACGATACCGTCAGCCCAATGACCCTTTGGTGGATAGTTCATCTTTTTTAAATAGATAGTCCATTAGTTTGCATCTATTACACATGGATAGTCCAATAGTTAATTCGTTAAATTTGCTTCATTGGAATGAGGTATTTTTATCATTTTACATTATTCCGTTCTTTCCTCTTACACTTTTATCATCATCCTCGCCTGTTTTGCATCCATAATAACTTTTTATTATTATTTTAACAAGTCATATTTATATATATAATCTTCGATCAAGTGAGGGACAGTAATATTAAGGATGACAATGGGCGGAAAAACCCCATGATCCGCAGAAACCAGTGACGGGCGAGTATTTATCATTTTACATTAAATACTTGGATAGATAGATTAAGGTTAATATATGAAGGTAGCAATTATCAATCTCTGACCGAAGGCTCACTGTATCAAATCATCTTTGAAGCTACTAATCATTTACGAATCAAAGTAATTAATTATTAACTTTAACTAAACCAAAACCTAAAAAGAAATGTGTGAAAAAGTGTGTTTTTGTGTGTGTATCATGTTTGTCCAAAAGCTCCCTATACATATAGCCAAAAATGCATCGACCGCATTTGGCCATGCAGCTCACAAAATCAACATGATTTTGGTTGGTTTTCATAGGCCTACTTTTGAGGCGATTGAACTTTTTTTTTCTTCGTAAAAACGCAATTTGTAGATCAAACCGGCTAAATTAAGTTGGTCTCAATAGTTGTGCGGCCTATCCTAATCGTTGCTCGATTGGTCCTAACGGTTGTGTGGCCGGTTCCGATCACATTGATCTTTAATTTGGCTGGATCTGATTCATGGTTGTGTTTGATTGAGCGGTCTAGCAGGTTCGGATCTAATTGTGCGATTATGGTTGGATGCTGGGTCGGTTCATTTTTAAATCTCGCATGCATGATCGTATATGACCTTTTGTCATCCTGCTCTAGTTTGTTCATTAATCATTCGTTTTATTAGTTTTTTTAATATTGTCTTCGTAATCTCGTAAACACAAAATTAGCAATAATAAACATAAACATATTGTTTAATCACAAGTGTAATTTATTATAAAATAATCTCTCAATTGACAATACCACTGGAATAAAGATCCAAATCAACAAAATTTTGATTTAAACATAACAATTTAACACAAGTACTCGCCTTGACTATAAGAGCGGTCCCAACGGGCATCGCCCACCTCCGCCCAAAAACTCGCCCACGAGGGCCTTGATGGCACGACCGCGCCCAGGTCGGCGCCAAAAACAAAAAAAAAAAAAATTTAATAAAAATTATACAACGGCTAGCAACGGCTAGTTGTATATATATTTTTTTAATCAATTTTACACTATATAAACACCAACCATTTACTTCATTTTACACACTCAAACATATATTTCTTTTATATTTTCACCACTCTCAATTTATATATTCTACCTTTTTTCATCATTTTGTTCACCCAAATAACAAAATGAGTTCCAATAACGAAAATCCCGATCAAAAAGAGGTAAATATGATATTATCGATCACGAAGACCACTACGAATCGAGCACTCGAACTAATTGATTTGTTAGATGAATTGAGTGATAACGAAGAAGTAGAACCAATACCACAGGCACCTAGAAGATATTTACATAGAGATCGTCAGGGGCGTGCACAGTTACTATGGAATGATTATTTTTCCGACAATCCCACATATCCGGACGATTATTTCCGTAATCGTTATCGAATGAGCAAACCTCTATTTCTTCGTATATGTCAAGGTATATTAAACTTTTCTCGGACTCCAGTTCCACCATATTTTACTTATTTTACTCAAAGACGTGATGCTACGGGATTACTTGGTTTTAATATTGTTCAAAAAGTAACATCCGCCATACGTCAACTAGCTTATGCCGCTTCGGCCGATGTTTTTGATGAGTATTTGCATATGGGTGAGCAAACCTCGTATGATTGTTTAAACAATTTTTGCAAATGTCGTAATGTTTAATTTTTAATTATTGTAATTTTTTTATTTTTAATGAAATGGTAGTTTTATGTTTGTTATTTAAAATGTATTTTATAAATATTAAAAATTATTTGATAATATAAAAAATAAAAAAAATAATAAAAAAAATGGAAGGAGGAGTGTCATGGTTGGCAGTGGTTAGTCCAGGTTTAGTCCTGGAAAAGGAGGTGAGAAGGAGGTGCTGATGTGGCGCCGAATTATTGGTTAGTCCTGGAGGAAGTTATGTCTTTATTGGTAGCGCTCTAAGAATTTCAATAAAATCACCTTCTCATCACACGCTTACACTCTTTTGATTATAATCTTCGTGATAGACACTTATGACTCCTTCTATCCCACTACATAATTTAAAATCCACTCAAAAACTCTTCGGTCTTGTTTCCTCCACCATAAACCTCTTTTCCAGCCACCGGCACCTCGTCGATGGTTCGATGGCTTTCCTTTTCTGCTTTTTTTTTCTTTCCCCTTCTTCTCTTTTCAGATCCAGTTACCCTCTTGGTTCTCTCAAGTTTTTTTCGGCGACTTTGCTTCCAGCGGTGGTGGACACAGGCGACGAAGACTTAGACCTTCTGTGTTCCGGCATGGCTAGGGTTAGGTGCGGGTTCTTTTCTCCGGCGGCTTCGCTGGAGCTTTTCTTTAACCTTTTAAAATGGTGTATTTTTTTTTTCATCGACCCTGTAGCTTCTTAGGGCTTGCTACTGTATCTGGGTGTTACGACTAGGTTGTTTTGGTCAGGTCACTTGGTTGGCTTGTTTAGGGCTCATTGGTGCGAAGGTTCTAGGTCCGTGAATCTATTGCGATGTTTTTTGTTCCAGCTCCACTCGTTCCATCTTCCTCCTCGCCGGATTCGGTTCAGAACGATCCGGTGTTGTTGAGGAGTTAACGACTCTAGGGTTGTTAAGCGCCAAAAGATTGGTTTGGTGGAGTATTGTTCTCGATTGTCTCTCGACCTTCTGATGGGTAGGGGCTCGACAGGTTAGGGTGTAACACCCGTTTTCAGTTACGTGTTATTTCGAACGACATTCGAAATACGAGGCATGTAAGCGTATATTTGGATCCCAAATAAAGTTGGATTTGATGTTCTAAAATCTTACCATTGGATAGGAAATCTCATTACGTTTCCAACGATATTTGATTCATCGAAAACGGAGTTACGGTTTGAAAGTTACGACCAAAACAAGTTTAGAAAACTGATTCAGTTAATCTGGACGCCGTCCATCCTTTTTGGACGCCGTCCAAAAGGCCTGACGGGCCAGTAGCTCTATTTTTCTCATTTTAAAAGGGTACTTTGGTCTTTTCACTTGGGGTCGGTTTGGGATCATCAAAACTGATCTAGAACTCCATTGGAGCTCATTCTCACTCACACAAAACACTCTCATCCATTCCTAGAGAGAGAGGGACCATTTTAGAGTGAGAGAACTTGGTTTGGGGAAGAAGAAGGGTGAGTCGGGTCGAGTCACGAGTTTTAAAGTTGTTCATCTCGTTAACGGCTACGTCTTGGTAGTGTTGGTAAGTTCTAACTCCGATTTTCATTATTTGATTTTGATATTCAAATTAGGGTTTGAGCTTGATTTTGTTAGAAACCCTTTAATGGTTGTGTAATAGGTTTGTTGTGGTTAATAGATGGGTTTTGACCCGTTATTGGTGGGTTAGGGTTTGATGACGATTTTGGTCATGGTTTTGGGTGTAATTCACTAGTTCATAAATGTGTTAGTGTATAGATGTTCATAAGAACATGTTAGTTGGTCAAAATGGGTGTTGACTTTGATTTAGTGTCAAACTAAGATTCGAGTTAAGTTTTGGTGAATCAAGTATGTAAATACTTGATTTAAGTGTTAATTGGTGTTTTGGAAGTAGAATCACTAGTCGTTAGTGATTTTGGGCGTTTTGAGACTTATGTCAAATGGGTTGACTTTGATTTTGGGTCAAAATTGATGATGACACTAATTTTGGATTAAATGAATGTTAAACGATTTTGTTAGGTGTTAAATGATGTTTTTGGATGTAATTACTCGCGAGAAGTAATTATGGGTTAAAGTGATATTTTAACATAAGTCAAAGATAGTCAAATGCAATATGGGTCGATATTGCACGTGTTATGTTTTTTTGATGTAAAAGGCGTTTGAAATGGTCACTACCTAAGTAGTAACATAGTGTCGGGACCTAGGTTGGTCTAATTGGTGTTAAGTATAATTTGAGTTAAATTGTACTTTATAGATTGAGTATGAATTACCACCCGAAGTGATAATCGGTCTATGTCCATTAGGTGTTAAATGGGCGGGTTTTGGCGAGCAAGGTGTGATCCCTCGGCTAAGGGATGTTTGTGTCGGGTTCTCTTTTAGAGAATGACTATTTATGTGTATATTTTTGCCTATGTGTAATATAGGTGATTACTTGCTCGGATTTGAGGACGGAGATCATGTTGTACATGAATTGTGCGGGCATTCCAAGGTGAGTGGAATAATTATATGCGTAGGTATATAATGTATTTATTTGTTGTAGCGTGAGATGTGAAGTGTCGAGGTGTTAAGACACCACGTTTCACGTGACGAGTGAAGCATCGAGGTGTTAAGATGCCACACGAGGTGAAGCATCGAGGTGTTAAGATGCCACCTAGGAGTGAAGTGTCGAGGTATTAAGACGCCACTCCATAATAAAGGGTGAAGTGTCGAGGTGTTAAGACGCCACCCGAGGGTGAAGTATCGAGGTGTTAAGATGCCACCCGGGGGTTAGTGATACGAGGTGCTAAATACACTAATGGGTGTTGTGAACTCCGATGGCCTTTCGCGGGCGCCATTCCCTTGTACGATTGGTTAACCATGGTTATGTGTTGCAGTGTAGCATATTATATTGTTCCATTTATATGTTATTGTTTGTGCTAGCTTGCGTATTGGAGATTTAGCGTTATACTTTGCGATGGTATGCTAATTATATTGCTAGTGTGTATGCGGTAAATGTGTAAGTGATTGCAAGTAAGTAGGTTATATATGTATGTGTATAATTATTGCATTTAAAGCTTACCCCTCTCGTTGTTTACCTTTTTACAAGTATTGTGTTATGAAGCTAGCTAGTTGTTAGACTAGATGCTTAGGAGCGCTTGGGCTCGATGGGGTAGCTTTTGAAGATTTGGACGCGGATGGGGGATTTGGTGGTCCCCGGGATTATGCTCTTGGTATTGAGTTGGGTTATTGAGTCTTAACCCGTATTTGTCATGTATGTGACGACCCGGGAATTTCCGATCAAATTTAAACTTAATCTTTATATGTTTCCAACACGATAAGCAAAGTCTGTTATATTGAGTCTCAAAAATTCTTGAATTGGTTACATGAATTCAGTTAACCTTTGACCTTGCCCGATGATTCACGAACAATTGTTGTTAATAAATATGTAATATATATATATATATATATAATTAATAAATATTAAAGATTCAATAAATTATATAAATGATCAGGTTTATATAATAAATGGTAATATATTAAATGTAATTACTAGTACAAGTGAAGGAATAATTGTTATATTACTATTATCAACATTATTTTCATTAGTATTATTAATATTAATATTATTAATATTAATATTAATAATTGTATAAATAATATTATTATGAACATTATTATAATTATTATTAGTGTTATTATTATCTATTAGAAAATAATACATTTAATTATTATTAACATTAACAATATGATCATTATCATATTTTATTTATTTATTAGTATCATTATTGTTTATTATTCACTATTATTACTAATAAAATTATTATTATTAATATAATTATTATTATTAATTATTATATAAGCTAGAAATCAAAATATTTGTACGATCAAATTTCAGATATCCATCTATCTGTTTTACGTATTTGTTTCTACCCCAATCTGTTACACATCGTTTTCGATCGTACCAATCTCATGAACTTTACAGCTTTTATTTTATTTTTTCTCCTGTTATTGATTGAAAAACAGATTGATTGAAATCTTTCTATAAACAGACCAATACATAATGTAATGAGCTCATGGAATTATCTTTCACAACCAATATCAATTCCTACAACTCCTATCACCACCTTTTGAACAAAACCATGAAGACCATCACCTTTATCCACCCTCATCAATCGCGAACACCACACAAACCCATGATTCAACCCCATCGTCACACACTTGCTCGTTTTCTGTTTTGTTTCTCATCCGTAATACACCACCGATCACCATCAACCCAAAGTTGCAAACCACCACCACGAGAACCATAACCATAACCCACCTACTCGATAAACCCACAAAACCTGCTCAAACTATTTTTATTTTGTCACCTTTGCTACAGCTGTACGATGACCCAAGTCATCTATTCTATTTGGCAAAAACCCACCTTCAAATTCGTAAATGCAGTCTACTTGTTTTTCTGTTGAAAACCGTCCGAACCACCACACCCACACCGTAACCACCACCTCTCCAACAAAACCTACGAAACACCTATCATTTTCATCTTGTTGTTTGATCACCACTGAAATCCTTAAACAAACCCGCTACTACGTCCTATCCATCTTGCTTCTTGATAAGACAAAACCGAACCAAATCACTTCGATTTAAAGCTGTTGTTTGCAGCAGGGAGTGATGTTCGAACAACTGCCACCACCACCTTTATTCTCATTATTTTAAATTAAACGATGCCAATTTAATTGGGTCGTATATTTTGAACTCCATGATTGGTTTGGTGAACGCGATGAAAACAGATGGAATAACTTACGGTTAAGGTATTACTTATATATAGAAAACTACCACAATGCTTTATTGAAGTTACCAAAAGAATTAGGCAAGTGGAAATAATTATCCTTCATATGGTTGACCATTAATGGATCCCATACAGCGACTTTTAAATATTTTAGTATGATGATGAGGTAATATTAATAAACAATGATCCTCGCTTTTGGTTCATGCTTTTCCTGTCGATGGTCACCACAGCCAATTCCATTCGATGCACCACTGCTACTCTCTTTTATTTATTTGTTGTTACTATTTCAACCGATGCAACTTGATACTAGAATATCTTTTTCTTTGTGGCAGACAACACCTAACTGCAAACCCCACTTGTTGATATTAAAGAAAAAGAAAACCGATACATATTTTCCCTAGTTTAGTTTGGACTGTTAACGGGCCAGTTAAATTCGTTTTGGATGTGTTGTAGATGGAGCTTGATCCGAATGCTTGATCTTGGACTCCAAATAAAAGGGATTAGCTAAGTAGGCTGAGAGGTTTTATCTTCTGATTGGGCTGCCCATTTTGTCGAAGCCCAGAATGCATTTACTGCTTGCTGCTCGATGACTTTTTTTTTTCTTTCTAAAACTGCCTTGTTTCAATTTTTTCTTACCACGGAGAGTAATAATTAAGATGATAGATGATAATGATAATGATGATGATTAGGATATGATATGATGATTCATGTTGATGATAATACAGATGATGATGTTAAATGGGGATGGTAAAGATTCGATGATGATAGAAACATGTTATATGTTAAACAGCATCATACATGATAAGTTAATAAGTGTGCGAATAATTACCATAAAGTATCGAGTGGTACAGTGGTTTGGAAGAAATATTAATAAGCAAGGGGTCACGGGTTCGAGCCCCGGTTGTGGCATTTTTTTTTTTTAAAGAAGAAGTAGAATTGCAGACTGAGATGGGTTAAATCGGTGTAATTCGGTATAAACACAGAAAATATTAAGTGGTGTAGTGGTTAAGGGTATGAGTTTTAAGCGGTACGTATAAAGTTCGAGACCGGGCTGCAACATCTTTTTAAGAAACTATTATCTAAGGTAGTATACTTATTTTTCATTTTATTACTAATATTATTTCTTTTATAATTATCAGTATTATTATTATTATTATCATTTGTATTAAAAATTAATATTATAGTTATTATTATTATCAGTATTACTATTATGATAATCATTATTACTAAAAGTATCACTATTTTAAATATATTATCATTTTTTTATGTCATTACATTAATTAATATTATTAATTATAACTTTAGTTTTAAATATATTTAGTATATAGAATATAACTGTATTTTTATGATCTTAAACTAAAAAGATATATATTATAAATTAGGTACAAACTTTAAATACATAGGAGTATATATAATAAGTATACTACTTTTACTAATAAAATATTTTTTTTTGTTTGTTCATTTATGTTTTAATATAACTCAAATTTATTAAAAGTATTATTATACTAAAAAAATTATGAGTACTTAAAAATATTAATGCCAAGTATTTATTCAAAATAATTTAATAAAGCATATAATATATTATTGTGATAAATTAATAAAACATATAAAATAAATATATTTAAGTAATTATTACTATTAAATCACAAGTATATTACTAATATCAAAATATATATTTAATTGAATATTATATTTGTTAATCTATACATAAATGATATAGGTTCGTGAATCCAAGGCCAGACCTTACACTTGTTCAATGTCGTCATATGTATTTTTGCTACAAAATACAGTATGGTGAGTTCATTTGCTCCCTTTTACTCTTTACATTTTTGGGACTGAGAATACATGCGCTTTTTTACAACTGCTTTATTAAATGCTTTTGAAATATATTTGGAACTGCGAATACATGAAATGCTTTTATAAATATTTGACGAGATAGACACATGCAAAACACTCCTCGAATGAATTATTATGCAGACCGAAGTTCTGCGGATTATTATTGAATTATGTGGACATGATAGTTGCCACTATTGAATTTTGTGGACATGATAATTGCCACCATTGAATTATGTGGACATGATAATTGCCACCAATTGAAGTGAATGTTATGTATCGAGAGAATGATTTTATACACAGGATATGTGTATGATATTTTGTACACGAGATATGTGTACGGTTACAAAGATTTGTTAAAATGATTTCGTACATGAGAAAGGTGTACTGTATTTAAAAAGATATCGCATGTACATTACAGGTGGGTATAGGATTCGGGCCCATTTGTACCATGCAGGATTTAAATCTTGTGGTCTATCAAAATGATAAATTTTATTGTTTTATGATAAACCTATGAACTCACCAACCTTTTGGTTGACACTTGAAAGCATGTTTATTCTCAGGTATGAAAGAAATCTTTCGCTGTGCATTTTGCTCAATTTAAGGACATTACTTGGAGTCGATCATCGCTCTGGGATCAAATGTTGATGACTTTGTCCAGATGGATTAGGACGGGGCATTTCAATGTAAACACTTTTATTTAATGTTTTGTTGATGTAAAACTCGATTGGGTTATTACAAAGCGTTTGGGTGTTAATTTAAAGTGTTAAATGTGTTTTGAAATGAATTGGAGCTGATCAGGTCTGCTGGACGCCGTCCAGATGGGATGAACGCCTTCCAGTATAACGTGGGTTGGGTGTTTTCTGTCTCAGAACACTTTAGTGTAATTGGACGCCGTCCAGACGCCGTCCTGTACTTTATTACTGGACGCCGTCCAGAGGTCTGGACGCCGTCCAGATGGTCTGTTATAAAAAAAAGAATTTTAAGCCGTGTTTTTGGTAAAACGATGTCGGGTCGTTACAAGTGGTATCAGAGCATAGTCTAAGGGAATTAGGTGACCTTGGAATAGGTGCCTAGTCTTAGACTTATTGGCTGTTGTGCGTTATTTACGGGACTTGTAGGAATACGGGTCGGATTGAGATTTGTTAGTGCCTTAGAGTAGGTGACTAACTAAGACTTGTGTTTGTCCAATGCGGGATTATGTGGGGCCTTATTTCGTGAGTAAATTAGTGCCTTAGATTGCTAGTGCCTAGTGTAAGTAGGCGAACTTGGACGTTGTTTTAGTGATAGTCGCCTAGGTTGTAGGTTGACTTGTTGTTGTGGTGTACTTATGTACGTTTATTACTATATTGTATATAGGTGTATATATACAGATATCTTTTGTGCGGTATCCTAGGGATGAATCTATTGGAGAGATTCATATGTTTGGCGGTTTTGAGTGATCGAGTTCATGGTAAGGACTTTGGTCATTCGGGTACTAGGAGTTATCGCGTATTATTTTGTGTGAATGTCTCATCAGTCCGGGTAAAGTACTTTGCGTGACGATGCGAAAATGGTAAGGTACGAAATTGTAATAGTGACTGATCACCATTATTACAACAGTGTATCTTGACACTAAGCATGACATGACGAGTACCGAGCGGAGGAAACGTGGCATGGTTGGGGTAGAATCGGGACGAGTTAGGAATCTTTTATTGGTTCCTAGGTTATAGTAGTCTCGGGTGATGTGCTTGTTGTCACATTGGATTCGTTATGAGTAGAAAAAGTGTACAATGGATTCGGTCAGTTGAGTGAGCGAGCCAACTCACGAGTTTGGTGCATGTTTAGTCACCCTAAGTAGTGGGTGCACTGTTGAGATTGTTATTGGTTTTAGTTACCCATCGTAACTAGGATGACCGATTTACACTTGCGTGTGTGCGACGAGGACTTGAATTCCTTAAGGGAATGCGACAAGTTTAATGATTGTAGTTTTGAGTTACACTCGGTAGAGTGTATGGTTAGAGAATCGTGTTAGGATTCTAGTTGTGAGTCGCCTTGGAATTGGCGAATCGAGGAGTCTTTGGGTCGTTAAACTCATGGGAGTGGGACCCGTATAACGATGATTGTGTTAGTGTGTTGTGGCTTATAAGGTAACATTCCTAATGAAATATCCCTTGCAGTAGTGGTTTTATCGAGATGTAGAAAGGGTGTAAGACTTGGCGTTTCCAAGCATCTCTTTAGTGTTAGATGAACGGTTTCGTGAGGCTATATCGTTTGGCCTTGTGGAAATTGCGGGTAGCGTGTGATCGGTAGAAACTTTCAATAAGACGATAGACCGTGAGGTTTGTCGGGTAGGTATGACTTCGGGTCATTATTATAGAGAGATGGGTGACATCGGGTGTATGGAACCTAAAGATCGATTTTCTAAAATTCGATTGATTGTGGTGGGAGTCTGCATGACACTGCGTCAGGTGCCCTTTTATACCTGCTAGTGTAATGTTCAACTCCGGTAGTGGTGTGATCACTTTGTGCTTAGGGTGCCCGTGAGATACCCTTGGAAGCATCGGAGATTATAATAGTGATCGACGGGTGATAGTAATTCGACGGTTGCAAAAGTCGAAGTTTAAGAGCATTGTGATGAATACTTCTTATGAAGTAACGGGTGAGCGAATCTTGTTGCTCTTAAGTGATAGACGGGTAAAGATGACCGGTGAGCCGGTGACGGACTTAATGGTCGGTTAGTCCGAAGATTATGATGAATTGTTGATATTGCAGCCGACGCAATTATCATGTCTGATTGGTCACTCTTCACCATGAGAGTGAGCCATTGTTGATAAAGGTTCGTTGACTGGAAGGTCGGATGATCTCGACTGAGATGCACGACTGATTAAGCGGAGTGGCATATGCCTAGTCGTAGAGGCGTATGTGAGACCTTAGTGGAGTTCGCTTTGCGAACGATTAAGGACTGTTAATAGTAATTATGGTATGAAGGTGCGATGTTATCACGTGTACGTCACTTCAAGCGAATGTGTATGTCGGCTCTGAGAGCCCGTAGTGAATTCGTGGTGATTTGGAGATGACCAGTGATGAGAATGGTCATGTGTTTCGTGGAATGCTAATTCCCCAGGATGTTATCATCTTGGCGGTGAGAATGTGGAGCCACATTTCTAAGTGGGGGAGTTTTTACTGCCGCCCAAGGAAGCTCCGGTGGTGTTATATATAGCGAAGTGTCGGAGTGTACTATGCTAAGCCTTAATAGGTATTCGGAGTTGTAACGACCCGGAAATTTCCGACCAAATTTAAACTCTAATCTCTATATGGTTCCGACACGATAAGCAAAAACCCTAAAGTTAACCCGCACTTTTTCGATCGTTCTATACTTATAAGATTAATATTTACATAAATTAAACCTTACCAACATGATAAGCAATCCAAATTGTTGAGACTTATGTTTTCGAAAAGAGTTTTACACAACGTTTGACCGTCTAGTTTGACCGATGATATCACGAACTATATAACATATGATAATTATACGTTTGTGTATATATATGTATATATACATATTTAACATGATCTAAGAATGTTTTAATATCTCATTTTGTATTAATAACAATAAGTTATAAGTATATTTTGAAACTACTAACTTAAGTTTTCAAAACGATAACCATACGTAACGTTATTTGACTTAAATACTTATGACCTATAATGTTTATACATATATCGTATAAGTAATGTATTTAATCACTTTTAAAGACTTAAATACATAAAACAATATAAGTATATTTACAAAAGATAGCTATATTTGAATCCTCATTCCGTTTTCTCAAAGATTTCTATACGTATACCTAGGGTATATGTACCCGTATCATACGCAGCTTCTAGATGTATTTACTATTGGTATATACCAATAAAAATCTGCTCCTTAGCAGCCTTAAATGATTAAAAAACATGTGGAACCAACCATTTGTCAAGTAGCATGAATTATTTAGCAAGAAAACAAAGTTAGGTATTTTTTTTTCCTTTATAACCTAAAAACATTTTTATGCATGCACACCATTTCTTCACCCCATTTTCTCATACTTACACTTCCATTTCTCTCTCAAAATACTCTTAACTTCATACTTGATCATCTCCAAGCATTTTCCCCATCATTTAGCTTCAAAAACCTTACTTAAACACCATAAGAAAACCATACAAAAACACTTCAAGAAATCCTTCCAAGAACACAAACTTACTTCCAATCTTTCATCCAATTCCATCACCCTTTTGGTTCTAGCTTTTTACTCCTCTTTTACAGAAACCTTGTCCAAGGAACTTGAGGTAGTATCTATGTTCATAACCTTATTCGATTCATATATATATAGCTATCATATTTTGTGGTATACAATTTTAACAACAAGAACATAGTTTGAAAGTTTTCAAACTTGTTTGCAAACTAAATAGATCCTTCTAACTTAACTTTTAAAATACTTCAAGACCTGTAATATAACTTAAATATATGCTAACTTAACAAGGTATAACTTGGTTTTTCAAAGAATATCTTAAAAACTGTTTTTACGACGTCGGAGTGTAACCGGGGACTGTTTTGGGTTGGATAATTAAAAACTATCTTAAACTTTGAATTGGAGGTTTATGTTCTGGAAAAATGATTTTTACTATAAATATGTTAACACATAAAAATTTCATGATTAAATTCAAAGTATAAGTATTTTTAGAAAAATGGTCATTAAGTGTTATTTTTTTGTAACAAAAATGTTTAACTTCATAAGTTTCACTAAAGTTTCACCTATGCCGTGTGATTTTGAATACAAACCAAGGTATTTTCAGTTCATAGTCTTAAAGAGGGACTCGATCCAAGGAGATGGCAAGTTGAATCAACGAAAACGGATTTGTAACGAAGAAACTATGACCGAAACAAAATTGGTTATCCTAGACTTGTTTAACTTCGGGATTAATTGGGAAAAATTAAATAAATCACATATTTCTAAGATAACATGATATTTTATATATATGTACTTATAATTCAATTTTATATGGTTCAGGATCACCCGTAAACAACACGAGAAGATTAATCATAAGATCCCATGTTTGTACGCAACACGTCATTTGACAACACCGGTACTTTATGTACGCAACACGTCATTTGACAACACCGGTACCGTGGGTCAAGATTAATCTCGACCAATACATATACGATGGGGTTTTATTTATTTCGTTGGGGGTTTTATTTATTTCATTGCGGGTATATTAAACATCTAAAAATGAACCATTAAAATTGAATTACTAACAACGAGCTGCTAACTACGGACTAAGGAATTATTCAAAGTATTAAAAGTATAACAAGTATATATATGTGACGTTTGTTTAAAAAAAAAGGTATTGATATATTATATATGGATAGGTTCGTGATATCAACCGGAGACCAAGTCAAATTATATATATCTTCAAGACGAAAGTGAGTATATAGTCCCACTTTTAAACTCTAAATATTTCGGGATGAGAATACATGTATTTTATGTTTTACGTTATGGACACAAGTAACTGAAAAATATATTCTACGTTGAGTTGTACCACTGGCATACTTCCCTGTAGCTTGGTAACTAATATTTACAGCGGTATTGTAAACGCGAATCCTGTTGATAGATCTATCGGGCCTGACAACCCCAACCGGACTGGACGACCAGTATTCAACGGTTGCACAGTACTTCGTTTCGTGACTACACTTGGTACAGTGTAGTAAGATTTCATATTAAAGGGAATATGCGACGTGATTAATTGTTAAGTATGGTTACCAAGTGCTCAACCACTTAGAATATTTTTATTAAAATGTTTATATATGAAATCTTGTGGTCTATATTTATATCGCTGTCGACATTAAACCTATATCTCACCAACTTTATGTTGACATTTTAAAGCATGTTATTCTCAGGTATGAATTAAGTCTTCCGCTGTGCATTATCTCGTACTAAGGATACTACTTGAGGCCATTAAGGACTTATATCATAAGGCGTTGCATTCGAGTCATTGAAGTTCATAGAGACTATTATTAAGTAAATGGCGGTTTAGGTCATTTGAATATTATGAAATGTCAGGCGAATATGTCAATTATGGATGTAACTATAGATTGTCTTTTAAGAATAAATGCAACGTTTGTAAGATGTATCATATAGAGGGCAAGTACCTCGCAATGTTATCAACTATTGTAATTCGTTTGTAATCAATATGGACAACGTCCGGATGATTAGTTTCGGATCCTTTCAGTTGGTATCAGAGCGTTGGTCTTAGCGAACCAGGCCTTGCATTAGTGTGTCTAACTAGTAGTTGTTAGGATACATTAAGTGAGTCTGGACTTTGACCGTGTCTGCCTGTCAAAAGTTTTGCTTATCAATCCTAGTCGGAAATCATCTGCTTATCATCCTTAGGGAACTGCCTGCTTATCATTCTTAAGTCTAGACACGTCTTACTGCATTTAGTGCATCGATAATGTATAGACAAAATTCATATCCTAGCGTATCTGTTACTATAGACATTGCCTGACGTATTTCAAAGATTCTCCGTAATTCATGGGATTTTGATATTATATATACATATGTAAATTATGTATTGAAGAGTACCAAACCCAACTCCTATAATCTATTCCAAACTAAAAATTCATTTCTCCGACCATACAAGATGGATTCTTCATCCAGCTCAAATTCCTCCGACTTCGATAGCTTCGCCGATATGGATTTCCATTCGAGCTCCGAGAACAGCGTTACCGGAATGGATCAACCAATTTCCCATCATCTATTCTGGATAAATTGGGGATGGGTTCGTAATATACTAAATTTCTGGAGGCAAGAAGAAGGTGATCCATTCCATCCACCAAATTGTCCTCTTAACGATGAACCTGAAGCACTTACCGGCGAACCTATTCGAAACACCATTTTCTCGCTCATTTCTAGAGTATCTCGTCATGATTACATACTATCCCATATTTCAAATCTTGTTCATTCGCTCGTTCCAACCGTCAATCATCCCGGTATAATAGAAGAAGTCAACGAACTCCGTGCTCGGGTAGTGGTTTTGGAGAATATGGTGCGAAGGTTACAAACACCAACAGCAGCACCAGCAGCATAATCCGTACTACCATCGTCAACGCCGACAGTACCTTTATCACCCCAATCACAACCGTGCCCTCAACATCACAATCTGTATCTCGAATATCAACATCACACGACTCAATATCTGTACTTCGAGTATGATCTTCGTTCTATATATCGTTCTACATCGATTATCTTCGCTTTACGTATCGTATGACGATTATGTAATTTCTAAAGTCTTA
Organism: Rutidosis leptorrhynchoides; assembly: GCF_046630445.1. Lineage (NCBI taxonomy): Eukaryota > Viridiplantae > Streptophyta > Magnoliopsida > Asterales > Asteraceae > Rutidosis > Rutidosis leptorrhynchoides. The sequence continues at coordinate 1,244,481 of NC_092342.1, read as the reverse complement.
GAGATTATGTAACCTAGAATTAACGATAAATCAAATGAGTTTAATATCTTATTGACTCATTAAATCTATGATTATCTCTGAAGAAAATATATATGCAATTATATTTTCATAAAGATAGTAATTAAAAATTCCTTCGTACAAACTATTAATGATGAAAATATTTTAACGGGTGGGTAGTACCCGAGGAATATTTAGAATTCACATTAATAAGTTATATTGTACATTCTTGAATCTGATTCAACGGTTATCTATTATCTTACTTACAACCACCGATATTCGTATCCGCTCACCCCAGAATAACCATTTTCAATCAAATTTCATATTCGGATTTTGACCTACCAGAATCCAACAAGTGGCAAAAAGAAGAAAACATTGGACAAAAAAAAAAAATTGTTAGAAACACACGATTTAACTAATTAAAAATCTATTAAGGATTCCACGCTAACTGTTCCGGCTAACTCTGGACAATTAAAATGAATTAAAATGTTGATTATAACATATGAAGCTAAACAATTCTTCAAGCTTGCCACTTGATTTTATCTTAAACCTCATTCGTAACTTGACGATTACAATTCGCATTCAAATCCTTTCATGATTCCTGAAAACACCTCGACCGAGAAGTTGAACCCGCCGCACCTCGCCTACGGAATGAAGATTTATACATACAGTTATACACCTGAAGAACTCTCGAACCCAAATTCATAATTTAACACATAACGTATTGAATCCTTTGCCATTTATTAGCAAGAACAACCCTACAATTCCTTTTCAAGAAGCTAATTTTGTCACAGCTCCACTTCGACTTTTCAGTGAGATTATTTCTATTATAATCATGATATTTATACCTTGTCCTTTCGCCGTCATTACCGGAAAACCTTTTATATCCCTCGACAACATCAACAGGTGCACCAGCAGATCGTTATCCTTTTGGCGAAATCAACAATCAGTATTTTGAAAATCTCGCGGAACTTCTTCCATCATATCTATAATGTCTATCCCTAAGAATTTCATGATCTGAACGTGAAGTTTCTGAAAAACACCCGGGACTATGAAATAGTTCTTGAAATGCTAACGAAGCAGCAAAAACTGTAAACGACTTTAACGGTCAAAAGTTTGATGACAAAGAATAGTAAGGTGGTAAAGCTGAAAAAAAAAAAAAAAAGTTTGGAACTAGAAAACGGATGAAGCAAAGTATGAAAGAGGCTGTGGATAAATCACAGGGACTGAACCTGCTCTCAAAGAATACAAACGATTCCGTACCTCCTGAAACCGTCAGTAAGAACCCTACTCTTTATTCAAAACCTTGCCCGGATGATATTTTTCATCATCATCTTATCTTAGATATTATAAGATATCTTCATATCATTCGTTATACATATTTTTCATATTTCTGGAGATATTTTTACAACTATTCCTATCTGCGATCATTTATCTCTCCGTAACATCTGCGTTACAATATAAAAGAAACTGTGTTAATTTCTAAATTCTGAAACCTCCGAGATTAAAATATAAATGATTTGAAGTAGTGTTGGGAACTGATGCATGAATTAGTATAATATAATGAAACTTGATTAACTTTATTATATTACAGTAAGTCATGTTAAGTTTCTAATGGAATGTGATGATTCACAGTACCGTCATCATGTGCCATGTTACACGGCTCTTACATTCTATCAAGTCTCCAAACATATTAGAACGTATCACCTTGATAGTTCTATTTTTCCGGAATATTCGAGTAATTTAACGAATCAAGATCGTGTCATTACAATTTCATTCTAAAACCAATAGCTAGGTTCATTCCAAATTTCCTACCTATGAATTTCGGACCATTGTTCGCTTGGCTCGAGGACGGGAAGAAGAAACGAAGGGACAAAACCTCAGAATAGAAATAGGAACATAAACCACAGCAAATAAGAGAGAGCATTAACTGTGGATGACAATGATTTTAAGGGACGGGAGTAGGAACATCGAAATATAAGGGAAGGTATAAAACCTAACAACAACCCCGAAACTACAAACCGTGCATATCAATACGTATTGCAACGTAAAGGCACGGGAGAATTAAAAACATTATAATTCCAAGGAAAGGATAAAAGAGAATAGATTCTTCTGGTGATAGATGAAAAAGAAGAATGAAAGATATGAAAGTTAGAAATATAACAAGGATTAGAATGGGATGGAGCATATTAGCGAATGTCTTAAAGTAGGAACTAAAGAGAAAGAATAGAAGATGTGGGAAGAAAGAAAGGGAAGGAGGTAAATTTATAGTGAAATATTCGACAAAGAAATCAAAACAGATTGCCGCGTTAAATCAAAGAAGATCCTGATCGCCGCAAAACTAAATCTTATTACATAAGATTTTCTTTAAAACCCTTAAATCCCGGAAATCGATCATAATCACGTCATCGGTTACAACAATTCTATATTTACTCATTTCACTCTTTTGTGATAGCTTCGCTCGTGCGTCTCACATAACCGAATCGTTTTATCTAAATCTTTCAATAATGATAAAATTTAATTATTACCTCATATTCGTCATGAAAACATTCCTATTGTTATTTATGACAACCTCTACCAAATTTCGAGGACGAAATTTCTTTAACGGGTGGGTACTGTAACGACCCGGAAATTTCCGACCAAATTTAAACTCTAATCTCTATATGGTTCCGACACGATAAGCAAAAACCCTAAAGTTAACCCGCACTTTTTCGATCGTTCTATACTTATAAGATTAATATTTACATAAATTAAACCTTACCAACATGATAAGCAATCCAAATTGTTGAGACTTATGTTTTCGAAAAGAGTTTTACACAACGTTTGACCGTCTAGTTTGACCGATGATATCACGAACTATATAACATATGATAATTATACGTTTGTGTATATATATGTATATATACATATTTAACATGATCTAAGAATGTTTTAATATCTCATTTTGTATTAATAACAATAAGTTATAAGTATATTTTGAAACTACTAACTTAAGTTTTCAAAACGATAACCATACGTAACGTTATTTGACTTAAATACTTATGACCTATAATGTTTATACATATATCGTATAAGTAATGTATTTAATCACTTTTAAAGACTTAAATACATAAAACAATATAAGTATATTTACAAAAGATAGCTATATTTGAATCCTCATTCCGTTTTCTCAAAGATTTCTATACGTATACCTAGGGTATATGTACCCGTATCATACGCAGCTTCTAGATGTATTTACTATTGGTATATACCAATAAAAATCTGCTCCTTAGCAGCCTTAAATGATTAAAAAACATGTGGAACCAACCATTTGTCAAGTAGCATGAATTATTTAGCAAGAAAACAAAGTTAGGTATTTTTTTTTCCTTTATAACCTAAAAACATTTTTATGCATGCACACCATTTCTTCACCCCATTTTCTCATACTTACACTTCCATTTCTCTCTCAAAATACTCTTAACTTCATACTTGATCATCTCCAAGCATTTTCCCCATCATTTAGCTTCAAAAACCTTACTTAAACACCATAAGAAAACCATACAAAAACACTTCAAGAAATCCTTCCAAGAACACAAACTTACTTCCAATCTTTCATCCAATTCCATCACCCTTTTGGTTCTAGCTTTTTACTCCTCTTTTACAGAAACCTTGTCCAAGGAACTTGAGGTAGTATCTATGTTCATAACCTTATTCGATTCATATATATATAGCTATCATATTTTGTGGTATACAATTTTAACAACAAGAACATAGTTTGAAAGTTTTCAAACTTGTTTGCAAACTAAATAGATCCTTCTAACTTAACTTTTAAAATACTTCAAGACCTGTAATATAACTTAAATATATGCTAACTTAACAAGGTATAACTTGGTTTTTCAAAGAATATCTTAAAAACTGTTTTTACGACGTCGGAGTGTAACCGGGGACTGTTTTGGGTTGGATAATTAAAAACTATCTTAAACTTTGAATTGGAGGTTTATGTTCTGGAAAAATGATTTTTACTATAAATATGTTAACACATAAAAATTTCATGATTAAATTCAAAGTATAAGTATTTTTAGAAAAATGGTCATTAAGTGTTATTTTTTTGTAACAAAAATGTTTAACTTCATAAGTTTCACTAAAGTTTCACCTATGCCGTGTGATTTTGAATACAAACCAAGGTATTTTCAGTTCATAGTCTTAAAGAGGGACTCGATCCAAGGAGATGGCAAGTTGAATCAACGAAAACGGATTTGTAACGAAGAAACTATGACCGAAACAAAATTGGTTATCCTAGACTTGTTTAACTTCGGGATTAATTGGGAAAAATTAAATAAATCACATATTTCTAAGATAACATGATATTTTATATATATGTACTTATAATTCAATTTTATATGGTTCAGGATCACCCGTAAACAACACGAGAAGATTAATCATAAGATCCCATGTTTGTACGCAACACGTCATTTGACAACACCGGTACTTTATGTACGCAACACGTCATTTGACAACACCGGTACCGTGGGTCAAGATTAATCTCGACCAATACATATACGATGGGGTTTTATTTATTTCGTTGGGGGTTTTATTTATTTCATTGCGGGTATATTAAACATCTAAAAATGAACCATTAAAATTGAATTACTAACAACGAGCTGCTAACTACGGACTAAGGAATTATTCAAAGTATTAAAAGTATAACAAGTATATATATGTGACGTTTGTTTAAAAAAAAAGGTATTGATATATTATATATGGATAGGTTCGTGATATCAACCGGAGACCAAGTCAAATTATATATATCTTCAAGACGAAAGTGAGTATATAGTCCCACTTTTAAACTCTAAATATTTCGGGATGAGAATACATGTATTTTATGTTTTACGTTATGGACACAAGTAACTGAAAAATATATTCTACGTTGAGTTGTACCACTGGCATACTTCCCTGTAGCTTGGTAACTAATATTTACAGCGGTATTGTAAACGCGAATCCTGTTGATAGATCTATCGGGCCTGACAACCCCAACCGGACTGGACGACCAGTATTCAACGGTTGCACAGTACTTCGTTTCGTGACTACACTTGGTACAGTGTAGTAAGATTTCATATTAAAGGGAATATGCGACGTGATTAATTGTTAAGTATGGTTACCAAGTGCTCAACCACTTAGAATATTTTTATTAAAATGTTTATATATGAAATCTTGTGGTCTATATTTATATCGCTGTCGACATTAAACCTATATCTCACCAACTTTATGTTGACATTTTAAAGCATGTTATTCTCAGGTATGAATTAAGTCTTCCGCTGTGCATTATCTCGTACTAAGGATACTACTTGAGGCCATTAAGGACTTATATCATAAGGCGTTGCATTCGAGTCATTGAAGTTCATAGAGACTATTATTAAGTAAATGGCGGTTTAGGTCATTTGAATATTATGAAATGTCAGGCGAATATGTCAATTATGGATGTAACTATAGATTGTCTTTTAAGAATAAATGCAACGTTTGTAAGATGTATCATATAGAGGGCAAGTACCTCGCAATGTTATCAACTATTGTAATTCGTTTGTAATCAATATGGACAACGTCCGGATGATTAGTTTCGGATCCTTTCAGGAGTTCCTAACAAGGAAGAGTGATGGGTTTTTGATGTCGACTAGAGATCCTGCTTTACAATTGTGAGTTATTGTTTCAGGAATGTTATGCGTGAAGATTGTGATGATGGGATCGAAGGAAGTGTAAGACTTCCTATGTAAGGTGGTCGTATAGTACCAATGTGCGGTACGAGACCAAATGTGAATCTTGAGATCTCGGGGTGAGAGAATGAAGCTGTCATTGCGGGTGCTCTCATAGCGAAAAATATGGGTTGTCCTGAAACCCAGATAGGATTATTGGATGAGAACGAGTTCGATATCGTGGAGAATGCTGTATTTTCCCTGTCGGGAAATGTGATCTTAGAAATTGTCAGTGGATCATTCCACTTTATGGACGATTGTGAGGCAGAGAGTGTCGGTTCTGACTGTCTCCCGTAGAGACACGCGGATGTTATTTGTTTGCGAGAGTGTGTATCCTAGTGATGTGACCCGTAGGTTGCATTGAAATGTCGAGGCCATCCTTAACGGACGGTCTAGGTAGGAGGATTCACCTGGCGTTGGTGAATATTTTGTGGGTCGTTTGGCGAATTGCAAATTGTTATGTTGATAATTCGCTGCTGATGGGATTCTAGTACACGAATAGTTTCCATGATAGTACTAGGAAGCCATAGTGTATGGATGTGTTGTAGGGTTTAAGGGAGAAACCTTGTGTCGAGTGTTGATGTTTCGTCTAACTCGTGGTGTATTATTGTCGTCCTGGATTAATCCAGTGACGGATGGTCGTGTGCGGATCGATTGGTGGGAAAGTGGTGCTCCTAAGTGATTATTTTGGGGTTACCGAAATTTCTTCGTTGAAGGAATGACCCAGTTGTAGAGCCGGAGGAAGTTGGTTCTCGGTCTAGAGAATGTTCATGAATGACCGGTTGAGTAGTACTTTTATGAACCGATGGAGCACGGAGTTTCAAGGAAGCGTGAATCCTTCTCGATTGGGATTAATGCAAGACATGGTTCACGACGTGGTGGATTTACTAGATATAGTTATGGATATAGCTTATTACGAGTTGTAGCCGAGATTATTTGAAGGGATAATGGTGTTTCCCGTATTTTCCTAAGTGAGAATTCTGAACGTTGAGTGTATGAGATACCGTTTGTTGCAGTAATGCGCGCTAGTAATCATTAGCGTGTGGTGAGATCTTAGAATTCACGGAAGATGTTATGGATGTCGGGCTTGGTTGTGTTTCGTAGGATTGAAAGGCACGACGACGATGGTTGTCGGTGAAATGCTCTACTTTTAAGACGATTGTGAAGAGTATAGTACGAGTTTGGATACTCGGCGTAGGAGCAAACAGTTGTAGTTGTTTTGACTCGAGGGTTGATTGCCCGATTTTGTTGTAATATGATGCGTTAGTGCACGAAGCGAGAATTCAGACGAGTTTACTACTTGTGTGACTCCGCGTTGGAAGCTAAAATGTTCGAGGGAGAAGTGTTTAACTTCTAGTGTTGGTGCGGATCACGAGGACGTGATCCAATGTAAGTGGGGGAGAGTTGTAACACCCGTTTTCAGTTACGTGTTATTTCGAACGACATTCGAAATACGAGGCATGTAAGCGTATATTTGGATCCCAAATAAATTTGGATTTGATGTTCTAAAACCTTACCATTGGATAGGAAATCTCATTACGTTTCCAACGATATTTGATTCATCGAAAACGGAGTTACGGTTTGAAAGTTATGACCAAAACAAGTTCAGAAAACTGATTCAGTTAATCTGGACGCCGTCCAACCTTTTTGGACGCCGTCCAAAAGGCCTGACGGGCCATTAGCTCTATTTTTCTCATTTTAAAAGGGTACTTTGGTCTTTTCACTTGGGGTCGGTTTGGGATCATCAAAACTGATCTAGAACTCCATTGGAGCTCATTCTCACTCACACAAAACACTCTCATCCATTCCTAGATAGAGAGGGACCATTTTAGAGTGAGAGAACTTGGTTTGGGGAAGAAGAAGGGTGAGTCGGGTCGAGTCACGAGTTTTAAAGTTGTTCATCTCGTTAACGGCTACGTCTTGGTAGTGTTGGTAAGTTCTAACTCCGATTTTCATTATTTGATTTTGATATTCAAATTAGGGTTTGAGCTTGATTTTGTTAGAAACCCTTTAATGGTTGTGAAATGGGTTTGTTGTGGTTAATAGATGGGTTTTGACCCGTTATTGGTGGTTTAGGTTTTGATGACGATTTTGTTCATGGTTTTGGGTGTAAATCACTAGTTCATAAATGTGTTAGTGTATAGATGTTCATAAGAACATGTTAGTTGGTCAAAATGGGTGTTGACTTTGATTTAGTGTCAAACTAAGATTCGAGTTAAGTTTTGGTGAATCAAGTATTTAAATTGAAATGTCCCGTTCTTATTGATTAAAAACGTTCCATATTAATTGATTTTGTTGCGAGGTTTTGACCTCTATATGAGACGTTTTTCAAAGACTGCATTCATTTTAAAACAAACCATAACCTTTATTTCATCAATAAAGGTTTAAAAAGCTTTACGTAGATTATCAAATAATGATAATCTAAAATATCCTGTTTACACACGACTATTACATAATGGTTTACAATACAAATATGTTACAACGAAATAAGTTTCTTGAATGCAGTTTTTACACAATATCGTACAAGCATGGACTCCAAATCTTGTCCTTATTTAAGTATGCGACAGCGGAAGCTCTTAATAATCACCTGAGAATAAACATGCTTAAAACGTCAACAAAAAATGTTGGTGAGTTATAGGTTTAACCTATATATATCAAATCGTAACAATAGACCACAAGATTTCATATTTCAATATACATCCCATACATAGAGATAAAAATCATTCATATGGTGAACACCTGGTAACCGACATTAACATGATGCATATATAAGAATATCCCCATCATTCCGGGATCCTCCTTTGGACATGATATAAATTTCGAAGTACTAAAGCATCCGGTACTTTGGATGGGGTTTGTTAGGCCCAATAGATCTATCTTTAGGATTCGCGTCAATTAGGGTGTCTGTTCCCTAATTCTTAGATTACCAGACTTAATAAAAAGGGGCATATTCGATTTCGATAATTCAACCATAGAATGTAGTTTCACGTACTTGTGTCTATTTTGTAAATCATTTATAAAACCTGCATGTATTCTCATCCCAAAAATATTAGATTTTAAAAGTGGGACTATAACTCACTTTCACAGATTTTTAGTTCGTCGGGAAATAAGACTTGGCCACTGGTCGATTCACGAACCTATAACAAATATGTACATATATATCAAAGTATATTCAAAATATATTTACAACACTTTTAATACATTTTGATGTTTTAAGTTTATTAAGTCAGCTGTCCTCGTTAGTAACCTACAACTAGTTGTCCAACGTTAGATGTACAGAAAAAAAAATTGATATATATTATCTTGAATCAATCCACGACCCAGTGTATACACGTCTCAGGCTAGATCACAACTCAAAGTATATATATTTTTGGAATCAACCTCAACCCTGTATAGCTAACTCCCACATTACTGCATATAGAGTGTCTATGGTTGTTCCAAATAATATATACACATGGGTCGATATGATATGTCAAAACATTTGCATACGTGTCTATGGTATCCCAAGATTACATAATATATTATAATACAATATAAATTAGCTATAATATGATTAATATAGATTTGTTACCAATTTTCACGTTGCTACAACAAGAAAAATTATCCAATCTTGTTTTACCCATAACTTCTTCATTTTAAATCCGTTTTGAGTGAATCAAATTGCTATGGTTTCATATTGAACTCTATTTTATGAATCTAAACAGAAAAAGTATAGGTTTATAGTCGAAAATATAAGTTACAAGTTGTTTTTGTAAAGGTAGTCATTTCAGTCGAAAGAACGACGTCTAGATGACCATTTTAGAAAACATACTTCCACTTTGAGTTTAACCATGATTTTTGGATATAGTTTCATGTTCATAAGAAAAATAATTTTCCCATAAGAACAACTTTTAAATCAAAGTTTATCATAGTTTTTAATTAAATAACCCAAAACAGCCCGCGGTGTTACTACGACGGCGTATGTCCGGTTTTACAGTGTTCTTCGTGTTTCCAGGTTTTAAATCATTAAGTTAGCATATCATATAGATATAGAACATGTGTTTAGTTGATTTTAAAAGTCAAGTTAGAAGGATTAACTTTTGTTTGCGAACAAGTTTAGAATTAACTAAACTATGTTCTAGTGATTACAAGTTTAAACCTTCGAATAAGATAGCTTTATATGTATGAATCGAATGATGTTATGAACATAATTACTAACTCAAGTTTTCTGGATAAAGCTACTGGAAATGAGAAAAATGGATCTAGCTTTAAAGGATCCTTGGATGGCATGAAAGTTCTTGAAGCAGAATCATGACACGAAAACAAGTTCAAGTAAGATTTCCACTCGAAATAAGATTGTTATAGTTATAGAAATTGAATCAAAGTTTGAATATGAGTATTACCTTGTATTAGAAAGATATCTTACTGTAAATAAGAAAGATTTCTTAATGTTGAATGATCACTCTACAAGATTGGAAGTAAGCTAGCAAACTTGGAAGTATTCTTGATTTTATGAAACTAGAACTTGTAGAATTTATGAAGAACACTTAGAACTTGAAGATAGAACTTGAGAGAGATTAATTAGATGAAGAAAATTGAAGAATGAAAGTGTTTGTAGGTGTTTTTGGTCGTTGGTGTATGGATTAGATATAAAGGATATGTAATTTTGTTTTCATGTAAATAAGTCATGAATGATTACTCATATTTTTGTAATTTTATGAGATATTTCATGCTAGTTGCCAAATGATGGTTCCCACATGTGTTAGGTGACTCACATGGGCTGCTAAGAGCTGATCATTGGAGTGTATATACCAATAGTACATACATCTAAAAGCTGTGTATTGTACGAGTACGAATAAGGGTGCATACAAGTAGAATTGTTGATGAAACTGAACAAGGATGTAATTGTAAGCATTTTTATTAAGTAGAAGTATTTTGATAAGTGTCTTGAAGTCTTTCAAAAGTGTATGAATACATATTAAAACACTACATGTATATACATTTTAACTGAGTCGTTAAGTCATCGTTAGTCGTTACATGTAAGTGTTGTTTTGAAACCTTTAGGTTAACGATCTTGTTAAATGTTGTTAACTCAATGTTTATAATATCAAATGAGATTTTAAATTATTATATTATCATGATATTATGATGTACGAATATCTCTTATTATGATATATATACATTAAATGTCGTTACAACGATAATCGTTACATATATGTCTCGTTTCAAAATCATTAAGTTAGTAGTCTTGTTTTTACATATGTAGTTCATTGTTAATATACTTAATGATATGTTTACTTATCATAATATCATGTTAACTATATATATAACCATATATATGTCATCATATAGTTTTTTTACAAATTTTAACGTTCGTGAATCACCGGTCAACTTGGGTGGTCAATTGTCTATATGAAACCTATTTCAATTAATCAAGTCTTAACAAGTTTGATTGCTTAACATGTTGGAAACACTTAATCATGTAAATAACAATTTCATTTAATATGTATATAAACATGGAAGAGTTCGGGTCACTACAGTACCTACCCGTTAAATAAATTTCGTCCCGAAATTTTAAGCAGTTAGAGGTGTTGACGTATCTTCTGGAAATAAATGCGGGTATTTCTTCTTCATCTGATCTTCTCGTTCCCAGGTGAACTCGGGTCCTCTACGAGCATTCCATCGATCCTTAACAATTGGTATCTTGTTTTGGTTAGGTCTTTTAACCTCACGATCCATTATTTCGACGGGTTCTTCGATGAATTGAAGTTTTTCGTTGATTTGGATTTCATCTAATGGAATAGTGAGATCTTCTTTAGTAAAACATTTCATCAAATTCGAGACATGGAAAGTGTTATGTACAGCCGCGAGTTGTTGAGGTAACTCAAGTCGGTAAGCTACTGGTCCGACACGATCAATAATCTTGAATGGTCCGATATACCTTGGATTTAATTTCCCTCGTTTACCAAATCGAACAACGCCTTTCCAAGGTGCAACTTTAAGCATAACCATCTCTCCAATTTCAAATTCTATATCTTTTCTTTTAATGTTAGCATAGCTCTTTTGTCGACTTTGGGCGGTTTTCAACCGTTGTTGAATTTGGATGATCTTCTCGGTAGTTTCTTGTATTATCTCCGGACCCGTAATCTGTCTATCCCCCACTTCACTCCAACAAATCGGAGACCTGCACTTTCTACCATAAAGTGCTTCAAACGGCGCCATCTCAATGCTTGAATGGTAGCTGTTGTTGTAGGAAAATTCTGCTAACGGTAGATGTCGATCCCAACTATTTCCGAAATCAATAACACATGCTCGTATCATGTCTTCAAGCATTTGTATCGTCCTTTTGCTCTGCCCATCAGTTTGTGGATGATAGGCAGTACTCATGTCTAGACGAGTTCCTAATGCTTGCTGTAATGTCTGCCAGAATCTTGAAATAAATCTGCCATCCCTATCGGAGATAATAGAGATTGGTATTCCATGTCTGGAGACGACTTCCTTCAAATACAGTCGTGCTAACTTCTCCATCTTGTCATCTTCTCTTATTGGCAGGAAGTGTGCTGATTTGGTGAGACGATCAACTATTACCCAAATAGTATCAAAACCACTTGCAGTCCTTGGCAATTTAGTGATGAAATCCATGGTAATGTTTTCCCATTTCCATTCCGGAATTTCGGGTTGTTGAAGTAGACCTGATAGTTTCTGATGCTCAGCTTTGACCTTAGAACACGTCAAACATTCACCTACGTATTTAGCAACATCGGCTTTCATACCCGGCCACCAAAAATGTTTCTTGAGATCCTTGTACATCTTCCCCGTTCCAAGATTTATTGAGTATCTGGTTTTATGAGCTTCTCTAAGTACCATTTCTCTCATATCTCCAAATTTTGGTACCCAAATCCTTTCAGCCCTATACCGGGTTCCGTCTTCTCGAATATTAAGATGTTTCTCCGATCCTTTGGGTATTTCATCCTTTAAATTTTCCTCTTTTAAAACTCCTTGTTGCGCCTCCTTTATTTGAGTAGTAAGGTTATTGTGAATCATTATATTCATAGATTTTACTCGAAAGGGTTCTCTGTCCTTCCTGCTCAAGGCGTCGGCTACCACATTTGCCTTCCCCGGGTGATAACGAATCTCAAAGTCGTAATCATTCAACAATTGAATCTACCTACGCTGCCTCATATTCAGTTGTTTCTGATTAAATATGTGTTGAAGACTTTTGTGGTCGGTATATATAATACTTTTGACCCCATATAAGTAGTGCCTCCAAGTCTTTAATGCAAAAACAACCTCGCCTAATTCCAAATCATGTGTCGTATAATTTTGTTCGTGAATCTTCAATTGTCTAGACGCATAAGCAATCACCTTCGTTCGTTGCATTAATACACAACCGAGACCTTGATTTGATGCATCACAATAAATCACAAAATCATCATTCCCTTCAGGCAATGACAATATAGGTGCCGTAGTTAGCTTTTTCTTCAATAACTGAAACGCTTTCTCTTGTTCATCCTTCCATTCAAATTTCTTCCCTTTATGCGTTAATGCAGTTAAGGGTTTTGCTATTCTGGAAAAGTCTTGGATGAACCTTCTGTAGTAACCAGCTAGTCCTAAAAACTGGCGTATGTGTTTCGGAGTTTTCGGGGTTTCCCACTTTTCAACAGTTTCTATCTTTGCCGGATCCACCTTAATACCTTCTTTGTTCGCTATGTGACCGAGGAATTGAACTTCTTCCAACCAAAATGCACACTTTGAAAACTTAGCGTACAATTCTTCCTTCCTCAATACTTCTAACACCTTTCTCAAATGTGCACCGTGTTCTTGGTCATTCTTTGAGTAAATAAGCATGTCATCAATGAAAACAATGACAAACTTGTCAAGGTATGGTCCACACACTCAGTTCATAAGGTCCATGAACATAGCTGGTGCATTATTTAAACCAAACGACATGACCATAAACTCGTAATGACCGTAACGTGTTCTGAAAGCAGTCTTTGGAATATCATCTTCTTTCACCCGCATTTGATGATGCCCGGAACGTAAGTCAATCTTTGAATAAACAGATGAGCCTTGTAGTTGATCAAATAAGTCATCGATTCTCGGTAGTGGGTAGCGGTTCTTGATGGTAAGTTTGTTCAACTCTCGGTAGTCGATACACAACCTGAATGTACCATATTTCTTCTTGACAAACAAAATAGGAGCTCCCCATGGTGATGTGCTTGGTCGAATGAAACCACGCTCTAAAAGTTATTGTAATTGGCTTTGCAGTTCTTTCATCTCGCTGGGTGCGAGTCTGTAAGGAGCACGAGCTATTGGTGCAGCTCCTGGTACAAGATCTATTTGAAATTCAACGGATCGATGTGGGGGTAATCCCGGTAATTCTTTCGGAAATACATCGGGAAATTCTTTTGTGACGGGAACATCATTGATGCTCTTTTCTTCAGTTTGTACTTTCTCGACATGTGCTAGAACAGCATAGCAACCTTTTCTTATTAGTTTTTGTGCCTTCAAATTACTAATAAGATGTAGCTTCGTGTTGCCCTTTTCTCCGTACACCATTAAGGGTTTTCCTTTATCTCGTATAATGCGAATTGCATTTTTGTAACAAACGATCTCTGCTTTCACTTCTTTCAACTAGTCCATACCGATTATCACATCAAAACTCCCTAACTCTACTGGTATCAAGTCAATCTTAAATGTTTCACTAACCAGTTTAATTTCTCGATTCCGACATATATTATCTGCTGAAATTAATTTACCATTTGCTAATTCGAGTAAAAATTTACTATCCAAAGGTGTCAATGGACAACTTAATTTAGCACAAAAATCTCTACTCATATAGCTTCTATCCGCACCCGAATCAAATAAAACGTAAGCAGATTTATTGTCAATAAGAAACGTACCCGTAACAAGCTCCGGGTCTTCCTGTGCCTCTGCCGCATTAATATTGAAAACTCTTCCGCGACCTTGTCCATTCATGTTCTCTTGGTTCGGGCAATTTCTAATAATGTGGTCCAATTTTCCACATTTATAACAAACTACATTGGCATAACTTGCTCCGACACTACTTGCTCCGCCATTACTCGTTCTGACACCATTTGTTCCTTTCGCTCTGTTAACCCCTGGTCCGTATACCTCACAGTTCACCGCGCTATGACCATTTCTTTTACACTTGTTGCAAAATTTGGTGCAGAACCCCGAGTGATACTTTTCACACCTTTGGCATAGCTGCTTCTGATTGTTGTTGTTGTTGAGGTTATTATTGTTGTTGGGATGATTGTTGTTGTTGTTGTTGTTGTTGTTGTTGTTGTTGTTGTTGTTGTTGTTGTTGTTGTTGTTGTTGCTGCTGCTGCTGCTGCTGCTGCTGCTGCTGCTGCTGCTGCTGCTGTTGTTGTTGTTGTTGTTGTTGTTGTTGTTGCGATTGATGTTGCGATTGTTGGGATAGTTGTTGCGATTATTTTTGTAATTGCTGTTGTTGTTGTATTGGTGATTCTTATCACCGTTTTCCTCCCACTTTCTTTTGACTTGCTTCACATTGGCCTCTTCAGCAGTCTGTTCTTTAATTCTTTCTTCAATCTGGTTCACTAGTTTGTGAGCCATTCTACATGCCTGTTGTATGGAGGCGGGCTCGTGTGAACTTATATCTTCTTGGATTCTTTCCGGTAATCATTTCACAAACGCGTCGATCTTCTCTTCCTCATCTTCGAACGCTCCTGGACACAATAGGCATAATTCTGTGAATCGTCTTTCGTACGTGGTAATATCAAATCCTTGGGTTCGTAACCCTCTAAGTTCTGTCTTGAACTTATTGACCTCGGTTCTGGGACGGTACTTCTCGTTCATCAAGTGCTTGAATGCTGACCACGGTAGTGCGTAAGCATCATCTTGTCCCACTTGCTCTAGATAGGTATTCCACCATGTTAACGCAGAACCTGTGAAGGTGTGCGTAGCGTACTTCACTTTGTCCTCTTCAGTACACTTACTTATGGCAAACACCGATTCGACCTTCTCGGTCCACCGTTTCAATCCGATCGGTCCTTCGGTTCCATCAAATTCCAAAGGTTTGCAGGCAGTGAATTCTTTGTAGGTGCATCCTACACGATTTCCTGTACTGCTAGATCCAAGGTTATTGTTGGTATGTAGCGCAGCCTGTACTGCGGCTATGTTTGCAGCAAGAAAGGTACGAAATTCCTCTTCGCTCATATTCATGGTTTGTCGAGTAGTCGGTGCCATTTCCTTCAAATAGTCAAATGAAACAAGTTAATCATACAGAATATTAAGAGTAGTCAATAGTATCTCGTAGCATAATATGAACTCATTTATAAAAGCTTTTTCTTCATATTAGCGTTTTATAAGTTTAATTTCGGGTAGTACCTACCCGTTAAGTTCATACTTAGTAGCTAATATACAATTCAACTACTACAATTCTATATGAAAAACTGATTATAATAATATTTCGCGTTCAAACTTTTACACAATATTTTACAAACTTACAATACCGCTTATTTTACATATAGCATGAAATATAGCACACAATAACTTTGATACAAGATAGTTGTGAAGATAATTCTAGCTAGTACACAAGTCGTTCAGCAAAGGCAATAAAGACACGTAATTCATACGTCTAGAAACAAGTCATGCATTCTGGTTTTACTAGGACTACTTCCCATCCTTGGTCTTGTGGAACATAACCGTTATGGCCGTTGATAAGACAACGTGTTGTAACGTCGTCAAAGGGACGAGGGTTATGTAATGTCCAACAGTCCTGTAACAATCTAAAAACCTCATTTCTTACCCCAATTACCGACTCCGTCACTTGTGGGAACGTTTTGTTTAATAGTTGTAGCCCGATGTTCTTGTTCTCACTTTGGTGAGAAGCGAACATTACTAACCCGTAAGCATAACATGCTTCTTTATGTTGCATGTTAGCCGCTTTTTCTAAATCACGAAGTCCTATATTCGGATATATTGAGTCAAAATAATTTCTTAACCCGTTGCGTAAAATAGCATTTGGGTTCCCCGCAATATATGCGTCAAAGTAAACACATCATAACTTATGGATTTCCCAATGTGATATCCCCCATCTTTCGAACGAAAGCCTTTTATAAACCAAGGCATCCTTGGAACGTTCTTCGAATGTCTTACAAACTGATCTCGCCTTAAATAGTTGTGCCGAGGAATTCTGACCGACTCTAGACAAGATTTCATCAATCATGTCTCCGGGTAGGTCTCTTAAAATATTGGGTTGTCTATCCATTTTGTGTTTTTATACTGTAAAATAGACAAGAGTTAGATTTATAAAAAAAATACTTATTAATACAAGTAATTTTTACATATATCATAAAGCATAAGCACACTATATTACATATATTACACCACACGAATACAACTATCTTATTCCAACTCGCTCGTTTCTTATTCTTCGGTTTTGGTTCGTTTTGCCAAGTTTCTAGGGATATATGATGTTCCCCTAATACGAGCCGTCGTTTTCCACATTGGTTTAGAAAAACCTGGTGGTTTAGAGGTTCCCGGGTTATTGTCACAACTTGAGAAATACGCGTGTTGACGATACATATAAAGTTCATCGGGTTTGGAATCAAATTTCTCTATTTTTATGCCCTTTCCCTTATTGTTCTCTTTTGCCTTATTAAATTGTGTTGGGGTAATTTCTATAACATCATCGGAATCCTTGTCGGGATCCGATTCATCAGAGAATTGGTAATCCTCCCAATACTTTGCTTCCTTGGCGGAAACACCATTGACCATAATTAACTTTGGTCGGTTGGTTGAGGATTTTCTTCTACTTAACCATTTTATTATTTCCCCCACTGGTTCTATTTCTTCTTCCGGTTCCAATTCTTCTTCCGGTTCCGATTCTTCTTCCGGTTCCGACTCTTCTTCTGGTTCCTCTTCGGGAACTTGTGAATTAGTCCACAAATCATTCCAATTTACATTTGACTCTTCATTATTATTAGGTGAGTCAATGGGACTTGTTCTAGAGGTAGACATCTATCACATAATATCAAACACGTTAAGGGATTAATATATCACATAATATTCACATGTTAAAAATATATAGTTTCCAACAAAAATGTTAAGCAATCATTTTTAAAGAAACCACGGTCGAAGTCCAGACTCACTAATGCATCCTAACAAACTCGATAAGACACACTAATGCAAATTTTTTGGTTCTCTAAGACCAACGCTCGGATACCAACTAAAATGTCCCGCTCTTATTGATTAAAAACGTTCCATTTTAATTGATTTCGTTGCGAGGTTTTGACCTCTATATGAGACGTTTTTCAAAGACTGCATTCATTTTAAAACAAACCATAACCTTTATTTCATCAATAAAGGTTTAAAAAGCTTTACGTAGATTATTAAATAATGATAATCTAAAATATCCTGTTTACACACGGCTATTACATAATGGTTTACAATACAAATATGTTACAACGAAATAAGTTTCTTGAATGCAGTTTTTACACAATATCATACAAGCATGGACTCCAAATCTTGTCCTTATTTAAGTATGCGACAGCGGAAGCTCTTAATAATCACCTGAGAATATACATGCTTAAAACGTCAATAAAAAATGTTTGTGAGTTATAGGTTTAACCTATATATATCAAATCGTAACAATACACCACAAGATTTCATATTTCAATATACATCCCATACATAGAGATAAAAATTATTCATATGGTGAACACCTGATAACTGACATTAATAAGATGCATATATAAGAATATCCCCATCATTCCGGGATCCTCCTTCGGACATGATATAAATTTTGAAGTACTAAAGCATCCGGTACTTTGGATGGGGTTTGTTAGGCCCAATAGATCTATCTTTAGGATTCGCGTCAATTAGGGTGTCTGTTCCCTAATTCTTAGATTACCAGACTTAATAAAAAGGGGCATATTCGATTTCGATAATTCAACCATAGAATGTAGTTTCACATACTTGTGTCTATTTTGTAAATCATTTATAAAACCTGCATGTATTCTCATCCCAAAAATATTAGATTTTAAAAGTGGGACTATAACTCACTTTCACAGATTTTTACTTCGTCGGAAAATAAGACTTGGCCACTGGTCGATTCACGAACCTATAACAAATATGTACATATATATCAAAGTATATTCAAAATATATTTACAACATTTTTAATACATTTTGATGTTTTAAGTTTATTAAGTCAGCTGTCCTCGTTAGTAACCTACAACTAGTTGTCCAACGTTAGATGTACAGAAAAAAATTGATATATATGATCTTGAATCAATCCACGACCCAGTGTATACACGTCTCAGGCTAGATCACAACTCAAAGTATATATATTTTTGGAATCAACCTCAACCCTGTATAGCTAACTCCCACATTACTGCATATAGAGTGTCTATGGTTGTTCCAAATAATATATACACATGGGTCGATATGATATGTCAAAACATTTGCATACATGTCTATGGTATCCCAAGATTACATACTATATTAGAATACATGTATAATACAATATAAATTAGCTATAATATGATTAATATAGATTTGTTACCAATTTTCACGTTGCTACAACAAGAAAAATTATCCAATCTTGTTTACCCATAACTTCTTCATTTTAAATCCGTTTTGAGTGAATCAAATTGCTATAGTTTCATATTGAACTCTATTTTATGAATCTAAATAGAAAAAGTATAGGTTTACAGTCGGAAATATAAGTTACAAGTCATTTTTGTAAAGGTAGTCATTTCAGTCGAAAGAACGACGTCTAGATAACCATTTTAGAAAACATACTTCGACTTTGAGTTTATCCATGATTTTTGGATATAGTTTCATGTTCATAAGAAAAATCATTTTCCCATAAGAACAACTTTTAAATCAAAGTTTATCATAGTTTTTAATTAACTAACCCAAAACAGCCCGCGGTGTTACTACGACAGCGTATGTCCGGTTTTACAGTGTTCTTCGTGTTTCCAGGTTTTAAATCATTAAGTTAGCATATCATATAGATATATAACATGTGTTTAGTTGATTTTAAAAGTCAAGTTAGAAGGATTAACTTGTGTTTGCGAACAAGTTTAGAATTAACTAAACTATGTTCTAGTGATTACAAGTTTAAACCTTCGAATAAGATAGCTTTATATGTATGAATCGAATGATGTTATGAACATCAGTACTACCTCAAGTTTTCTGGATAAAGCTACTGGAAATGAGAAAAATGGATCTAGCTTTAAAGGATCCTTGGATGGCTTGAAAGTTCTTGAAGCAGAATCATGACACGAAAACAAGTTCAAGTAAGATTTCCACTCGAAATAAGATTGTTATAGTTATAGAAATTGAATCAAAGTTTGAATATGAGTATTACCTTGTATTAGAAAGATATCTTACTGTAAATAAGAAAGAATTCTTGAGGTTAGATGATCACTCTACAAGATTGGAAGTAAGCTAGCAAACTTGGAAGTATTCTTGATTTTATGAAACTAGAACTTGTAGAATTTATGAAGAACACTTAGAAATTGAAGATAGAACTTGAGAGAGATCAATTAGATGAATAAAATTGAAGAATGAAAGTGTTTGTAGGTGTTTTTGGTCGTTGGTGTATGGATTAGATATAAAGAATATGTAATTTTGTTTTCATGTAAATAAGTCATGAATGATTACTCATATTTTTATAATTTTATGAGATATTTCATGCTAGTTGCCAAATGATGGTTCCCACATGTGTTAGGTGACTCACATGGGCTGCTAAGAGCTGATCATTGGAGTTTATATACCAATAGTACATACATCTAAAAGCTGTGTATTGTACGAGTACGAATACGGGTGCATACAAGTAGAATTGTTGATGAAACTGAACGAGGATGTAATTGTAAGCATTTTTATTAAGTAGAAGTATTTTGATTAGTGTCTTGAAGTCTTTCAAAAGTGTATGAATACATATTAAAACACTACATGTATATACTGTAGTGACCCGAACTTTTCCATGTTTTTATATATTAAATGAAATTGATATTTACATGATTAAATGTTTCCAACATGTTAATCAATCAAACTTATTAAGACTTGATTAATTGAAATAGGTTTCATATAGACAATTGACCACCCAAGTTGACCGGCGATTCACGAACGTTAAAACTTGTAAAAACTATATGATGACATATATATGGATATATATATATATAGTTAACATGATATTATGATAAGTAAACATATCATTAAGTATATTAACAATGAACTACATATGTAAAAACAAGACTACTAACTTAATGATTTTGAAACGAGACATATATGTAACGATTATCGTTGTAATGACATTTAATGTATATATATCATATTAAGATATATTAATACATCATGATATCATGATAATGTAATAATTTAACATCTCATTTGGTTTAATAAACAATGGGTTAACAACATTTAACAAGATCGTTAACCTAAAGGTTTCAAAACAACACTTACATGTAACGACTAACGATGACTTAACGACTCAGTTAAAATGTATATACATGTAGTGTTTTAATATGTATTCATACACTTTTGAAAGACTTCAAGACACTTATCAAAATACTTCTACTTAACAAAAATGCTTACAATTACATCCTCATTCAGTTTCATCAACAATTCTACTCGTATGCACCCGTATTCGTACTCGTACAATACACAGCTTTTAGATGTATGTACTATTGGTATATACACTTCAATGATCAGCTCTTAACAGCCCATTTGAGTCACCTAACACATGTGAGAACCATCATTTGGCAACTAGCATAAAATATCTCATAAAATTACAAAAATATGAGTAATCATTCATGACTTATTTACATGTAAACAAAATTACACATCCTTTATATCTAATCCATATACCAACGACCAAAAACACCTACAAACACTTTCATTCTTCAATTTTCTTCATCTAATTAATCTCTCTCAAGTTCTATCTTCAAGTTCTAAGTGTTCTTCATAAATTCTACAAGTTCTAGTTTCATAAAATCAAGAATACTTCCAAGTTTGCTAGCTTACTTCCAATCTTGTAGATTGATCATCCAACCTCAAGAAATCTTTATTATTTACAGTAAGATATCTTTCTAATACAAGGTAATACTCATATTCAAACTTTGATTCAATTTCTATAACTATAACAATCTTATTTCGATTGGAAATCTTACTTGAACTTATTTTCGTGTCATGATTCTGCTTCAAGAACTTTCAAGCCATCCAAGGATCCTTTGAAGCTAGATCCATTTTTCTCATTTCCAGTAGCTTTATCCAGAAAACTTGAGGTAGTAATGATATTCATAACATCATTCGATTCATACATATAAAGCTATCTTATTCGAAGGTTTAAACTTGTAATCACTAGAACATAGTTTAGTTAATTCTAAACTTGTTCGCAAACAAAAGTTAATCCTTCTAACTTGACTTTTAAAATCAACTAAACACATATTCTATATCTATATGATATGCTAACTTAATGATTTAAAACCTGGAAACACGAAGAACACTGTAAAACCGGACATACGCCGTCGTAGTAACACCGCGGGCTGTTTTGGGTTAGTTAATTAAAAACTATGATAAACTTTGATTTAAAAGTTGTTCTTATGGGAAAATGATTTTTCTAATGAACATAAAACTATATCCAAAAATCATGGTTAAACTCAAAGTGGAAGTATGTTTTCTAAAATGGTCATCTAGACGTCGTTCTTTCGACTGAAATGACTACCTTTACAAAAACAACTTGTAACTTATATTTCTGACTATAAACCTATACTTTTTCTGTTTAGATTCATAAAATAGAGTTCAATATGAAACCATAGCAATTTGATTAACTCAAAACGGATTTAAAATGAAGAAGTTATGGGTAAAACAAGATTGGATAATTTTTCTTGTTGTAGCAACGTGAAAATTGGTAAAAAATCTATATTAATCATATCCTAGCTAACTTATATTGTATTATACATGTATTCTAATATATTATGTAATCTTGGGATACCATAGACACGTATGCAAATGTTTTGACATATCATATCGACCCATGTGTATATATTATTTGGAACAACCATAGACACTCTATATGCAGTAATGTGGGAGTTAGCTATACAGGGTTGAGGTTGATTCCAAAAATATATATACTTTGAGTTGTGATCTAGCCTGAGACGTGTATACACTGGGTCGTGGATTGATTCAAGATAATATATATCAATTTTTTCTGTACATCTAACGTTGGACAACTAGTTATAGGTTACTAACGAGGACAGCTGACATAATAAACTTAAAACATCAAAATGTATTAAAAGTGTTGTAAATATATTTTGAATATACTTTAATATATATGTACATATTTGTTATAGGTTCGTGAATCGACCAGTGGCCAAGTCTTACTTCCCGACAAAGTAAAAATCTGTGAAAGTGAGTTATAGTCCCACTTTTAAAATCTAATATTTTTGGGATGAGAATACATGCAGGTTTTATAAATGATTTACAAAATAGACACAAGTACGTGAAACTACATTCTATTTTTGAATTATTGAAATCGAATATGCCCCTTTTTATTAAGTCTGGTAATCTAAGAATTAGGGAACTGACACCCTAATTAACGCGAATCCTAAAGATAGATCTATTGGGCCTAACAAACCCCATCCAAAGTACCGGATGCTTTAGTACTTCGAAATTTATATCATATCCGAAGGGTATCCCGGAATGATGGGGATATTCTTAAATATGCATCTTATTAATGTCGGTTACCAGGTGTTCACCATATGAATGATTTTTATCTCTATGTATGGGATGTATATTGAAATATGAAATCTTGTGGTCTATTGTTACGATTTAATATATATAGGTTAAACCTATAACTCACCAACATTTTTGTTGACGTTTAAAGCATGTTTATTCTCAGGTGAATATTAAGAGCTTTCGCTGTTGCATACTAAAATAAGGACAAGATTTGGAGTCCATGTTTGTATGATATTATGTAAAAACTGCATTCAAGAAACATATGTCGATGTAATATATTTCTATTGTAAACCATTATGTAATGGTCGTGTGTAAACAGTATATTTTAGATTATCATTATTTGATAATCTACGTAATGTTTTTGAAACCTTTATTGATAAAATAAAGGTTATGGTTGTTTTAAAAAATGAATGCAGTCTTTGAAAAACGTCTCATATAGAGGTCAAAACCTCGCAACGAAATCAATTAATATGGAACGTTTATAATCAATATGAACGGGACATTTCAGTTGGTATCCGAGCGTTGGTCTTAGAGAACCAGAATTTTGCATTAGTGTGTCTTATCGAGTTTGTTAGGATGCATTAGTGAGTCTGGACTTCGACCGTGTTTACTTGAAAAATGATTGCTTAACAAATTTTGTTGGAAACTATATATTTTTAACATGTGAATATTATGTGATATATTAATCTCTTAACGTGTTTGATATTATGTGATAGATGTCTACCTCTAGAACAAGTACCATTGACTCACCTAATAATAATGAAGAGTCAAATGTAAATTGGAATGATTCGTGGACTGATTCACAAGTTCCCGAAGAGGAACCGGAAGAAGTGTCGGAACCGGAAGAAGAATCGGAACCAGAAGAAGAATCGGAACCGGAAGAAGAAATAGAACCTGTGGGGGAAATAATAAAACGGTTAAGTAGAAGAAAATCCTCAACCAACCGACCAAAGTTAATTATGGTCAATGGTGTTTCTGCCAAGGAAGCAAAGTATTGGGAGGATTATCAATTCTCCGATGAATCGGATCCCGACAAGGATTCCGATGATGTTATAGAAATTACCCCAACACAATTTAATAAGGCAAAAGAGAACAATAAGGGAAAGGGCATAAAAATAGAGAAATTTGATTCCAAACCCGATGAACTTTATATGTATCGTCAACACCCATATTTCTTAAGTTGTGACAATAACCCGGGAACCTCTAAACCACCAGGTTTTTCTAAACCAATGTGGAAAACGACGGCTCGTATTAGGGGAACATCATATATCCCTAGAAACTTGTCAAAACGAACCAAAACCGAAGAAGAAGAAACGAGCGAGTCGGAATAAGATAGTTGTATTCATGTGGTGTAATATATGTAATATAGTGTGCTTATGCTTTATGATATATGTAAAAATTACTTGTATTAATAAGTATTTTTTTTTATGAATCTAACTCTTGTCTATTTTACAGTATAAAGACACAAAATGGATAGACAACCCAATATTTTAAGAGACCTACCCAGAGACATGATTGATGAAATCTTGTCTAGAGTCGGTCAGAATTCCTCGGCACAACTATTTAAGGCTAGATCAGTTTGTAAGACATTCGAAGAACGTTCCAAGAATTCCTTGGTTTATAAAAGGCTTTCGTTCGAAAGATGGGGGATATTACATTGGGAAATCCATAAGTTACGATGTGTTTACTTTGACGCATATATTGCGGGGAACCCAAATGCTATTTTACGCAACGGGTTAAGAAATTATTTTGACTCAATATATCCGAATATAGGACTTCGTGATTTAGAAAAAGCGGCTAACATGCAACATAAAGAAGCATGTTATGCTTACGGCTTAGTAATGTTAGCTTCTCACCAAAGTGAGAACAAGAACATCGGGCTACAACTATTAAACAAAATGTTCCCACAAGTGACGGAGTCGGTAATTGGGGTAAGAAATGAGGTTTTTAGATTGTTAAGGGACTGTTGGATATTACGTAACCCTCGTCCCTTTGACGACGTTACAACACGCTGTCTTATCAACGGCCATAACGGTTATGTTCCACAAGACCAAGGATGGGAAGTAGTCCTAGTAAAACCAGAATGCATGACTTGTTTCTGGATGTATGAATTACGTGTCTTTATTGCCTTTACTGAACGACTTATGTACTAGGTAGAATTATCTTCACAACTATCTTGTATCAAAGTTATTTTGTGCTATATTTCATGCTATATGTAAAATAAGCGGTATTGTAAGTTTGTAAAATATTGTGTAAAAGTTTGAACGCGAAATATTATTATAATCAGTTTTTCATATAGAATTGTAGTAGTTGAATTGTATATTAGCTACTAAGTATGAACTTAACGGGTAGGTACTACCCGAATTTAAACTTATAAAACGCTAATATGAAGAAAAAACTTTTATAAATGAGTTCATATTATGCTACGAGATACTATTGACTACTCTTAATATTCTGTATGATTAACTTGTTTCATTTGACTATTTGAAGGAAATGGCACCGACTACTCGACAAACCTTGAATATGAGCGAAGAGGAATTTCGTGCCTTTCTTGCTTCAAACATAGCCACAGTATAGGCTGCGCTACATACCAACAATAACCTTGGATCTAGCAGTACAGGAAATCGTGTAGGATGCACCTACAAAGAATTCACTGCCTGCAAACCTTTGGAATTTGATGGAACCGAAGGACCGATCGGATTGAAACGGTGGACCGAGAAGGTCGAATCGGTGTTTGCCATAAGTAAGTGTACTGAAGAGGACAAAGTGAAGTACGCTACGCATACCTTCACAGGTACTGCATTAACATGGTGGAATACCTATCTAGAGCAAGTGGGACAAGATGATGCTTACGCACTACCGTGGTCAGCATTCAAGCACTTGATGAATGAGAAGTACCGTCCCAGAACCGAGGTCAATAAGCTCAAGACATAACTTAGAGGGTTACGAACCCAAGGATTTGATATTACCTCGTACGAAAGATGATTCACAGAATTGTGCCTATTGTGTCCGAGAGCGTTCAAAGATGAGGAAGAGAAGATCGACGCGTTTGTGAAAGGATTACCGGAAAGAATCCAAGAAGATATAAGTTCACACGAGCCCGCCTCCATACAACAGGCATGTAGAATGGCTCACAAACTAGTGAACCAGATTGAGGAAAGAATTAAAGAACAGGCGGCTGAAGAGGCCAATGTGAAGCAAGTCAAAAGAAAGTGAGAGAAAAACGGTGATAAGAATCACCAATACAACAACAACATCAATTACAACAATAATAGCAACAACTATCCCAACAATCGCAACATCAATCGCAACTACAACAAACGGCCCAACAACAACAATAACAACAACAACAACAACAGCAACTACAACAATCATCCCAACAACAATAACAACCGCAACAATAACAACAATCAGAAGCAGCTATGCCAAAGGTGTGAAAAGTATCACTCGGGGTTCTGCACCAAATTTTGCAACAAGTGTAAAAGAAATGGTCACAGCGTGGTGAAGTTTGAGGTCTATGGACTAGGGGTTAACAGAATGAAAGGAACAAATGGTGTCGGAATGAGTAATGGTGGAGCAAGTAGTGTCGGAGCAAGTTATGCCAATGTAGTTTGTTATAAATGTGGAAAACCGGGCCACATTATTAGAAATTGCCCGAACCAGGAGAACACGAATGGACAAGGCCGTGGAAGAGTTTTCAATATTAATGCGGCAGAGGCACAGGAAGACCCGGAGCTTGTTACGGGTACGTTTCTTATTGACAATAAATCTGCTTACGTTTTATTTGATTCGGGTGCGGATAGAAGCTATATGAGTAGAGATTTTTGTGCTAAATTAAGTTGTCCATTGACGCTTTTGGATAGTAAATTTTTACTCGAATTAGCAAATGGTAAATTAATTTCAGCAGATAATATATGTCGGAATCGAGAAATTAAACTGGTTAGCGAAACATTTAAGATTGACTTGATACCAGTAGAGTTAGGGAGTTTTGATGTGATAATCGGTATGGACTGGTTGAAAGAAGTGAAAGCAGAGATCGTTTGTTACAAAAATGCAATTCGCATTATACGAGAAAAAGGAAAACCCTTAATGGTGTACGGAGAAAAGGGCAACACGAAGCTACATCTTATTAGTAATTTGAAGGCACAAAAACTAATAAGAAAAGGTTGCTATGCTGTTCTAGCACACGTCGAGAAAGTACAAACTGAAGAAAAGAGCATCAATGATATTCCCGTCGCAAAAGAATTTCCCGATGTATTTTCGAAAGAATTACCGGGATTACCCCCACATCGATCCGTTGAATTTCAAATAGATCTTGTACCAGGAGCTGCACCAATAGCTCGTGCTCCTTACAGACTCGTACCTAGCGAGATGAAAGAACTGCAAAGCCAATTACAAGAACTTTTAGAGCGTGGTTTCATTCGACCAAGCACATCACCGTGGGGAGCTCCTGTTTTGTTTGTCAAGAAGAAAGATGGTACATTCAGGTTGTGTATCGACTACCGAGAGTTGAACAAACTTACCATCAAGAACTGCTACCCACTACCGAGAATCGATGACTTATTTGATCAACTACAAGGCTCGTCTGTTTATTCAAAGATTGACTTACGTTCCGGGTATCATCAAATGCGGGTGAAAGAAGATGATATTCCAAAGACTGCTTTCAGAACACGTTACGGTCATTACGAGTTTATGGTCATGCCGTTTGGTTTAACTAATGCACCAGCTGTGTTCATGGACCTTATGAACCGAGTGTGTGGACCATACCTTGACAAGTTTGTCATTGTTTTCATTGATGACATACTTATTTACTCAAAGAATGACCAAGAACATGTTGAACATTTGAGAAAGGTGTTAGAAGTATTGAGGAGGAAGAATTGTACGCTAAGTTTTCAAAGTGTGCATTTTGGTTGGAAGAAGTTCAATTCCTCGGTCACATAGTGAACAAAGAAGGTATTAAGGTGGATCCGGCAAAGATATAAACTGTTGAAAAGTGGGAAACCCCGAAAACTCCGAAACACATACGCCAGTTTTTAGGATTAGCTGGTTACTACAGAAGGTTCATCCAAGATTTCTCCAAAATAGCAAAACCCTTGACTGCATTAACGCATAAAGGGAAGAAATTTGAATGGAAGGATGAACAAGAGAAAGTGTTTCAGTTATTGAAGAAAAAGCTAACTACAGCACCTATATTGTCATTGCCTGAAGGGAATGATGATTTTGTGATTTATTGTGACACATCTAAGCAAGGTCTCGGTTGTGTATTAATGCAACGAACGAAGGTGATTGCTTATGCATCTAGACAATTGAAGATTCACGAACAAAATTATACGACGCATGATTTGGAATTAGGCGCGGTTGTTTTTGCATTAAAGACTTGGAGGCACTACTTATATGGGGTCAAAAGTATTATATATACCGACCACAAAAGTCTTTAACACATATTTAATCAGAAACAACTGAATATGAGGCAGCGTAGGTGGATTGAATTGTTGAATGATTACGACTTTGAGATTCGTTACCACCCGGGGAAGGTAAATGTGGTAGCCGACGCCTTGAGCAGGAAGGACAGAAAACCCATTCGAGTAAAATCTATGAATATAATGATTCACAATAACCTTACTACTCAAATAAAGGAGGCGCAACAAGGAGTTTTAAAAGAGGGAAATTTAAAGGATGAAATACCCAAAGGATCGGAGAAACATCTTAATATTCAGGAAGACTGAACCCGGTATAGGGCTGAAAGGATTTGGGTACCAAAATTTGGAGATATGAGAAAAATGGTACTTAGAGAAGCTCATAAAACCAGATACTCAATACATCCTGGAACGGGGAAGATGTACAAGGATCTCAAGAAACATTTTTGGTGGCCGGGTATGAAAGCCGATATTGCCAAATATGTAGGAGAATGTTTGACGTGTTCTAAGGTCAAAGCTGAGCATCAGAAACCATCAGGTCTACTTCAACAACCCGAAATCCCAGAATGGAAATGGGAAAACATTACCATGGATTTCATTACTAAATTGCCAAGGACTGCAAGTGGTTATGATACTATTTGGGTAATAGTTGATCGTCTCACCAAGTCAGCACACTTTCTGCCAATAAGAGAAGATGACAAGATGGAGAAGTTAGCAAGACTGTATTTGAAGGAAGTCTCCAGACATGGAATACCAATCTTTATTATCTCTGATAGGGATGGCAGATTTATTTCAAGATTTTGGCAGACATTACAGCAAGCATTAGGAACTCATCTAGACATGAGTACTGCCTATCATCCACAAACTGATGGGCAGAACGAAAGGACGATACAAATGCTTGAAGACATGCTACGAGCATGTGTTATTGATTTCAGAAACAGTTGGGATCGACATCTACCGTTAGCAGAATTTTCCTACAACAACAGCTATCATTCAAGCATTGAGATGGCGCCGTTTGAAGCACTTTATGGTAGAAAGTGCAGGTCTCTAATTTGTTGGAGTGAAGTGGGGGATAGACAGATTACGGGTCCGGAGATAATACAAGAAACTACCGAGAAGATCATCCAAATTCAACAACGGTTGAAAACCGCCCAAAGTTGACAAAAGAGCTACGCGGACATTAAAAGAAAAGACATAGAATTTGAAATTAGAGAAATGGTCATGCTTAAGGTTGCACCTTGGAAAGGTGTTGTTCGATTTGGTAAACGGGGTAAATTAAATCCAAGGTATATTGGACCATTCAAGATTATTGATCGTGTCGGACCAGTAGCTTACCGACTTGAGTTACCACAACAACTTGCGAATGTACATAACACTTTCCACGTCTCGAATTTGATGAAATGTTTTGCTAAAGAAGATCTCATTATTCCGTAGGACGAAATCCAAATCAATGAAAAACTTTAATTTATTGAAGAGCCTGTCGAAATAATGGATCGTGAGGTTAAGAGACTTAAACAAAATAAGATACCGATTGTTAAGGTTCGATGGAATGCTAGTAGAGGACCCGAGTTCACCTGGGAGTGTGAAGATCAGATGAAGAAGAAATACCCGCATCTATTTCCAGAAGATTCGTCAACACTTTCAACAGCTTAAAATTTCTGGACGAAATTTATTTAACGGGTAGGTACTGTAGTGACCCGAACTTTTCCATGTTTTTATATATTAAATGAAATTGATATTTACATGATTAAATACTTCCAACATGTAAAGCAATTAAACTTATTAAGACTTGATTAATTGAAATAGGTTTCATATAGACAATTGACCACCCAAGTTGACCGGCGATTCACGAACGTTAAAACTTGTAAAAACTATATGATGACATATATATGGATATATATATATATATAGTTAACATGATATTATGATAAGTAAATATATCATTAAGTATATTAACAATGAACTACATATGTAAAAACAAGACTACTAACTTAATGATTTTGAAACGAGACATATATGTAACGATTATCGTTGTAACGACATTTAATGTATATATATCATATTAAGATATATTAATACATCATGATATCATGATAATGTAATAATTTAACATCTCATTTGATTTAATAAACAATGGGTTAACAACATTTAACAAGATCGTTAACCTAAAGGTTTCAAAACAACACTTACATGTAACGACTAACGATGACTTAACGACTCAGTTAAAATGTATATACATGTAGTGTTTTAATATGTATTCATACACTTTTGAAAGACTTCAAGACACTTATCAAAATACTTCTACTTACCAAAAATGCTTACAATTACATCCTCGTTCAGTTTCATCAACAATTCTACTCGTATGCACCCGTATTCGTACTCCTACAATACACAGCTTTTAGATGTATGTACTATTGGTATATACACTTCAATGATCAGCTCTTAACAGCCCATGTGAGTCACCTAACACATGTGGGAACCATCATTTGGCAACTAGCATGAAATATCTCATAAAATTACAAAAATATGAGTAATCATTCATGACTTATTTACATGTAAACAAAATTACACATACTTTATATCTAATCCATATACCAACGACCAAAAATACCTACAAACACTTTCATTCTTCAATTTTATTCATCTAATTAATCTCTCTCAAGTTCTATCTTCAAGTTCTAAGTGTTCTTCATAAATTCTACAAGTTCTAGTTTCATAAAATCAAGAATACTTCCAAGTTTGCTAGCTTACTTCCAATCTTGTAGATTGATCATCCAACCTCAAGAAATCTTTATTATTTACAGTAAGATATCTTTCTAACATAAGGTAATACTCATATTCAAACTTTGATTAAATTTCTATAACTATAACAATCTTATTTCGAGTAGAAATCTTACTTGAACTTGTTTTCGTGTCATGATTCTGCTTCAAGAACTTTCAAGCCATCCAAGGATCCTTTGAAGCTAGATCCATTTTTGTCATTTCCAGTAGCTTTATCCAAAAAACTTGAGGTAGTAATGATGTTCATAACATCATTCGATTCATACATATAAAACTATCTCATTCAAAGGTTTAAACTTGTAATCACTAGAACATAGTTTAGTTAATTCTAAACTTGTTCGCAAACAAAAGTTAATCCTTCTAACTTGACTTTTAAAATCAACTAAACACATGTTCTATATCTATATGATATGCTAACTTAATGATTTAAAACCTGGAAACACGAAGAACACTGTAAAACCGGACATATGCCGTCGTAGTAACACCGCGGGCTGTTTTGGGTTAGTTAATTAAAAACTATGATAAACTTTGATTTAAAAGTTGTTCTTCTGGGAAAATTATTTTTCTTATGAACATGAAACTATATCCAAAAATCATGGTTAAACTCAAAGTGGAAGTATGTTTTCTAAAATGGTCATCTAGACGTCGTTCTTTCGACTGAAATGACTACCTTTACAAAAATGACTTGTAACTTATATTTCCGACTATAAACCTATACTTTTTCTGTTTAGATTCATAAAATAGAGTTCAATATGAAACCATAGCAATTTGATTCACTCAAAACGAATTTAAAATGAAGAAGTTATGGATAAAACAAGATTGGATAATGTTTCTTGTTGTAGCAACGTGAAAATTGGTAACAAATCTATATTAATCATATCCTAGCTAACTTATATTGTATTATACATGTATTCTAATATATTATGTAATCTTGGGATACCATAGACACGTATGCAAATGTTTTGACATATCATATCGACCCATGTGTATATATTATTTGGAACAACCATAGACACTCTATATGCAGTAATGTGGGAGTTAGCTATACAGAGTTGAGGTTGATTCTAAAAATATATATACTTTGAGTTGTGATCTAGCCTGAGACGTGTATACACTGGGTCGTGAATTGATTCAAGATAATAGATATCAATTTTTTTCTGTACATCTAACGTTGGACAACTAGTTGTAGGTTACTAACGAGGACAGCTGACTTAATAAACTTAAAACATCAAAATGTATTAAAAGTGTTGTAAATATATTTTGAATATACTTTGATATATATATGTACATATTTGTTATAGGTTCGTGAATCGACCAGTGGCCAAGTCTTACTTCCCGACAAAGTAAAAATCTGTGAAAGTGAGTTATAGTCCCACTTTTAAAATCTAATACTTTTGGGATGAGAATACATGCAGGTTTTATAAATGATTTACAAAATAGACACAAGTACGTGAAACTACATTCTATGGTTGAATTATTGAAATCGAATATGCACCTTTTTATTAAGTCTGGTAATCTAAGAATTAGGAAACAGACACCCTAATTGATGCGAATCCTAAAGATAGATCTATTGGGCCTAACAAACCCCATCAAAAGTACCAGATGCTTTAGTACTTCAAAATTTATATCATATCCGAAGGGTGTCCCGGAATGATGGGGATATTCTTAAATATGCATCTTGTTAATGTCTATTACCAGGTGTTCACCATATGAATGATTTTTATCTCTATGTATGGGATGTATATTGAAATAAGAAATCTTGTGGTCTATTGTTACGATTTGATATATATAGGTTAAACCTATAACTCACCAATATTTTTGTTGACGTTTAAAGCATGTTTATTCTCAGGTGAATATTAAGAGCTTCCGCTGTTGCATACTAAAATAAGGACAAGATTTGGAGTCCATGTTTGTATGATATTATGTAAAAACTGCATTCAAGAAACATATGTCGATGTAATATATTTCTATTGTAAACCATTATGTAATGGTCGTGTGTAAACAGTATATTTTAGATTATCATTATTTGATAATCTACGTAATGTTTTTGAAACCTTTATTGATAAAATAAAGGTTATGGTTGTTTTAAAAAATGAATGCAGTCTTTGAAAACCGTCTCATATAGAGGTCAAAATCTCGCAACGAAATCAATTAATATGGAACGTTTATAATCAATATGAACGGGACATTTCATATACATTTTAACTGAGTCGTTAAGTCATCGTTAGTCGTTACATGTAAGTGTTGTTTTGAAACCTTTAGGTTAACGATCTTGTTAAATGTTGTTAACCCAATGTTTATAATATCAAATGAGATTTTAAATTATTATATTATCATGATATTATGATGTATGAATATCTCTTATTATGATATATATACATTAAATGTCGTTACAACGATAATCGTTACATATATGTCTCGTTTCAAAATCATTAAGTTAGTAGTCTTGTTTTTACATATGTAGTTCATTGTTAATATACTTAATGATATGTTTACTTATCATAATATCATGTTAACTATATATATAACCATATATATGTCATCATATAGTTTTTTTACAAGTTTTAACGTTCGTGAATCACCGGTCAACTTGGGTGGTCAATTGTCTATATGAAACCTATTTCAATTAATCAAGTCTTAACAAGTTTGATTGCTTAACATGTTGGAAACACTTAATCATGTAAATAACAATTTCATTTAATATATATATAAACATGGAAGAGTTCGGGTCACTACATAAATACTCGATTTAAGTGTTAATTGGTGTTTTGGAAGTAAAATTGATCAAATGGGTTGACTTTGATTTTGGGTTAAAATTGATGATGACACTAATTTTGGATTAAATGAATGTTAAACGATTTTGTTAGGTGTTAAATGATATTTTTGGATGTAATTACTCGCGAGAAGTAATTATGGGTTAAAGTGATATTTTAACATAAGTCAAAGGTAGTCAAATGCAATATGGGTCGATATTGCACGTGTTATGTTTTTTGATGTAAAAGGCATTTGAAATGGTCACTACCTAAGTAGTAACATAGTGTCGGGACCTAGTGAAATGCCCCGTTCATATTAATTATAAACGTTTCATATTAATTGGTTTCTTTGTGAGGTTTTGACCTCTATATGAGACGTTTTTCAAATCTTGCATTCATTTTAAAAAAACAACCATAACCTTTATTATTGAATAAAGGTCTTAATGACATAATTTAAATTGTCTATCAAAGTCAGTCTCCTCAAATAAATAAGTTTTTACAAAACCCATTACAATATGATCAAATATATTACAACAAATACTCCGAATGCAAGTTTAAACAATATAAACAATTATGCCGACTCCAAATCTTGACCTTGGGTTGGCATACGACAGCGGAAGCATTTTTAATATTCACCTGAGAATAAACATGCTTAAAACGTCAACAAAAAATGTTGGTGAGTCATAGGTTTAATTTCTATATAATAATCATAACATTTAATAAGCCACAAGATTTCATTTAATCAAATGCGCAGGATCATTACAACTGCAAAAATTATTCATACGATGAGTCGCCTGGTAACTGACCTTAACATAGAGCGCTTAAGATATCTGGCATCATACATTCCACTATTCAAATGTATGACAAGATCCCTTCGAAGTACTAAAGCATTTCCACTATTCGAAAATGGGGGTGGTTGGTGCCCGTAGATCTACCTTTAGGATTAGCGTCAATTAGTGTTTTTCACTAATTCTTAGGTGACCAAACATAATAATAAAACATGTGTTTTATTGATTTTAAAAGTTAAGTTAGAAGGATTAACTTTGTTTTCGAACAAGTTTAGAATTAACTAAACTATGTTCTAGTGATTACAAGTTTAGCTCTTCGAATAAGATAGTTTTATATAGATGAATAGAATGATGTTATGAACATCATTACTACCTCAAGTTTTCTGGATAAAACTACTGGAAATGAGAAAAATAAATCTAGCTTCAAAGGATCCTTGGATGGCTTGAAAGTTCTTGAAGTAGAATCATGACAAGAAAACAAGTTCAAGTAAGATTTTCACTTGAAATAAGATTGTTATAGATATAGAAATTGAATCAAAGTTTGAATATGAATATTACCTTGAATAAGAAAGATAACCTACTGTAAATAACAAAGGTTTATTGATCTTAGATGATGAGTTGGAATAGATTAGAATGCTTGGAAGTAGTCATTAAGACTTGATATGATTCTTGAAGTGTTCTTGAAAGATGGTTGTTTTTATGATGATTAAAGCTTGTAATTGAAGCTAAAAGATGGTGAAAATGCTTGGAGATGATCTAGTATGATGTTAGGAGTATTTTGAGAGAGAAATTGGAGTGTAAGTATGAGAAAATGGAGTGAAGAAATAGTGTGCATTCATGAATACGTTTTTTTATATTTTATAAAGAAAAAAGATACTTAAGTTTGTTTTCTTGCTAAATAATTCATGCAATTTGACAAATGATGGTTCCCACATGATCCTTAATCATTTAAGGCTGCTAAGGAGCAGATTTTTATTAGTATAGATGAATAGTAAATACATCTAGAAGCTGCGTATTATACGAGTACAATACCATACATGTACGAGTAAAATTTTTGATGAAAATGAATGAGAATGTAATTGTAAGCATTTTTGTTAAATAGAAGTACTTTGATATGTGTCTTGAAGTCTTTCAAAAGTGTATAAATACATCATAATACATTACATGTATATATATTTAACTGAGTCTTTAAGTCATCGTTAGTCGTTACATGTAAGTGTTGTTTCGAAACCTTTAGGTTAACGATCTTGTTAAATATAATTGACCCATTGTTATTACACTTAAATGAGATGTTAAATTGTTATGTTAACATGTTAACATGGTATATTATCATATCTAATATCATATATATATATATATATATATATATATATATATATATATATATATATATATATATATATATATATATATATATATATATATATATATATGTGTGTGTGTGTGTGTGTGTGTGTGTGAAATACTATTACAACGATAATCGTTACATATATGTATATTGTTTCGAAGTCTTTAAGTTAGTAGTCTCATCTTATATATATAACTCATTGTTATTATACTTAATGAGATACTTAAATATCATTTAATAAAACCATAAATATATATATCCAAATATATATTCCTTTAATTAATTATTACGATATATGACGTTCGTGAATCGTCAGACAGACTGGGTGTCCAACGTTTGTATAAAATTCATTCCAAATAACCAAGTCTTAATGAGTTTGATTGCTTAACATGTTGGAAACATTTAATTATGTAAATATTAATCTTATATATATTAGCGAAAAAATCCGGGTCGTTACATTATACACCCGTTAAATTAAATTTCGACCCGAAATTTGGAATAGTACCTAGTTAACGTGCGATATCGGTAAACAGATGTGGATACTTCTGCTTCATTTGGTCTTCTCATTCCCAAGTAAATTCAGGTCCTCTACGAGCATTCCACCGAACCTTAACGATTGGTATCTTACTTTGTTTGAGTTGTTTGACCTCACGATCCATAATTTCAACGGGTTCTTCGACGAAATTTAGTTTCTCGTCAATTTTAATCTCGTCTAAAGGAATAATGAGATCTTCGGTAGCTATGAAATGTCCCGTTCTTATTGATTAAAAACGTTCCATATTAATTGATTTCGTTGCGAGGTTTTGACCTCTATATGAGACGTTTTTCAAAGACTGCATTCATTTTAAAACAAACCATAACCTTTATTTCATCAATAAAGGTTTAAAAAGCTTTACGTAGATTATCAAATAATGATAATCTAAAATATCCTGTTTACACACGACCATTACATAATGGTTTACAATACAAATATGTTACAACAAAATAAGTTTCTTGAATGCAGTTTTTACACAATATCATACAAGCATGGACTCCAAATCTCGTCCTTATTTAAGTATGCGACAGCGGAAGCTCTTAATAATCACCTGAGAATAAACATGCTTAAAACGTCAACAAAAATGTTGGTGAGTTATAGGTTTAACCTATATATATCAAATCATAATAATAGACCACAAGATTTCATATTTCAATACACATCCCATACATAGAGATAAAAATCATTCATATGGTGAACACCTGGTAACCGACATTAACAAGATGCATATATAATAATATCCCCATCATTCCGGGACACCCTTCGAATATGATATAAAGTTCGAAGTACTAAAGCATCCGGTACTTTGGATGGGGTTTGTTAGGCCCAATAGATCTATCTTTAGGATTCGCGTCAATTAGGGTGTCTGTTCCCTAATTCTTAGATTACCAGACTTTAATAAAAAGGGGCATATTCGATTTTGATAATTCAACCATAGAATGTAGTTTCACGTAATTGTGTCTATTTTGTAAATCATTTATAAAACCTGCATGTATTCTCATCCCAAAAATATTAGATTTTAAAAGTGGGACTATAACTCACTTTCACAGATTTTTACTTCGTCGGGAAGTAAGACTTGGCCACTGGTTGATTCACAAACCTATAACAATATATACATATATATCAAAGTATGTTCAAAATATATTTACAACACTTTTAATATATTTTGATATTTTAAGTTTATTAAGTCAGCTGTCCTCGTTAGTAACCTACAACTAGTTGTCCACAGTTAGATGTACAGAAATAAATCGATAAATATTATCTTGAATCAATCCACGACCTAGTGTATACGTATCTCAGTATTGATCACAACTCAAACTATATATATTTTGGAATCAACCTCAACCCTGTATAGCTAACTCCAACATTCACATATAGAGTGTCTATGGTTGTTCCGAAATATATATAGATGTGTCGACATGATAGGTCGAAACATTGTATACGTGTCTATGGTATCTCAAGATTACATAATATACAATACAAGTTGATTAAGTTTTGGTTGGAATAGATTTGTTACCAATTTTCACGTAGCTAAAATGAGAAAAATTATCCAATCTTGTTTTACCCATAACTTCTTCATTTTAAATCCGTTTTGAGTGAATCAAATTGCTATGGTTTCATATTGAACTCTATTTTATGAATCTAAACAGAAAAACTATAGGTTTATAGTCGGAAAAATAAGTTACAAGTCATTTTTGTAAAGGTAGTCATTTCAGTCGAAAGAACGACGTCTAGATGACCATTTTAGAAAACGTACTTCCACTTTGAGTTTAACCATAATTTTTGGATATAGTTTCATGTTCATAATAAAAATCATTTTCTCAGAATAGCAACTTTTAAATCAAAGTTTATCGTAGTTTTTAATTAACTAACCCAAAACAGCCCGCGGTGTTACTACGACGGCGTAAATCCGGTTTTATGGTGTTTTTCGTGTTTCCAGGTTTTAAATCATTAAGTTAGCATATCATATAGATATAGAACATGTGTTTAGTTGATTTTAAAAGTCAAGTTAGAAGGATTAACTTTTGTTTGCGAACAAGTTTAGAATTAACTAAACTATGTTCTAGTGATTACAAGTTTAAACCTTCGAATAAGATAGCTTTATATGTATGAATCGAATGATGTTATGAACATCATTACTACCTTAAGTTCCTTGGATAAACCTACTGGAAAAGAGAAAAATGGATCTAGCTTCAACGGATCCTTGGATGGCTCGAAGTTCTTGAAGCAGAATCATGACACGAAAACAAGTTCAAGTAAGATCATCACTTGAAATAAGATTGTTATAGTTATAGAAATTGAACCAAAGTTTGAATATGATTATTACCTTGTATTAGAATGATAACCTACTGTAAGAAACAAAGATTTCTTGAGGTTGGATGATCACCTTACAAGATTGGAAGTGAGCTAGCAAACTTGAAAGTATTCTTGATTTTATGAAACTAGAACTTTTGAAATTTATGAAGAACACTTAGAACTTGAAGATAGAACTTGAGAGAGATCAATTAGATGAATAAAATTGAAGAATGAAAGTGTTTGTAGGTGTTTTTGGTCGTTGGTGTATGGATTAGATATAAAGGATATGTAATTTTGTTTTCATGTAAATAAGTCATGAATGATTACTCATATTTTTGTAATTTTATGAGATATTTCATGCTAGTTGCCAAATGATGGTTCCCACATGTGTTAGGTGACTCACATGGGCTGCTAAGAGCTGATCATTGGAGTGTATATACCAATAGTACATACATCTAAAAGCTGTATATTGTACGAGTATGAATACGGGTGCATACGAGTAGAATTGTTGATGAAACTGAACGAGGATGTAATTGTAAGCATTTTTGTTAAGTAGAAGTATTTTGATAAGTGTATTTAAGTCTTTCAAAAGTGTATAAATACATATTAAAACACTACATGTATATACATTTTAACTGAGTCGTTAAGTCATCGTTAGTCGTTACATGTAAGTGTTGTTTTGAAACCTTTAGGTTAACGATCTTGTTAAATGTTGTTAACCCAATGTTTATAATATCAAATGAGATTTTAAATTATTATATTATCATGATATTATCATGTATGAATATCTCTTAATATGATATATATACATTAAATGTCTTTACAACGATAATCGTTACATATATGTCTCGTTTAAAAATCATTAAGTTAGTAGTCTTGTTTTTACATATGTAGTTCATTGTTAATATACTTAATGATATGTTTACTTATCATAGTATCATGTTAACTATATATATATCCATATATATGTCATCATATAGTTTTTACAAGTTTTAACGTTCGTGAATCACCGGTCAACTTGGGTGGTCAATTGTCTATATGAAACATATTTCAATTAATCAAGTCTTAACAAGTTTGATTGTTTAACATGTTGGAAACATTTAATCATGTAAATATCAATCTTAATTAATTTATATAAACATGGAAAAGTTCGGGTCACTACAGTACCTACCCGTTAAATAAATTTCGTCCCGAAATTTTAAGCTGTTGAAGGTGTTGACGAATCTTCTGGAAATAGATGCGGGTATTTCTTCTTCATCTGATCTTCACGCTCCCAGGTGAACTCGAGTCCTCTACGAGCATTCCATTGAACCTTAACAATTGGTATCTTGTTTTGCTTAAGTCTTTTAACCTCACGATCCATTATTTCGACGGGTTCTTCGATGAATTGAAGTTTTTCGTTGATTTGGATTTCATCTAACGGAATAGTGAGATCTTCTTTAGCAAAACATTTCTTCAAATTCGAGACGTGGAAAGTGTTATGTACAGCCGCGAGTTGTTGAGGTAACTCAAGTCGGTAAGCTACTGGTCCGACACGATCAATAATCTTGAATGGTCCAATATACCTTGGATTTAATTTCCCTCGTTTACCAAATCGAACAACGCCTTTACAAGGTGCAACTTTAAGCATGACCATCTCTCCAATTTCAAATTCTATATCTTTTCTTTTAATGTCAGCGTAGCTCTTTTGTCGACTTTGGGCGGTTTTCAACCGTTGTTGAATTTGGATGATCTTCTCGGTAGTTTCTTGTATAATCTCTGGACCCGTAATCTGTCTATCCCCCACTTCACTCTAACAAATCGGAGACCTGCACTTTCTACCATAAAGTGCTTCAAACGGCGCCATCTCAATGCTTGAATGGTAGCTGTTGTTGTAGGAAAATTCTACTAACGGTAGATGTCGATCCCAACTGTTTCCGAAATCAATAACACATGTTCGTAGCATGTCTTCAAGCGTTTGTATCGTCCTTTCGCTCTGCCCATCAGTTTGTGGATGATAGGCAGTACTCATGTCTAGACGAGTTCCTAATGCTTGCTGTAATGTCTGCCAGAATCTTGAAATAAATCTGCCATCCCTATCAGAGATAATAGAGATTGGTATTCCATGTCTGGAGATGACTTCCTTCAAATACAGTCGTGCTAACTTCTCCATCTTGTCATCTTCTCTTATTGGCAGGAAGTGTGCTGATTTGGTGAGACGATCAACTAT
Organism: Rutidosis leptorrhynchoides; assembly: GCF_046630445.1. Classification (NCBI taxonomy): domain Eukaryota; kingdom Viridiplantae; phylum Streptophyta; class Magnoliopsida; order Asterales; family Asteraceae; genus Rutidosis; species Rutidosis leptorrhynchoides. Next base: position 1,202,918 of record NC_092342.1, on the reverse strand, counting down.
TACCCAAATAGTATCAAAACCACTTGCAGTCCTTGGCAATTTAGCGATGAAATCCATTGTAATGTTTTCCCATTTCCATTCCGGGATTTCGGGTTGTTGAAGTAGACCTGATGGATTCTGATGCTCAGCTTTGACCTTAGAACACGTCAAACATTCTCCTACGTATTTAGCAACATCGGCTTTCATACCCGGCCACCAAAAATGTTTCTTGAGATCCTTGTACATCTTCCCCGTTCCAGGATGTATTGAGTATCTGGTTTTATGAGCTTCTCTAAGTACCATTTCTCTCATATCTCCAAATTTTGGTACCCAAATCCTTTCAGCCCTATACCGGGTTCCGTCTTCCCGAATATTAAGATGCTTCTCCGATCCTTTGGGTATTTCATCCTTTAAATTTCCCTCTTTTAAAACTCCTTGTTGCGCCTCCTTTATTTGAGTAGTAAGGTTATTATGAATCATTATATTCATAGATTTTACTCGAATGGGTTCTCTGTCCTTCCTGCTCAAGGCATCGGCTACCACATTTGCCTTCCCCGGGTGGTAACGAATCTCAAAGTCGTAATCATTCAACAATTCAATCCACCTACGCTGCCTCATATTCAGTTGTTTCTGATTAAATATGTGTTGAAGACTTTTGTGGTCAGTATATATAATACTTTTGACCCCATATAAGTAGTGCCTCCAAGTCTTTAATGCAAAAACAACCGCGCCTAATTCCAAATCATGCGTCGTATAATTTTGCTCGTGAATCTTCAATTGTCTAGATGCATAAGCAATCACCTTCGTTCGTTGCATTAATACACAACCGAGACCTTGCTTTGATGCGTCACAATAAATCACAAAATCATCATTCCCTTCAGGCAATGACAATATAGGTGTCGTAGTTAGCTTTTTCTTCAATAACTGAAACGCTTTCTCTTGTTCATCATTCCATTCAAATTTCTTCCCTTTATGCGTTAATGCAGTCAAGGGTTTTGCTATTCTGGAAAAGTCTTGGATGAACCTTCTGTAGTAACCAGCTAGTCCTAAAAACTGGCGTATGTGTTTCGGAGTTTTCGGGGTTTCCCACTTTTCAACAGTTTCTATCTTTGCCGGATCCACCTTAATACCTTCTTTGTTCACTATGTGACCGAGGAATTGAACTTCTTCCAACCAAAATGCACACTTTGAAAACTTAGCGTACAATTCTTCCTTCCTCAATACTTCTAACACCTTTCTCAAATGTTCACCGTGTTCTTGGTCATTCTTTGAGTAAATAAGTATGTCATCAATGAAAACAATGACAAACTTGTCAAGGTATGGTCCACACACTCGGTTCATAAGGTCCATGAACACAGCTGGTGCATTAGTTAAACCAAAAGGCATGACCATAAACTCGTAATGACCGTAACGTGTTCTGAAAGCAGTCTTTGGAATATCATCTTCTTTCACCCGCATTTGATGATACCCGGAACGTAAGTCAATCTTTGAATAAACAGACGAGCCTTGTAGTTGATCAAATAAGTCATCGATTCTCGGTAGTGGGTAGCGGTTCTTAATGGTAAGTTTGTTCAACTCTCGGTAGTCGATACACAACCTGAATGTACCATCTTTCTTCTTGACAAACAAAACAGGAGCTCCCCACGGTGATGTGCTTGGTCGAATGAAACCACGCTCTAAAAGTTCTTGTAATTGGCTTTGTAGTTCTTTCATCTCGCTGGGTGCGAGTCTGTAAGGAGCACGAGCTATTGGTGCAGCTCCTGGTACAAGATCTATTTGAAATTCAACGGATCGATGTGGGGGTAATCCCGGTAATTCTTTCGAAAATACATCGGGAAATTCTTTTGCAATGGGAACATCATTGATGCTCTTTTCTTCAGTTTGTACTTTCTCGACGTGTGCTAGAACAACATAGCAACCTTTTCTTATTAGTTTTTGTGCCTTCAAATTACTAATAAGATGTAGCTTTGTGTTGCCCTTTTCTCCGTACACCATTAAGGGTTTTCCTTTTTCTCGTATAATGCGAATTGCATTTTTGTAACAAACGATCTCTGCTTTCACTTCTTTCAACCAGTCCATACCGATTATCACATCAAAACTCCCTAACTCTACTGGTATCAAATCAATCTTAAATGTTTCGCTAACCAGTTTAATTTCTCGATTCCGACATATATTATCTGCTGAAATTAATTTACCATTTGCTAATTCGAGTAAAAATTTACTATCCAAAGGCGTCAATGGACAACTTAATTTAGCACAAAAATCTCTACTCATATAGCTTCTATCCGCACCCGAATCAAATAAAACGTAAGCAGATTTATTGTCAATAAGAAACGTACCCGTAACAAGCTCCGGGTCTTCCTGTGCCTCTGCCGCATTAATATTGAAAACTCTTCTGCGGCCTTGTCCATTCGTGTTCTCCTGGTTCAGGCAATTTCTAATAATGTGGCCCGATTTTCCACATTTATAACAAACTACATTGGCATAACTTGCTCCGACACTACTTGCTCCGCCATTACTCGTTCCGACACCATTTGTTCCTTTCGTTCTATTAACCCCTGGTCCGTAGACCTCACACTTCACCGCGCTATGACCATTTCTTTTACACTTGTTGCAAAATTTGGTGCAGAACCCCGAGTGATTCTTTTCACACCTTTGGCATAGCTGCTTCTGATTGTTATTGTTGTTGCGGTTATTATTGTTGTTGGGATGATTGTTGTAGTTGTTGTTGTTGTTGTTGTTGTTGTTGGGCCGTTTGTTGTAGTTGCGATTGATGTTGCGATTGTTGGGATAATTGTTGCGATTATTGTTGTAATTGCTGTTGTTGTTGTATTGGTGATTCTTATCACCGTTTTCCTCCCACTTTCTTTTGACTTGCTTCACATTGGCCTCTTCAGCAGTCTGTTCTTTAATTCTTTCTTCAATTTGGTTCACGAGTTTGTGAGCCATTCTACATGCCTGTTGTATGGAGGCGGGCTCGTGTGAACTTATATCTTCTTGGATTCTTTCCGATAATCCTTTCACAAACGCGTCGATCTTCTCTTCCTCATCTTCGAATGCTCCCGGACACAATAGGCACAATTCTGTGAATCGTCTTTCGTACGTGGTAATATCAAATCCTTGGGTTCGTAACCCTCTAAGTTCTGTCTTGAGCTTATTGACCTCGGTTCTGGGACGGTACTTCTCGTTCATCAAGTGCTTGAATGCTGACCACGGTAGTGCGTACGCATCGTCTTGTCCCACTTGCTCTAGATAGGTATTCCACCATGTTAACGCAGAACCTGTGAAGGTATGCGTAGCGTACTTTACTTTGTCCTCTTCAGTACACTTACTTATGGCAAACACCGATTCGACCTTCTCGGTCCACCGTTTCAATCCGATCGGTCCTTCGGTTCCATCAAATTCCAAAGGTTTGCAGGCAGTGAATTCTTTGTAGGTGCATCCTACACGATTTCCTGTACTGCTAGGTCCAAGGTTATTGTTGGTATGTAGCGCAGCCTGTACTGCGGCTATGTTTGAAGCTAGAAAAGTACGGAATTCCTCTTCATTCATATTCATGGTGTGTCGAGTAGTCGGTGCCATTTCCTTCAAAATAGTTAAATGGAACAAGTTAATCATACATAATATTAAGAGTAGTTAATAGTATTTCGTAGCATAATATGAACTCATTTATAAAAGCTTTTTCTTCATATTAGCGTTTTATAAGTTTAAATTCAGGTAGTACCTACCCGTTAAGTTCATACTTAGTAGCTAATATACAATTCAACTACTACAATTCTATATGAAAAACTGATTATAATAATATTTCGCGTTCAAACTTTTATACAATATTTTACAAACTTACAATACCGCTTATTTTACATAAAGCATGAAATATAGCACACAATAACTTTGATACAAGATAGTTGTGAAGATAATTCTAGCTAGTACACAAGTCGTTCAGCAAAGGCAATAAAGACACGTAATTCATACGTCCAGAAACAAGTCATGCATTCTGGTTTTACTAGGACTACTTCCCATCCTTGGTCTTGTGCAACATAACCGTTATGGCCGTTGATAAGACAGCGTGTTGTAACGTCGTCAAAGGGACGAGGGTTACGTAATGTCCAACAGTCCCGTAATAATCTAAAAACCTCATTTCTTACCCCAATTACCGACTCCGTCACTTGTGGAAACGTTTTGCTTAATAGTTGTAGCCCGATGTTCTTGTTCTCACTTTGGTGAGAAGCGAACATTACTAATCCGTAAGCATAACATGCTTCTTTATGTTGCATGTTAGCCGCTTTTTCTAAATCACGAAGTCCAATATTCGGATATATTGAGTCAAAATAATTTCTTAACCCGTTGCGTAAAATAGCATTTGGATTCCCCGCAATATATGCGTCAAAGTAAACACATCGTAACTTATGGGTTTCCCAATGTGATATCCCCAATCTTTCAAACGAAAGTCTCTTATAAACCAAGACATTCTTGGAACGTTCTTCGAATGTCTTACAAACTGATCTCGCCTTAAATAGTTGTGCCGAGGAATTCTGGCCGACTCTAGACAAGATTTCATCAATCATGTCTCCGGGTAGGTCTCTTAAAATATTGGGTTGTCTATCCATTTTGTGTTTTTAAACTGTAAAATAGACAAGAGTTAGATTCATAAAAAAATACTTATTAATACAAGCAATTTTTACATATATCATAAAGCATACGAACACTATATTACATATATTACACCACACGAATACAACTATCTTATTCCGACTCGCTCGTTTCTTCTTCTTCGGTTTTGGTTCGTTTTGCCAAGTTTCTAGGGATATATGATGTTCCCCTAATACGAGCCGTCGTTGTCCACATTGGTTTAGAAAAACCTGGTGGTTTAGAGGTTCCCGGGTCATTGTTGCAACTTAAGGACTTCGGGGGTTGACGATACATATAAAGTTCATCGGGGTTGGAATTAAATTTCTCTATTTTTATGCCCTTTCCCTTATTATTTTCTTTTGTCTTTTTAAATTCAGTTGGGGTAATTTCTATAACATCATCGGAATTCTCGTCAGAATCCGATTCATCGGAGAATTGGTAATCCTCCCAATATTTTGCTTCCTTGGCGGAAACACCATTGACCATAATTAACCTTGGTCAGTTGGTTGAGTATTTTCTTTTACTTAACCGTTTTATTATTTCCCCCACCGGTTCTACTTCTTCATCCGGTTCCGATTCTTCTTCCGGTTCCGATTCTTCTTCCGGTTCCGACTCTTCTTCCGGTTCCTCTTCGGGAACTTGTGAATCAGTCCACGAATCATTCCAATTTACATTTGACTCTTCATTATTATTAGGTGAGTCAATGGGACTTGTTCTAGAGGTAGACATCTATCACATAATATCAAACGCGTTAAGAGATTAATATATCACATAATATTCACATGTTAAAAATATATAGTTTCCAACAAAATTTGTTAAGCAATCATTTTTCAAGTAAACACGGTCGAAGTCCAGACTTACTAATGCATCCTAACAAACTCGATAAGACACACTAATGCAAAATTCTGGTTCTCTAAGACCAACGCTCGGATACCAACTGAAATGTCTCGTTCTTATTGATTAAAAACGTTCCATATTAATTGATTTCGTTGCGAGGTTTTGACCTCTATATGAGACGTTTTTCAAAGACTGCATTCATTTTAAAACAAACCATAACCTTTATTTCATCAATAAAGGTTTAAAAAGCTTTACGTAGATTATCAAATAATGATAATCTAAAATATCCTGTTTACACACGACCATTACATAATGGTTTACAATACAAATATGTTACAACAAAATAAGTTTCTTGAATGCAGTTTTTACACAATATCATACAAGCATGGACTCCAAATCTCGTCCTTATTTAAGTATGCGACAGCGGAAGCTCTTAATAATCACCTGAGAATAAACATGCTTAAAACGTCAACAAAAATGTTGGTGAGTTATAGGTTTAACCTATATATATCAAATCATAATAATAGACCACAAGATTTCATATTTCAATACACATCCCATACATAGAGATAAAAATCATTCATATGGTGAACACCTGGTAACCGACATTAACAAGATGCATATATAAGAATATCCCCATCATTCCGGGACACCCTTCGGATATGATATAAAGTTCGAAGTACTAAAGCATCCGGTACTTTGGATGGGGTTTGTTAGGCCCAATAGATCTATCTTTAGGATTCGCGTCAATTAGGGTGTCTGTTCCCTAATTCTTAGATTACCAGACTTTAATAAAAAGGGGCATATTCGATTTTGATAATTCAACCATAGAATGTAGTTTCACGTACTTGTGTCTATTTTGTAAATCATTTATAAAACCTGCATGTATTCTCATCCCAAAAATATTAGATTTTAAAAGTGGGACTATAACTCACTTTCACAGATTTTTACTTCGTCGGGAAGTAAGACTTGGCCACTGGTTGATTCACGAACCTATAACAATATATACATATATATCAAAGTATGTTCAAAATATATTTACAACACTTTTAATATATTTTGATGTTTTAAGTTTATTAAGTCAGCTGTCCTCGTTAGTAACCTACAACTAGTTGTCCACAGTTAGATGTACAGAAATAAATCGATAAATATTATCTTGAATCAATCCACGACCCAGTGTATACGTATCTCAGTATTGATCACAACTCAAACTATATATATTTTGGAATCAACCTCAACCCTGTATAGCTAACTCCAACATTCACATATAGAGTGTCTATGGTTGTTCCGAAATATATATAGATGTGTCGACATGATAGGTCGAAACATTGTATACGTGTCTATGGTATCTCAAGATTACATAATATACAATACAAGTTGATTAAGTTTTGGTTGGAATAGATTTGTTACCAATTTTCACGTAGCTAAAATGAGAAAAATTATCCAATCTTGTTTTACCCATAACTTCTTCATTTTAAATCCGTTTTGAGTGAATCAAATTGCTATGGTTTCATATTGAACTCTATTTTATGAATCTAAACAGAAAAAGTATAGGTTTATAGTCGGAAAAATAAGTTACAAGTCGTTTTTGTAAAGGTAGTCATTTCAGTCGAAAGAACGACGTCTAGATGACCATTTTAGAAAACATACTTCCACTTTGAGTTTAACCATAATTTTTGGATATAGTTTCTTGTTCATAATAAAAATCATTTTCTCAGAATAGCAACTTTTAAATCAAAGTTTATCGTAGTTTTTAATTAACTAACCCAAAACAGCCCGCGGTGTTACTACGACGGCGTAAATCCGGTTTTACGGTGTTTTTCGTGTTTCCAGGTTTTAAATCATTAAGTTAGCATATCATATAGATATAGAACATGTGTTTAGTTGATTTTAAAAGTCAAGTTAGAAGGATTAACTTTTGTTTGCGAACAAGTTTAGAATTAACTAAACTATGTTCTAGTGATTACAAGTTTAAACCTTCGAATAAGATAGCTTTATATGTATGAATCGAATGATGTTATGAACATCATTACTACCTTAAGTTCCTTGGATAAACCTACTGGAAAAGAGAAAAATGGATCTAGCTTCAACGGATCCTTGGATGGCTCGAAGTTCTTGAAGCAGAATCATGACACGAAAACAAGTTCAAGTAAGATCATCACTTGAAATAAGATTGTTATAGTTATAGAAATTGAACCAAAGTTTGAATATGATTATTACCTTGTATTAGAATGATAACCTACTGTAAGAAACAAAGATTTCTTGAGGTTGGATGATCACCTTACAAGATTGGAAGTGAGCTAGCAAACTTGAAAGTATTCTTGATTTTATGAAACTAGAACTTTTGAAATTTATGAAGAACACTTATAACTTGAAGATAGAACTTGAGAGAGATCAATTAGATGAAGAAAATTGAAGAATGAAAGTGTTTGTAGGTGTTTTTGGTCGTTGGTGTATGGATTAGATATAAAGGATATGTAATTTTGTTTTCATGTAAATAAGTCATGAATGATTACTCATATTTTTGTAATTTTATGAGATATTTCATGCTAGTTGCCAAATGATGGTTCCCACATGTGTTAGGTGACTCACATGGGCTGCTAAGAGCTGATCATTGGAGTGTATATACCAATAGTACATACATCTAAAATCTGTATATTGTACGAGTACGAATACGAGTGCATACGAGTAGAATTGTTGATGAAACTAAACGAGGATGTAATTGTAAGCATTTTTGTTAAGTAGAAGTATTTTGATAAGTGTATTTAAGTCTTTCAAAAGTGTATAAATACATATTAAAACACTACATGTATATACATTTTAACTGAGTCGTTAAGTCATCGTTAGTCGTTACATGTAAGTGTTGTTTTGAAACCTTTAGGTTAACGATCTTGTTAAATGTTGTTAACCCAATGTTTATAATATCAAATGAGATTTTAAATTATTATATTATCATGATATTATCATGTATGAATATCTCTTAATATGATATATATACATTAAATGTCTTTACAACGATAATCGTTACATATATGTCTCGTTTAAAAATCATTAAGTTAGTAGTCTTGTTTTTACATATGTAGTTCATTGTTAATATACTTAATGATATGTTTACTTATCATAGTATCATGTTAACTATATATATATCCATATATATGTCATCATATAGTTTTTACAAGTTTTAACGTTCGTGAATCACCGGTCAACTTGGGTGGTCAATTGTCTATATGAAACATATTTCAATTAATCAAGTCTTAACAAGTTTGATTGTTTAACATGTTGGAAACATTTAATCATGTAAATATCAATCTTAATTAATTTATATAAACATGGAAAAGTTCGGGTCACTACAAGCTAGGCATTTCTTCAGGTTTGAAACATGAAAGGTGTTATGAATCTTTTCTAATTGTGGAGGTAGCTCAAGTCGATAGGCTACTGGCCCAATACGTTTTTCAATCTTGAATGGCCCAATGTATCTTGGGCTCAATTTCCTTCGCTTTCCAAAACGAATAACCCCTTTCCAAGGTGATACCTTAAGCATAACCATATCACCCTCCTCAAACTCTAAAGGTTTCCTTCTAACATCTGCGTAGCTCTTTTGCCGACTCCGGACTGTTTTCAATCGTTGCTGGATCTGAATGACCTTGTCGGTAGTTTCCTGGATAATTTCTGGACCTGTAATCTATTTTTCCCCCACATCACTCCAACAAATCGGAGACCTGCACTTCCTCCCATAAAGTGCCTCGAATGGTGCCGCCTCAATACTAGAATGGTAGCTGTTGTTGTAGGATAACTCAGCTAACGGTAGATGTCGATCCCAACTGCTTCCAAAATCAATAACACATGCTCATAGCATGTCTTCGACTATCTGAATCGTCCTTTCACTCTGCCCATCAGTTTGTGGATGATAGGCAGTACTTAAATCTAGACGAGTTCCCAACGCTTCGTGTAATGCCTGCCAGAATCTGGAAGTAAATCTGCTATCACGATCAGAGATAATAGAGATTGGTATACCATGTCTAGAAACAACTTCTTTCAGGTATAATCGTGCTAATTTCTCTATACCATCCTCTTCTTTTATTGGCAAAAAGTGTGCTGACTTAGTAAGACGATCGACTATTACCCAAATCATATCATAACCACCTGCGGTTCTTGGTAACTTAGCAATGAAATCCATGGTAATGTTTTCCCATTTCCATTCTGGGATTTCAGGTTGTTGGAGTAGACCCGATGGTTTCTGATGCTCAGCTTTGACTTTAGAACAAGTCAAATATGCTCCTACATATGTGGCAATATCGGCCTTCATTCCTGGCCACCAAAAGTTTCTCTTGAGGTCTTGGTACATTTTCCCCGCTCCGGGATGTATTGAATATCTGGTTTTATGTGCTTCATCTAGTACCACTTTTCTCAAATCCCCATTCTTTGGTACCCAAATTCTTTCAGCTAAATACCTGGTTCCGTCTTTTTGAATATTAAGCTGTTTTTCTAATCCTTTGGGTATTTCCCTTCCAAAAATTCCTTCCTTCAAAACCTCCTGTTGTGCCTCTTTTATTCGAGTAGTAAGATTAGTATGAATAATCATGTTCATAGCTTTTACTCGAATAGGTTCTCTTTCCTTTCGACTCAAGGCATCGGCTACCACATTTGCTTTCCCCGGGTGGTAACGGATTTCACAATCATAATCATTTAGCAGCTCAACCCATCTACGCTGCCTCATGTTTAGTTGCTTTTGATTTAAAATATGTTGGAGACTCTTGTGGTTGGTGTATACGATAAACTTGACCCCATACAGATAATGCCTCCACATCTTTAATGCAAAAACAACAGCGCCCAATTCCAGATCGTGTGTGGTGTAGTTTTGTTCATGAATTTTGAGTTGTCGAGAAGCATAAGCAATCACCTTCTTCCGTTGCATAAGAACACACCCAAAACCCATTCTTGATGCGTCACAGTAGATAACGAAATCTTCCATTCCGTCAGGTAACGATAAAATAGGTGCCGTAGTCAACTTCTTTTTCAACAATTGGAAGGCACCCTCTTGTTCAGAAGTCCATTCATACTTCTTCCCCTTATGTGTCAAGGCAGTTAAAGGTTTGGCTATTCGGGAGAAATCTTGGATAAATCTCCTATAATAACCAGCTAAACCCAAAAATTGACGTATTTGCGTTGGAGTTTTCGGGGTTTCCCAATTTTTGATGGATTCGATCTTGGCGGGATCAACTTTGATTCCATTACTACTGACTACGTGACCAAGAAATTGTACTTCATTTAACCAAAAAGCACATTTAGAGAACTTAGCATAAAGTTGCTCTTTTCTTAACAACTCTAACACAAGTCTCAAGTGTTGTTCGTGTTCTTGGTTATTCTTCGAATAAATAAGGATGTCATCAATAAAGACAATAACAAATTTATCTAAATATGGACTACATACTCGGTGCATGAGGTCCATGAAAACTGCGGGTACATTGGTTAGACCGAATGGCATAACCATGAATTCGTAATGGCCATAACGAGTTCTGAAGGCTGTTTTTGGTATATCGGCTCCTTTAACCCTCAGTTGATGATAACCCGACCTTAAGTCAATTTTGGAGTATATGCTCGAACCTTGGAGTTTATCAAATAGGTCATCGATTCGGGGTAAAGGGTATCAGTTTTTGATGGTTACTTTGTTCAGCTCACGGTAATCGATACACATGCGAAAAGACCCATCTATCTTTTTAACAAACAAAATTGGAGCTCCCCATGGTGACGTACTCGGTCGGATAAAACCACGTTCTAATAATTCTTGTGAAAGGACCCGTCCTAATCCATCCGGACGAAGTCCATATCGATTATAAACGATTCACAACAGTTGATTACATCGCGAGGTATTTGGCCTCTATATGATACATTTTACAAACATTGCATTCGTTTTTGAAAAGACATTCTTTCATTACAACGAAAATTGACGGTATGCATACCATTTTATAATATATCTAACTATAACTGATTTAATAATAATCTTGATGATCTCAACGACTCGAATGCAACGTCTTTTGAAATATGTCATGAATGACTCCAAGTAATATCTTTAAAATGAGCAATTACACAGCGGAAGATTTCTTTCGTACCTGAGAATAAACATGCTTTAAAGTGTCAACCAAAAGGTTGGTGAGTTCATTAGTTAAACATAAATAATCATTTCCATCATTTTAATAGACCACAAGATTTTCATTTTCAGTTCTCATAAATATACGTCCCACACATGGAGACAAAATTCATTCATATGGATTGAACACCTGGTAACCGACATTCACAATATACATATAAGAATATCCCCATCATTCCGGGATCCTCCTTCGGACATGATATAAATTTTGAACTACTAAAGCATCCGGTACTTTGGATGGGGCTTGTTGAGCCCGATAGATCTATCTTTAGAGTTCGCGTCAATTAGGGTGTCTGTTCCCTAATTCTTAGATTACCAGACTTAATAAAAAGGGGCATATTCGACTTCGATAATTCAACCATAGAATGCAGTTTCGATTACTTGTGTCTATATCGTAAAACATTTATAAAAGCAGCGCATGTATTCTCAGTCCCAAAAATATATATAAAAAGGGAGTAATGAAAACTCACCATACTGTATTTTGTAGTAAAAATACATATGACGTCATTGAACAAAAGTAGGGTTGGCCTCGGATTCACGAACCTATATCATTCGTATATATATTAAAATATATAATCATAACTGAACAAATTTATTTATTATATCTTAATTTATATATTATGTATATTTACTTTGTATATATATTTAAAAATGATTAAGATTTATGTAGTTATATATCCATGTTCATATATATAATCGTTTAGTGTTATATTAAAAATCAATAGTTTGTTGTTTGTAAGTATTTATACAAATAATATTAATAGATTTGATATATATATATAGTTATGTAAAATTATTAATATAATTATAGTATATATAATAAGTATATTTTATGTACAAAGTATTTATCTACTTAAAAGATAGTTTTTGATAATACTAATGAATTACTAATGATAATATTAATAATAACATTATTAATAATTAATAATAATACTAATAATGATGTTGTTAACATTGATACTTATAATAATAATAATTGAAATCTTATTAATGATGATAATATTAGTAATCATGATAATAATATTACATATTGATAATAATGGTATTAATGATAATACTAGTACTCATAATAATATTATTCATTTTAGTATTGTAATAATAATAATAGTAATAATAATAATAATAATAATAATAATAATAATAATAATAATAATAATAATAATAATAATAATAATAATAATAGAAGTATTATACCTAACAGAAGTGAGTTTGGCCCAAGTATTCGGCCCAAGTGTAAATTCAGAAAGTACTGGCCCATGTTAATATCAATCCGATCCGCTATTACATTATTTAATTCTCAATCGAAAACAGATCGAGGAGTCATAGTTCCAAAGTATCATAGATCCAAATTAAGATCGTAATGATCTCAATCACCATCTTAGCGGCGTGTTCATCTGCAATTCATAGTATCGATCAATCATCGTCTCAGTTTTTGGGGGTTCTGCCCGTCGACCGTAGCAGGAAAAGGAAAATCGATTATCATTATGGATCGAGTAATGAAAAGTTGCAGCAAAATTAATCGATCAATAGGTCATTGGGTTAACAATCGATCAATAAGTCATCAGTTCATCAATAACTCAGGTAAGTGATTGGTTTATTAATTTCCTTAAATCTTCATTCATGTCCTGTATTATTTATTTAATCGAACTATAGCAACAATTTATAGTGTTCTTGGTGGGTTTGATGATGGGGATCGATAACGATGATGAGTGTTAGTGGTGTCTAAATAGTGAGTCAAAACAGGAATAGATCCGTATAAATCATCGAACCCAAGTGATAGTAAAGATAAGATTTAATAAGTTAATCAGTTTCATAATCATAGTGGTGATTTGAGTGTGTTGTGTTCTTTGATATTGTTATTCGAGCAAATAAACAAAAGGGCTGGTAATAGGTTTTGAGGTTATATTCAAAGTGAAAGATGAATTGTAACAGTAGTTAGTTCGAAGGATGTCTGTATGTTGGTGGTTGTGTTTGGCCAGTAACAGAAATAGATTGTATACAGTAACTGTAATGATTTAACATGGTGGTTGTGGTGTTGACCTTGCTCAATGGTGGTGGGAGATGGATATTGGTTGTTCACAACCGAAAGAAGAGTTGAGAGAGAGTAAGGTTATGGTGATAGAGTTGGTTTGTTTTAGGTTGTAAAGCTTGAATAGGAAACAGACTCACAATTATCCTTATTCTCATTATACACATGATCTTGTGTATCAAATTGTAAATGTTTTCAATAATTAAATGTATTGTGTTTTTGGTCTGTGCAGGAAACAGAAAACATTATAGCAGTAGCAGTGGATGTCTGCTCCAGGTGTTCTTAGTTCAATGAAATAGAAATTACCAGGCAGCAGCTACAGTGTAAGGTGGCTAAAGATGCAGTAACGGTTGCAGTCATGTCAGTTTTAAAATAGCACTAGAATACAGCAGGTACTACGAATCGGAAGATAAATAATAATGGGTTTCTTTGAGGTTTTGTTGAATTGAATCAAAAGTAGAAGTAACAGGAACATAGCAATGACATCGAATAGCAGAAGCACTTTTGGATGAATCAAGGTGGTGGTGCTGCAGTTGTGATGAATGGTGATTACTTGAGTTGTTTGTGCAGTTTTGATGGTGAATAGCAGAGACACGAAAAATTAGCAGTAGCTGTAGTTCAAGGTGTTCTTATGTGATTATAGTGTTTGATGAGATGATCTAGTAGATAGTGTTTTTCCTTGGTGGTGATTTGTTAAACAAGAAGAAATAAAGGAGAGAAAATTAGATGATTAGTTGAAGTGGTTTTCTATATCATTATATGTAATATGTATATGTATATGTAAGTGATAAAGTTTAGATGTATGTTGATAGATATCGATGTGTAACATAAAGTGGTTAGGACAACAATAATTTCACAAATTCAAAAAGTAAATAGCATGTCAAGTTGTAAGTTGGATGGTTGTGGAGAGAATCATAGAGTGAACCAAAAGATGGTGCAGAGAAAAAAATAAAGAATCAAACATCAATCATACACATTAACTTAATTACTAATTAGAGTTTTGATTTAGATCAAGCTTAATTGTCATTCCTTATGACTAGACTTGTAACAAAATTTTATTATTATTCAGTGATTGATTTATATTCAATAAACATTAATAATAAATATTAATATTACTATATTATTATTAATATTAACTATAATAATTATAATAATATTATTAATGATAATAATAATATTAATGATAATAATAATATTAATAATAATAATATTATCACTTTTACATATCAAATTATATATATATATATATATATATATATATATATATATATATATATATATATTCTTTATTTTAGACATACATAATATTAATACTACAAGTATTAATATTAACAATAATGATAATGAAAGTAATGTTAATAATATTAATATAACAAATATGTATTCAAACTTGTAATTAAATATAATACAATTTATTAATTACATCATATTTCTTAATTATAATATATTGAATTTTTAATATTTATTAATTACAATTTAAAATATATTTTTTTATTTACAGAATTTATATATATATATATATTTATATATTTACATATTTATTTACAAACAATTGTTCGTGAATCGTCGGGAGTAGTCAAAGCTTAAATGAATCTATAAAAGTAGTTAAGACATTATTAAGACTCAACAATACGGACTTTGCTTATCGTGTCGAAACCATAATAAGATTAAGTTTAAATTTGATCGGAAATCTCCGGGTCGTCACATCTTGTAGATGACTTTGTAATTCTTTCATTTCGGTGGGCGCAAGTCTATATGGAGCACGAGCTATTGGTGCGGCTCATGGTACAAGATCTATTTGAAATTCAACGGATCGGTGTGGAGGTAGTCCCGGTAATTCGTCCGGAAACACCTCAGGAAATTCTCTTGCAACAAGAACGTCATCGATTTTCTTTTCTTCTTTTTCAACCTTCTCGACGTGTGCTAGTATGGCATAGCAACCTTTTCTTATTAGTTTACGCGCCTTCAAACTACTAATAAGATTTAATTTGGCATTACCCTTTTCTCCGTACACCATTAAGGGTAACCCGTTTTCTTTCGGAATGCGAATCGCCTTCTCATGACAAACAACTTCGGCTTTCACCTTAGACATCCAGTCCATTCCAATAATTACGTCGAAGCTTCCCAATTCCACCGGTATCAAATCAATTGCAAACGTTTCGCTAACTAAACTAATTTTTCGATTTCGGTAAATTTTATCAACCTTAATTAGTTTACCGTTTGCTACTTCAACTATACACTTTTTATCCAAAGTCGTTAACGGGCAATTTAATTTGGCATAAAATTCTCTACTCATATAACTTCTATCGGCACCCGAATCAAATCAAACATAAGCAGGTGTATTGTTGATAAGAAACGCACCCGTAACAAGCTCCGGGTCTTCCTGTGCTTTCTCCCCATTAATGTTGAAGGCTCTCCCATGGCCTTGCCTATTTCCATTCCTGCACTGGTTTATGGTATGGCCCGGTTTTCCACATCCATAGCAAACAACGTCGTTATTATTTGTTCCGACATTATTTACTCCTTTGTTTCTATTTGGTCCGTAGACTTCACACTTTGCCGTAATATGGCCATTCCTATTACACTTGGTACATAATTCTCTACAAAACCATTCCGGATGAAACGTATCACACCTGGGGCATATAGTTCTTTGCCTTTTGTTGTCGTTGTTGTTGTTGTTGTTGTTGTTGTTATTGTTGTTAGGGTTATTGTTTTTGAGTCATTTGTTGTTGTTATTGTTGTGATTGGGATTGTTGTTGTTGTTATTATTATTGAGATGGTTATTGCGGTTATTGTTGCGGTTGTTGTTGCGATTATTATTGTTGTTGGGGTGGTTGCGATTGTTGTTGTAGTTGTTATTTTGATTGTTGTTGTTGTACAGGTGATCCTGATCACTGCTTTCCTCCCACTTTCTTTTTCCCTGTTTCATTATAGCCTCCTCGGCCGCTTCTTTCTTTATCCTTCCTGTAATTTGGCCTATCAATTTGTGGGCTATACAGCTCGCTTTCTGCATTGTTGCAGGATCGTTAGCACCTACATGCTCTTGGATTCGTTCCGGCAACCCTTTTATGAATGCTTCAATTTTTGCTTCTTCGTCCTCAAATGCTCCAGGACACATTAAAGCCAGTTCATTGAAACGTCGCTCGTAGGTAGTGACATCTAACCCTTGGGTTTTCAGTGCTTTAAGCTCTGTCTTGAGCTTGTTGATTTCGGTTCTGGGACGGTACTCTTCCGTCATCATGTGCTTGAAAGCGGACCATGGAAGTGCGTAGGCGGTATTCTGTCCTACGTAATCCATGTAGGTATTCCACCATGTCAAAGCAGTACCCGTGAAAGTATGTGTGGCATATTTAACTTTATCCTCTTCTGCGCAGTTGCTGATTACGAACATGGCTTCAACCTTCTCTGTCCACCGATTTAGTCCAACGGGTCCTTCAGTTCCTTCAAACTCATTGGGTTTGCAGGCCAAAAAATCTTTGCAGGAACATCCTACCCGGTTGCCATTGTTTCCTCCACTGCTGGAACCCGATTGGTTATTGTTGTTCATTGCATTCACCACTGCAGCCATATTTGCAGCGAAAGCTTGAAGTTCTTCTGTGTTCAATTGTTGTTGTCTAGTAGCTGGAGGAGCCATTTCCTTCAAAAATAGCCGACTGAGTTAATCATATAGAATTTTAGAAGTAGCCAAAAAGTATTTTGTAGCTTAATATGAACTTATTATTATAAAAGCTTTTTCTTCATATTAGCATTTTATAACTATAATAATGTTCATACTTAGCAGCTAACGCACAAATTAACTACTAAAATTCTAATATGAAAAACTATGGTAAATTATTACGTTACTACGTAATAATAAGTTGTAATAATAATAATAAACCTTCCATGATTATTCTTATTATTATACAATCATAAGGAAAATTACATTGCGGATTTTCTTACAAACTTAAACACACAATATAATACATATTATAGAATGCATGAAATACAGAATAGCTGCCGATGGTTTAAGAACGGCGAGATTTCTTAGATGTTGACGTTGTTTCTTTCTCGGCCAAACGTTTGAATTTTTGTTTGGATAGTTCTTTTTCCAATTCCTCCCAATTGGTTCTTTCGGCTAATTGTTTGGGGGCAAAACCAACAGTCATTATACGAGCGGTCATTTTATAAACTGGTCTCTTAGGTGGTTCAGGTGGATGATCACAAACATTTTGGGTCATAATAGGTTCATCGGGTTTGGGATCGGGTATAACAGCCAAAGATTTTCCTAAATCACGTTGTGGTTCGGTAATTTCCACAACTTCTTTAGGATCCTCTTCTTCGGGTTCCTCTTCGGGATCTTTTTCTGGATCCTCTTCTGGAACCTCTACTGGCAATTGTGAATCTTCCCAATTTTCCCAACAATTTTCCACTTTAATGGTAGCACCAAAAGTTAACTTTTTCGTTGGTTCATAAGTCGTGCGCTTTGACTCAGCCTCCGAATCACTTGATAAGTAAATGAAATCTGAATCACTAGAGATGCTTATATGATCGGATGAAGTCATCTATCACATAATAGCAGGCATGTTAAGAGAATGATATATCTTATAATATTTATATGTTAATAATCTTATGTTTCCAACAATTATATTAAGCAATCATTTTTAAAATAATTACGGTCGAAGTCCAGACTCACTAATGCATCAAAAATCAGTTAGACACACTAATGAAAAATTTTCTGATTCTCTAAGACCAACGCTCAGATACCAACTGAAATTCCCCGTTTATATTAATTATAAACGTTTCATATTAATAGGTTTCTTTGCAAGGTTTTGACCTCTATATGAGACGTTTTTCAAATCTTGCATTCGTTTTTAAAAAACAACTTTAACCTTTATTATTGAATAAAGGTCTTAATGACATAATTTAGATTGTCTATCAAAGTCAATCTCCTCAAATAAATAAGTTTTTACACAACCCATTACAATATGATCAAATATATTACAACAAGTACTCCGAATGCAAGTTTAAACAATATAAACAATTATGCCGACTTCAAATCTTGACCTTGGGTTGGCATACGACAGTGGAAGCGTTTTTAATATTCACCTGAGAATAAACATGCTTAAAACGTCAACAAAAAATGTTGGTGAGTCATAGGATTAATTTCTATATAATAATCATAACATTTAATAAGCCACAAGATTTCATTTAATCAAATGCGCAGGATCATTACAACTGCAAAAATCATTCATAAGATGAGTTGCCTGGTAACCGACCTTAACATAGAGCGCTTAAGATATCTGGCTTCATACATTCAACTATTCAAATGTATGACAAGATCCCTTCGAAGTACTAAAGCATTTCCACTATTCGAAAATGGGGGTGGTTGGTGCCCGTAGATCTACCTTTAGGATTCGCGTCCATTAGTGTTTTTCACTAATTCTTAGGTTACCAAGCATAATAATAATAAGTACAGATATCCGGTATAACAAAACAGTCGTAGAATGTAGTTTCATGAACTTGTGCTTATTTTGTAAAACATTTATAAATTTGCATGTATTCTCATCCCAAAATAATTTAGATAGTAAAAATGGGACTATAACTCACTTTCACAGATTACTAATTCGTTGAGAATTAGACTTGGCCACGGGTTGATTTATGAACCTATAACAATATATACATATATTAAAATTTGATCGAAATATATTCACAATATTTTCTTTATTACGTGTTGATGATTTTAGTTGTCCAGTTAGCAGTCCAATGTTAGTAGTCCATAATTTGTCGTACATGAATAACTTAATATATATCTTGAATCAATCCACGACCCAGTGTATACATATCTCAGTATTGATCACAACTCAAACTATATATATATATTGGAATCAACCTCAACCCTGTATAGCTAACTCCAACATTTGCATATAGAGTGTCTATGGTTGTTCCGCAATATATATAGATGGGTCTACATGATAGGTCAAAACATTGTATACGTGTCTATGGTATCTCAAGATTACATTATATATGATATAAGTTGATTAAGTTATGGTTGGAATAGATTTCTTACAAATTTTCACGTAGCTAAAATGAGTAGTTTTTACCAATTTTGTTTTACCCGTCATTTCTTCGTTTCAAATCCGTTTTGAGTGATTTAAGCAGCTACGGTTTCATATTGAACTTAAATTTATGAAACTAAACAGAAAAAGTATAGGTTTATAGTCAGAAATATAAGTTACAAGTCATTTTTGAAAGAGGTAGTCATTTCCGTCGAAAGAACGACATCTTGATGACTATTTTGAAAAACATACTTTCACTTTGAGTTTAACCATGATTTTTGGATATAGTTTCATATTCATAAGAAAAATCATTTTCCCAGAAGTATAGCTTTTAAATCAAAGTTTTTCATAGTTTTTAATTATCCAAACCAAAACAGCCCCCGGTTCTACTACGACGGTGTATATCCGATTTTACGGTGTTCTTCGTGTTTACAGGTTTTAAATCATTAAGTTAGTATATAATATAGATATAGAACATGTGTTTAATTGATTTTAAAAGTTAAGTTAGAAGGATTAACTTTGTTTGCGAACAAGTTTAGAATTAACTAAACTATGTTCTAGTGATTACAAGTTTAGCTCTTCGAATAAGATAGTTTTATATGGATGAATCGAATGATGTTATGAACATCATTACTACCTCAAGTTTTCTGGATAAACCTACTGGAAATGAGAAAAATAAATCTAGCTTCAAAGGATCCTTGGATGGCTTGAAAGTTCTTGAAGTAGAATCATGACACGAAAACAAGTTCAAGTAAGATTTTCACTTGAAATAAGATTGTTATAGTTATAGAAATTGAATCAAATTTTGAATATGAATATTACCTTGAATAAGAAAGATAACCTACTGTAAATAACAAAGCTTTCTTGATCTTAGATGATGAGTTGGAATGGATTAGAAAGCTTGGAAGTAGTCATGAAGACTTGATATGATTCTTGAAGTGTTCATGAAAGATGGTTGTTTTTATGATGATTAAAGCTTGTAATTGAAGCTAAAAGATGGTGAAAATGTTTGGAGATGATCAAGTATGATGTTAGGAGTATTTTGAGAGAGAAATTGGAGTGTAAGTATGAGAAAATGGAGTGCATTCATGAATACGTTTTTTACATTTTATAAAGAAAAAAAAGATACTTAAGTTTGTTTTCTTGCTAAATAATTCATGCAAGTTGACAAATGATGGTTCCCACATGATCCTTAATCATTTAAGACTGCTAAGGAGCAGATTTTTATTAGTATATATGAATAGTAAATACATCTAGAAGCTGCGTATTATACGAGTACAATACCATACATGTACGAGTAGAATTTTTGATGAAAATGAATGAGAATGTAATTGTAAGCATTTTTGTTAACTAGAAGTACTTTGATATGTGTCTTGAAGTCTTTCAAAAGTGTATAAATACATCATAATACATTACATATATATATATATATATATATATATATATATTTAACTGAGTCGTTAAGTCATCGTTAGTCGTTACATGTAAGTGTTGTTTCGAAACCTTTAGGTTAACGATCTTGTTAAATATAATTGACCCATTGTTATTACACTTAAATGAGATGTTAAATTGTTATGTTAACATGGTGTATTATCATATATATATATATATATATATATATATATATATATATATATATATATATATATATATATATATATATATATATATATATATATATATATATATATATATATATATATATATATATATATATATATATATATATATGTGTGTGTAAAATACTATTACAACGATAATCGTTACATATATGTATATTGTTTCGAAGTCTTTAAGTTAGTAGTCTCATCTTATATATATAACTCATTGTTATTATACTTAATGAGATACTTAAATATCATTTAATCAAATCATAAATATATATATCCAAATATATATTCCTTTAATTAATTATTAGGATATATGACGTTCGTGAATCGTCAGACAGACTGGGTGTCTAAACGTTTGTATAAAATTCATTCCAAATAACCAAGTCTTAATGAGTTTGATTGCTTAACATGTTGAAAACATTTAATTATGTAAATATTAATCTTATATATATTAGCGGAAAAATCCGGGTCGTTACACCTAGGTTGGTCTAATTGGTGTTAAGTATTATTTGAGTTAAATTGTACTTTGTAGATTAAGTATGAATTACCACTCGAAGTGGTAATCGGTTTATGTCCATTAGGTGTTAAATGGGCGGATTTTGGCGAGCAAGGTGTGATCCCTCGGCTAAGGGATGTTTGTGTCGGGTTCTCTTTTAGAGAATAACTATTTATGTGTATATTTTTGCCTATGTGTAATATAGGTGATTACTTCCTCGGATTTGAGGACAGAGATCATGTTGTACATGACTTGTGCGGGCATTCCAAGGTGAGTGGAATAATTATATGCGTAGGTATATAATATATTTATTTGTTGTAGCGTGAGATGTGAAGTGTCGAGGTGTTAAGACACCACGTTTCACGTGACGAGTGAAGCATCGAGGTGTTAAGATGCCACTCGAGGTGAAGCATCGAGGTGTTAAGATGCCACCTAGGAGTGAAGTGTCGAGGTGTTAAGACGCCACTCCATAATAAAGGGTGAAGTGTCGAGGTGTTAAGACGCCACCCGAGGGTGAAGTATCGAGGTGTTAAGATACCACCCGGGGGTTAGTGGTACGAGGTGCCACTAATGGATGTTGTGAACTCCGGTGGCCTTTCGCGGGCACCATTCCCTTGTACGATTGGTTAACCATGGTTATGTGTTGTAGTGTAGTATATTATATTGTTCGATTTATATGCTATTGTTTGTGCTAGCTTGTGTATTGGAGATTTAGCGTTATACTTTGTGATGGTATGCTAATTATATTGCTAGCGTGTATGCGGTAAATGTGTAAGTGATTGCAAGTAAGTAGGTTATATATGTATGTGTATAATTATTGCATTCACTAAGCTTTATGCTTACCCCTCTCGTTGTTTACCTTTTTATAGGTATTGTGTTATGAAGCTAGCTAGTTGTTAGACTAGATGCTTAGGAGCGCTTGGGCTCGATGGGGTAGCTTTTGGAGATTTGGACGCTGATGGGGGATTTGGTGGTCCCCGGGATTATGCTCTTGGTATTGGGTTGGGTTATTGAGTCTTAACCCGTATTTGTCATGTAAACACTTTAATTTAATGTTTTTTTGATGTAAAACTCGATTGGGTTGTTACAAAGCGTTTGGTTGTTAATTTAAAGTGTTAAATGTGTTTTAAAATGAATTGGAGCTGATCAGGTCTGCTGGACGCCGTCCAGATGGGATGGATGTCGTCCAGTATAACGTGGGTTGGGTGTTTTCTGTCTCAGAACACTTTAGTGTAATTGGACGCCGTCCAAGGATTTGGACGACGTCCTGTACTTTGTTCCTGGACGCCATCCAGAGGTCTGGACGCCGTCCAGATGGTCTGTTATAAAAAAAAAATTAAGCCGTGTTTTTGGTAAAACGATGTCGGGTTGTTACATAGGGTTTCTGAGTTGACTACTGTTTGAGGGTTAGCTTGGATGTGCTAATTAACGGGGGTTTTGTTCTGGTTCTCTGATTGATGCGGTCTCGAGGCAGGTGTTCTTAGGTTGCCCGACGAGTGGATGGGTTACAGATTAACGGGTTGGGGATGATACGGTGGGTTGTGGGGGCCTGCGGTTTGAGGTACGCTGCTGCATACTTCGGTTTAGGTGAGGACTTTTTTAGGATTCGGTGGTCTAGGTGGTGGTTAACTCTCACGGAAGCAGTAACTTCTCAGTATCAACTATAGGTTGTTTCGGGGTTCTTCGCCCTTGGTGTTTCTTCAATGTTATAGTTTTATTTCATTCATGTTCATGTTGAACATTAGATTTACTTTCAAACACATTCGATATTTGTATCTGTAACACTTCATGTAACGCCTTAGATCATCGGATCTCCATTTTATTTATTTATAATAATATGTTTTTTCGCCAAAAAAAAACTTATTATTTAAGATGTGCCATTTCAAGTATATATTTTGTATTTCAACCATTAAGAAGAGGTTATAGTGAATAGAACATATGTGAATCTAAGCTTTGACCCGTGAAGTTACGAGACACTATTAGTTTGAAAATTTTGTGTAAAAAATACCTCTTAAAATGTATAGACACTACTAAATTTAACTATAGGAGCTCATATATTTTTCGAATTTATATCATTTATTTTGAACTCTGAAAGGACCCGTTCATATACATTATAAACGATTCATAATAGTTGATTACATCGCGAGGTATTTGACCTCTATATGATACATTTTACAAACATTGCATTCGTTTTTAAAAGACAAACTTTCTTTATATCGAAAGTTGACGGCATGTATACCATTTCATAACACATCCAACTATAATCGACTTAATAATAGTCTTGATAAACTCAACGACTCGAATGCAACGTCTTTCGAAATATGCCATGAATGACTCCAAGTAATATCCTTAAAATGAGCTAATGCACAACGGAAGATTTCTTTAATACCTGAGAATAAACATGCTTTAAAGTGTCAACCAAAAGGTTGGTGAGTTCATTAGTTTATCATAATCAATCATTTTCATAATATTAATAGACCACAAGATTCTCATTTTTCATAAATATCATTACACTCGCAAGTGTATAAAAATCATTCATATGATGAACACCTGGTAACCGAAATTAACATAATGCATATAGAATATCCCCCGCATACTCGCAAGTATGTCATAAATTGGCAATCGCAATCACCATATAAATCGAAGTACTAAAGCATTCCAAATTCCAGAATGGGGTTTGTTAGGCCCATAGATCTATCTTTAGGATTCGTGTCAATTAAGGGACATTTTCCTAATTCTTAGGTTACCAGACTTGAAGGGGCGATATTCGGTATAGTAATCCAACCATACAATGTAGTTTCAAGTACTTGTGTCTATTTCGTCAAACATTTATAAAAGCAGTGCATGTATTCTCAGCCCAAAAATATATATTGCAAAAGCATTTAAAAAGGGAGTAAATAAAACTCACGATACGATATTTTGTAGTAAAAATATGCATACGACTGAACTGAACAATGCAGGGTTGGCCTTGGATTCACGAACCTATATCATTTGTGTATATATATTAATACACATAATCATTATCGAATATATATATATATATATATATATATATATATATATATATATATATATATATATATATATATATATATATAACCTATTAATGATATTATTTTTATATTAATAATATATTTATATTTCATATTTTCTTTTTATATAATAAAATATTTTGTTCTGTTATATGTGTTAAATATATATGTATTTATGTATTTCATTTATTCAAACAATAGTTCTAATTATACTAAGTTAATATTAGTAAAAATAATGATAAAAACATTAATAATATACTTATGTTAATAATAACTTTATTAACGATAATAACATCATAAAAATGATAATTTTTATAAAAAAAAGATACTTTCATTTTTATAAAAAAAGATACTTTTAATAATAATAATTATGATAATAAAAACAATAATCCTTATAATAATAATATTGATAAAAATAATGATAATAATATTAATAATGAAAATGATACCTTTAAAATTGATAATTTTAATAATGGTGACAGTTTTGGTAAAAAAATGATACTTTTAATAAAATATTAATTTCAATCATAACACTAATAATAATAATTATAATAATAATAATGGTAATAATAATAATAATAATAATAATAATAATAATAATAATAATAATAATAATAATAAATCTTAATAATAATAATAATAATAATAATAATAATAATAATAATAATAATAATAATAATAATAATAATAATAATAATAATAATAATAATAATAATAATAATAATAATAATAATAATAAATCTTAATAATAAAAATAATGATATTAATAATAATAATTTTTATATTAATAACAATAATGATAATAATAGTATAGTATTAATAATAATAATATAATGATTATGATAATTTTAATAACAAGATAAAATATTAATGACGATAAATTAACATTTATAATGAAATTAATATAATAACGATAATGATGTATACCTTTAATAATTCAGCAAGTGAGTTTTTAGTTTCAATAGAGAATGATCAGTTAGTAGTAAACTCGGAACTCAAAGTTATATACATATATCGAACGGAACAACGGCTATCTTTCTTGGCTTAATACTCTTCGATAAACAGGAAATCGAAGTGTGTTGCGATGTTAATGAATAGAAAACAGGCAGGTGGAATTGATTAAAAAAATAAAAATGATGGTCATGGTTGTACTTCTGGCTAATTAGCAACAACGAGTAATAGACAGCATGAGAGATTTGCTTGTTGCTTCCTAATGACCACCACACGACCCGAATACTACACCTATATAATCATATGCTTCTCTCTTCATCCTATCGGTATCATGAACAACAAAAGTAGAAGTAACAATTTCATTTGTGAGAAATCGATGAAGTTGATGAAAGTATCGCACATATCTATAGCCAAAATCGGGTTTAGACCAAGAGCACTTCCACAGACACGGCTCAAGCTATTCACAACCCTACTCCACTTCTACCTCGCTATCCAAGATTCGTTAAGTCACAAGAGCTAACACATGGTTCTTATTTGTTACCTCCAAGTGATATGAACAAGCCTTCGTTAAACAAGAGTAACAAAGAAGACTAAAATATCGATAATGAAGCTTGGGATTTCATTAAGAAAGTTTATGAAAGAAATTTTAAAAGATGCAAAAATGAGATTTCGAGTTTTGACTCCATATTGCCTCCACCACCTCGTAACATTTGGCCATCATCATTTTCAACGTAACATGCATAATATATAAAGAAAACGAAAATAAAAAAACGCATAGCACAGTAGTAGTAGTCAGTTGCTACTGGATTTGGGTAACGATTAAAACATAAAATAAATAGGGCTTTGCACCGGCCCAAAACAGAAACGACTACAGAGAATTCAGCCCAACAGGCAAATTAGACTCGGCCCAACAACTCAACAAGGTACGACCAAAGAAAATAACCCAATAATTAAACTAGATAGGAATACGACCCAACATGAAATATTTCATTGGCCTAATGTATAACAAAAAACAAGTATCTGGCCCAATACAAAAAGGAGTCTAGTAACATTAATTTGAGACGTTGGCAAAGCAAAATATATATATATATATATATATATATATATATATATATATATATATATATATATATATATATATATATATATATATATATGCATATATATATATATATATATATATATATATATATATATATATATATATGTATATATATATATATATGCATATATATATATATGCATATATATATATACATATATATATATGCATATATATATGTATATGCATATACATATATATATATATACATATATATATATATATATATGTATATATATATATATATGATCTGTTTGCACGTGGTAATTGAGAGGGTGTTTAGTGCTCTAACAATTTCATCAACAACAGTACTTCAACTGTCTTTTTGGGTGCAAGAACTTTACCTTTTTGAAAGTCCCCGAGGACCCATATTATCGTCATCATCATCAAGCGAATAGTCTCCATCATCAAACCCATAATCTTCATCATCAAACACATTATTGCATTGCCCTTGTTTATCACCATAGTTCGAACAGGAAGAATCAGAAACAGCGCTGCCGTTGCAAAAAAAAAATATAAAGTGAAGGTGGTTGTTCGAAAAGAAAATAGAAGAAAGGAAAAAAATATATCGCGATGATGTATGCTTGTGGACTGTTCAAACAATAAAGAAAATAAAATAACGGTTCATTTGGGTGTGTTGGATGGACCAGAAACAGTGAAACAGAAAATAGTATCTAGCAGGACTAAGTTATTGGTGTGGTGGTTTACGGTTTTGAAGTAACAGAAACTTGCAGTGTATCAGTGACTGCTATGGTGTTTGATGGTGGTTGTGGAGGTCGATGGTGTTGAAAGGTGGTGGTCTTCGTTGGTGATTATCACAAGTGACTAGAAACAAGAAATCGATCATGGTTTGGCGGAGTTTGGGGAGTTATGGTTATCGGACATAAACAGGAAACGAAAATAAATTGATGATGGTGGATTTCAATCGTATAGCAACTAACCGTTTGATGGTGGTGTTCGTTGTTCTTAAGGAAGGAGAAAAAAGAAGGAGGTTAAAAATGGTGATGGTTTGGTTTGAAGAAGAAGTTGGAAAGTTGATGGGTGTTCATGGTAGGCAACGGTTTTGGAGAAAGGTAGTGGCGG
Source organism: Rutidosis leptorrhynchoides (assembly GCF_046630445.1). NCBI lineage: Eukaryota > Viridiplantae > Streptophyta > Magnoliopsida > Asterales > Asteraceae > Rutidosis > Rutidosis leptorrhynchoides. The sequence goes on along the minus strand of NC_092342.1, from coordinate 1,174,987 downwards.
ATATGGGTGGTGACCGGTGGAGCTAAGGTGGTGGAGGTGAGAAACTCGAGGGTGAAATAAGGAGAAGAATAAGTGTGAGTCCTGGAGTACATGTATGTTATTTTTATATAAATATATAATTGATAAAAGATATCAATTAGTGGAAGTATGATCAAAATACAGTGATCTTAAATGATAATTCATATATTCACGGGTTAATTTACTATAACACTGCCGACACTATTTTTCAGAGTAATATCTCGTAGTCCGTTGCTAAACAGTGGCGGATAAATGTCTTCAGAAAAATTCCATATTTTTAAATTAACTATATTTATTTATTTTGGTCATTAAATGTTTGAAACCTGATCAAAAGGGTGCGTCTAATATTTATTTTTAGTTCCAATTAATATGTACGGAGTATTATAATTTAAACTAAAAAGATAAAAATATTTCTATCAAAACTAAAATCTTCGTAATCAATTTACGATTCAACTTTCATTTTAAATCTTCATAATTTCGTATTAGATCTATATGAACACTAACGATACATCAACCGAGTATCACAATGTATTCAATAAACTTTTAAATCTATATATATAGATTCATTTTAATAAATTTTATTATATCTAATATTATTTTATTTTACAAAATTAATTCTAATAACTAAATAATATTGTATTTCAAATTATATTTCGAATTAATATATATATATATATATATATATATATATATATATATATATAATTATATTTTTAAATATATATGTATCTATTTACAAATAGTTGTTCGTGAATCGTCGAGAATAGTCGAATGGTAATTGCATAAATGAAAATAGTTCAAAATTTTTGAGACGCAACATAACAGACTTTTACTTATCGTGTCGAAATCATAATAAGATAAGGTTTAAATTTGGTCAAAAATTTCCGGATCGTCACAAACTGTATGGTACACCAATAAATTTAATTAGTATACTGAAGAAATAACATTTAAAATAATTAGTATACTGAAGAAAAATTGAGACAAATTGAGGCCCATTACAGTGAGAGAAGATATATTGTAGTAGATAATCAAGTTAAGAACTTCTTAAAACTATACAGAAAAAGTAAGTGAATATTTTGTACTAAAAAGGAAAGATTATCAACGATACCCATGTAATCTATTCAATAGACCCATATCTCATAACATTAATCTTTAAACCATATTATCACTATATTATTATTATAATTATAAATTATAAATTATAATTATAATTTATTATTATTATTATTATTATTATTATTATTATTATTATTATTATTATTATTATTATTATTATTATTATTATTATTATTATTATTATTATTATTATTATTATTATTTCCATTCCATATAATTTATGCATGTTAAGTAAAAAGATAATTAGTAAAAAGTGACATCCTATTATTGGTTAAAATACAAAGTGGACCACTTGTAATGAGGCATCTCAAAATGAAAATGTAGACACTTGTGATAGGACGGAGGGAGTATTAGATTGTACTAAATGGTATGAGTACATTCCAAGAAAGGTTAACATTTTCTTGTGGAGACTTGCTATTGACAGGCTATCGCCTATCGGTTTGAAGATTAATCAATTTAGGTGTGTGTCTTGTTCAGTTGTTCACACAACATAGAGTTAGCAGACCATGTATTTTTTTCAATGTTCGATTGCCCGGGCGTGTGGAAAAGGGTGGATTCTTGGCTTGATATGTAAGATAATGAAACCTGTGAATATTATTGATAATAGTAAATCCGATACCGAATAGAATGCTATTCATTGATATGGTTACATCTGCTTGACTATGTTTCCTTTTTCGCAACGTTTTTTTTACGTCGTGGCTCGCTTGTTTTGTCTAAGGATTTTGCAGGACTTTGGTAGATAACTCCGTCGACGATATCAATGTTCTTCAATGTAAAAAAAAAATTGTTTTTCTATTACTTTTTTCTCGGATTTTGAAATCTAGTCAAGCTATACGGCTCAGGCGCTCAGCTCCACCCCAATTATTATTATGATGCTATTTAACTAGACATTAACCGTTATATTAAAAATACAACAACAACAACAACAACAACAACAACAACAACAAAACCTAATACCACATAAGTGGTGTATGAGGGAGGTGAGATGTAGACAATCCTTCCCCTATCCTAGAATAAAGATAAGTCATTTCTCCACCCAGAGTGAAAACACTCTCAAATGTAGAGAAAGTCATCTCTCTCTTTATTCGACGGATAGAGAGATTGCTTCCGAGTGGACCTCCGGCCAATAAGTAGGAAAATTTTTTTTACAAAAAATAAAACTAAAAATAAAATTGAGACGCCATGAAAACGGTAAAATCAAATTTCCATGGGTTTTAAATCCTGCCTAAAATTTTATTTAGGCTCTAAGAGTCAGTCAAGTCGCCAATAAATCGACGCTTGCTGTCGACTCAGTAAATAGAGCCGTTGTTATATTAATGAAACGACCCAACCCGTCGTATTCTGGCCCATAAATAAAATTTCTTTTCAACATAATAATGTATGCAACATTAGTCTATTTATGTTTCAGAAAACATCTTCATTACAATATTAAGTTTAAACATCAACATACAATACATGAATTAAGTTTACAAAACGGGAATACACCCCGGGACCTATTTGACGTATCCAAAAGATAGATCATGACCCGACTAGTTCACTTTACAACCAAAACAGAGCATGGTGATTGGGAACGCTACCCAATCCTAATCAAAAGTCTAAAGCAATACGTAAAGCACTAGTCCCCAAGCAAACCCAAGTCGCCACTTGCAATCTATAAAAATATAAACAACGAGAGGGTAAGCTAATTGCTTAGTGAATGCAATACTTATACATATACATATATAGTTTACCTACACGAATCCACTTATAAAATACCATGCAAACAATGCATAAACGATCTAGCATCACCAAACATACAATTAGTAGCAACATTAGTATATGAATCACCACAATAATATACTTAAACATAACAATGCATAACATATCAAACCATTTCCCGCTATGGCACTACCGACTTGTAGACGACCAATAACATCAAGTCTCACTCGTATGATGTCACCGACTTGTGAATCATCATAGGGTGTCACCGACTTGTGAATCACCAATTGGTGTCACCGACTTGTGAATCACCCACCAATACATATGGGTCACCGACTTGTGAACGCCATGTGGCATCACCAACTTGTGAAGCACCACTAAGTGTCACCGATTTGTGAAGCACTATAGGGTGTCACCGAATTGTGAATCACCCGCCACTACAAAAGGGGTCACCGAATTGTGAACCACCATGAGGTGTCACCAACTTGTGAATCACCTACTCTGACTTAAGGGGTCACCGACTTGTGAACCACCATGAAGTATCACCGACGTATGAATTACCTATCAAGACACTACCGACCCGTAGTTCTTATCACCCATATCATCAACAAGTCACCGTCTTGTGACATAACACCAATACTCATGATGTGGCACCTAAGGCCCACATCGCGTACGAGTAAATAAACTACATACATACATGTATAAGTATTCCACTCACCTTAGCGCCTCGATGAATGCAACTGAATAATCCGCAACTCGCCAATGGAATGTACCTATTCCATTTATCACATAACACACAACACAATTAGGGTGGATTAAAAATCAACCCAAATTGACACTTAGTGCAATTTCGACCCAAATGCACTTTCAAGCACAAACTGCGCCCAAACTAACCAATAATCACTAACAATAGTGAAAATGGTCCTAATACACCAATTAAAGCAAATCATAAGTGTTAAACACTTGTCTTACCCAATTTGACACATAAACCCTAATTTTAACCCATTTCAAAATTAGTCAACCAAATACACCCAAATGAGTTTCAATACTTCCATAATCACTAAACCTAGTGATTTAACCCATTTTGCAAGCCTTAAACTTGACCAAAACATCAACCAACCCAAAATCCACCAACGACACTATAAAACCTTATTACTAGCATCACTAAACTCACTTCATGAGTTTAAATGGGTTTCTTGACAATTTAAGCTCAAATCCTAACATTGAATCTTAACTCAAATAATGAAATTAGGAGTTAGAACTTACCACAACAACTAAAATGTTGCTAGAAACGAGATAAACAACTTTAACACTTGAGCTTTCACCCGAATCAAGCTTCTTCTTCTCCTAATCGAACTTCCTCTCTCTAGAAGTGGGTTTCTGTGTCCGACTTGCTTTTGATTATCTAAACTCGAGCTTGAACGAGAAAATATTTTGATCAAAATTACAAACCGATTTGTTTTCTGAAAACCCATTTTTAATGCGTTCATTACCATTGAACGTAAAATCCTAGGAATTCACCTGGACCTGAACCAAATCGGGTGTCAACCGTAAGAACGGTGGTTGCATAGCATGGTCGGAGACAGGACCTTGTGCCAGACCAAAAAAATTATAGGATGATCTTACTATTGCTCCTACAAAGGATAGTACTAGCATCCGACACGTTTATAGACCATAATCAAAAGCAAGTCACGGGACATTGCCTTAACAGTTGCTTGTTCATCGCTTTCCTTTACAACCGGAAGGTAGTTTATCGAAAGGTAATATACGGGACAAGTGAACTGGATGTGTTGCTTTCCTAATACAAGGTTAGCCAGTGGGTAACACAAAACCACAAGTGTTGAGCTAAAATTTTCAAACCTGAAACCCACACAATCCACAAAAATATTTTGCAAACACCGGTGAAGGGTTATTCCGAAAAACTTGTCTAGGGTAAAAGCTAGATTGAATTTTCAAAAGATCAAATGTTTTCATAAAGATCCAATTTCCTAACGGATCTAAATTTTCATAGTCATGTGGGACTGTAAACCGCCTTTCAAATGTGTACTTTGCTTTGGAAACCGAAAGTAAATCGGCTATTTGATTGCAAGTGTCGTTGACCTAAACCCGAGGCAACTGTGGATGACACACCCACCTTTAACCATGGTTCTATCGTTACTATCATTGTTTATACCGCCATCTCAAAATCACTGATGTATAAAGTGTGAAGAATAAAGAAGTGATTCATGTGATGTATTATATTATTTCAAGTTATGTATTGCTTGAGGACAAGCAACGTTCAAGTGTGGGGATATTTGATAGTGCTCCAAATGAACATATATTTAGTAGCAATATCCTCCCAATATGTAAATTATTTAGTTGTAATTGTCCTATTTTAAGTTGTAATCGTTTATATTAAATAAGTGCGAAGACAAAAGGTGAAAACGACGATTTGAAGACGCAAATGACCAAAAAGCTCAAATGTACAAGATACAATCCAAGTGGTTCAATTTATTGATGAGAAACGTCTAAAAATGACAAGAGTACAAGTTGCGGAACACAAAGTACACGATATAAAATAATACACAAGGACGTTCAAAAATCCGGATTCGGGACATGAGTCAACTCTCAACGCTCGACGCAACGGACTAAAAATTACAAGTCAACTATGCACATAAATATAATATAATATTTAAATAATTCTTAAAATTATTTATATATTATATTTATTTATATATTATGTCAGCGAAGCTAAGATCCAAATTGATGTGAGCTGGAAAATCAAACTCCACGACTCGCGGAGTTTGAAGGCCAAAAACTCCACGACTCGCTGAGTTTGAAAAATCAGAAATCCCTATAAAAGTCCACGAATTCTGCGAGTTTAAATAACATAATAATAATAATACTCCGTAGTATAATATAAATAAATATATATATATATATATATATATATATATATATATATATATATATATATATATATATATATATATATATATATTTATTTATTTATTTATTTATTTATTTATTTATTTATATATATATAGTATAGATTAGTGTTATATTTGATTATATATTTATATATATATATATATATATATATATATATATATATATATATATATATATATATATAGTATAGATTAGTGTTATATTTGATTAGTTTGGGTTATGTAAAAGTTATTTTTACGGGTTTTAAGGTCGGAGCTCTGTTCGTGTACTACTACGCGATAAATAATCAATGTAAGCTATGTTCTCCTTTTTAAATTAATGTCTCGTGCTTAAGTTATTATTATACTTATTTAATACCGAAGTAATCATGATGTTGGGCTAAAAATATTAAAATTGGGTAATTGGGCTTTGTACCATAATTGGGATTTGGATAAAAGAACGACACTTGTGGAAATTAGACTATGGGCTATTAATGGGTTTTATATTAACTAAACAATACCTTGTTAATTTAATATACAAACTTATAATTTGACGTATTTATATATAACCACATACGCTTGACTGGGTACGGTGGGCGGGATATCTATAAATACCAATAATTATTTATTTTACCGGACACGGAACTGGATTAATAGTTAATAGACTTGTTGAAACAGGGGTGAATTACATTCAAGGGTAATTGGTGTAATTGTTAACAAAGTAGTAAAACCTTGGTTTACACGCAGTCGATAACCTGGTGTATTCATTAAACAAAGTATTAAAACCTTGTTACAATTCGAATCCCCAATTAGTTGGAATATTTGACTTCGGGAATAAGAATAATTTGACGAAGGCTTTCGCTCTTTATATTTATGACTGATGGACTATTATGGACAAATCCGTATGGACATATTAAATAATCCAGGACAAAGAACAATTAACCCATGGGAATAAACTAAAATCAACACGTCAAACATCATGATTACGGAAGTTTAAATAAGCATAATTCCTTTATTTTCATATTTAATTGCACTTCTAATTATCGCACTTTTATTTATTGTTATTGTATTTAATTGCACTTTTATTTATTGTCTTTGTATTTAATTGCACTTTTAATTTTCGTACTCTTTAATTATCGTAATTTTATTTTATCGCACTTTTATTTATCGTAATTTCATTATCGTTATTTACTTTACGCTTTAAATTAAGTCTTTTATTTATTTAATATTTTACATTAGGTTTTAACTGCGACTAAAGTTTTAAAATCGACAAACCGGTCATTAAACGGTAAAACCCCCTTTTATATTATTATTATATATAAAATTATATATTTTGTACAAATATAGTTGTTTAAAAATATAGTTTAAAATAAGTCGATCCCTGTGGAACGAACCGGACTTACTAAAAACTATACTACTCTATGATTAGGTACACTGCCTATAGTGTTGTAGCAAGGTTTAGGTATATCCCATTTGTAAATAAATAATTAAAACTTGTGTAAAATTGTATCGTATTTCATATTAAAAATATATAGTATTTCACGTACACCTCGCACGACATCAGGTTATCAGAAATCCACCGTAATTCACCCATGTTTCAACAAGTCTATTAACTACCCCTGTTTCAACAAGTCTATTAACTATTAATCCAGTTCCGTGTCCGGTAAAATGAATAATTATTGGTATTTATAGATATCCCGCCCACCGTACCCAGTCAAGCGTATGTGGTTATATATAAATACGTCAAATTATAAGTTTGTATATTAAATTAACAAGGTATTGTTTAGTTAATATAAAACCCATTAATAGCCCATAGTCTAATTTCCACAAGTGTCATTCTTTTGTCCAAACCCCAATTATGTTACAAAGCCCAATTACCCCTATCTTTAATATTTAATCCAACATCATGATTACTTTGGCTCAAATAAGCATAATAATAACTTAAGTACGAGACATTAATTTAAAAAGGAGAACATAACTTACATTGAGTATTTATCGCGTAGTGTTACACGGACAGAATTTCGACTTCAAAAACCCGTAAAACAACCTTTACATAACCCGAACTAATCTAATATAAAACTACCCTATACTATATATATTATATATATATTTATTTATTTATTTATTACAGAGTATTATTATTATTATTTATATATATATATTTTTTAAACTGCAGAAGCTCGTGGCCTTTTATAGGCATTTTGGAATCTGGCTGCTCCGCGAGTCGTGGAGTTTTTGGCCTTCAAACTCCGCGAGTCATGGAGTTTGATTTTTTAGCTCACAATTTTTTGGATCTTAGCTTGTCGACGTAATTAAATAATAATATAATATATAAATAATTTTAAGAATTATTTAAATATTATATTTTATTTGTGTGCATAGTTGACTTGTAATTTTTGCACCGTTGCTTGCACGTTGAGAGTAGACTCATGTCCCGGTTCCGGATTTTTGAACGTCCTTTCGTATAATTTAATATCTTGTACTTTGCGTTCCGCAACTTGTACTTTTGTCATTTTTAGACGTTTCTCATCAATAAATTGAACCACTTGGATTGTATCTTGTACATTTGAGCTTTTTGGTCATTTGCATCTTCAAATCGTCGTTTTCACCTTTTGTCTTCGCACTTATTTAATATAAACGATTACAACTTAAAATAGGACAATTACAACTAAATAATTTACATATTGGGAGGATATTGCTACTAAATATATGTTCATTTGGAGCACTATCAGTTTCTCTCTCTAAGAATGGTTGAGAGTGTTTGTGTGTGTGTGAAATGAGTTAGAGATAAGATTTGGATTAGATCTCTAGCCTATATCCCGTCCACAAGTGAAAAGACACAAATACCCCCAATTTAAACCCAAAAACGAGTTCAAAATGGACATTCTACACAAATGTCGCGTTTCGCGACACCCCAAATATGACAACCCGGAAATTTTCGACTAAATTCAAACCTAACTTTGACTAGTTCCGACGATTCACGAACAAACGATTATAAAAAAGATATGTAAATATATATGTGTGTATATATACATCATTTACAACCATTATAATTATTAGTATTATAATTATTATTATTAATAATTATCGTTATCATTAATATAATGACTAATATATTATTAATATAATTAGTACTAGTATTAATACTTAACATTTAAATTAATATAATGAAATATCATTATTATTAATAACATTTTATAACGATTATTATCATTATGGTTAGAATATTAATATCATTAATTGTTTACTAATATCATTATTAATATTATTAGTATTGTCATTAATACTAAAATTATTAAAATTATTATAAATAACATTAGTATTATCAACATTATTTTTGATAATTAGCATTATTTTTGTTATTACTAGTGTTATTATTATTTTTATTATTATTCATAATATTAAAAGTATTATTATTAATATAATTATTATTATTAGTATTAATATTAATTATTAATATCAATTAAATATATATATATATATATATATATATATATATATATATATATATATATATATATATATATATATATATATATATATATATATATATATATATATTGAGAGAAGTCAAAAGCAGTACACGAAATATATATCTGCTTTTGAATTTTTTATAGTTTATTAATCCATCGTGATTTTCTCTTTATCTGTTATGTATTTATTTTTTCTATTATTTTCCTGACCGAATTTCTTGTTTGGGAGTTAAATGTCGACACAATTAATAATCTTGACAAATTGTTGTTAGTTGATCAATCCTTCAGCCTTACACTATAAATTATCTACTGCATTGTTGAATTAAAACAGAAATATATTTTTTTTTAACTTCGACCTCTGTTCTTGCTATCATTATTGAAAAGCTCGATATCGAAATCCATTACAAAATCCTTAATTACAGTTTTGTTAGGAATCAATTACTCAAACTAACTGAAAAGTTTCACAATCCAATTTCATCTATCGAGTTCAAATTTTGAGGTCAAAGTTTCTATTTCAAAAAGTCAAACCTCGTGTTCATCAAGAAATTCGATGTCGTGTTTCTGTTTCAAGTTCAATTGATGATTCCCGAAGTTTCTAACAACTATTTACTACCTATTTCATTTGGTAATCATAGCCTGAAACGGTTCCAAATTCAAAATCATTGATTGAGTTCTTGAAGCTCATCGCGAGTACCTGCTGCTGCTATTTTTTTTTTTCAATTCCTGTTGATCAAGAACACACCCATTAAGTTTTTTTCTGTGTGAATCACAAGTTTTAAATCAATGTCATTGTTATTGAAGTGATTCTGGTCGAATTGAATTGAGTGAAGAAGAAGAAGAATTCGAAACTGGTTAAAATGGTTTATATAAAATTTAGTTGTGTATTAATTCAGAAAAATGGAAATGGAGGAATGGTTTAGGCAGTTTTCGGGTTAACGGAAGGTCGCGGGTTCGAGCCTGGCTTGGGGCATTTTTTTTTTAAAAAAGTCTTATAAGGTTCGTGAATCCGAGGACAACTCTGCACTTGTTCAGTGCCATCATACACATATTTACTACAAACTATCGTATCGTATCGTGAGTTTTCATAGCTCCCTTTTTATATATTTATGGGCTGAGAATACATGCGCAACTTTTATAACTGTTTTTATGAAATGAATACAAATACTAAAAACTGATTTTTCGTGAGTTTATAGATCCCTTTTACTCTTTACATTTTTGGGCAGAGAATACATGCACAACTTTTATAACTGTTTTACACGCTAGACACAAGTACCAACTTTAAACTATGATATACCCGGCTATGTCCGACTAAATCCCTAACCGACAAGTATAAACACAACTTGTCTTTGGGGCAAACTTTGAACAACTTTTGGATCTGCTTGATCTACTAATTTCAAATGTCTCGTTCATATTGATTATAAACGTTCCATATTAATTGATTTCGTCGCGAGGTTTTGACCTCTATATGAGACATTTTTCAAAGACTGCATTCATTTTTAAAACAACCATAACCTTTATTTTATCGATAAAGGTTTAAAAAGCATTACGTAGATTATCAAATAATGATAATCTAAAATATACCGTTTACACACGACCATTACATAATGGTTTACAATAAGAATATATTACATCAAAAATAAGTTACTAGAATGCAGTTTTTACATAATATCATACAAGCATGGACTCCAAATCTTGTCCTTATTTTAGTATGCAACAGCGGAAGCTCTTAATAATCACCTGAGAATAAACATGCTTAAAACGTCAACAAAAAATGTTGGTGAGTTATAGGTTTAACCTATATATTTATCAAATCGTAATAATAGACCACAAGATTTCATATTTCAATACATCCCATACATAGAGATAAAAATCATTCATACGGTGAACACCTGGTAACCGACATTAACAAGATGCATATAAGAATATCCCCATCATTTCGGGACATCCATCGGACATGATATAAAAACTCGAAGTACTAAAGCATCCGCTACAACGGATGAGGTTTGTTGGGCCCAATAGATCTATCTTTAGGATTCATGTCAATTAGTAGACTGGTTTAATAATTCTTAGGTTACCAAGTAAAAAGGGGCATATTCGGCTTCGATCGTTCAACCATAGAAAGTAGTTTCATGTACTTGTGTCTATTTTGTAAATCATTTATAAAACTGCATGTATTCTCATCCCAAAATATTAGATTTTAAAAGTGGGACTATAACTCACTTTCACAGATTTTTACTTCGTCGGGAAGTAAGACTTGGCCACTGGTCGATTCACGAACCTATAACAAATATGTACATATATATCAAAGTTTGTTCAAAATATATTTACAACATTTCTAATACATTTTAATGTTTTAAGTTTATTAAGTCAGTTGTCCTCGTTAGTAACCTACAACTAGTTGTCCATAGTTAGATGTACAGAAATAAATTGATATATATTATCTTGACCCAATCCACGACCCAGTGTATACATGTCTCAGGCTAGATCACAACTCAAAGTATATATATTTTTGGAATCAACCTCAACCCTGTATAGCTAACTCCAACATTACTGCATATAGAGTGTCTATGGTTGTTCCAAATAATATATATAGATGGGTCGATATGATATGTCAAAACATTTGCATACGTGTCTATGGTATTCCAAGATTACATAATATATTAGAATATATGTATTATACAATATAAGTTAGCTAGGATATGATTAATATAGATTTGTTACCAATTTTCACGTAGCTACAACAAGTAAAAATATCCAATCTTGTTTTACCCATAACTTCTTCGTTTTAAATCCATTTTGAGTGAATCCAATTGCTATGGTTTCATATTGAACTTAAGTTTATGAATCTATACAGAAAAAGTATAAGTTTATAGTCAGAAATACAGGTTACAAGTCATTTTTGTAAAGGTAATCATTTCAGTCGAAAGAACGACGTCTAGATGACCATTTTGGAAAACATACTTCCACTTTGAGTTTAATCATGATTTTTGGATATAGTTTCATGTTCATAAGAAAAATAATTTTCCAAGAAGAACAACTTTTAAATCAAAGTTTATCATAGTTTTTAATTAACTAACCCAAAACAGCCCGCGGTGTTACTACGATGGCGTATATCCAGTTTTACGGTGTTTTTTGTGTTTTCAGGTTTTAAATCATTAAGTTAGCATATCATATAGATATAAAACATGTGTCTAGTTGATTTTAAAAGTCAAGTTAGAAGGATTAACTTTTGTTTGCGAACAAGTTTAGAATTAACTAAACTATGTTCTAGTGATTTCAAGTTTAAACCTTCGAATAAGGTAGTTTTATATATATGAATCGAATGATGTTATGAACATCATTACTACCTCAGGTTTTGTGGATAAACCTACTGGAAATGAGAAACATAGATCTAGCTTCAAAAGATCCTTGGATGGCTTAAAAGTTCTTGAAGCAGAATCATGACACGAAAACAAGTTCAAGTAAGATTTTCACTCGAAATAAGATTGTTATAGCTATAGAAATTGAATCAAAGTTTGAATATGAGTATTACCTTGTATTAGAAAGATATCTTACTGTAAATAAGAAAGATTTCTTGAGGTTGGACGATCACTTTACAAGATTAGAAGTGAGAAGGCTTGGTAGCAGTTCGGTAGCACGGTTGGAAGTATGGTAAGAGCTCAGCAGTAGGAACTAGCAAACTTGGAAGTATTCTTGATTTTATGAAACTAGAACTTATAGAATTTATGAAGATCACTTAGAACTTGAAGATAGAACTTGAGAGAGATCAATTTAATGAAGAAAATTGAAGAATGAAAGTGTTTGTAGGTGTTTTTGGTCGTTGGTATATGGATTAGATATAAAGGATGTGTAATTTTGTTTACATGTAAATAAGTCATGAATGATTACTAATATTTTTGTAATTTTATGAGAAATTTTATGCTAGTTGCCAAATGATGGTTCCCACATGTGTTAGGTGACTCACATGGGCTGCTAAGAGCTGATCATTGGAGTGTATATACCAATAATACATACATCTAAAAGCTGTGTATTGTACGAGTACGAATACGGGTGCATACGAGTAGAATTGTTGATGAAACTGAACGAGGATGTAATTGTAAGCATTTTTGTTAAGTAGAAGTATTTTGATAAGTGTCTTGAAGTCATTCAAAAGTGTATGAATACATATTAAAACACTACATGTATATACATTTTAACTGAGTCGTTAAGTCATCGTTAGTCATTACATGTAAATGATGTTTTGAAACCTTTAGGTTAACGATCTTGTTAAATGTTGTTAACCCATTGTTTATTATATCTAAAGAGATGTTAAATTATTACATTATCATGATATTATGATATATTAATATATCTTAGTATGATATATATACAGTTAAATGTTGTTACAACGATAATCGTTACATACATGTCTCGTTTCGAAATCCTTAAGTTAGTAGTCTTGTTTTTACATATGTAGTTCATTGTTAATACACTTAATGATATATTTACTTATCATTTAACATGTTTAACAAAGTGTATCAATATCTTAATATGATTCATATGTACTTAGTAAGACGTTGTTATAACGATAATCGTTATATATATCGTTTTCGAGTTTCTTAATTCAATAGTCTCATTTTTATGTATATAACTCATTGTTAAAATACTTAATGAGATACATACCTATCATAATAACATGTTAACTATATATATATTTCCATATATATGTCATCATATAGTTTTTACAAGTTTTAACGTTCGTGAATCACCGGTCAACTTGGGTGATCAATTGTCTATATGAAACCTATTTCAATTAATCAAGTCTTAACAAGTTTGATTGCTTAACATGTTGGAAACACTTAATCATGTAAATAACAATTTCATTTAATATATATAAACATGGAAAAGTTCGGGTCACTACAGTACCTACCCGTTAAATAAATTTCGTCCCGAAATTTTAAGCAGTTGGAGGTGTTGACGTATCTTCTGGAAATAAGTGCGGGTATTTCTTCTTCATCTGATCTTCTCATTCCCAGGTGAACTCGAGTCCTCTACGAGCATTCCATCAAACTTTAATAATTGGTATCTTGTTTTGCTTAAGTCTTTTAACCTCTCGATCCATTATTTCGAAGGGTTCTTCGACGAATTGAAGTTTTTCGTTGATTTGGATTTCGTCTAACAGAATAGTGAGATCTTCTTTAGCAAAACATTTCTTCAAATTTGAGACGTGGAAAGTGTTATGTACATCCGCAAGTTGTTGTGGTAATTCAAGTCGGTAAGCTACTGGTCCGACACGATCAATAATCTTGAATGGTCCTATATACCTTGGATTTAATTTCCCTCGTTTACCAAATCGAACAAAGCCTTTCCAAGGTGCAACCTTAAGCATGACCATCTCTCTAATTTCAAATTCTATATCTTTTCTTTTAATGTCGGCGTAGCTCTTTTGTCGACTTTGGGCGGTTTTCAACCGTTGTTGAATTTGGATGATCTTCTCGGTAGTTTCCTGTATTATCTCCGGACCCGTAATCTGTCTATCCCCCACTTCACTCCAACAAATCGGAGACCTGCACTTTCTACCATAAAGTGCTTCAAACGGTGCCATCTCAATGCTTGAATGGTAGCTGTTGTTGTAGGAAAATTCTGCTAACGGTAGATGTCAATCTCAACTGTTTCTGAAATCAATAACACATGCTCGTAGCATGTCTTCAAGCGTTTGTATCATCCATTCGCTCTGCCCATCAGTTTGTGGATGATAGGCAGTACTCATGTCTAGACGAGTTCCTAATGCTTGCTGTAATGTCTGCCAGAATCTTGAAATAAATCTGCCATCCCTATCAGAGATAATAGAAATTGGTATTCCATGTCTGGAGATGACTTCCTTTAAATACAGTCGTGCTAACTTCTCCATCTTGTCATCTTCTCTTATTGGTAGGAAGTGTGCTAATTTGGTGAGACGATCAACTATTACCCAAATAGTATCAAAACCACTTGCAGTCCTTGGCAATTTAGTGATGAAATCCATGGTAATGTTTTCCCATTTCCATTCTGGGATTTCGGGTTGTTGAAATAGACCTGATGGTTTCTGATGCTCCGCTTTGACCTTAAAACACGTCAAACATTCTCCTACGTATTTAGCAACATCAGCTTTCATACCCGGCCACCAAAAATGTTTCTTGAGATCCTTGTACATCTTCCCCATTCCAGGATGTATTGAGTATCTGGTTTTATGAGCTTCTCTAAGTACCATTTCTCTCATATCTCCAAATTTTGGTACCCAAATTCTTTCAGCCCTATACCGGGTTCCGTCTTCCCGAATATTAAGATGCTTCTCCGATCCTTTGGGTATTTCATCCTTTAAATTTCCCTCTTTTAAAACTCCTTGTTGCGCCTCCTTTATTTGAGTAGTAAGGTTAGTGTGAATCATTATATTCATAGCTTTTACTCGAATGGGTTCTCTGTCCTTTCTGCTCAAGGCGTCGGTGATGTGTCAAAACGTAACCTTTAAAATGAAGACAATATGCTTAATAATTAACACATAATACAGGCAACTAAAACCCGATCATGCAGTAACTAGCAAGTAAATTGACCAGTTCGATCCACAGGGAGAAGTTTGTTTTTAAGATTTTACCACGATTAATTATTCTAAAAGGGATGTTTTGTGTTTGAAGTTGTATTTTTGTTTAACAAAACAGTAAATAAATATAGTAATTAACAAGAATAAGAATGCGGTGTTTACTTCTATGCTTGATAAATGACAGGGATTGTTCTTTTATAATTAAAATCGTTATGTAATAGTTACAATAAAGCAGTTTATATCAATTTCACAATTTCTATAAACTTAAGAGCTATGTTTAATCAATAAGATTCTTTCGTGGTTGAATTCACATAAAACCTAGTTTACTAAAATCACTCTAAGTAAACTACATGATTGTATATCCTCAATATAATCCAATTAACATCCTATACTCATATATAGGTGGCTAGATCACTAGGTGTTGAAGTATAAGCTATGGTCTTTGATAAATTCACATAAACCAAGTCATAACTTACATAATTGAACTAGGATACAAGGATGATTACAACTATGGATCTTTTGAAAGAACATGGTGATTTAGATTGATTAACTAACTAGATTCAACCCGGTTAAACTCACGTGAAACCTGAATTACAACAATCACTTGAGGTAATTTCATAACTATGTTGCTTTGGAACTTATTCAATTACCGAATTAAACACATAACAAAATCACTTAAGTTTATGCATCTAATCGTCTAGATTACTAGGTGTATTGAAGTATAGATTGTTTTCCTAGTTAACTCACATTAATAGGTTTGCAATCTATATAATTGAAGTAATGAACTAAACAAGCATAACAATGGTTCTTACGGTTGAACTAGATAATTTAGTCAATCAAACATATGTGTAACTAGCATAACATCAAAGTATAGAACAATCTCAAGCCATAAATCTTACATTGAAGCAAACACACAAGGATTTTAGCCTAACATAATCATAGTAGAACTAATGAAACAGTAAATAAAATTTGAATTCATGTTTAAAAGATATCGAACAAAAGTACCAACAGTGATGAATGATCCTAGCTTAATCTTGATGTTGAAAGAGTGGAGATTGACTTGCAGCCTTCTTTGAACCTTGAAAATCGTATTAGAACTGAGGGAGGACGTAGTAGTGAAGGTCTCTAAAGTATGTAACCAAAGGCTCTCTTAAATAGGCTAAAAAGTTAGGTAAAATGGCCAGAAATTGACCAGATGCACCGCATCTCTTTGGGATGCGCCACATCTCTTTACGTTCAGTAGATTCCAGCTCGAATCTGCACTCAGGACTGTCGACAGGGAAGCAGATGCGCCGTATCTGGGACAGATGCACCGCATCTGGCTTGGATACGCCGCATCCATCTCAAATGCGCCGCATCTGAGGCTGTTTTGGTCCATAAATCTTCATGCTCCGCATCTGAAACTGTCGGGAGTTATTTGGTGCATAGATGTGCCGCATCTAAGAGAGATGCGCTGCATTTGGACCTGTCTCAGTGGTTTCGGGCTGTTTTACGCGTTCAATCTTCGTTTTAACTCTGTTTTTGCTGTTGGTCTTCATTTATTCATTCACAATGGACTTTTACAAATATATACGAGTTACAATACATAAGTACAACAATTACATACAAATGGAACAACTTTGGATCGAAATAACGGCAATAAACATGTATAATTTTTGCGTTATCAAAATCCCCACACTTAAACCTTGCTTGTCCTCAAGCAAGACTTACAAGAAATCAAAATTTACTACAGTAAACACACTTATTTAATTGTGAACATAAAAAATGGGAATCACACTCACTCGATATAGTACACAAGATACACAAGTTATTTAGTAACACAATAACTCACGCTATATAGAAATCACACTTGGGTCACAATATATACACACTCACACTTTTATTTCACATACGAATCAAACTCACGTGTTTTGAGTGTACACACACCTTTGGAGTACACACACGAAAAGAAATCACACCAAAGTTGAAAGGTGGGTTTTAAAGTCCACATTTCTTAAAAATTTGGATCCTTAGGGAAATTGGGACCCTTGCGAAAAACCTTTTATATTTTAAAAAGTAGACATGTTAGTTTTTTTACACTAACAAGTTTTCTGGTTTTAACCTCAAAGTCCGGTTGAGGGTAACTGAAAACCAAAGCCTCAGTCGGCGCTTAGCAAGCTACTCGCCCCCATGATTGAAGTATCATGGAACTTGAAACCGGATGTCCTAAAAATGGTTTTACACAATATAGTTCATAAAATAGCATAAGTTTTAGAAGAAACATTATCATGTCCAAATATCATCGGTGAACCATGAGTTTGCACACCTCAATTTGTTATGGCATATGTATGTTGGCCGCAGTCAACAATGATGCGGTTGATCTTTCCGGAGATCATCCATATGGGGATTAGATTCATTAGTCTTAAAAGCTAATTTGCAATGTGCCCCCCATTGTACGTGATAGATCCATCTCATGGTTAGGATAAGTCTGACCACCAAAAACCCTGTTTGATGCTGAGGTGAGGTGGATTTTCAGCCGATGATAGAGATGACTTTTCAAGATTTTTCGTCAACCTACAGCTGTTCTGGACTACATCTTCTAACATAAGTTAGCAAGTGTGTCATATTGGAAGACTTGACTTCCTTCACAATCCTTACATAGATGAGTATTGGATTAGATTGTTAGAACAACAAATTACTTGATGATTCTTTTTCATTCAGAATGTGGTATAGCATGATGATTATATCTTTTATATGACTACTAGTTTTATGATTTTTAACAAAATAAACTCAATCATTTGGTTGTTTCTTAATTTGTTTTGTGATAATAATTTCGGTGTATACACCTAGTTTTAAAATCTACAAATTTTAAACAAAATTTGAATTTATGAAGATAAAAGTTTAAAAATTTTCACCATTTTAAGCCTTTTTAACCAAAATCAAAAACCCGAGAGAATTTATAACTTCCTCCCCACACTTGAGTTCATGTATCGCCCTCGTTACATGAAATCAGAAAAATTTAAATTCAAGAGGGTTAAAGAGTGTAAGAGAGTTTATTACTTTCAAGGTCTAAAATCGAAGTTCACGGGATGATGGCGCTGAACTGAATGCCAGCATAAGAACATCACCCGCTTCTTACAACCACAAAACAATCATCAATCAAGTATGTGTTGAACTTACTGCCAGTCTTTGTAAAAATGCAGCATATAGTACAATTCTCACCTGTATCAATTCAAACAAAGCAAACATACGATTCACACAAATAAATGGGGGTGTACTCCATGTACTAAAAACCCCACTTATAATTATCTAAATTATTCAAATTACAATCATCCAAAATACTATCAAGTTATTACACACCAAACATAAAGATAAATTATTTTTGAAACAAACTAACATCAATTAAACCGTTCACACACTTCACTAATAATCATGCCAACTTCAGAAGAATCCCCAAAAAGAGTTACTTGGGCCAGCTCCGCCTACATTTTGGTTTCCCGCGTCGTCGTCCTGAAATATTGAGAGGTTGTACCCCTGATAAGTTCCTTGAGCAGGGACGACAGCGGTGTCTTCAGTAGGCGGGTTAGGAGGAGGAGGATAAGGCGCAGGATATGGATCACCCATTCGAACCTATGGTTCGTATGCAGGCCAAGGAGAGGGGGTATAGTTAGCGGGATCTGCAGCATATGACACAGTCTGTTCATGTATCCAGTTAAGCTGATTTTGCTGCCCCGCTTGAGTGTACCACGTTCGATCATTCCCTACATCAATGTAATGTTGCATCTCCCTGTTACCTGTATCGTAGTGATCAATTACTTTTTGGGTGTTCCGATCATTATGGAGTCGCAAATCCGAAAACTGTCGCGCCATGTAAGCCTCCCAATCATTTCTCAGACCCGAACTACTTCCAACATTCGGCTGTGGATCTGGCTGCGGTTGTGGTTGTTCTGGTTGCCTGTTCACGGGATCCTCATACCTAGTTAGAAGGTCGTTCGACCCCCTTGTTAAAATGTTTGCCCTTGTATAGCTTACTCTATCAAAGTCAATCATATGTTTCTCCTCTAACCCACTTGTATTGATACGAAAATGTTGGTCAATCCTGGTTACAAAATGGCCGCCCATGATTGGTGTAATCTTTTTCCTTTCTTCGAGAAGGAAAGTGAGAATCATTCGAGGAATATGAACATGGGAGTGATCCATTATCGCGTGAATGTACCAGATGTAGTGACCCGAACTTTTCCATGTTTATATATATTAATTGAGATTTATATTTACATGATTAAATGTTTCCAACATGTTAAGCAATCAAACTTGTTAAGACTTGATTAATTGAAATATGTTTCATATAGACAATTGACCACCCAAGTTGACCGGTGATTCACGAACGTTAAAACTTGTAAAAACTATACGATGACATATATATGGTTATATATATAGTTAACATGTTTTTATTATAAGTATGTATCTCATTAGGTATTTTAACAATGAGTTATATACATAAAAATGAGACTATTAATTTAAGAAACTCGAAAACGATATATATAACGATTATCGTTATAACAACGTCTTACTAGTTACATATGAATCATATTAAGATGTTGATACACTTGGTTAATTATGTTAAATGATAAGTAAATATATTATTAAGTGTATTAACAATGAAATACATATGTAAAAATAAGACTACTAACTTAATGATTTCGAAACTAGACATATATGTAACGATTATCGTTGTAACGACATTTAACTGTATATACATCATACTGAGATATATTATATATCATAATATCATGATAATATAACAATTTAACATCTCATTTGTTATAATAAACAATGGGTTAACAACATTCAACAAGATCGTTAACCTAAAGGTTTCAAAACAACATTTACATGTAACGACTAACGATGACTTAACGACTCAGTTAAAATGTATATACATGTAGTGTTTTAATATGTATTCATACACTTTTGAAAGACTTCAAGACACTTATCAAAATACTTCTACTTAACAAAAATGCTTACAATTACATCCTCGTTCAGTTTCATCAACAATTCTACTCGTATGCACCCGTATTCGTACTCGTACAATACACAGCTTTTAGATGTATGTACTATTGGTATATACACTCCAATGATCAGCTCTTAGCAGCCCATGTGAGTCACCTAACACATGTGGGAACCATCATTTGGCAACTAGCATGAAATATCTCATAAAATTACAAAAATATGAGTAATCATTCATGACTTATTTACATGAAAACAAAATTACATATCCTTTATATCTAATCCATACACCAACGACCAAAAACACCTACAAACACTTTCATTCTTCAATTTTCTTCATCTAATTAATCTCTCTCAAGTTCTATCTTCAAGTTCTAAGTGTTCTTCATATATTTTACAAGTTCTAGTTACATAAAATCAAGAATACTTTCAAGTTTGCTAGCTCACTTCCAATCTTGTAAGGTGATCATCCAACCTCAAGAAATCTTTGTTTCTTACAGTAGGTTATCATTCTAATACAAGGTAATAATCATATTCAAACTTTGGTTCAATTTCTATAACTATAACAATCTTATTTCAAGTGATGATCTTACTTGAACTTGTTTTCGTGTCATGATTTTGCTTCAAGAACTTCGAGCCATCCAAGGATCCATTGAAGCTAGATCCATTTCTCTCTTTTCCAGTAGGTTTATCCAAGGAACTTAAGGTAGTAATGATGTTTATAACATCATTCGATTCATACATATAAAGCTATCTTATTCGAAGGTTTAAACTTGTAATCACTAGAACATAGTTTAGTTAATTCTAAACTTGTTCGCAAACAAAAGTTAATCCTTCTAACTTGACTTTTAAAATAAACTAAACACATGTTCTATATCTATATGATATGCTAACTTAATGATTTAAAACCCGGAAACACGAAAAACACCGTAAAACCGGATTTACGCCGTCGTAGTAACACCGCGGGCTGTTTTGGGTTAGTTAATTAAAAACTATGATAAACTTTAATTTAAAAGTTGTTATTCTGAGAAAATGATTTTTATTATGAACATGAAACTATATCCAAAAATTATGGTTAAACTCAAAGTGGAAGTATGGTTTCTAAAATGGTCATCTAGACGTCGTTCTTTCGACTGAAATGACTACCTTTACAAAAACGACTTGTAACTTATTTTTCCGACTATAAACCTATACTTTTTCTGTTTAGATTCATAAAATAGAGTTCAATATGAAACCATAGCAATTTGATTCACTCAAAACGGATTTAAAATGAAGAAGTTATGGGTAAAACAAGATTGGATAATTTTTCTCATTTTAGCTACGTGAAAATTGGTAACAAAACTATTCCAACCATAACTTAATCAACTTGTATTGTATATTATGTAATCTTGAGATACCATAGACACGTATACAATGTTTCGACCTATCATGTCGACACATCTATATATATTTCGGAACAACCATAGACACTCTATATGTGAATGTTGGAGTTAGCTATACAGGGTTGAGGTTGATTCCAAAATATATATAGTTTGAGTTGTGATCAATACTGAGATACGTATACACTGGGTCGTGGATTGATTCAAGATAATATTTATCGATTTATTTCTGTACATCTAACTGTGGACAACTAGTTGTAGGTTACTAACAAGGACAGCTGACTTAATAAACTTAAAACATCAAAATATATTAAAAGTGTTGTAAATATATTTTGAACATACTTTGATATATATGTATATATTATTATAGGTTCGTGAATCAACCAGTGGCCAAGTCTTACTTCCCAACGAAGTAAAAATCTGTGAAAGTGAGTTATAGTCCCACTTTTAAAATCTAATATTTTTGGGATGAGAATACATGCAGGTTTTATAAATGATTTACAAAATAGACACAAGTACGTGAAACTACATTCTATGGTTGAATTATCGAAATCGAATATGCCCCTTTTTATTAAGTCTGGTAATCTAAGAATTAGGGAACAGACACCCTAATTGACGCGAATCCTAAAGATAGATCTATTGGGCCTAACAAACCCCATCCAAAGTACCGGATGCTTTAGTACTTCGAAATTTATATCATGTCCGAAGGGTGTCCCGGAATGATGGGGATATTCTTATATATGCATCTTGTTATTGTCGGTTACCAGGTGTTCACCATATGAATGATTTTTATCTCTATGTATGGGATGTGTATTGAAATATGAAATCTTGTGGTCTATTGTTACGATTTGATATATATAGGTTAAACCTATAACTCACCAACATTTTTGTTGACGTTTAAAGCATGTTTATTCTCAGGTGAATATTAAGAGCTTCCGCTGTTGCATACTAAAATAAGGACAAGATTTGGAGTCCATGTTTGTATGATATTGTGTAAAAACTGCATTCAAGAAACTGATTTCGATGTAACATATTTGTATTGTAAACCATTATGTAATGGTCGTGTGTAAACAGGATATTCTAGATTATCATTATTTGATAATCTACGTAAAGCTTTTTAAACCTTTATTTATGAAATAAAGGTTATGGTTTGTTTTAAAAATGAATGCAGTCTTTGAAAAACGTCTCATATAGAGGTCAAAACCTCGCAACGAAATCAATTAATATGGAACGTTTTTAATCAATAAGAACGGGACATTTCAGTTGGTATCCGAGCGTTGGTCTTAGAGAACCAGAAAATTTGCATTAGTGTGTCTTATCGAGTTTGTTAGGATGCATTAGTGAGTCTGGACTTCGACCGTGTTTTCTTTAAAAATGATTGCTTAACATTTTTGTTGGAAACTATATATTTTTTAACATATGAATATTATGTGATATATTAATCTCTTAACGTGTTTGATATTATGTGATAGATGTCTACCTCTAGAACAAGTCCCATTGACTCACCTAATAATAATGAAGAGTCAAATGTAAATTGGAATGATTTGTGGACTGATTCACAAGTTCCCGAAGAGGAACCGGAAGAAGAGTCGGAACCGGAAGAAGAATCGGAACCGGAAGAAGAATCGGAACCGGATGAAGAAATAGAACCGGTGGGGGAAATAATAAAACGGTTAAGTAAAAGAAAATCCTCAACCAACCGACCAAATTTAATTATGGTCAATGGTGTTTCCGCCAAGGAAGCAAAATATTGGGAGGATTACCAATTCTCCGATGAATCGGATTCCGACGAGAATTCCGATGATGTTATAGAAATTACCCCAACTGAATTTAAAAAGGCAAAAGAAAATAATAAGGGAAAGGGCATAAAAATAGAGAAATCTAATTCCAACCCCGATGAACTTTATATGTATCGTCAACCCCCGAAGTCCTTAAGTTGTAACAATGACCCGGGAACCTCTAAACCACCAGGTTTTTCTAAACCAATGTGGACAACGACGGCTCGTATTAGGGGAACATCATATATCCCTAGAAACTTGGCAAAACGAACCAAAACCGAAGAAGAAGAAACGAGCGAGTCGGAATAAGATAGTTGTATTCGTGTGGTGTAATATATGTAATATAGTGTTCTTATGCTTTATGATATATGTAAAAATTGCTTGTATTAATAAGTATTTTTTTTATGAATCTAACTCTTGTCTATTTTACAGTTTAAAAACACAAAATGGATAGACAACCCAATATTTTAAGAGACCTACCCGGAGACATGATTGATGAAATCTTGTCTAGAGTCGGCCAGAATTCTTCAGCACAACAATTTAATGCGAGATCAGTTTGTAAGACATTCGAAGAACGTTCCAAGAATGTCTTGGTTTATAAGAGACTTTCGTTTGAAAGATGGGGGATATCACATTGGGAAACCCATAAGTTACGATGTGTTTACTTTGACGCATATATTGCGGGGAACCCAAATGCTATTTTACGCAACGGGTTAAGAAATTATTTTGACTCAATATATCCGAATATTGGACTCCGTGATTTAGAAAAAGCGGCTAACATGCAACATAAAGAAGCATGTTATGCTTACGGATTAGTAATGTTCGCTTCTCACCAAAGTGAGAACAAGAACATCGGGCTACAACTATTAAACAAAACGTTTCCACAAGTGACGGAGTCGGTAATTGGGGTAAGAAATGAGGTTTTTAGATTATTACGGGACTGTTGGACATTACGTAACCCTCGTCCCTTTGATGACGTTACAACACGCTGTCTTATCAACGGCCATAACTGTTATGTTGCACAAGACCAAGGATGGGAAGTAGTCCTAGTAAAACCAGAATGCATGACTTGTTTCTGGACGTATGAATTACGTGTCTTTATTGCCTTTGCTGAACGACTTGTGTACTAGCTAGAATTGTCTTCACAACTATCTTGTATCAAAGTTATTGTGTGCTATATTTCATGCTTTATGTAAAATAAGCGGTATTGTAAGTTTGTAAAATATTGTATAAAAGTTTGAACGCGAAATATTATTATAATCAGTTTTTCATATAGAATTGTAGTAGTTGAATTGTATATTAGCTACTAAGTATGAACTTAACGGGTAGGTACTACCCGAATTTAAACTTATAAAACGCTAATATGAAGAAAAAGCTTTTATAAATGAGTTCATATTATGCTACGAAATACTATTAACTACTCTTAATATTCTGTATGATTAACTTGTTCCATTTAACTATTTTGAAGGAAATGGCACCGACTACTCGACACACCGTGAATATGAATGAAGAGGAATTCCGTACTTTTCTAGCTTCAAACATAGCCGCAGTACAGGCTGCGCTACATACCAACAATAACCTTGGATCTAGCAGTACAGGAAATCGTGTAGGATGCACCTACAAAGAATTCACTGCCTGCAAACCTTTGGAATTTGATGGAACCGAAGGACCGATCGGATTGAAACGGTGGACCGAGAAGGTTGAATCGGTGTTTGCCATAAGTAAGTGTACTGAAGAGGACAAAGTGAAGTACGCTACGCATACCTTCACAGGTTCTGCGTTAACATGGTGGAATACCTATCTAGAGCAAGTGGGACAAGATGATGCATACGCACTACCGTGGTCAGCATTCAAGCACTTGATGAACGAGAAGTACCGTCCCAGAACCGAGGTCAATAAGCTCAAGACAGAACTTAGAGGGTTACGAACCCAAGGATTTGATATTACCACGTACGAAAGACGATTCACAGAATTGTGCCTATTGTGTCCGGGAGCATTCGAAGATGAGGAAGAGAAGATCGACGCGTTTGTGAAAGGATTACCGGAAAGAATCCAAGAAGATATAAGTTCACACGAGCCCGCCTCCATACAACAGGCATGTAGAATGGCTCACAAACTAGTGAACCAGATTGAAGAAAGAATTAAAGAACAGACTGCTGAAGAGGCCAATGTGAAGCAAGTCAAAAGAAAGTGGGAGGAAAACGGTGATAAGAATCACCAATACAACAACAACAGCAATTACAACAATAATCGCAACAATTATCCCAACAATCGCAACATCAATCGCAACTACAACAAACGGCCCAACAACAACAACAACAACAACAACAGCAACTACAACAATCATCCCAACAACAATAATAACCGCAACAACAACAACAATCAGAAGCAGCTATGCCAAAGGTGTGAAAAGAATCACTCGGGGTTCTGCACCAAATTTTACAACAAGTGTAAAAGAAATGGTCATAGCGCGACGAAGTGTGAGGTCTACGGAGCAGGGGTTAATAGAACGAAAGGAACAAATGGTGTCGGAACGAGTAATGGCGGAGCAAGTAGTGTCGGAGCAAGTTATGCCAATGTAGTTTGTTATAAATGTGGAAAACCAGGCCACATTATTAGAAATTGCCCGAACCAGGAGAACACGAATGGACAAGGCCGTGGAAGAGTTTTCAATATTAATGCGGTAGAGGCACAGGAAGACCCGGAGCTTGTTACGGGTACGTTTCTTATTGACAATAAATCTGCTTACGTTTTATTTGATTCGGGTGCGGATAGAAGCTATATGAGTAGAGATTTTTGTGCTAAATTAAGTGGTCCATTGACGCCTTTGGATAGTAAATTTTTACTCGAATTAGCAAATGGTAAATTAATTTCAGCAGATAATATATGTCGGAATCGAGAAATTAAACTGGTTAGCGAAACATTTAAGATTGATTTGATACCAGTAGAGTTAGGGAGTTTTGATGTGATAATCGGTATGGACTGGTTGAAAGAAGTGAAAGCGGAGATCATTTGTTACAAAAATGCAATTCGCATTATACGAGAAAAAGGAAAACCCTTAATGGTGTACGGAGAAAAGGGTAACACGAAGCTACATCTTATTAGTAATTTGAAGGCACAAAAACTAATAAGAAAAGGTTGCTATGCTATTCTAGCACACGTCGAGAAAGTACAAACTGAAGAAAAGAGCATCAATGATGTTCCCATTGCAAAAGAATTTCCCGATGTATTTCCGAAAGAATTACCGGGATTACCCCCACATCGATCCGTTGAATTTCAAATAGATCTTGTACCAGGAGCTGCACCAATAGCTCATGCTCCTTACAGACTCGCACCCAGCGAGATGAAAGAACTGCAAAGCCAATTACAAGAACTTTTAGAGCGTGGTTTCATTCGACCAAGCACATCACCGTGGGGAGCTCCTGTTTTGTTTGTTAAGAAGAAAGATGGTACATTCAGGTTGTGTATCGACTACCGAGAGTTGAACAAACTTACCATCAAGAACCGCTACCCACTACCGAGAATCGACGACTTATTTGATCAACTACAAGGCTCGTCTGTTTATTCAAAGATTGACTTACGTTCCGGGTATCATCAAATGCGGGTGAAAGAAGATGATATTCCAAAGACTGCTTTCAGAACACGTTACGGCCATTACGAGTTTATGGTCATGCCGTTTGGTTTAACTAATGCACCAACTGTGTTCATGGACCTTATGAACCGAGTGTGTGGACCATACCTTGACAAGTTTGTCATTGTTTTCATTGATGACATACTTATTTACTCAAAGAATGACCAAGAACACGGTGAACATTTGAGAAAGGTGTTAGAAGTATTGAGGAAGGAAGAATTGTACGCTAAGTTTTCAAAGTGTGCATTTTGGTTGGAAGAAGTTCAATTCCTCGGTCACATAGTGAACAAAGAAGGTATTAAGGTGGATCCGGCAAAGATAGAAACTGTTGAAAAGTGGGAAACCCCGAAAACTCCGAAACACATACGCCAGTTTTTAGGACTAGCTGGTTACTACAGAAGGTTCATCCAAGACTTTTCCAGAATAGCAAAACCCTTGACTGCATTAACGCATAAAGGGAAGAAATTTGAATGGAATGATGAACAAGAGAAAGCGTTTCAGTTATTGAAGAAAAAGCTAACTACGGCACCTATATTGTCATTGCCTGAAGGGAATGATGATTTTGTGATTTATTGTGATGCATCAAAGCAAGGTCTCGGTTGTGTAATAATGCAACGAACGAAGGTGATTGCTTATGTGTCTAGACAATTGAAGATTCACGAACAAAATTATACGACGCATGATTTGGAATTAGGCGCGGTTGTTTTTGCATTAAAGACTTGGAGGCACTACTTATATGGGGTCAAAAGTATTATATATACCGACCACAAAAGTCTTCAACACATATTTAATCAGAAACAACTGAATATGAGGCAGCGTAGGTGGATTGAATTATTGAATGATTACGACTTTGAGATTCGTTACCACCCGGGGAAGGCAAATGTGGTAGCCGATGCCTTGAGCAGGAAGGACAGAGAACCCATTCGAGTAAAATCTATGAATATAATGATTCATAATAACATTACTACTCAAATAAAGGAGGCGCAACAAGGAGTTTTAAAAGAGGGAAATTTAAAGGATGAAATACCCAAAGGATCGGAGAAGCATCTTAATATTCGGGAAGACGGAACCCGGTATAGGGCTGAAAGGATTTGGGTACCAAAATTTGGAGATATGAGAGAAATGGTACTTAGAGAAGCTCATAAAACCAGATACTCAATACATCCTGGAACGGGGAAGATGTACAAGGATCTCAAGAAACATTTTTGGTGGCCGGGTATGAAAGCCGATGTTGCTAAATACGTAGGAGAATGTTTGACGTGTTCTAAGGTCAAAGCTGAGCATCAGAAACCATCAGGTCTACTTCAACAACCCGAAATCCCGGAATGGAAATGGGAAAACATTACCATGGATTTCATCACTAAATTGCCAAGGACTGCAAGTGGTTTTGATACTATTTGGGTAATAGTTGATCGTCTCACCAAATCAGCACACTTCCTACCAATAAGAGAAGATGACAAGATGGAGAAGTTAGCACGACTGTATTTGAAGGAAGTCGTCTCCAGACATGGAATACCAATCTCTATTATCTCTTATAGGGATGGCAGATTTATTTCAAGATTCTGGCAGACATTACAGCAAGCATTAGGAACTCGTCTAGACATGAGTACTGCCTATCATCCACAAACTGATGGGCAGAGTGAAAGGACGATACAAACGCTTGAAGACATGCTACGAGCATGTGTTATTGATTTCGGAAACAGTTGGGATCGACATCTACCGTTAGCAGAATTTTCCTACAACAACAGCTACCATTCAAGCATTGAGATGGCGCCGTTTGAAGCACTTTATGGTAGAAAGTGCAGGTCTCCGATTTGTTGGAGTGAAGTGGGGGATAGACATATTACGGGTCCGGAGATTATACAAGAAACTACCGAGAAGATCATCCAAATTCAACAACGGTTGAAAACCGCCCAAAGTCGACAAAAGAGCTACGCTGACATTAAAAGAAAAGATATAGAATTTGAAATTGGAGAGATGGTCATGCTTAAAGTTGCACCTTGGAAAGGCGTTGTTCGATTTGGTAAACGAGGGAAATTAAATCCAAGGTATATTGGACCATTCAAGATTATTGATCGTGTCGGACCAGTAGCTTACCGACTAGAGTTACCTCAACAACTCGCAGCTGTACATAACACTTTCCACGTCTCGAATTTAAAGAAATGTTTTGCTAAAGAAGATCTCACTATTCCGTTAGATGAAATCCAAATCAACGAAAAACTTCAATCCATCGAAGAACCCGTCGAAATAATGGATCGTGAGGTTAAAAGACTTAAGCAAAACAAGATACCAATTGTTAAGGTTCGATGGAATGCTCGTAGAGGACCCGAGTTCACCTGGGAGCGTGAAGATCAGATGAAGAAGAAATACCCGCATCTATTTCCAGAAGATTCGTCAACACCTTCAACAGCTTAAAATTTCGGGACGAAATTTATTTAACGGGTAGGTACTGTAGTGACCCGAACTTTTCCATGTTTATATATATTAATTGAGATTTATATTTACATGATTAAATGTTTCCAACATGTTAAGCAATCAAACTTGTTAAGACTTGATTAATTGTAATATGTTTCATATAGACAATTGACCACCCAAGTTGACCGGTGATTCACGAACGTTAAAACTTGTAAAAACTATACGATGACATATATATGGTTATATATATAGTTAACATGTTTTTATTATAAGTATGTATCTCATTAGGTATTTTAACAATGAGTTATATACATAAAAATGAGACTATTAATTTAAGAAACTCAAAAACGATATATATAACGATTATCGTTATAACAACGTCTTACTAGTTACATATGAATCATATTAAGATGTTGATACACTTGGTTAATTATGTTAAATGATAAGTAAATATATTATTAAGTGTATTAACAATGAAATACATATGTAAAAATAAGACTACTAACTTAATGATTTCGAAACTAGACATATATGTAACGATTATCGTTGTAACGACATTTAACTGTATATACATCATACTGAGATATATTATATATCATAATATCATGATAATATAACAATTTAACATCTCATTTGTTATAATAAACAATGGGTTAACAACATTCAACAAGATCGTTAACCTAAAGGTTTCAAAACAACATTTACATGTAACGACTAACGATGACTTAACGACTCAGTTAAAATGTATATACATGTAGTGTTTTAATATGTATTCATACACTTTTGAAAGACTTCAAGACACTTATCAAAATACTTCTACTTAACAAAAATGCTTACAATTACATCCTCGTTCAGTTTCATCAACAATTCTACTCGTATGCACCCGTATTCGTACTCGTACAATACACAGCTTTTAGATGTATGTACTATTGGTATATACACTCCAATGATCAGCTCTTAGCAGCCCATGTGAGTCACCTAACACATGTGGGAACCATCATTTGGCAACTAGCATGAAATATCTCATAAAATTACAAAAATATGAGTAATCATTCATGACTTATTTACATGAAAACAAAATTACATATCCTTTATATCTAATCCATACACCAACGACCAAAAACACCTACAAACACTTTCATTCTTCAATTTTATTCATCTAATTAATCTCTCTCAAGTTCTATCTTCAAGTTCTAAGTGTTCTTCATATATTTTACAAGTTCTAGTTACATAAAATCAAGAATACTTTCAAGTTTGCTAGCTCACTTCCAATCTTGTAAGGTGATCATCCAACCTCAAGAAATCTTTGTTTCTTACAGTAGGTTATCATTCTAATACAAGGTAATAATCATATTCAAACTTTGGTTCAATTTCTATAACTATAACAATCTTATTTCAAGTGATGATCTTACTTGAACTTGTTTTCGTGTCATGATTTTGCTTCAAGAACTTCGAGCCATCCAAGGATCCATTGAAGCTAGATCCATTTCTCTCTTTTCCAGTAGGTTTATCCAAGGAACTTAAGGTAGTAATGATGTTCATAACATCATTCGATTCATACATATAAAGCTATCTTATTCGAAGGTTTAAACTTGTAATCACTAGAACATAGTTTAGTTAATTCTAAACTTGTTCGCAAACAAAAGTTAATCCTTCTAACTTGACTTTTAAAATCAACTAAACACATGTTCTATATCTATATGATATGCTAACTTAATGATTTAAAACCCGGAAACACGAAAAACACCGTAAAACCGGATTTACGCCGTCGTAGTAACACCGCGGGCTGTTTTGGGTTAGTTAATTAAAAACTATGATAAACTTTAATTTAAAAGTTGTTATTCTGAGAAAATAATTTTTATTATGAACATGAAACTATATCCAAAAATTATGGTTAAACTCAAAGTGGAAGTATGGTTTCTAAAATGGTCATCTAGACGTCGTTCTTTCGACTGAAATGACTACCTTTACAAAAACGACTTGTAACTTATTTTTCCGACTATAAACCTATACTTTTTCTGTTTAGATTCATAAAATAGAGTTCAATATGAAACCATAGCAATTTGATTCACTCAAAACGGATTTAAAATGAAGAAGTTATGGGTAAAACAAGATTGGATAATTTTTCTCATTTTAGCTACGTGAAAATTGGTAACAAAACTATTCCAACCATAACTTAATCAACTTGTATTGTATATTATGTAATCTTGAGATACCATAGACACGTATACAATGTTTCGACCTATCATGTCGACACATCTATATATATTTCGGAACAACCATAGACACTCTATATGTGAATGTTGGAGTTAGCTATACAGGGTTGAGGTTGATTCCAAAATATATATAGTTTGAGTTGTGATCAATACTGAGATACGTATACACTGGGTCGTGGATTGATTCAAGATAATATTTATCGATTTATTTCTGTACATCTAACTGTGGACAACTAGTTGTAGGTTACTAACAAGGACAGCTGACTTAATAAACTTAAAACATCAAAATATATTAAAAGTGTTGTAAATATATTTTGAACATACTTTGATATATATGTATATATTATTATAGGTTCGTGAATCAACCAGTGGCCAAGTCTTACTTCCCGACGAAGTAAAAATATGTGAAAGTGAGTTATAGTCCCACTTTTAAAATCTAATATTTTTGGGATGAGAATACATGCAGGTTTTATAAATGATTTACAAAATAGACACAAGTACGTGAAACTACATTCTATGGTTGAATTATCGAAATCGAATATGCCCCTTTTTATTAAGTCTGGTAATCTAAGAATTAGGGAACAGACACCCTAATTGACGCGAATCCTAAAGATAGATCTATTGGGCCTAACAAACCCCATCCAAAGTACCGGATGCTTTAGTACTTCGAAATTTATATCATATCCGAAGGGTGTCCCGGAATGATGGGGATATTCTTATATATGCATCTTGTTATTGTCGGTTACCAGGTGTTCACCATATGAATGATTTTTATCTCTATGTATGGGATGTGTATTGAAATATGAAATCTTGTGGTCTATTGTTACGATTTGATATATATAGGTTAAACCTATAACTCACCAACATTTTTGTTGACGTTTAAAGCATGTTTATTCTCAGGTGAATATTAAGAGCTTCCGCTGTTGCATACTAAAATAAGGACAAGATTTGGAGTCCATGTTTGTATGATATTGTGTAAAAACTGCATTCAAGAAACTGATTTCGATGTAACATATTTGTATTGTAAACCATTATGTAATGGTCGTGTGTAAACAGGATATTCTAGATTATCATTATTTGATAATCTACGTAAAGCTTTTTAAACCTTTATTTATGAAATAAAGGTTATGGTTTGTTTTAAAAATGAATGCAGTCTTTGAAAAACGTCTCATATAGAGGTCAAAACCTCGCAACGAAATCAATTAATATGGAACGTTTTTAATCAATAAGAACGGGACATTTCACCAGATATCCAAGTTGGTAACTTTTTCGCTACTGTCTTTTTGACAGTTTATGGTACTTGAAATGAATCTTTGGATGCATCGATGCTCGTAGGTACGTAGCTTGCTACAAGTCTGCTTGCTTGCACTATATGTGCTATTGCTCATATCCACCCATGCTTCTGAATGATTAAAAGAAGAAACATAGTATATACATTGATTAAAGTAATTTTGCATTAATTGATGTGGCAACCCTTCATAGATGTCCAACGCCTTTACAAATTGTAGCAGTGTTAATGTTCGGTCTTGTCCTCCAAGACGAAATCTCATAAAGGTACCTGATGTTGGTGACGTGTAATCAACCCTAAGTGAACCAACGAATTCTTTGACTAAAAGTGGTTACACTCTTTCTTGCATTCTGAATAGGTTTTCCCATGCATATATTCGATGGCCTTGATACGTTACTCGAAAAAGGTTGCGAGATTTTTGATATTCGCCTGCTTCTTCTAATGGTGTCCAATCGATATATTTCCCCGGATATACGTCTTTGTGCAGAAGTGCCTTCATCCGTTCATGATATTCCGGGTGCCTCAAAACTGCATTGATCCATGGATCCGGAGTGGTTAATCCACGGACATTTAACTGCCGGTTGTCAATATCCATTTCTTCCTCTTCACCAGCATGTTCTTCTTCACTTGTTTCCTCATCTACAATTGCCGGGGCTTTTTGCTTCTTTGATTTTGGGTTTGATGATGAAGCTCTAGTCTACAAAAACACAACAAATCCAAACAAACAAAACAACAAACCAAGTTGATTAGCGTTAAAGAAATTTAAAACATGATTCTATCATTTGCACAAGCCAAAACCATGTAGAACACGTTATATCGTACGCATTACACAAACTCTCATGTCAAACATGATTCTATCATATATGTACTTATCTCATTTTTAACAAACATGTACTAATATGACTCATAATCTTTATCACTTCATAAGTTCAATCATATCTAGCATAATTAGTGTCACCAAAACAAGTGTATGAAACCATTAGCATTCATCAATAAGCATGTCAAACAATATGCAATCAATGGTTATCATACATTTAGACACTAAATTCGACTCAAGTCGACAATTTCATCAAAAAGCCTAAACATACAATCCTTAACTTTCACAAGTAAAACTTTTCAATTCGAACAAACACTAAGTTAAGGCATATATGAGTTTAGCATAATCAATGCATTGCTTTAATTCCACTTAGAACACTTACTAGTCAACAAAAGTCAAAATCTCCACTTTAAGAACCCTAAAATTCAATAATTTGTGCAATCATGTAATTCAACTAAGGTTCATGCGGATTTGCTAATGTATACTAGCAATTGAACTCTAAAACATCCCAATTTAAACAAGTAATGGTCAATTTTTCGAAATCCCCAAATTCATGAAAAACCCTAATTTCTAAAGTAAATTTTTGAGCAATTAGGCATGAAATTCGAGCATAAATAAGGATTAGTGACAACAATACAAGCATATAATGACCAAAACATGAAGATTTAAACATCCCCACACTTAGAACAAGCTAAATCCGAATTTGAGAATGAAGAACACAAGAACCATGAAGAAATGAAGATTAATCTTACCTTTCTCATGTTGATATACGGATTAGATGCTCAAAGATGTGTTTAATCGGTTGATTTAGTGTTTAGAGGTGGAAACCTTGAGACAAAAAGAGATGAAGTTCGGAGTTGTAGGTGAAAAAATGAGTAAAATTGATAAACTCCCGTATTTGTGCAAAATTTTTAGGCAGACTCCCACTTTCAGACAAAGATGCGGCGCATCTGGCTCAGATGCGGCGCATCTGGTGGCCCAAAAGTGGCGCATGACCTTTTCTCGGCGCATCAAAAACTGTCGGCTTTTTTCTTGTCCTCAGATGCGGCGCATCACGACTGGATGCGGCGCATCTGACTCTGTTTCATCAGTTTTTGCTATTTTTTCGCGTTTTAAGCGTTGCGGAAGGTCCGTAAACAACTTGGTTCGTACTAAAGCTCGAAAAATCACTCAAAAAACAATAAATCCTAATAAACGAGATGCACGAATGAGAATATGTACACGTTGTGAAGTTTATTAGCGAGTCGTTCACGCGACTCCTTCCCAAGTTAATTAGCGTTAGGGGAGAAAGTGATGTCATCTTGAACCGTGGTATCAACTCCATACAAATAGAGTTTTAGTCGATGACCGTTCACTTTAAAAGTATTCCCGTTTCCAAACAATTCAACATATCCCGATGGAAATGCTTGTTTCACCAAATAAGGTCCCGTCCATCGGGACTTCAACTTCCCGGGAGAAAATTTAAACCGTGAGTTAAAAACCAAAACCTTATCACCTGTTTTAAACTCCTTCACTTCTTTCAATCGGGCATCATGCCACCTTTTCATTTTCTCTTTATAAGAGCTCGAATTCTCGTACGCTTCTAACCTCAACTCTTCCAATTCATGCATTTGTATGAATCGGTTTTCACCAGCCTTTTCCATGTCTAAATTACAAAGCTTCAATGCCCAGTATGCTCTATGTTCCACTTCAACCGGAAGATGGCAAGCTTTACCATATACAAGTCTAAATGGTGTGGTACCGATTGGTGTTTTAAAAGCAGTCCTAAAGGCCCACAACGCATCATCTAACTTGCGTTGCCAAATCTTAGGGTTGTTATCACCCGTCTTCTCAAGTATGCATTTTAAGGCACGATTCGTGTTCTCCACTTGACCACTCGTTTGCGGGTGGTACGGAGTAGAGAAACGATGAGTTACGCCATACTTCTTCAACACCTTTTCAAGAAGGTTGTTGGCAAAATGTGTTCCTCGATCGGATATGAGCGCCTTTGGGATTCCAAAGCACGAGAAGAGGTTTTCAAGAAGTTCACCACCACCCTAGCATCATTCGTAGGTAAAGCTTTCGCTTCAGCCCACTTAGATACATAGTCAACGGCTACTAGGATGTACTTGTGAAATGTCCCGTTCTTATTGATTAAAAACGTTCCATATTAATTGATTTCGTTGCGAGGTTTTGACCTCTATATGAGACGTTTTTCAAAGACTGCATTCATTTTAAAACAAACCATAACCTTTATTTCATCAATAAAGGTTTAAAAAGCTTTACGTAGATTATCAAATAATGATAATCTAAAATATCCTGTTTACACACGACCATTACATAATACAAATATGTTACAACAAAATAAGTTTCTTGAATGCAGTTTTTACACAATATCATACAAGCATGGACTCCAAATCTCGTCCTTATTTAAGTATGCGACAGCGGAAGCTCTTAATAATCACCTGAGAATAAACATGCTTAAAACGTCAACAAAAATGTTGGTGAGTTATAGGTTTAACCTATATATATCAAATCATAATAATAGACCACAAGATTTCATATTTCAATACACATCCCATACATAGAGATAAAAATCATTCATATGGTGAACACCTGGTAACCGACATTAACAAGATGCATATATAAGAATATCCCCATCATTCCGGGACACCCTTCGGATATGATATAAATTTCGAAGTACTAAAGCATCCGGTACTTTGGATGGGGCTTGTTGGGCCCGATAGATCTATATTTAGGATTCGCGTCAATTAGGGTGTCTGTTCCCTAATTCTTAGATTACCAGACTTAATAAAAAGGGGCATATTCGATTTCGATAATTCAACCATAGAATGTAGTTTCACGTACTTGTGTCTATTTTGTAAATCATTTATAAAACCTGCATGTATTCTCATCCCAAAAATATTAGATTTTAAAAGTGGGACTATAACTCACTTTCACAGATTTTTTACTTCGTCGGGAAGTAAGACTTGGCCACTGGTTGATTCACGAACCTATAACAATATATACATATATATCAAAGTATGTTTAAAATATATTTACAACACTTTTAATATATTTTGATGTTTTAAGTTTATTAAGTCAGCTGTCCTCGTTAGTAACCTACAACTAGTTGTCCACAGTTAGATGTACAGAAATAAATCGATAAATATTATCTTGAATCAATCCACGACCCAGTGTATACGTATCTCAGTATTGATCACAACTCAAACTATATATATTTTGGAATCAACCTCAACCCTGTATAGCTAACTCCAACATTCACATATAGAGTGTCTATGGTTGTTCCGAAATATATATAGATGTGTCGACATGATAGGTCGAAACATTGTATACATGTCTATGGTATCTCAAGATTACATAATATACAATACAAGTTGATTAAGTTATGGTTGGAATAGATTTGTTACCAATTTTCACGTAGCTAAAATGAGAAAAATTATCCAATCTTGTTTTACCCATAACTTCTTCATTTTAAATCCGTTTTGAGTGAATCAAATTGCTATGGTTTCATATTGAACTCTATTTTATGAATCTAAACAGAAAAGTATAGGTTTATAGTCGGAGAAATAAGTTACAAGTCGTTTTTGTAAAGGTAGTCATTTCAGTCAAAAGAACGACGTCTAGATGACCATTTTAGAAAACATACTTCCACTTTGAGTTTAACCATAATTTTTGGATATAGTTTCATGTTCATAATAAAAATCATTTTCTCAGAATAACAACTTTTAAATCAAAGTTTATCATAGTTTTTAATTAACTAACCCAAAACAGCCCGCGGTGTTACTACGACGGCGTAAATCTGGTTTTACGGTGTTTTTCGTGTTTTCAGGTTTTAAATCATTAAGTTAGCATATCATATAGATATAGAACATGTGTTTAGTTGATTTTAAAAGTCAAGTTAGAAGGATTAACTTTTGTTTGCGAACAAGTTTAGAATTAACTAAACTATGTTCTAGTGATTACAAGTTTAAACCTTCGAATAAGATAGCTTTATATGTATGAATCGAATGATGTTATGAACATCATTACTACCTTAAGTTCCTTGGATAAACCTACTGGAAAAGAGAAAAATGGATCTAGCTTCAACGGATCCTTGGATGGCTCGAAGTTCTTGAAGCAGAATCATGACACGAAAACAAGTTCAAGTAAGATCATCACTTGAAATAAGATTGTTATAGTTATAGAAATTGAACCAAAGTTTGAATATGATTATTACCTTGTATTAGAATGATAATCTACTGTAAGAAACAAAGATTTCTTGAGGTTGGATGATCACCTTACAAGATTGGAAGTGAGCTAGCAAACTTGAAAGTATTCTTGATTTTATGAAACTAGAACTTTTGGAATTTATGAAGAACACTTAGAACTTGAAGATAGAACTTGAGAGAGATCAATTAGATGAAGAAAATTGAAGAATGAAAGTGTTTGTAGGTGTTTTTGGTCGTTGGTGTATGGATTAGATATAAAGGATATGTAATTTTGTTTTCATGTAAATAAGTCATGAATGATTACTCATATTTTTGTAATTTTATGAGATATTTCATGCTAGTTGCCAAATGATGGTTCCCACATGTGTTAGGTGACTCACATGGGCTGCTAAGAGCTGATCATTGGAGTGTATATACCAATAGTACATACATCTAAAAGCTGTGTATTGTACGAGTACGAATACGGGTGCATACGAGTAGAATTGTTGATGAAACTGAACGAGGATGTAATTGTAAGCATTTTTGTTAAGTAGAAGTATTTTGATAAGTGTCTTGAAGTCTTTCAAAAGTGTATGAATACATATTAAAACACTACATGTATATACATTTTAACTGAGTCGTTAAGTCATCGTTAGTCGTTACATGTAAATGTTGTTTTGGAACCTTTAGGTTAACGATCTTGTTAAATGTTGTTAACCCAATGTTTATAATATCAAAAGAGATTTTAAATTATTATATTATCATGATATTATGATGTACAAATATCTCTTAATATGATATATATATACATTAAATGTTGTTACAACGATAATCGTTACATATATGTCTCGTTTCAAAATCATTAAGTTAGCAGTCTTGTTTTTACATATGTAGTTCATTGTTAATATACTTAATGATATGTTTACTTATCATAATATCATGTTAACTATATATATAACCATATATATGTCATCATATAGTTTTTACAAGTTTTAACGTTCGTGAATCACCGGTCAACTTGGGTAGTCAATTGTCTATATGAAACCTATTTCAATTAATCAAGTCTTAACAAGTTTGATTGCTTAATATGTTGGAAACATTTAATCATGTAAATATCAATCTCAATTAATATATATAAACATGGAAAAGTTCGGGTCACTACAGTACCTACCCGTTAAATAAATTTCGTCCCAAAATTTTAAGCTGTTGAAGGTGTTGACGAATCTTCTGGAAAGAGATGCGGGTATTTCTTCTTCATCTGATCTTCACGCTCCCAGGTGAACTCGGGTCCTCTACGAGCATTCCATCGAACCTTAATAATTGGTATCTTGTTTTGCTTAAGTCTTTTAACCTCACGATCCATTATTTCGACGGGTTCTTCGATGAATTGAAGTTTTTCGTTGATTTGGATTTCATCTAACAGAATAGTGAGATCTTCTTTAGCAAAACATTTCTTCAAATTCGAGACGTGGAAAGTGTTATGTACAGCCGCGAGTTGTTGAGGTAACTCAAATCGGTAAGCTACTGGTCCGACACGATCAATAATCTTGAATGGTCCAATATACCTTGGATTTAATTTCCCTCGTTTACCAAATCGAACAACGCCTTTCCAAGGTGCAACTTTAAGCATGACCATCTTTCCAATTTCAAATTCTATATCTTTTCTTTTAATGTCAGCGTAGCTCTTTTGTCGACTTTGGGCGGTTTTCAACCGTTGTTGAATTTGGATGATCTTCTCGGTAGTTTCTTGTATAATCTCCGGACCCGTAATCTGTCTATCCCCCACTTCACTCCAACAAATCGGAGACCTGCACTTTCTACCATAAAGTGCTTCAAACGGCGCCATCTCAATGCTTGAATGGTAGCTGTTGTTGTAGGAAAATTCTGCTAATGGTAGATATCGATCCCAACTGTTTCCAAAATCAATAACACATGCTCGTAGCATGTCTTCAAGCATTTGTATCGTCCTTTCGCTCTGCCCATCAGTTTGTGGATGATAGGCAGTACTCATGTCTAGACGAGTTCCTAATGCTTGCTGTAATGTCTGCCAGAATCTTGAAATAAATCTACCATCCCTATCAGAGATAATAGAGATTGGTATTCCATGTCTGGAGACGACTTCCTTCAAATACAGTCGTGCTAACTTCTCCATCTTGTCATCTTCTCTTATTGGCAGGAAGTGTGCTGATTTGGTGAGACGATCAACTATTACCCAAATAGTATCAAAACCACTTGCAGTCCTTGGCAATTTAGTGATGAAATCCATGGTAATGTTTTCCCATTTCCATTCTGGGATTTCGGGTTGTTGAAGTAGACCTGATGGTTTCTGATGCTCAGCTTTGACCTTAGAACACGTCAAACATTCTCCTACGTATTTAACAACATCGGCTTTCATACCCGGCCACCAAAAATGTTTCTTGAGATCCTTGTACATCTTCCCCGTTCCAGGATGTATTGAGTATCTGGTTTTATGAGCTTCTCTAAGTACCATTTCTCTCATATCTCCAAATTTTGGTACCCAAATCCTTTCAGCCCTATACCGGGTTCCGTCTTCCCGAATAATAAGATGCTTCTCCGATCCTTTGGGTATTTCATCCTTTAAATTTCCCTCTTTTAAAACTCCTTGTTGCGCCTCCTTTATTTGAGTAGTAAGGTTATTATGAATCATTATATTCATAGATTTTACTCGAATGGGTTCTCTGTCCTTCCTGCTCAAGGCATCGGCTACCACATTTGCCTTCCCCGGGTGGTAACGAATCTCAAAGTCGTAATCATTCAATAATTCAATCCACCTACGCTGCCTCATATTCAGTTGTTTCTGATTAAATATGTGTTGAAGACTTTTGTGGTCGGTATATATAATACTTTTGACCCCATATAAGTAGTGCCTCCAAGTCTTTAATGCAAAAACAACCGCGCCTAATTCCAAATCATGCGTCGTATAATTTTGTTCGTGAATCTTCAATTGTCTAGACGCATAAGAAATCACCTTCGTTCGTTGCATTAATACACAACCGAGACCTTGCTTTGATGCATCACAATAAATCACAAAATCATCATTCCCTTCAGGCAATGACAATATAGGTGCCGTAGTTAGCTTTTTCTTCAATAACTGAAACGCTTTCTCTTGTTCATCATTCCATTCAAATTTCTTCCCTTTATGCGTTAATGCAGTCAAGGGTTTTGCTATTCTGGAAAAGTCTTGGATGAACCTTCTGTAGTAACCAGCTAGTCCTAAAAACTGGCGTATGTGTTTTGGAGTTTTCGGGGTTTCCCACTTTTCAACAGTTTCTATCTTTGCCCGATCCACCTTAATACCTTCTTTGTTCACTATGTGACCGAGGAATTGAACTTCTTCCAACCAAAATGCACACTTTGAAAACTTAGCGTACAATTCTTCCTTCCTCAATACTTCTAACACCTTTCTCAAATGTTCACTGTGTTCTTGGTCATTCTTTGAGTAAATAAGTATGTCATCAATGAAAACAATGACAAACTTGTCAAGGTATGGTCCACACACTCGGTTCATAAGGTCCATGAACACAGCTGGTGCATTAGTTAAACCAAACGGCATGACCATAAACTCGTAATGATCGTAACGTGTTCTGAAAGTAGTCTTTGGAATATCATCTTCTTTCACCCGCATTTGATGATACCCGGAACGTAAGTCAATCTTTGAATAAATAGACGAGCCTTGTAGTTGATCAAATAAGTCGTCGATTCTCGGTAGTGGGTAGCGATTCTTGATGGTAAGTTTATTCAACTCTCGGTAGTCGATACACAACCTGAATGTACCATCTTTCTTCTTGACAAACAAAACAGGAGCTCCCCACGGTGATGTGCTTGGTCGAATGAAACCACGCTCTAAAAGTTCTTGTAATTGGCTTTGTAGTTCTTTCATCTCGCTGGGTGCGAGTCTGTAAGGAGCACGAGCTATTGGTGCAGCTCCTGGTACAAGATCTATTTGAAATTCAACGGATCGATGTGGGGGTAATCCCGGTAATTCTTTCGGAAATACATCGGGAAATTCTTTTGCAATGGGAACATCATTGATGCTCTTTTCTTCAGTTTGTAATTTCTCGACGTGTGCTAGAACAGCATAGCAACCTTTTCTTATTAGTTTTTGTGCCTTCAAATTACTAATAAGATGTAGCTTCGTGTTGCCCTTTTCTCCGTACACCATTAAGGGTTTTCCTTTTTCTCGTATAATGCGAATTGCATTTT
Source organism: Rutidosis leptorrhynchoides (assembly GCF_046630445.1). NCBI lineage: Eukaryota > Viridiplantae > Streptophyta > Magnoliopsida > Asterales > Asteraceae > Rutidosis > Rutidosis leptorrhynchoides. The sequence continues at coordinate 1,132,296 of NC_092342.1, read as the reverse complement.
TGTAACAAACGATCTCTGCTTTCACTTCTTTCAACCAGTCCATACTGATTATCACATCAAAACTCCCTAACTCTACTGGTATCAAATCAATCTTAAATGTTTCGCTAACCAGTTTAATTTCTCGATTCCGACATATATTATCTGCTGAAATTAATTTACCATTTGCTAATTCGAGTAAAAATTTAATATCCAAAGGCGTCAATGGACAACTTAATTTAGCACAAAAATCTCTACTCATATAGCTTCTATCCGCACCCGAATCAAATAAAACGTAAGCAGATTTATTGTCAATAAGAAACGTACCCGTAACAAGCTCCGGGTCTTCCTGTGCCTCGGTCGCATTAATATTGAAAACTCTTCCGCGGCCTTGTCCATTCGTGTTCTCCTGGTTCGGGCAATTTCTAATAATGTGGCCCGGTTTTCCACATTTATAACAAACTACATTGGCATAACTTGCTCCGACACTACTTGCTCCGCCATTACTCGTTCCGACACCATTTGTGAAAGGATCCGAAACTAATCATCCGGACGATGTTCATATTGATTACAAACGAATTACAACAGTTGATAACATCGCGAGGTACTTGACCTCTATATGATACATTTTACAAACGTTGCATTTATTCTTAAAAGGCAATCTATCTTTACATAAAAAAATTAATAAACTCGTCAAACATTTCTCGATATCCAAATGACCTAAACTGTCATTTACTTAATAAATGTCTTTAATGATCTTCAATGACTCGAATGCAACGTTCTTGTATCATGGCTTAAATGGTCCCAACTAGTATCCTTAATATGAGCTAACGCACAGCGGAAGTCTTAATTCATACCTGAGAATAACATGCTTTAAAACGTCAACATAAAGTTGGTGAGATATATAGGTTTGATGCTAGCAGCGATATAACGATGGACCACAAGATTTCATATATAAACATTTTAATAAAAATATTCTAAGTGGTTGAGCACTTGGTAACCATACTTAACAATTAATCACGTCGCATATTCCCTTTAATATGAAATCTTACTACACTGTACCAAGTGTAGTCACGAAACGAAGTACTGTGCAACCGTTGAATACTGGTCGTCCAGTCCGGTTGGGGTTGTCAGGCCCGATAGATCTATCAACAGGATTCGCGTTTACAATACCGCTGTAAATATTAGTTACCAAGCTACAGGGAAGTATGCCAGTGGTACAACTCAACGTAGAATATATTTTTCAGTTACTTGTGTCCATAATGTAAAACATAAAATACATGTATTCTCATCCCGAAATATTTAGAGTTTAAAAGTGGGACTATATACTCACTTTCATCTTGAAGATATATATATAATTTGACTTGGTCTCCGGTTGATATCACGAACCTATCCATATATAATATATCAATACCTTTTCTTTTTTAAACAAACGTCACATATATATACTTGTTATACTTTTAATACTTTGAATAATTCCTTAGTCCGTAGTTAGCAGTTCGTTGTTAGTAATTCAATTTTAATGGTTCATATTTAGATGTTTAATAAACCCTCAATGAAATAAATAAAACCCTCATCGTATATGTATTGGTCGAGATTAATCTTGACCCACGGTACCGGTGTTGTCAAATGACGTGTTGCGTACATAAAGTACCGGTGTTGTCAAATGACGTGTTGCGTACAATCATGGGATCTTATGATTAATCTTCTCGTATTGTTTACGGGTGATCCTGAACCATATAAAATTGAATTATGAGTACATATATATAAAATATCATGTTATTTTAGAAAGATGTGATTTTATTTAATTTTTCCCAATTAATCCCGAAGTTAAACAAGTCTTGGATAACCAATTTTGTTTCGGTCATAGTTTCTTCGTTACAAATCCGTTTTCGTTGATTCAACTTGCCATCTCCTTGGATCGAGTCCCTCTTTAAGACTATGAACTGAAAATACCTTGGTTTGTATTCAAAATCACACGGCATAGGTGAAACTTTAGTGAAACTTATGAAGTTAAACATTTTCCTTTATTTAAACAACCTTAAATGATTATTTTTCTAAAAATACTTATACTTTAAATTAAATCATGAAATTTTTATGTGTTATCATATTCATAGTAAAAATCATTTTTCCAGAACATAAACCTCCAACTCAAAGTTTAAGATAGTTTTTAATTATCCAACCCAAAACAGTCCCCGGTGGCACTCCGACGTCGTAAAAACAGTTTTTAAGATATTCTTTGAAAAACCAAATTATACCTTGTTAAATTAGCATTTATTTAAGTTATATTACAGGTCTTGAAGTATTTTAAAAGTTAAGTTAGAAGGATCTATTTAGTTTGCAAACAAGTTTGAAAACATTCAAACTATGTTCTTGTTGTTAAACTTTTATACCACAAAATAAGATAGCTATATATATATGAATCGAATAAGGTTATGAACATAGATACTACCTCAAGTTCCTTGGACAAGGTTGCTGTAAAAGAGGAGTAAGAAGCTAGAATCAAAAGGGTGATGGAAGTAGATGAAAGATTGGAAGTAAGTTTGTGTTCTTGGAAGGATTTCTTGAAGTGTTTTTGTATGGTTTTCTTATGGTGTTTAAGTAAGGTTTTTGAAGCTAGATCTTCATGGAACTTTGCTGAATGTTTATGGAGTTTAATGTTCTTGAGAGTGTGGGTGTTTTTAGCTAGAGAATGGAAGTAAAAATGAAACAAAATGAGGATACATATATACTCCTAAAAAAATGTTTATGTAGTAGACATGGACAAATTTTTAGTTTGTATTTTTGTAATTAGTCTTACAATCATTCAAAAGTAATTACCTTATACATAAGGCATGAACAAGGGCTGGTTAGGTGGTGATTTGATGTGTATATACCAATAGTAAATACGTATAGAAGCTAGGTATGATACGAGTACAAATACTCTAGATATACGTATAGAAATTTTGTGAAAAATGGAATGAGGATTCAAATATAGCTATCTTTTGTGAATACACTTATATGATTTTATGTATTTAAGTCTTTAAAAGTGATTAAATACATTACTTATACGATATATGTATAAACATTATAAGTCTTAAGTATTTATGTCAAATAACGTTACGTATAGTTATCGTTTTGAAAACTTAAGTTAGTAGTTTCAAAATATACTTATAACTTATTGTTATTAATACAAAATGAGATATTAAAACATTCATTAATCATGTTAAATATGTATATATACATATATATACACAAACGTATAATTATCATATATTGTATAGTTCGTGATATCATCGGTCAAACTAGACGGTCAAACGTTGTGTAAAACTCTTTTCGGAAACATAAATCTCAACAATTTGGATTGCTTATCATGTTGGTAAGGTTTAATTTATGTAAATATTAATCTTATAAGTATAGAATGATCGAAAAAGTGCGGGTCAACTTTAGGGTTTTTGCTTATCGTGTCGGAACCATATAGAGATTAGAGTTTAAATTTGGTCGGAAATTTCCGGGTCGTTACAGTACCCATCCGTTAAAGAAATTTCGTCCTCGAAATTTGGTAGAGGTTGTCATAAACAACAATAGGAATGTTTTCATGACGAATATGAGGTAATAATGAAATTTTATCATTATTGAAAGATTTAGATAAAACGATTTGGTTATGTGAGACGCACGAGCGAAGCTATCACAAAAGAGTGAAATGAGTAAATATAGAATTGTTGTAACCGATGACGTGATTATGATCGATTTCCGGGATTTAAGGGTTTTAAAGAAAATCTTATGTAATAAGATTTAGTTTTGCGGCGATCAGGATCTTCTTTGATTTAACGCGGCAATCTGTTTTGATTTCTTTGTCGAATATTTCACTATAAATTTACCTCCTTCCCTTTCTTTCTTCCCACATCTTCTATTCTTTCTCTTTAGTTCCTACTTTAAGACATTCGCTAATATGCTCCATCCCATTCTAACCCTTGTTATATTTCTATCTTTCATTCTTCTTTTTCATCTATCACTAGAAGAATCTATTCTCTTTTATCCTTTCCTTGGAATTATAACGTTTTTAATTCTCCCGTGCCTTTACGTTGCAATACGTATTGATATGCACGGTTTGTAGTTTCAGGGTTGTTGTTAGGTTTTATACCTTCCCTTATATTTCGATGTTCCTACTCCCGTCCCTTAAAATCATTGTCATCCACAGTTAATGCTCTCTCTTATTTGCTGTGGTTTATGTTCCTATTTCTATTCTGAAGTTTTGTCCCTTCATTTCTTCTTCCCGTCCTCGAGCCAAGCGAACAATGGTCCGAAATTCGTAGGTAGGAAATTTGGAATGAACCTTGCTATTGGTTTTAGAATGAAATTGTAATGGCACGATCTTGATTCGTTAAATTACTCGAATATTCCGAAAAAAAAATAGAACTATCAAGGTGATACGTTCTAATATGTTTGAAGACTTGATAGAATGTAAGAGCCGTGTAACATGGCACATGATGACGGTACTGTGAATCATCACATTCCATTAGAAACTTAACATGACTTACTGTAATATAATGAAGTTGATCAAGTTTCATTATATTATACTAATTCATGTATCAGTTCCCAACACTACTTCAAAACATTCATATTTTTAAACTTAGAGATTTCAGAATTTAGAAACTAACACAGTTTCTTTTATATTGTAGCGCAGATGTTACGGAGAGTTAAATGATCGCAGATAGGAATAGTTGTAAAAATATCTCCAGAAATATGAAAAATATGTATAACGAATGAAGATATCTTATAATATCTAAGATAAAATGATGGTGAAGAATATCATCTTGAAAAGTTTAGAATAAGGAGCAGTGTTCTTACTAACGGTTTCAGCAGGCACTGGATCATTTGGATCCTTTGAAGGCAGGTTCTGTTTTCATGATTTGTTCACGGCCTCCTTCATACTTTGCTCAATCCGTTTTCCAGTTCCAAACCTTCTCTTTTTCTCAGCTTTACCACCATACCATTCTTTATCATCAATCTTTTGATTGTTAAAGTCGTTTACAGTTTTTGCTGCTTCATCAGCATTTCAAGAGCTACTTCATAGTTCAGGGTGTTTTCAGAAATCATGAAAGGATTTGAATGCGAATTGTAATCGTCAAGTTACGAATGAGGTTTAAGATAAAATCAAGTGGCAAACTTGAAGAATTGTTTAGTTTCATATGTTACAATCAACATTTTAATTCATTTTAATTGTCCAATGTTTTCTTCTTTATGCCACTTGTTGGATTCTGGTAGGTCAAAATCCGAATATGAAATTTGATTGAAAATGGTTATTCTGGGGTGAGCGGATACGAATATCGGTGGTTGTAAGTAAGATAATAGATAACCGTTGAATCAGATTCAAGAATGTACAATATAACTTATTAATGTGAATTCTAAATATTCCTCGGGTACTACCCACCCGTTAAAATATTTTCATCATTAATAGTTTGTACGAAGGAATTTTTAATTACTATCTTTATGAAAATATACTTGCATATATATTTTCTTCAGAGATAATCATAGATTTAATGAGTCAATAAGATATTAAACTCATTTGATTTATCGTTAATTCTAGATTACATAATCTCTAAGACTTTAGAAATTACATAATCGTCATACGATACGTAAAGCGAAGATAATCGATGTAGAACGATATATAGAACGAAGATCATACTCGAAGTACAGATATTGAGTCGTGTGATGTTGATATTCGAGATACAGATTGTGATGTTGAGATTGTGATTGGGGTGATAAAGGTACTGTCGGCGTTGACGATGGTAGTACGGATTATGCTGCTGGTGCTGCTGTTGGTGTTTGTAACCTTCGCACCATATTCTCCAAAACCACTACCCGAGCACGGAGTTCGTTGACTTCTTCTATTATACCGGGATGATTGACGGTTGGAACGAGCGAATGAACAAGATTTGAAATATGGGATAGTATGTAATCATGACGAGATACTCTAGAAATGAGCGAGAAAATGGTGTTTCGAATGGGTTCGCCGGTAAGTGCTTCAGGTTCATCGTTAAGAGGGCAATTTGGTGGATGAAATGGATCACCTTCTTCTTGCCTCCAGAAATTTAGTATATTACGAACCCATCCCCAGTTCATCCAGAATAGATGATGGGAAATTGGTTGATCCATTCCGGTGACGCTGTTCTCGGAGCTCGAATGGAAATCCATGTCGGCGTAGCTATCGAAGTCGGAGGAATTCGAACTGGATGAAGAATTCATCTTGTATAGTTGGAGAAATGAATTTTTTTGGTTTGGAATAGATTATAGGAGTTGGGTTTGGTACTCTTCAATACATAATTTTCATATGTATATATAATACCGAAATCCCGTGAATTACGGAGAATCTTTGAAATTCGTCGGGCAATGTTTATAGTAATAGATACGCTAGGATATGAATTTTGTCTATACACTATCGATGCACTAGATGCAGTAAGACGTGTCTAGACTAAAGAATGATAAGCAGACAACTCCCTAAGGATGATAAGCAGATGGTTTCCGACTAGAAATGATAACCAAAACTTTTTAGCAGGTAGATACGGTCAAAGTCCAGACTCACTAATGTATCCTAACAACTACCAGTTAGACACACTAATGCAAGGCCTGGTTCGCTAAGACCAACGCTCTGATACCAACTGAAAGGATCCGAAACTAATCATCCGGACGATGTCCATATTGATTACAAACGAATTACAACAGTTGATAACATCGCGAGGTACTTGACCTCTATATGATACATTTTACAAACGTTGCATTTATTCTTAAAAGGCAATCTATCTTTACATAAAAAAATTAATAAACTCGTCAAACATTTCTCGATATCCAAATGACCTAAACTGTCATTTACTTAATAAATGTCTTTAATGATCTTCAATGACTCGAATGCAACGTTCTTGTATCATGGCTTAAATGGTCCCAACTAGTATCCTTAATATGAGCTAACGCACAGCGGAAGTCTTAATTCATACCTGAGAATAACATGCTTTAAAACGTCAACATAAAGTTGGTGAGATATATAGGTTTGATGCTAGCAGCGATATAACGATGGACCACAAGATTTCATATATAAACATTTTAATAAAAATATTCTAAGTGGTTGAGCACTTGGTAACCATACTTAACAATTAATCACGTCGCATATTCCCTTTAATATGAAATCTTACTACACTGTACCAAGTGTAGTCACGAAACGAAGTACTGTGCAACCGTTGAATACTGGTCGTCCAGTCCGGTTGGGGTTGTCAGGCCCGATAGATCTATCAACAGGATTCGCGTTTACAATACCGCTGTAAATATTAGTTACCAAGCTACAGGGAAGTATGCCAGTGGTACAACTCAACGTAGAATATATTTTTCAGTTACTTGTGTCCATAATGTAAAACATAAAATACATGTATTCTCATCCCGAAATATTTAGAGTTTAAAAGTGGGACTATATACTCACTTTCATCTTGAAGATATATATATAATTTGACTTGGTCTCCGGTTGATATCACGAACCTATCCATATATAATATATCAATACCTTTTCTTTTTTAAACAAACGTCACATATATATACTTGTTATACTTTTAATACTTTGAATAATTCCTTAGTCCGTAGTTAGCAGTTCGTTGTTAGTAATTCAATTTTAATGGTTCATATTTAGATGTTTAATAAACCCTCAATGAAATAAATAAAACCCTCATCGTATATGTATTGGTCGAGATTAATCTTGACCCACGGTACCGGTGTTGTCAAATGACGTGTTGCGTACATAAAGTACCGGTGTTGTCAAATGACGTGTTGCGTACAATCATGGGATCTTATGATTAATCTTCTCGTATTGTTTACGGGTGATCCTGAACCATATAAAATTGAATTATGAGTACATATATATAAAATATCATGTTATTTTAGAAAGATGTGATTTTATTTAATTTTTCCCAATTAATCCCGAAGTTAAACAAGTCTTGGATAACCAATTTTGTTTCGGTCATAGTTTCTTCGTTACAAATCCGTTTTCGTTGATTCAACTTGCCATCTCCTTGGATCGAGTCCCTCTTTAAGACTATGAACTGAAAATACCTTGGTTTGTATTCAAAATCACACGGCATAGGTGAAACTTTAGTGAAACTTATGAAGTTAAACATTTTCCTTTATTTAAACAACCTTAAATGATTATTTTTCTAAAAATACTTATACTTTGAATTAAATCATGAAATTTTTATGTGTTATCATATTCATAGTAAAAATCATTTTTCCAGAACATAAACCTCCAACTCAAAGTTTAAGATAGTTTTTAATTATCCAACCCAAAACAGTCCCCGGTGGCACTCCGACGTCGTAAAAACAGTTTTTAAGATATTCTTTGAAAAACCAAATTATACCTTGTTAAATTAGCATTTATTTAAGTTATATTACAGGTCTTGAAGTATTTTAAAAGTTAAGTTAGAAGGATCTATTTAGTTTGCAAACAAGTTTGAAAACATTCAAACTATGTTCTTGTTGTTAAACTTTTATACCACAAAATAAGATAGCTATATATATATGAATCGAATAAGGTTATGAACATAGATACTACCTCAAGTTCCTTGGACAAGGTTGCTGTAAAAGAGGAGTAAGAAGCTAGAATCAAAAGGGTGATGGAAGTGGATGAAAGATTGGAAGTAAGTTTGTGTTCTTGGAAGGATTTCTTGAAGTGTTTTTGTATGGTTTTCTTATGGTGTTTAAGTAAGGTTTTTGAAGCTAGATCTTCATGGAACTTTGCTGAATGTTTATGGAGTTTAATGTTCTTGAGAGTGTGGGTGTTTTTAGCTAGAGAATGGAAGTAAAAATGAAACAAAATGAGGATACATATATACTCCTAAAAAAATGTTTATGTAGTAGACATGGACAAATTTTTAGTTTGTATTTTTGTAATTAGTCTTACAATCATTCAAAAGTAATTACCTTATACATAAGGCATGAACAAGGGCTGGTTAGGTGGTGATTTGATGTGTATATACCAATAGTAAATACGTATAGAAGCTAGGTATGATACGAGTACAAATACTCTAGATATACGTATAGAAATTTTGTGAAAAATGGAATGAGGATTCAAATATAGCTATCTTTTGTGAATACACTTATATGATTTTATGTATTTAAGTCTTTAAAAGTGATTAAATACATTACTTATACGATATATGTATAAACATTATAAGTCTTAAGTATTTATGTCAAATAACGTTACGTATAGTTATCGTTTTGAAAACTTAAGTTAGTAGTTTCAAAATATACTTATAACTTATTGTTATTAATACAAAATGAGATATTAAAACATTCATTAATCATGTTAAATATGTATATATACATATATATACACAAACGTATAATTATCATATATTGTATAGTTCGTGATATCATCGGTCAAACTAGACGGTCAAACGTTGTGTAAAACTCTTTTCGGAAACATAAATCTCAACAATTTGGATTGCTTATCATGTTGGTAAGGTTTAATTTATGTAAATATTAATCTTATAAGTATAGAATGATCGAAAAAGTGCGGGTCAACTTTAGGGTTTTTGCTTATCGTGTCGGAACCATATAGAGATTTGAGTTTAAATTTGGTCGGAAATTTCCGGGTCGTTACAATTTGTTCCTTTCGTTCTATTAACCCCTGGTCCGTAGACCTCACACTTCGCCGCGCTATGACCATTTCTTTTACACTTGTTGCAAAATTTGGTGCAGAACCCCGAGTGATTCTTTTCACACCTTTGGCATAGCTGCTTCTGATTGTTGTTGTTGTTGTGGTTATTATTGTTGTTGGGATGATTGTTGTAGTTGTTGTTGTTGTTGTTGTTGTTGTTGTTGTTGTTGGGCCGTTTGTTGTAGTTGCGATTGATGTTGCGATTGTTGGGATAATTGTTGCGATTATTGTTGTAATTGCTGTTGTTGTTGTATTGGTGATTCTTATCACCGTTTTCCTCCCACTTTCTTTTGACTTGCTTCACATTGGCCTCTTCAGCAGTCTGTTCTTTAATTCTTTCTTCAATCTGGTTCACTAGTTTGTGAGCCATTCTACATGCCTGTTGAATGTTGGCGGGCTCGTGTGAACTTATATCTTCTTGGATTCTTTCCGGTAATCCTTTCACAAACGCGTCGATCTTCTCTTCCTCATCTTCGAATGCTCCCGGACACAATAGGCACAATTCTGTGAATCGTCTTTCGTACGTGGTAATATTAAATCCTTGGGTTCGTAACCCTCTAAGTTCTGTCTTGAGCTTATTGACCTCGGTTCTGGGACGGTACTTCTCGTTCATCAAGTGCTTGAATGCTGACCACGGTAGTGCGTACGCATCGTCTTGTCCCACTTGCTCTAGATAGGTATTCCACCATGTTAACGCAGAACCTGTGAAGGTATGCGTAGCGTACTTCACTTTGTCCTCTTCAGTACACTTACTTATGGCAAACACCGATTCGACCTTCTCGGTCCACCGTTTCAATCCGATCGGTCCTTCGGTTCCATCAAATTCCAAAGGTTTGCAGGCAGTGAATTCTTTGTAGGTGCATCCTACACGATTTCCTGTACTGCTAGATCCAAGGTTATTGTTGGTATGTAGCGCAGCCTGTACTGCGGCTATGTTTGAAGCTAGAAAAGTACGGAATTCCTCCTCATTCATATTCACGGTGTGTCGAGTAGTCGGTGCCATTTCCTTCAAAATAGTCAAATGGAACAAGTTAATCATACAGAATATTAAGAGTAGTTAATAGTATTTCGTAGCATAATATGAACTCATTTATAAAAGCTTTTTCTTCATATTAGCGTTTTATAAGTTTAAATTCGGGTAGTACCTACCCGTTAAGTTCATACTTAGTAGCTAATATACAATTCAACTACTACAATTCTATATGAAAAACTGATTATAATAATATTTCGCGTTCAAACTTTTATACAATATTTTACAAACTTACAATACCGCTTATTTTACATAAAGCATGAAATATAGCACACAATAACTTTGATACAAGATAGTTGTGAAGATAATTCTAGCTAGTACACAAGTCGTTCAGCAAAGGCAATAAAGACACGTAATTCATACGTCCAGAAACAAGTCATGCATTCTGGTTTTACTAGGACTACTTCCCATCCTTGATCTTGTGGAACATAACCGTTATGGCCGTTGATAAGACAGCGTGTTGTAACGTCGTCAAAGGGACGAGGGTTACGTAATGTCCAACAGTCCCGTAACAATCTAAAAACCTCATTTCTTACCCCAATTACTGACTCCGTCACTTGTGGAAACATTTTGTTTAATAGTTGTAGCCCGATGTTCTTGTTCTCACTTTGGTGAGAAGCGAACATTACTAATCCGTAAGCATAACATGCTTCTTTATGTTGCATGTTAGCCGCTTTTTCTAAATCACGAAGTCCAATATTCGGATATATTGAGTCAAAATAATTTCTTAACCCGTTGCGTAAAATAGCATTTGGGTTCCCCGCAATATATGCGTCAAAGTAAACACATCGTAACTTATGGGTTTCCCAATGTGCTATCCCCCATCTTTCAAACGAAAGTCTCTTATAAACCAAGACATTCTTGGAATGTTCTTCGAATGTCTTACAAACTGATCTCGCCTTAAATAGTTGTGCCGAGGAATTCTGACCGACTCTAGACAAGATTTCATCAATCATGTCTCCGGGTAGGTCTCTTAAAATATTGGGTTGTCTATCCATTTTGTGTTTTTAAACTGTAAAATAGACAAGAGTTAGATTCATAAAAAAAAATACTTATTAATACAAGAAATTTTTACATATATCATAAAGCATAAGCACACTATATTACATATATTACACCACACGAATACAACTATCTTATTCCGACTCGCTCATTTCTTCTTCTTCGGTTTTGGTTCATTTTGCCAGGTTTCTAGGGATATATGATGTTCTCCTAATACGAGCCGTAATTTTCCACATTGGTTTAGAAAAACCTGGTGGTTTAGAGGTTCCCGGGTCATTGTTACAACTTAAGGACTTCGGGGGTTGACGATACATATAAAGTTCATCGGGGTTGGAATTAGATTTCTCTATTTTTATGCCCTTTCCCTTATTATTTTCTTTTGCCTTTTTAAATTCAGTTGGGGTAATTTCTATAACATCATCGGAATTCTCGTCGGAATCCGATTCATCGGAGAATTGGTAATCCTCCCAATATTTTGCTTCCTTGGCGGAAACACCATTGACCATAATTAACCTTGGTTGGTTGGTTGAGGATTCTCTTTTACTTAACCGTTTTATTATTTCCCCCACCGGTTCCGATTCTTCTTCCGGTTCCGATTCTTCTTCCGGTTTCGATTCTTCTTCCGGTTCCGACTCTTCTTTCGGTTCCTCTTCGGGAACTTGTGAATCAGTCCACGAATCATTCCAATTTACATTTGACTCTTCATTATTATTAGGTGAGTCAATGGGACTTGTTCTAGAGGTAGACATCTATCACATAATATCAAACACGTTAAGAGATTAATATATCACATAATATTCATATGTTAAAAATATATAGTTTCCAACAAAAATGTTAAGCAATCATTTTTAAAGAAAACACGGTCGAAGTCCAGAATCACTAATGCATCCTAACAAACTCGATAAGACACACTAATGCAAATTTTCTGGTTCTCTAAGACCAACGCTCGGATACCAACTGAAATGTCCCGTTCTTATTGATTAAAAACGTTCCATATTAATTGATTTCGTTGCGAGGTTTTGACCTCTATATGAGACGTTTTTCAAAGACTGCATTCATTTTAAAACAAACCATAACCTTTATTTCATCAATAAAGGTTTAAAAAGCTTTACGTAGATTATCAAATAATGATAATCTAAAATATCCTGTTTACACACGACAATTACATAATGGTTTACAATACAAATATGTTACAACAAAATAAGTTTCTTGAATGCAGTTTTTACACAATATCATACAAGCATGGACTCCAAATCTCGTCCTTATTTAAGTATGCGACAGCGGAAGCTCTTAATAATCACTTGAGAATAAACATGCTTAAAACGTCAACAAAAATGTTGGTGAGTTATAGGTTTAACCTATATATATCAAATCATAATAATAGACCACAAGATTTCATATTTCAATACACATCCCATACATAGAGATAAAAATCATTCATATGGTGAACACCTGGTAACCGACATTAACAAGATGCATATATAAGAATATCCCCATCATTCCGGGACACCCTTCGGATATGATATAAATTTCGAACTACTAAAGCATCCGGTACTTTGGATGGGGCTTGTTGGGCCCGATAGATCTATCTTTAGGATTCGCGTCAATTAGGGTGTCTGTTCCCTAATTCTTAGATTACCAGACTTAATAAAAAGGGGCATATTCGATTTCGATAATTCAACCATAGAATGTAGTTTCACGTACTTGTGTCTATTTTGTAAATCATTTATAAAACCTGCATGTATTCTCATCCCAAAAATATTAGATTTTAAAAGTGGGACTATAACTCACTTTCACAGATTTTTTACTTCGTCGGGAAGTAAGACTTGGCCACTGGTTGATTCACGAACCTATAAAAATATATACATATATATCAAAGTATGTTTAAAATATATTTACAACACTTTTAATATATTTTGATGTTTTAAGTTTATTAAGTCAGCTGTCCTCGTTAGTAACCTACAACTAGTTGTCCACAGTTAGATGTACAGAAATAAATCGATAAATATTATCTTGAATCAATCCACGACCCAGTGTATACGTATCTCAGTATTGATCACAACTCAAACTATATATATTTTGGAATCAACCTCAACCCTGTATAGCTAACTCCAACATTCACATATAGAGTGTCTATGGTTGTTCCGAAATATATATAGATGTGTCGACATGATAGGTCGAAACATTGTATACGTGTCTATGGTATCTCAAGATTACATAAAATATACAATACAAGTTGATTAAGTTATGGTTGGAATAGATTTGTTACCAATTTTCACGTAGCTAAAATGAGAAAAATTATCCAATCTTGTTTTACCCATAACTTCTTCATTTTAAATCCGTTTTGAGTGAATCAAATTGCTATGGTTTCATATTGAACTCTATTTTATGAATCTAAACAGAAAAGTATAGGTTTATGTAACGACCCGGAAATTTCCGATCAAATTTAAACTCTAATCTCTATATGGTTCCGACACGATAAGCAAAAACCCTAAAGTTGACCCGCACTTTTTCGATCGTTCTATACTTATAAGATTAATATTTACATAAATTAAACCTTACCAACATGATAAGCAATCCAAATTGTTGAGACTTATGTTTTCGAAAAGAGTTTTACACAACGTTTGACCGTCTAGTTTGACCGATGATATCACGAACTATACAATATATGATAATTATACGTTTGTGTATATATATGTATATATACATATTTAACATGATCTAAGAATGTTTTAATATCTCATTTTGTATTAATAACAATAAGTTATAAGTATATTTTGAAACTACTAACTTAAGTTTTCAAAACGATAACCATACGTAACGTTATTTAACTTAAATACTTATGACCTATAATGTTTATACATATATCGTATAAGTAATGTATTTAATCACTTTTAAAGACTTAAATACATAAAACAATATAAGTATATTTACAAAAGATAGCTATATTTGAATCCTCGTTCCGTTTTCTCAAAGATTTCTATACGTATACCTAGGGTATATGTACCCGTATCATACGCAGCTTCTAGATGTATTTACTATTGGTATATACCAATAAAAATCTGCTCCTTAGCAGCCTTAAATGATTAAGAAACATGTGGAACCAACCATTTGTCAAGTAGCATGAATTATTTAGCAAGAAAACAAATTTAGGTATCTTTTTTTTCCTTTATAACCTAAAAACGTTTTTATGCATGCACACCATTTCTTCACCCCATTTTCTCATACTTACACTTCCATTTCTCTCTCAAAATACTCTTAACTTCATACTTGATCATCTCCAAGCATTTTCCCCATCATTTAGCTTCAAAAACCTTACTTAAACACCATAAGAAAACCATACAAAAACACTTCAAGAAATCCTTTCAAGAACACAAACTTACTTCCAATCTTTCATCCAATTCCATCACCCTTTTGGTTCTAGCTTTTTACTCCTCTTTTACAGCAACCTTGTCCAAGGAACTTGAGGTAGTATCTATGTTCATAACCTTATTCGATTCATATATATATAGCTATCATATTTTGTGGTATACAATTTTAACAACAAGAACATAGTTTGAAAGTTTTCAAACTTGTTTGCAAACTAAATAGATTCTTCTAAATTAACTTTTAAAATACTTCAAGGCCTGTAATATAACTTAAATATATGCTAACTTAACAAGGTATAACTTGGTTTTTCAAAGAATATCTTAAAAACTGTTTTTACGACGTCGGAGTGTAACCGGGGACTGTTTTGGGTTGGATAATTAAAAACTATCTTAAACTTTGAATTGGAGGTTTATGTTCTGGAAAAATGATTTTTACTATAAATATGTTAACACATAAAAATTTCATGATTTAATTCAAAGTATAAGTATTTTTAGAAAAATGGTCATTAAGTGTTATTTTTTTTGTAACAAAAATGTTTAACTTCATAAGTTTCACTAAAGTTTCACCTATGCCGTGTGATTTTGAATATAAACCAAGGTATTTTCAGTTCATAGTCTTAAATAGGGACTCGATCCAAGGAGATGGCAAGTTGAATCAACGAAAACGGATTTGTAACGAAGAAACTATGACCGAAACAAAATTGGTTATCCTAGACTTGTTTAACTTCGGGATTAATTGGGAAAAATTAAATAAATCGCATATTTCTAAGATAAAATGATATTTTTATATATATGTACTTATAATTCAATTTTATATGGTTCAGGATCACCCGTAAACAACACGAGAAGATTAATCATAAGACCCCATGTTTGTACGCAACACGTCATTTGACAACACCGGTACTTTATGTACGCAACACGTCATTTGACAACACCGGTACCGTGGGTCAAGATTAATCTCGACCAATACATATACGATGGGGTTTTATTTATTTTGTTGGGGGTTTTATTTATTTCATTGCGGGTATATTAAACATCTAAAAATGAACCATTAAAATTGAATTACTAACAACGAGCTGCTAACTACGGACTAAGGAATTATTCAAAGTATAACAAGTATATATATGTGACGTTTGTTTAAAAAGAAAAGGTATTGATATATTATATATGGATAGGTTCGTGATATCAACCGGAGACCAAGTCAAATTATATATATCTTCAAGACGAAAGTGAGTATATAGTCCCACTTTTAAACTCTAAATATTTCGGGATGAGAATACATGTATTTTATGTTTTACGTTATGGACACAAGTAACTGAAAAATATATTCTACGTTGAGTTGTACCACTGGCATACTTCCCTGTAGCTTGGTAACTAATATTTACAGCGGTATTGTAAACGCGAATCCTGTTGATAGATCTATCGGGCCTGACAACCCCAACCGGACTGGACGACCAGTATTCAACGGTTGCACAGTACTTCGTTTCGTGACTACACTTGGTACAGTGTAGTAAGATTTCATATTAAAGGGAATATGCGACGTGATTAATTGTTAAGTATGGTTACCAAGTGCTCAACCACTTAGAATATTTTTATTAAAATGTTTATATATGAAATCTTGTGGTCTATATTTATATCGCTGTCGACATTAAACCTACATCTCACCAACTTTATGTTGACATTTTAAAGCATGTTATTCTCAGGTATGAATTAAGTCTTCCGCTGTGCATTATCTCGTACTAAGGATACTACTTGAGGCCATTAAGGACTTATATCATAAGGCGTTGCATTCGAGTCATTGAAGTTCATAGAGACTATTATTAAGTAAATGGCGGTTTAGGTCATTTGAATATTATGAAATATCAGGCGAATATGTCAATTATGGATGTAACTATAGATTGCCTTTTAAGAATAAATGCAACATTTGTAAGATGTATCATATAGAGGGCAAGTACCTCGCAATGTTATCAACTATTGTAATTCGTTTGTAATCAATATGGACAACGTCCGGATGATTAGTTTCGGATCCTTTCAGTTGGTATCAGAGCGTTGGTCTTAGCGAACCAGGCCTTGCATTAGTGTGTCTAACTAGTAGTTGTTAGGATACATTAAGTGAGTCTGGACTTTGACCGTGTCTGCCTGTCAAAAGTTTTGCTTATCAATCCTAGTCGGAAATCATCTGCTTATCATTCTTAGGGAACTGCCTGCTTATCATTCTTAAGTCTAGACACGTCTTACTGCATTTAGTGCATCGATAGTGTATAGACAAAATTCATATCCTAGCGTATCTGTTACGATAGACATTGCCTGACGTATTTCAAAGATTCTCCGTAATTCATGGGATTTTGATATTATATATACATATGTAAATTATGTATTGAAGAGTACCAAACCCAACTCCTATAATCTATTCCAAACCAAAAATTCATTTCTCCGACCATACAAGATGGATTCTTCATCCAGCTCAAATTCCTCCAACTTCGATAGCTTCGCTGATATGGATTTCCATTCGAGCTCCGAGAACAGCGTTACCAGAATGGATCAACCAATTTCCCATCATCTATTCTGGATGAATTGGGGATGGGTTCGTAATATACTAAATTTCTGGAGGCAAGAAGAAGGTGATCCATTCCATCCACCAAATTGTCCTCTTAACGATGAACCTGAAGCACTTACCGGCGAACCTATTCGAAACACCATTTTCTCGCTCATTTCTAGAGTATCTCGTCATGATTACATACTATCCCATATTTCAAATCTTGTTCATTCGCTCGTTCCAACCGTCAATCATCCCGGTATAATAGAAGAAGTCAACGAACTCCGTGCTCGGGTAGTGGTTTTGGAGAATATGGTGCGAAGGTTACAAACACCAACAGCAGCACCAGCAGCATAATCCGTACTACCATCGTCAACGCCGACAGTACCTTTATCACCCCAATCACAACCGCGCCTTAAATCTCAACATCACAATCTGTATCTCGAATATCAACATCACACGACTCAATATCTGTACTTCGAGTATGATCTTCGTTCTATATATCGTTCTACATCGATTATCTTCGCTTTACGTATCGTATGACGATTATGTAATTTCTAAAGTCTTAGAGATTATGTAATCTAGAATTAACGATAAATCAAATGAGTTTAATATCTTATTGACTCATTAAATCTATGATTATCTCTGAAGAAAATATATATGCAAGTATATTTTCATAAAGATAGTAATTAAAAATTCCTTCGTACAAACTATTAATGATGAAAATATTTTAACGGGTGGGTAGTACCAGAGGAATATTTAGAATTCACATTAATAAGTTATATTGTACATTCTTGAATCTGATTCAACAGTTATCTATTATCTTACTTACAACCACCGATATTCGTATCCGCTCACCCCAGAATAACCATTTTCAATCAAATTTCATATTCGGATTTTGACCTACCAGAATCCAACAAGTGGCATAAAGAAGAAAACATTGGACAAAATAAAAAAAAAAATTGTTAGAAACACACGATTTAACTAATTAAAAATCTATTAAGGATTCCACGCTAACTGTTCCGGCTAACTCTTGACAATTAAAATGAATTAAAATGTTGATTGTAACATATGAAGCTAAACAATTCTTCAAGCTTGCCACTTGATTTTATCTTAAACCTCATTCGTAACTTGACAATTACAATTCGCATTCAAATCCTTGCATGATTCCTGAAAACACCTCGACCGAGAAGTTGAACCCGCCGCACCTCGCCTACGGAATGAAGATTTATACATACA
Source organism: Rutidosis leptorrhynchoides (assembly GCF_046630445.1). Taxonomy (NCBI): domain Eukaryota; kingdom Viridiplantae; phylum Streptophyta; class Magnoliopsida; order Asterales; family Asteraceae; genus Rutidosis; species Rutidosis leptorrhynchoides. The sequence goes on along the minus strand of NC_092342.1, from coordinate 1,113,469 downwards.
GTTATACACCTGAAGAACTCTCGAACCCAAATTCATAATTTAACACATAACGTATTGAATCCTTTGCCATTTATTAGCAAGAACAACCCTACAATTCCTTTTCAAGAAGTTAATTTTGTCACAGCTCCACTTCAACTTTTCAGTGAGATTATTTCTATTATAATCATGATATTTATACTTTGTCCTTTCGCCGTCATTACCGGAAAACCTTTTATATCCCTCGACAACATCAACAGGTGCACCAGCAGATCGTTATCCTTTTGGCGAAATCAACAATCAGTATTTTGAAAATCTCGCGGAACTTCTTCCATCATATCTATAATGTCTATCCCTAAGAATTTCATAATCTGAACGTGAAGTTTCTGAAAAACACCCGGGACTATGAAATAGTTCTTGAAATGCTAACGAAGCAGCAAAAACTGTAAACGACTTTAACGGTCAAAAGTTTGATGACAAAGAATAGTAAGGTGGTAAAGCTGAAAAAAAAAAAAAAAAAAAAAAGTTTGGAACTAGAAAACAGATGAAGCAAAGTATGAAAGAGGCTGTGGATAAATCACAGGGACTGAACCTGCTCTCAAAGAATACAAACGATTCCGTACCTGCTGAAACCGTCAGTAAGAACCCTACTCTTTATTCAAAACCTTACCCGGATGATATTTTTCATCATCATCTTATCTTAGATATTATAAGATATCTTCATATCATTCGTTATACATATTTTTCATATTTCTGGAGATATTTTTACAACTATTCCTATATGCGATCATTTATCTCTCCGTAACATCTGCGTTACAATATAAAAGAAACTGTGTTAATTTCTAAATTCTGAAACCTCCGAGATTAAAATATAAATGATTTGAAGTAGTGTTGGGAACTGATGCATGAATTAGTATAATATAATGAAACTTGATCAACTTCATTATATTACAGTAAGTCATGTTAAGTTTCTAATGGAATGTGATGATTCACAGTACCGTCATCATGTGCCATGTTACACGGCTCTTACATTCTATCAAGTCTCCAAACATATTAGAACGTATCACCTTGATAGTTCTATTTTTCCGGAATATTCGAGTAATTTAACGAATCAAGATCGTGCCATTACAATTTCATTCTAAAACCAATAGCTAGGTTCATTCCAAATTTCCTACCTACGAATTTCGGACCATTGTTCGCTTGGCTCGAGGACGGGAAGAAGAAACGAAGGGACAAAACCTCAGAATAGAAATAGGAACATAAACCACAGCAAATAAGAGAGAGCATTAACTGTGGATGACAATGATTTTAAGGGACGGGAGTAGGAACATCGAAATATAAGGGAAGGTATAAAACCTAACAACAACCCCGAAACTACAAACCGTGCATATCAATACGTATTGCAACGTAAAGGCACGGGAGAATTAAAAACATTATAATTCCAAGGAAAGGATAAAAGAGAATAGATTCTTCTGGTGATAGATGAAAAAGAAGAATGAAAGATATGAAAGTTAGAAATATAACAAGGATTAGAATGGGATGGAGCATATTAGCGAATGTCTTAAAGTAGGAACTAAAGAGAAAGAATAGAAGATGTGGGAAGAAAGAAAGGGAAGGAGGTAAATTTATAGTGAAATATTCGACAAAGAAATCAAAACAGATTGTCACGTTAAATCAAAGAAGATCCTGATCGCCGCAAAACTAAATCTTATTACATAAGATTTTCTTTAAAACCCTTAAATCCCGGAAATCGATCATAATCACGTCATCGGTTACAACAATTCTATATTTACTCATTTCACTCTTTTGTGATAGCTTCGCTCGTGCGTCTCACATAACCGAATCGTTTTATCTAAATCTTTCAATAATGATAAAATTTCATTATTACCTCATATTCGTCATGAAAACATTCCTATTGTTATTTATGACAACCTCTACCAAATTTCGAGGACGAAATTTCTTTAACGGGTGGGTACTGTAACGACCCGGAAATTTCCGATCAAATTTAAACTCTAATCTCTATATGGTTCCGACACGATAAGCAAAAACCCTAAAGTTGACCCGCACTTTTTCGATCGTTCTATACTTATAAGATTAATATTTACATAAATTAAACCTTGCCAACATGATAAGCAATCCAAATTGTTGAGACTTATGTTTTCGAAAAGAGTTTTACACAACGTTTGACCGTCTAGTTTGACCGATGATATCACGAACTATACAATATATGATAATTATACGTTTGTGTATATATATGTATATATACATATTTAACATGATCTAAGAATGTTTTAATATCTCATTTTGTATTAATAACAATAAGTTATAAGTATATTTTGAAACTACTAACTTAAGTTTTCAAAACGATAACCATACGTAACGTTATTTAACTTAAATACTTATGACCTATAATGTTTATACATATATCGTATAAGTAATGTATTTAATCACTTTTAAAGACTTAAATACATAAAACAATATAAGTATATTTACAAAAGATAGCTATATTTGAATCCTCGTTCCGTTTTCTCAAAGATTTCTATACGTATACCTAGGGTATATGTACCCGTATCATACGCAGCTTCTAGATGTATTTACTATTGGTATATACCAATAAAAATCTGCTCCTTAGCAGCCTTAAATGATTAAGAAACATGTGGAACCAACCATTTGTCAAGTAGCATGAATTATTTAGCAAGAAAACAAAGTTAGGTATCTTTTTTTTCCTTTATAACCTAAAAACGTTTTTATGCATGCACACCATTTCTTCACCCCATTTTCTCATACTTACACTTCCATTTCTCTCTCAAAATACTCTTAACTTCATACTTGATCATCTCCAAGCATTTTCCCCATCATTTAGCTTCAAAAACCTTACTTAAACACCATAAGAAAACCATACAAAAACACTTCAAGAAATCCTTCCAAGAACACAAACTTACTTCCAATCTTTCATCCAATTCCATCACCCTTTTGGTTCTAGCTTTTTACTCCTCTTTTACAGCAACCTTGTCCAAGGAACTTGAGGTAGTATCTATGTTCATAACCTTATTCGATTCATATATATATAGCTATCATATTTTGTGGTATACAATTTTAACAACAAGAACATAGTTTGAAAGTTTTCAAACTTGTTTGCAAACTAAATAGATTCTTCTAAATTAACTTTTAAAATACTTCAAGGCCTGTAATATAACTTAAATATATGCTAACTTAACAAGGTATAACTTGGTTTTTCAAAGAATATCTTAAAAACTGTTTTTACGACGTCGGAGTGTAACCGGGGACTGTTTTGGGTTGGATAATTAAAAACTATCTTAAACTTTGAATTGGAGGTTTATGTTCTGGAAAAATGATTTTTACTATAAATATGTTAACACATAAAAATTTCATGATTTAATTCAAAGTATAAGTATTTTTAGAAAAATGGTCATTAAGTGTTATTTTTTTTGTAACAAAAATGTTTAACTTCATAAGTTTCACTAAAGTTTCACCTATGCCGTGTGATTTTGAATATAAACCAAGGTATTTTCAGTTCATAGTCTTAAATAGGGACTCGATCCAAGGAGATGGCAAGTTGAATCAACGAAAACGGATTTGTAACGAAGAAACTATGACCGAAACAAAATTGGTTATCCTAGACTTGTTTAACTTCGGGATTAATTGGGAAAAATTAAATAAATCGCATATTTCTAAGATAACATGATATTTTTATATATATGTACTTATAATTCAATTTTATATGGTTCAGGATCACCCGTAAACAACACGAGAAGATTAATCATAAGACCCCATGTTTGTACGCAACACGTCATTTGACAACACCGGTACTTTATGTACGCAACACGTCATTTGACAACACCGGTACCGTGGGTCAAGATTAATCTCGACCAATACATATACGATGGGGTTTTATTTATTTTGTTGGGGGTTTTATTTATTTCATTGCGGGTATATTAAACATCTAAAAATGAACCATTAAAATTGAATTACTAACAACGAGCTGCTAACTACGGACTAAGGAATTATTCAAAGTATTAAAAGTATAACAAGTATATATATGTGACGTTTGTTTAAAAAGAAAAGGTATTGATATATTATATATGGATAGGTTCGTGATATCAACCGGAGACCAAGTCAAATTATATATATCTTCAAGACGAAAGTGAGTATATAGTCCCACTTTTAAACTCTAAATATTTCGGGATGAGAATACATGTATTTTATGTTTTACGTTATGGACACAAGTAACTGAAAAATATATTCTACGTTGAGTTGTACCACTGGCATACTTCCCTGTAGCTTGGTAACTAATATTTACAGCGGTATTGTAAACGCGAATCCTGTTGATAGATCTATCGGGCCTGACAACCCCAACCGGACTGGACGACCAGTATTCAACGGTTGCACAGTACTTCGTTTCGTGACTACACTTGGTACAGTGTAGTAAGATTTCATATTAAAGGGAATATGCGACGTGATTAATTGTTAAGTATGGTTACCAAGTGCTCAACCACTTAGAATATTTTTATTAAAATGTTTATATATGAAATCTTGTGGTCTATATTTATATCGCTGTCGACATTAAACCTATATCTCACCAACTTTATGTTGACATTTTAAAGCATGTTATTCTCAGGTATGAATTAAGTCTTCCGCTGTGCATTATCTCGTACTAAGGATACTACTTGAGGCCATTAAGGACTTATATCATAAGGCGTTGCATTCGAGTCATTGAAGTTCATAGAGACTATTATTAAGTAAATGGCGGTTTAGGTCATTTGAATATTATGAAATATCAGGCGAATATGTCAATTATGGATGTAACTATAGATTTCCTTTTAAGAATAAATGAAACATTTGTAAGATGTATCATATAGAGGGCAAGTACCTCGCAATGTTATCAACTATTGTAATTCGTTTGTAATCAATATGGACAACGTCCGGATGATTAGTTTCGGATCCTTTCAGTTTATAGTCGGAGAAATAAGTTACAAGTCGTTTTTGTAAAGGTAGTCATTTCAGTCGAAAGAACGACGTCTAGATGACCATTTTAGAAAACATACTTCCACTTTGAGTTTAACCATAATTTTTGGATATAGTTTCATGTTCATAATAAAAATCATTTTCTCAGAATAACAACTTTTAAATCAAAGTTTATCATAGTTTTTAATTAACTAACCCAAAACAGCCCGCGGTGTTACTACGACGGCGTAAATCCGGTTTTACGGTGTTTTTCGTGTTTTTAGGTTTTAAATCATTAAGTTAGCATATCATATAGATATAGAACATGTGTTTAGTTGATTTTAAAAGTCAAGTTAGAAGGATTAACTTTTGTTTGCGAACAAGTTTAGAATTAACTAAACTATGTTCTAGTGATTACAAGTTTAAACCTTCGAATAAGATAGCTTTATATGTATGAATCGAAATGATGTTATGAACATCATTACTACCTTAAGTTCCTTGGATAAACCTACTGGAAAAGAGAAAAATGGATCTAGCTTCAACGGATCCTTGGATGGCTCGAAGTTCTTGAAGCAGAATCATGACACGAAAACAAGTTCAAGTAAGATCATCACTTGAAATAAGATTGTTATAGTTATAGAAATTGAACCAAAGTTTGAATATGATTATTACCTTGTATTAGAATGATAACCTACTATAAGAAACAAAGATTTCTTGAGGTTGGATGATCACCTTACAAGATTGGAAGTGAGCTAGCAAACTTGAAAGTATTCTTGATTTTATGAAACTAGAACTTTTGGAATTTATGAAGAACACTTAGAACTTGAAGATAGAACTTGAGAGAGATCAATTAGATGAAGAAAATTGAATAATGAAAGTGTGTGTAGGTGTTTTTGGTCGTTGGTGTATGGATTAGATATAAAGGATATGTAATTTTGTTTTCATGTAAATAAGTCATGAATGATTACTCATATTTTTGTAATTTTATGAGATATTTCATGCTAGTTGCCAAATGATGGTTCCCACATGTGTTAGGTGACTCACATGGGCTGCTAAGAGCTGATAATTGGAGTGTATATACCAATAGTACATACATCTAAAAGCTGTGTATTGTACGAGTACGAATACGGGTGCATACGAGTAGAATTGTTGATGAAACTGAACGAGGATGTAATTGTAAGCATTTTTGTTAAGTAGAAGTATTTTGATAAGTGTCTTGAAGTCTTTCAAAAGTGTATGAATACATATTAAAACACTACATGTATATACATTTTGACTGAGTCGTTAAGTCATCGTTAGTCGTTACATGTAAATGTTGTTTTGGAACCTTTAGGTTAACGATCTTGTTAAATGTTGTTAACCCAATGTTTATAATATCAAAAGAGATTTTAAATTATTATATTATCATGATATTATGATGTACAAATATCTCTTAATATGATATATATACATTAAATGTTGTTACAACGATAATCGTTACATATATGTCTCGTTTCAAAATCATTAAGTTAGTAGTCTTGTTTTTACATATGTAGTTCATTGTTAATATACTTAATGATATGTTTACTTATCATAATATCATGTTAACTATATATATAACCATATATATGTCATCATATAGTTTTTACAAGTTTTAACGTTCGTGAATCACCGGTCAACTTGGGTAGTCAATTGTCTATATGAAACCTATTTCAATTAATCAAGTCTTAACAAGTTTGATTGCTTAATATGTTGGAAACATTTAATCATGTAAATATCAATCTCAATTAATATATATAAACATGGAAAAGTTCGGGTCACTACAACTTGCACTTATGGGAACTTGGAAATGGTCCCATGAAGTCGATTCCCCAAATGTCAAAAATTTCACAAAATTAGATGCCGGTTTGAGGCATCTCATCCTTTTTCATGATGTTACCCGTTCGTTGGCATGCATTACAAGTCCGAACGAAATTATGGGCATCTTTAAAGATCGTGGGCCAAGAAAAGCCTGAGTCAAGGATTTTTCTTGCGGTGTGGTTTGGTCCGAAATGACCGCCGGTGGGCCCTTAATGACAATGCTCAAGAATTTATTGAGCCTCTTTTTCGTACACACAACGGCGAATCATTTGATCCGCACCAACACGAAATAGGTCGGGATGTTCCCAGAAATAGGACTTCAAATCCGCAAAGAATTTCTTCTTTTGTTGATAAGAAAGTCCTTTCTGAAGAATGCCTGACGCAAGATAGTTTGCAAAATGGACAAACCATGGGATTTCAGATTCCTTGTCAACCCTCATTAGAGATTCATCAGGAAATGTGTCCTTGATGATTGTATCATCGAGTTTTTCTAATTTGGGGTTTTCAAGTCGGGATAAATGGTCGGCGGCTAGATTCTCGGCTCCTTTCTTATCACGTATCTCAATGTCAAACTCTTGAAGTAAAAGAACCCAATGTATGAGACGATGTTTTGCATCTAGTTTCGAGAATAAGTACCTAAGGGCTGAATGGTCCGTGTAGACAATGGTTTTGGACAACACCAAATATGACCGAAATTTATCAAACGCATAAACAACCTCCAGGAGCTCCTTTTCTGTGGTGGTATAATTAATTTGAGCTCCTGTTAGAGTTTTGATCGCATAATAAATTGGGCAAAAATGATTATCGGATGTTGTCCTAAAACAGCACCTAAGGTATAGTCGCTCGTGTCACACATTAACTCAAAAGGCATACTCCAATCCGGAGATACGATAATGGGAGCTTGTGTGAGTTTTGACTTTAGAATGGAGAATGCATTCTCGCAATTGGAATTGAAGTCAAAAGGAGCATCCTTTTCTAGAAGTTTGGTCATTGGGCGGGCGATTTTAGAAAAATCTTTGATAAATCGTCTGTAGAATCCCGCGTGACCAAGAAAACTTCTAATGGCCTTGACATTCATCGGTATAGGTAGCTTAGAGATAACTTCAATTTTAGCTTTATCTACCTCTATTCCCGCACGAGATATTTTGTGACCAAGTACAATGCCCTCCTTTACCATAAAGTGGCATTTTTCCCAATTTAGGACCAAGTTTGCTTTTTCACATCGGATAAGCATACGTTCAAGGTTAAAAAGACACGATTCAAAGGAGTCTCCAAACACGGAAAAGTCATCCATGAAGACTTCCATACAATCCTCTACCATATCATCAAAAATTGCCATCATGCACCTTTGAAAGGTTCCGGGTGCATTGCATAAACCAAATGGCATGCGGCGATAGGCAAAGGTCCCAAAAGGACAAGTGAATGTGGTCTTTTCTTGGTCGTTGGGATCAATTGGAATTTGGAAGTAACCGGAGAAACCATCTAGAAAGCAATAGTATTCTTTCCCTGCTAATCGTTCAATCATTTGATCAATAAAAGGCAACGGGAAATGATCCTTTCTAGTGGCATCATTGAGACGTCCGTAATCAATACATACTCTCCAGCCGGTAACCGTTCTAGTTGGAACGAGTTCGTCCTTTTCATTTACAATAACGGTTGTACCCCCCTTTTTGGGCACTACTTGTACTGGACTAACCCAAGGACTATCGGATGTAACAGACTGAAACCCGGGCTAGTTGTAAGTTGCCTATTTTGCCCTTAGGGTTTGTGCTTAGTCTTAAGTGCTATTATTTTAATTATTTTATTAGTGTTTTATTATAATTGTGTTGTGACCAGTTTGTGACAAGGGTCCCAGAACAGGTTGGTTTATTTAATTTGGACTCCGTTAGGGTTGCTAAATTAAGTACGAAAGAAATTAGATAACTGGTAAATACCCGTGTGATATTGGGTATGGGTTTATAACCTAATATTAAGTGTATGTCCTGGATTCTTCTACCATTTTCTCAAAATAAACACACACATACAAACGCATACCAAACGCACCCATGATCATAAACCCTAACTTGATTTGTGAGCTTTTGGATTAATTGAAGTTAGCAATCGATTCCTTGTGTTCTTGCGATCATCTTAAGGTAAGTATTACAAAGATTTATATATTAATCTTGTTGAAAATTGGGTTTTAGTGTTCTTATGAGTTTTTGAAGAAATTAGCTCAAATCTTGTTGTTTGATGTTTAAAAACATCAATAGATGTTAGAAATAGGTTGTATCTATGTTTAGTAGCTTCCATGTGCTTAAAAACGGATCAAAAACACTCAAAAATCGAGTTTTGGGCGAAAAAATCACGAAATCAGCGAATGTGTTCGACCAGTTGCTACAGTATTTTGTTACAGTACCCGAGTTGCTACAGTGCCCGAGTTGCTACAGTGCCTGAGGTGCTACAGTGTCACTATTTGCTACAGTACCGAGTTGTACAGTGTCACTATTTGCTACAGTACCGATTTGCTACAGTGTCACTATTGCTACAGTACCGAGTTGCTACAGTGCCACTATTTGCTACAGTACCTTTTATGAAATTGAAACGGGCGTAACTTTCAAAACGTAACTCCGTTTTTGATGAATAAACTATCGTTGGAATCGTAATAAAGAATACTTTTCAATGGTGAACTTTTAAGAAACTAAATCAAACTGTTTTTGGGCCGGAAAAGGAGTTTTAGTGTGTATGTCGTGTTTTGCACGCACTTGTATGCCATTATTGAGTGGAGTCATGATGTAGACTCATAAAATTATGAATATATGGTGTTATGACCTAGTTAATCGTATGAAATGATTATATTATTTATTGGATATGTATATTAACTTTGTTTGTGTTGTTCTCAGGTTATAAGGACAAGGAGGAAGCTCAGAAATAATAACTGAGTAGTTGCTGGTAATTGGTGAGTGGGTCTATCTCCGGATAGAGTTTAAGTAGCATATCATGCTACTGTGGTGACTCTTTTACCATGCATAGTGTAGAAATTGCCATGTTAGAATAATATAGTACGCCTGATGTTGTATGTGAATTATGTGTACACTGTGTGAATGGCACCAGTCGGGCCTAGGGAGACTGGGGACTCGAGACCGTGCCTAGGAGAGGTTAGAGTCCGTATGAGGTCAATCGTGCCTAGGGGAGGTTGGGTCCATAGGCTACTGATTGTGGAGTATAGTGTGAATGATGCATCCCCTGCATCTGGATAACTATACTGTGAATTGAGTAGCAGGGACTATCGGTAGACTCAGGCCCGATCAGCTGAGAGTCGTGTGCTCGTACAAGCCGCCGATCCTCGTATTGTCTTATTGTATGCTAGTTGGTAGTTAGCAAGTGTTGTTGTTAGTATATAGCTTGTGTGTGGCTTAAGCTATATCTGTTAGATAGATTTCATTCACTTAGCGGTGCGCTAATCCCCCACATGTTTCCCCCTTTTACAGGTTTAGGTACTGCTAGTCGGGATGGGTGCTGTTGCAGAAGACATGTTTGACAACCCAACTCTGATGTGGTCTTTTGTATAAATAATGTTTTGTGATAACGTAACACCGTTGTGTAAACTTAAACTTAATTACTCATATTAATGTAATGACGCGACTTATAGTGTGTTTGTTAATAAAGTCTTCCGCTGTGTTTTAAAAAAAAAAATTACCGGTGTTACAAGTTGGTATCAGAGCATGGTTTGGCAGCAAATACGTGCGCGTATTTTGTTCCCAAACCCTGAGGCAAGTCAAACATGTCTGTGGGAGTGGGGGCTAAGTGAAAATAGGATATACGTGTGTTAGTTGTGATTGAACTAACTGTTATCCACTAAGCTTTTGTGTGAGCTGTTTTGTAGCACAGGTATGGCTGATAGAAACGCAACTGGCCCATCTAACCCCGGAACATTCAGAGCACCAGAAGAAGGTGTTGAGTCAGATGATGATCAGAGTAGTTACATCCTTCAGTTAGAAAGCAAGCTAAAAGAGGCCGAGGACAAAATTAATGAGCTTGAATTGGCGAGGCATTCTGGAAATGATGATACACCACCTGGATTCCCAACCGCGCAATCCCAAACGATACCTAATGTGCCCCAGAACCAGTTTCAGAATCAAATACCTAACCAATATTATATGCCACCACAAAACACCTTTACTTACCAAAATCCCATGATGATGAATCCATACCAAATGCAAATGTTCCATCAACCTTACATGCAACCACCCAAAAGATGTACGTATAAGAACTTCCGTGATTGCAAACCCTCCGAGTTCTCTGGAAGTACTGATCCGACTGTAACTCTCAATTGGTTACGAGAAGTTGAAAGGGTATTTGAAGCGTGTCAGTGTGAACCCGAGCTGAAGGTAACATATGCTAGTAGACTGTTGAAAGGTAGGGCTATGATTTGGTGGGATTCTTTGATTTCTAGTATACCAAAAGAGCAAGTGAGTATGATCACATGGGAGCAGTTTCATGGGAAGGTGTGTGAACAATATTGTAATCCATTTGATATGAACCGAATCAAGACTGAGTTTCTTGAAATGAAGATGACACCTCAAATGACGATCGATGAGGTAGTAGAGAAGTTTATGGATAAACTGAGGTTTGTACAACAATGGGTGCCAGACGAAGCGTCTCGTATCCAGCATTTTGTTAATATCATTCTGCCTGAGTACAGAAATTTTGTTAGAACAGCTACATCATTATCTCAAGCTGTTGTGATGGCTAAGATGGTAGAAAGTGATGTTCAGGCTGCCAGAAATAGAATGTTTGGTAATGTGCTACAACAAGGTGGACAAGTATCTGGTCAATCAGGATCTAAATTTAAGAAGTCTAGTGGGTTTAAATCGAAGGGTAAAAGTGGTCAGAGTAGTACTGGATCTGGATCAGGTAAAGGGAATTGGTGTCACACGTGTCGATCTTCTCACAGTGGTTAGTGTTCTGAGGCTACAAGAAGATGCTTAAAGTGTGGTGTTGTTGGGCATGAGTCTTCAGCATGCCCGTATCCGAATAGTGTGTGTTGGAGTTGTCACAAACCAGGGCATCGTGCAATTAGTTGTCCGTCGAAGAGTGGTAGTTCCGGGGCAGGGTCAGGGGCGCGTTCAGCATCAGCTGGAGGGTCAACTGCCTCGAGTGGGCAGAAGAGGAAGAACCCTTCAACAGCAGAGGCTAGAGCTTTTCAAATGTCGGTTGAGAATGCTGTGACAACCGACGAAGTGATCACCGGTATGTTTCTAATCAACTCAATACCTGCTCGCGTATTGTTTGATTGTGGTGCCAATAGGTGTTTTATGTCCCTAGATTTCTGTGCTAAGTTGAATTTACTAGCTACTGTGTTACCTAACTCGGTTAGTATAGAAGTAGCCGATGGTAAGACCACACCCGTCACAACCTATGTGACTGGGTTCGTATAGAGATCGAAGGGAAGTCTTTCCCGGTGACTTGTTTAGTGTTACCTATTCCTAGCTTTGATGTAGTACTAGGAATAGATTGGTTGAGCTCGCTTAGGGCTAATATTAAGTGTGATAGAAAAATGATTACCTTTCGTTCGACCGATGGAACCCGTGTTGTGGCCCGAGGGGAGCGGGGTGGGTATAATTTTCCGTTGATAACCATGATGAAAGCGAAAAAGTCGATGGAAAAGGGTTGTGATTCGTTTCTTGCATATGTGATTGATGCGAAGAAAGAAAAGAGAACAGTGGCTGATATTCCAGTAGTATCAGAATTTCCCGAAGTGTTCCCAGATGAGTTACCAGGTCTGCCGCCGGTAAGGGAAGTCGAATATAAGATTGAGTTGGTTCCTGGAACAACTCCAGTTGCAAAAGCTCCATACCGATTAGCGCCGTCTGAAATCCGTGAAATGATGTCACAGATTCAAGAACTATTAGATCGTGGGTTTATCCGACCGAGTTCTTCACCGTGGGGTGCTCCGGTATTGTTTGTTAAAAAGAAAGATGGGTCAATGCGTATGTGTATTGATTATCGTGAATTGAACAAAAGAACAGTGAAGAATAAGTATCCGTTACCTCGAATAGACGATTTGTTCGATCAGTTACAGGGTGCTTCATTCTTTTCTAAGATAGACTTACGATCCGGATATCATCAGGTTCGTGTTGCTGAATCAGATATACCGAAAATAGCGTTCAGAACAAGGTATGGTCATTATGAATTTCTTGTCATGCCGTTTGGGTTGACGAATGCGCCAGCAATCTTCATGGATCTAATGAATAGAGTGTGTCGCCCGTTCTTAGATAAGTTTGTGATTGTGTTTATAGATGATATACTGGTGTATTCAAAGACCGAAAGTGAACATGCTGAACATCTGAGACAGGTTTTGAACATGTTGAAACGTGAACAACTATTTGCAAAATTTTCAAAGTGTGAATTTTGGATACGTGAAGTGCAGTTTTTGGGTCATGTGATTTGTGCCGAAGGTATAAAAGTTGATCCGACAAAGATAGAAGCGGTAATGAATTGGAATTCTCCGAAGACTCCGACTGAGATTAAGAGTTTTCTGGGATTAGTCGGTTATTATCGCAGATTTATCAAGGATTTCTCGAAAATAGCGGGTCCGTTGACTAAGTTGACTCGTAAAGATGTAGTCTTTCGATGGACTGATGAACAGGAAAAGGCTTTTTAGATTTTGAAACAGCTACTGTGTCAGGCACCAGTGTTAGCTTTACCAGAAGGTTCAGACAACTTCGTGGTATACTGTGATGCATCATATGCTGGGTTGGGTTGTGTATTAATGCAAAGAGATAAAGTAATCGCCTACGCTTCGCGACAGTTGAAAGTTCATGAGAAGAATTATCCAGTGCATGATCTTGAAATGGCTGCAGTAGTGTTTGCTTTGAAACTGTGGAGACACTATTTGTATGGAACCCATTGTGTTATATGTACAGATCACAAGAGTTTGCAGTATATCTTCTCACAGAAAGAATTGAATATGCATCAGAGACGATGGCAAGAGTTGATCAAAGATTACGATTGTGAAATTAAATACCATCCGGGTAAGGCAAATGTGGTTGCAGATGCGCTAAGTCGTAAAAAGTCAAGTGAAAATGTGAAATTTCTTCGTTTGAATATAACTTCAGATTTGATTAACAGCTTAAAAACCATTCAGGCTTGTGCTTTAGAGGACGAACATATTAAATCTGGACAAATGACCAAACGAAAAGTGGACTTAATTGATGACTCACGTGGACTAAAGACCTTAAACAATCGTGTTTGGGTGCCTAAGCTTGGAGATTTGAGGGATTTAATCATGACGGAAGCTCACAAATCCAGATTGACAGTACATCCGGGTAGTAATAAGATGTATCATGATTTGAAAACAGTGTATTGGTGGCCAACAATGAAATCAGATATCGCCCGTTATGTCGAAAAGTATCATATATGTGCTCAAGTGAAGGCCGAACATCAGAAACCTTATGGTTCGTTACGTCAGTTACAGATTCCAGAGTGGAAATGGGAACATATAACGATGGATTTTGTGACCAAATTACCTCGAACTCAGAAAAGACATGATATGATTTGGGTAATAGTGGATCGCCTAACTAAAAGTGCTCATTTTCTTGCTACTCGTGAAACAGCTTCGTTAAGTGAGTTAGCCGAATTGTATATAAACGAGATAGTTAGTCGACATGGTGTGCCATTATCGATCGTTTCAGACAGAGATTCCAGATTTGTGTCGAATTTTTGGAATAGTCTTCAACAGAATTTGGGTACACGTGTGAATTTAAGTACAGCTTATCATCCTCAGACAGACGGTCAGAGTGAAAGAACGATACAGACTTTGGAGGATATGTTAAGGGCTTGTGTGTTAGAATACGGTGGTTCGTGGGATACACATTTGCCGTTGGTCGAATTTGCGTATAATAATTCATATCATTCGAGTATAGGGATGCCGCCCTATGAAATGTTATACGGTCATCGTTGCAGAACTCCGACTTGTTGGTTAGAAGCCGGGGAGAAACAGTTTGCAGGTCCCGAAATTGTTCAAATGACAGCCGAAAAAGTTGCAATTGCGAGAGAAAAGTTGAAAGCCGCTAGAGATAGGCAGAAAATGTATGCTGATCCGCGTAGACGTCCGGTAACCTTTAATGTGGGTGAACGAGTGTATCTGAAAGTTTCGCCGTGGAAAGGGGTTATCAGATTCGGTAAACGTGGTAAGTTAGCACCAAGATTTATTGGTCCGTTTCCGATCAGTGAAGTGTTGAATGATCAGACTGTGGTGTTAGATCTTCCGCCAGAGTTAGCTGGTATTCATAATACATTCAACGTATGTTATCTTCGTAAGTGTAAAGTCGACGATGAAACACAACTTCTTCCTTTAGAAGATTTAAGGGTCGATTTGAATAAGAAATTGGTGGAAGAGCCGGTCCGTGTGGTTGACCAAAAGGTGACTAAGCTGAGAAAGAAAGAGATTCCGATGGTGTTGATTGAGTGGAAACACAGTTTGGGATCTAATCTTACGTGGGAAACGGAAGAGTTGATGAGAAAATGCTATCCTCGTTTATTTGACCAAGACCAGATTCCGAGGACGGAATCTTCTTAAGGGGGGTGGATTTGTAACAGACTGAAACCCGGGCTAGTTGTAAGTTGCCTATTTTGCTCTTAGGGTTTGTGCTTAGTCTTAAGTGCTTTTATTTTAATTATTTTATTAGTGTTTTATTATAATTGTGTTGTGACCAGTTTGTGACAAGGGTCCCAGAACAGGTTGGTTTATTTAATTTGGACTCCGTTAGGGTTGCCAAATTAAGTACGAAAGAAATTAGATAACTGGTAAATACCCGTGTGATATTGGGTATGGGTTTATAACCCAATATTAAGTGTATGTCCTGGATTCTTCTACCATTTTCTCAAAATAAACACACACATACAAACGCATACCAAACGCACCCATGATCATAAACCCTAACTTGATTTGTGAGCTTTTGGATTAATTGAAGTTAGCAATCGATTCCTTGTGTTCTTGTGATCATCTTAAGGTAAGTATTACAAAGATTTATATATTAATCTTGTTGAAAATTGGGTTTTAGTGTTCTTATGAGTTTTTGAAGAAATTAGCTCAAATCTTGTTGTTTGATGTTTAAAAACATCAATAGATGTTAGAAATAGGTTGTATCTATGTTTAGTAGCTTCCATGTGCTTAAAAACGGAACAAAAACACTCAAAAATCGAGTTTTGGGCGAAAAAATCACGAAATCAGCGAATGTGTTCGAACCAGTTGCTACAGTATTTTGTTACAGTACCCGAGTTGCTACAGTGCCCGAGTTGCTACAGTGCCTGAGGTGCTACAGTGTCACTATTTGCTACAGTACCGAGTTGCTACAGTGTCACTATTGCTACAGTGTTCGGTATTTGCTACAGTGTCACTATTTGCTACAGTACCGAGTTGCTACAGTACCGATTTGCTACAGTGTCACTATTGCTACAGTACCGAGTTGCTACAGTGCCACTATTTGCTACAGTACCTTTTATGAAATTGAAACGGGCGTAACTTTCAAAACGTAACTCCGTTTTTGATGAATAAACTATCGTTGGAATCGTAATAAAGAATACTTTTCAATGGTGAACTTTTAAGAAACTAGATCAAACTGTTTTTGGGCCGGAAAAGGAGTTTTAGTGTGTATGTCGTGTTTTGCACGCACTTGTATGCCATTATTGAGTGGAGTCATGATGTAGACTCATAAAATTATGAATATATGGTGTTATGACCTAGTTAATCGTATGAAATGATTATATTATTTATTGGATATGTATATTAACTTTGTTTGTGTTGTTCTCAGGTTATAAGGACAAGGAGGAAGCTCAGAAATAATAACTGAGTAGTTGCTGGTAATTGGTGAGTGGGTCTATCTCCGGATAGAGTTTAAGTAGCATATCATGCTACTGTGGTTGACTCTTTTACCATGCATAGTGTAGAAATTGCCATGTTAGAATAATATAGTATGCCTGATGTTGTACGTGAATTATGTGTACACTGTGTGAATGGCACCAGTCGGGCCTAGGGAGACTGGGGACTCGAGACTGTGCCTAGGAGAGGTTAGAGTCCGTATGAGGTCAACCGTGCCTAGGGGAGGTTGGGTCCATAGGCTACTGATTGTGGAGTATAGTGTGAATGATGCATCCCCTGCATCTGGATAACTATACTGTGAATTGAGTAGCAGGGACTATCGGTAGACTCAGGCCCGATCAGCTGAGAGTCGTGTGCTCGTACAAGCCGCCGATCCTCGTATTGTCTTATTGTATGCTAGTTGGTAGTTAGCAAGTGTTTTTGTTAGTATATAGCTTGTGTGTGGCTTAAGCTATATCTGTTAGATAGATTTCATTCACTTAGCGGTGCGCTAATCCCCCACATGTTTCCCCCTTTTGCAGGTTTAGGTACTGCTAGTCGGGATGGGTGCTGTTGCAGAAGACATGTTTGACAACCCAACTCTGATGTGGTCTTTTGTATAAATAATGTTTTGTGATAACGTAACACCGTTGTGTAAACTTAAACTTAATTACTCATATTAATGTAATGACGCGACTTATAGTGTGTTTGTTAATAAAGTCTTCCGCTGTGTTTTAAAAAAAAAAAAATTGCCGGTGTTACATCGGAGATGGGGTAGATTAACCCGGCATCAAGAAGCTTGACTACTTCCTTTTTAACAACCTCTTTCATGTTGGGATTTAGCCTACGTTGTCTTTGTACTACTGGTTTGAAGTCATTCTCAAGGAGAATTTTATGTGTACAATAAGACGGGTTTATCCCTGGAATGTCAGTCGTTTTCCAGGCTATAGCCTTTTTATGAGTTTTTAAAACAGAGATTAACCTATCCTTCTCGTTACCGGAAAGATGTGAAGCAATAATTACCGGTAATTGAGATGTACCTTCGAGATAAGCATACTCCAATTGTTTGGGTAGCTCCTTAAGCTCTAGTACGGGTGGTTCTTCCAAGGAATTCTTTATTCGGAATCTATCTTTATTTCCGATATCTTCAAATGATTCCTCTTCCTTGGGAATTTTCTCTTCCATGGTCTCATCATCCGTGACCACTTTCATCAACTCATCAAAAGCTTCATCAATATTGAAATACTCACTTTCACTTACAGGGGCAAACCCCGATGTATCAATTTCAAGTAGCTCCTGCAATTCATCCTCAACACAAAGATTAATAACATCAATTTGAAAACAAGAGTCATCGGTGGAAGTGGGTCTTTTCATGGCTTTGTCAATATGACAAATTATTCTCTCGTTTCCCACACCTAGACTTAATTATTCTTTTTGGACATTAATGATAGCATCTGCGGTGTTAAGGAAAGGACGTCCTAAAATGATAGGAACTTTTGTGTCCTCTTGCATTTCTAGAATAACAAAGTCGATGGGAAAGATAAGTGAGCCAACTTTTACAAGAATATCCTCGGCTATACCTATGGGAGTATCAAATGATTGATTTGCTAATCGAATACCCATCCGAGTTTGTTTCAAGTCTCCTAAGTCAAGTTTTAAATATAACGAGTAAGGCATTAGGTTAACACTTGCACCTAGATCGGCTAGTGCATCGTACACTACCAAATCACCCATCATACATGGGATGATAAAACTACCTGGATCTCCCAATTTTGGAGGTACATTTTGCTTTTTCAAGATGGCTGAACACTCCTCATGGAGGAATGTGGCAGAAACATAGTGGTATTTACCCTTCAAGGATATGAGATCTTTCAAAAACTTCCCGTAATGGGGCATACCCTTAAGAACCTCCGCGAGTGGCATGTTAATGCTGATTTGCTTGATCATATCCGCAAATTTCTGATATTGGCTCGTGAGTCTATCTTTCTTCAATGCTTTTGGGTATGGAATAGGTGCCTTGTACACCTTCACTGTTGTTCTTCACTTTTCTTCGATATGACCTCTGGCGGATCATTTTTCTCTTGTTCTTTTTCAACATGCTCATCTACATCAACGGGTACCTGCAAAACAGAAGGAGACAAAGGAACTTCCAAGGATTTTGGAATCTCTGGGTTAGTGGTTAAACCACTTCTAGTAGTTATAGCATTTACATGCTCATTCCTTGTTTGATTGTTACGGGAATTCACTTGAGTATTTGAGGGGAGAGCACCAGGTGGTCTCTCTGCTAGTAACTGTGAGATCCTTCCAACATCCCTTTCTAAATTCTGAATCGTAGCTTGTTGATTTCGAATTTGCTGAGTTTGAAGTTTCGCATTTTGCTCGTGTTTAACCATAAAATCTCTCAAAAGATCTTCTAAACCGGATTTCTTCTCGGGTTGTGGTTGTACATGTGCTTGTGGTTGTGCTTGTGGTTGATTATGTTGGAAATTATTTTGGTAATTTCGTGGAGGTTGATTACGATTGTTTATGTGATTGTAACCCGGTGGTGCATTTCTTTGATTTTGATTTGGGAAATTCCGGTTATTTTGGTAACCTGAAGTTCCTCCGTGGTAATTGTTGTTTGAACTTGAAGGTCCCCCTATTTGATAACTGTTGACAGGAGGGTACTTCCGGTTCATTGCATCAACAGCCGGAAAGTAGTCAAAATTCATTTCACCTTTACTCAAGTAACCTAAGAAATTTGCTTGCTCTTCCATTGTCGTTTGGTCGCAATCTCGAGTGAGATGGGGACCTTGGCACAATTCACACCCTACCCTGATAGCGTGCATTTCTTTGGTTACCTTCTCAATTTGCCTTACTTGATCTGCCAATTGAACTTTTAATGCAGCGATTTCATCGTTGCTTTCGACATTAGCAACTGTTGATGATCTAGAGAACTCCATCTCTTGATGCCAATTGTGAGAATGGGCTGCTATATCGGCAATTATTGTGTGAGCGTCTTCGGGCGTTTTTTTCATGATTGATCCTCCTGCTGCAACATCTATATCCTTTCGGGTAGCCACATTGACTCCTTTGTAGAATATTTGGACCTTTTGGAATGTATTCAACCCGTGTTGAGGACATACCCTAAGCATTTTATTAAATTGGGTCCAAGCTTCATAAAGAGTCTCGTTAGACTTTTGCTTGAAGTGATTTATATCACTTTGCAGCTTTGCTGCTTTCGAAGCAGGGAAGAATTCTGACAAAAATTAATCCATCATGTCATTCCAATCTTCATTATAACCTTCCGGTAATGAGTCTAGCCAATCTCTTGCATCATCCTTTAGGGACCATGGAAAAATTTTTAAACATGCAACTTCATCGGAGACATCTTTGATTTTGAAAAGCTTGCAAATGCTTACAAACTTACGAAGATGCTCGTTAGCATCCTCATTTGGAGCTCCACCGAATTGGCATGTATTAGTCACCATGTGGAGAAATTGCCCCTTTATTTCAAAACCGCCAGTCACCGTAGGTTGAATAATTGCGTGGCCTTGTCCTGTCCTTGTTGCCTTCATCAAAGCATCCATCGTTTGATTTGTAGCAGTCATCTCTTCCTCTTCTTTAATGATTGGCTCGATGATTGGTTGAACAATTGGTTCAGAGTTAGAATCTAATGAAAGTGATTCTAAATCCTGAGCAAGAGATTCTACTTCTTGAGCTCTTAAGCATTCGTGAAGTTCTCTTTCAGGTTCAGGATATGAAGGAATTAAATTAGAGTTGGAAGAACGTAGATTCATGCACTAATACCTATCCTGCAATCACAACACCACAAACAAACCAATTACAAAAACACAAGCTTACAATAAAAAAGTAACTTTTCTAGGAATTGAATTCCTACAAAAGGATCGAATAATTCAAAGTTTATTTAAAATCTTTTAACAAAACCGCGTCCCCGACAGCGGCGCCAAAAAGTTGATGTGTCAAAACGTAACCTTTAAAATGAAGACAATATGCTTAATAATTAACACATAATACAGGCAACTAAAACCCGATCATGCAGTAACTAGCAAGTAAATTGACCAGTTCGATCCACAGGGAGAAGTTTGTTTTTAAGATTTTACCACGATTAATTATTCTAAAATGGATGTTTTGTGTTTGAAGTTGTATTTTCGTTTAACGAAACAGTAAATAAATATAGTAATTAACAAGAATGAGAATGCGGTGTTTACTTCTATGCTTGATAAATGACTGGGATTGTTCTTTTATAATTAAAATCATTATGTAATAGTTACAATAGAGCAGTTTATATCAATTTCACAATTTCTATAAACTTAAGAGCTATGTTTAATCAACAAGATTCTTTCGTGGTTGAATTCACATAAAACCTAGTTTACTAAAATCACTCTAAGTAAACTACATGATTGTATATCCTCAATATCGTTCAATTAACATCCTATACTCACATATAGGTGGCTAGATCACTAGGTGTTGAAGTATAAACTATGGTCTTTGATAAATTCACATAAACCAAGTCATAACTTACATAATTGAACTAGGATACAAGGATGATTACAACTATGGATCTTTTGAAAGAACATGGTGATTTAGATTGATTAACTAACTAGATTCAACCCGGTTAAACTCACGTGAAACCTGAATTACAACAATCACTTGAGGTAATTTCATAACTATGTTGCTTTGGAACTTATTCAATTACCGAATTAAACACATAACAAAATCACTTAAGTTTATGCATCTAATCGTCTAGATTACTAGGTGTATTGAAGTATAGATTGTTTTCCTAGTTAACTCACATTAATAGGTTTGCAATCTATATAATTGAAGTAATGAACTAAACAAGCATAACAATGGTTCTTACGGTTGAACTAGATAATTTAATCAATCAAACATATGTGTAACTAGCATAACATCAAAGTATAGAACAATCCCAAGCCATAAATCTTACATTGAAGCAAGCACACAAGGCTTTTAGCCTAACACAATCATAGTAGAACTAATGAAACAGTAAATACAATTTGAATTCATGTTTAAAAGATATAGAACAAAAGTACCAACAGTGATGAATGATCCTAGCTTAATCTTGATGTTGAAAGAGTGGAGATTGACTTGCAGCCTTCCTTGAACCTTGAAAATCATATTAGAACTGAGGGAGAACGTAGTAGTGAAGGTCTCTGAAGTATGTAACCAAAGGCTCTCTTAAATAGGCTAAAAAGTTAGGTAAAATGGCCAGAAATTGACCAGATGCGCCACATCTCTTTGGGATGCACCGCATCTCTTTATGTTCAGTAGATTCCAGCTCTACTCTGCACTCAGGACTGTCGGCAGGGAAGCAGATGCGCCGCATCTGGGACAGATTCGCCGCATCTGGCTTGGATGCGCCGCATCCATCATCAGAGAAGCGCCGCATCTGAGGCTGTTTTGGTCCAGAAGTCTTCATGCTCCGCATCTGAAACTTTCGGGAGTTATTTGGTGCATAGATGCGCCGCATCTAAGAGAGATGCGCCGCATTTGGGCCTGTCTTAGTGGTTTCGGGCTATTTTACGTGTTCAATCTTCGTTTTAACTCTGTTTTTGCTGTTGGTCTTCATTTATTCATTTTCAATGGACTTTTACAAATATATACGAGTTACAATACATAAGTACAACAATTACATACAAATGGAACAACTTTGGATCGAAATAATGGCAATAAACATGTATAATTTTTGCATTATCAGTCGGCTACCACATTTGCCTTCCCAAGGTGGTAACGAATCTCAAAGTCATAATCATTCAACAATTCAATCCACGTGCGCTGCCTCATGTTTAGTTGTTTCTGATTAAATATATGTTGAAGACTTTTGTGGTCGGTATATATAATACTTTTGACCCCATATAAGTAGTGTCTCCAAGTCTTTAATGCAAAAACAACCGTGCCTAATTCCAAATCATGCGTCGTATAATTCTGCTCGTGAATCTTCAATTGTCTAGACGCATAAGCAATTACATTCGTTCGTTGCATTAATACACAATCGAGACCTTGCTTTGAAGTGTCACAATATATCACAAAATCATCATTCCCTTCAGGTAATGACAATATAGGTGCCGTAGTTAACTTTTTCTTTAACAATTGAAACGCTTTCTCTTGTTCATCCTTCCATTCAAATTTCCTCCCTTTATGCGTTAATGCAGTCAAGGGTTTTGCTATTCTGGAAAAATCTTGGATGAACCTTCTATAGTAACCAGCTAGTCCTAAAAATTGGCGTATATGCTTCGGAGTTTTCGGGGTTTCCCATTTTTCAACGGTTTCAATCTTTGTTGGATCCACCTGAATACCTTCTTTGTTCACTATGTGACCGAGGAATTGAACTTCTTCCAACCAAAATGCACACTTTGAAAACTTACCGTACAGTTTTTCTTTTCTCAGCAACTCTAGCACTTTTCTTAAATGTTCTTCATGCTCTTGATCATTCTTCGAGTAAATAAGTATGTCATCGATGAAAACAATGACAAACTTGTCAAGATATGGCCCACACACTCGGTTCATGAGGTCCATGAACACAGCTGGTGAGTTCGTCAATCCAAACGGCATAACAATAAACTCGTAATGACCGTAACGCGTCATAAAAGCAGTCTTTGGAATATCATCCTCCTTCACCCGCATTTGATGATACCCAGAGCGTAAATTAATCTTCGAATAAACCGACGAGCCTTGTAGTTGATCAAATAAGTCATCGATTCTCGGTAGTGGGTAGCGGTTCTTGATGGTAAGTTTGTTCAACTCTCGGTAGTCGATACACAACCTAAATGTACCATCTTTCTTCTTGATAAAAAAAGGAGCTCCCCACGGTGATGTGCTTGGTCGAATGAAACCACGCTATAAAAGTTCTTGTAATTGGCTCTGAAGTTTCTTCATTTCGCTAGGTGTGAGTCTGTATGGAGGTAGCCCCCGGTATAAAAGTTCTTGTATTGGTACAGCTCCCGGTATAAGGTCTATTTGAAATTCAACGGATCGGTGTGGAGGTAGCCCCGGTAATTCTTTTGGAAATACATCAGGAAATTCTTTTGCGACTAGAACATCATTGATGTTCTTTTCTCCAGAATTGACTTTCTCGACGTGTGCTAGCACAGCATAGCAACCTTTTCTTATTAGTTTTTGTGCCTTCAGGTTACTAATAAGATTTAACTTCGCGTTGCTCTTTTCTCTGTACACCATTAAGGGTTTTCCTTTTTCTCGTATAATGCGAATTGCATTTTTGTAACAAATGATCTCTGCTTTTACTTCTTTCAACCAGTCCATACCGATTATCACATCAACACTCCCTAACTCTACTGGTATCAAGTCAATCTTAAATGTTTCGCTAACCAGTTTAATTTCTTGATTCCGACATATATTATCTGCTGTAATTAATTTACCGTTTGCTAATTCGAGTAAAAATTTATTATCCAAGGGCGTCGGTGAATAACTTAGTTTAGCACAAAAATCTCTACTCATATAGCTTCTATCTGTACCCGAATCAAATAAAACATAAGCAGATTTATTGTCAATGAGAAACGTACCCGTAACAAGCTCTGGGTCTTCCTGTGCTTCTGACGTATTAATATTGAAAACTCATCCGCGGCCCTGCCCATTAGTATTCCCCTGATTCGGGCAATTTCTACTAAAGTGGCCCGAATTTCCACATCCAAAACAAACTATGGCGGCATTATTTGTTCCGACATTATTTGTTCCTTTAGTTCTGTTATGCATTGGTCCGTAGATTTCGCACTTCTTCGCGCTATGACCATTTCTTTTACACCTGTTGTAAAATGTCGTGCAGAACCCCAGGTGATGCTCTTCACATCTTTGGCATGGCTGTTTTTGGTTTTTGTTGCCATTGTTGTTATTGAGATTGTTGTTGGGATTGTTATTGTTGTTGTTGTTGTTATTGTTGTTGGGTCGGTTATTGTAGTTGTTGTTGGGACGTTTGTTGAAGTTATTGTTGCGATTGATGTTGCGGTTATTGGGATAGTTGTTGCGATTTTGGTTGTGATTGTTGTTGTTGTTGTATTGGTGACTCTTGTCACTTTCTCTTGACTTGTTTCATGTTAGCCTCTTCGGTCACCTGCTCTTTAATCCTTCCTTCGATCTGGTTCACTAATTTATGAGCCATTCGACTTGCCTTTTGTATGGAGGCGGGCTCGTGTGAACTCACATCTTCTTGAATTCTTTCCGGTAACCCTTTTACAAATGTGTCAATCTTCTCTTCTTCGTCTTCAAACGTTCTGGGACACAATAGGCACAATTCTGTGAATCGTCATTCGTACGTGGTGATATCGAAACCTTGCGTTCGTAATCCTCTAAGCTCTACCTTGAGCTTATTGACCTCGTTCCTGGGACGATACTGCTCGTTCATCAATTACTTGAATGCTGACCATGGTAGTGCGTAAGCAGCATCTTGTCCTACCTGCTCGAGATAGGTATTCCACCACGTTAACACCGTACCTGTGAAGGTATGCGTAGCGCACTTAACTTTGTCCTCTTCAGTACACTTACTTATGGCAAACACCGATTCGACTTTCTCGGTCCACCGTTTCAATCCAATTGGTCCTTCAGTTCCATCAAATCCAAAGGTTTGCAGGCAGTGAATTCTTTGTAGGAGCATCCTACACGATTTCTTGTGGAATTAGTTCCACTGCTAGATCCAGAGTTATTGTTATTTTGCATCGCAGCCTGCACTGCGGCTATGTTCGCAGCAAGGAAAACACGGAAGTCTTCCTCACTCATGTTTAAGTTCTGACGAGTCGCCGGTGCCATTTCCTTCAAAAATAGCCAAAAGAATTGAGTTAATCATATATAATTTAAGAGTAGTCAATAGTATTTCGTAGCATAATATGAACTTATTTATAAAAGCTTTTTCTTCATATTAGCATTTTATAGTTTTAATTTGGGTAGTACCTACCCGTTAAGTTCATACTTAGCAGCTATTATACAATTCAACTACTACGATTCTATATGAAAAACTTATTACAATAATATTTCGCGTTCAAACTTTATACAATATTTTACAAACTTACAATACCGCTATAATACATATAGGATGAAATATAGCACATAATAACTTTGCTACTCGGTAGCTATGAAGGCAATTCTAGTTAATACGCAAGTTGTTCAAAAAAAGAAATAAAGACACGTAATTCATAAGTCCAGAAACAAGTCATGCATTCAGGTTTTACTAAGACGACTTTCCATCCTTGATCTTGTGGAAAGTAACCGTTATGACCATTGGCTAGGCAGCATGTTGTAATGTCGTCAAAAGGACGAGGGTTTCGTAATGTCCAACAGCCCCGTAATAATCTAAAAACCTTGTTTCTCACCCCAACTAATGAATCCGTCACTTGTGGGAAGGTTTTATTTAAAAGCTGCAATCCGGTGTTCTTTTTCTCACTTTGGTAAGAAGCGAACATCACTAACCCGTAAGCATAACATGCTTCTTTATGTTGCATGTTAGAAGCTCTTTCTAATTCACGAAATCCTATGTTGGGATATGTTGAGTCAAAATAGGTTCTTAACCCGTAGCGTAAAATTGCATTTGGGTTCCCCGCATTTAACACTTTAAAGAAAACACGGCGTAACTTAAGGTCTCCCCAATGTGATATACCCCACCTATCAAAGGAAATCCTTTTATAAACTAAGGCATTTCTGGAAAGTCTTTCAAATGTTTGACAAGTTAATTTCGCTATAACTAAATGTGCTGATGAATTCTGACCGACTCTAGATAAGATTTCCTCAATCATATCCTCTGGTAGGTCTTCTAAAATATTCGGTTGTCTACCCTTAACGTCCATTTTGTTTTTATACTGTAAAATAGACAAGGATTAGATTCGTAAAGGATAATTAACAAACAATACAAGCAATTTTTACATAGAACATAAAAGTACAAGTACACTACAATACATGTAATACACAACATGATTACAACCCTCTAATCTAAATCAATGGTTTCTTCTTCTTCGGACTTGGTTCGTTTTCCTAATTTTCTAGGGATATATGGTGCTCCTCTAATACGAGCCGTCATTTTTCACAATGGTTTAGAAAAACCTGGTGGTTTAGAGGTTCCCGGGTCATTGTTACATTTTTGGAAATACAGATGTTGCCGATACATATAAAGTTCATCGGGGTTGGAATCGGGTTTCTCTATTTTTATACCTTTTTTCTTATTATTTTCTTTCGCTTTATTAAATTAGGTCGAGGTAATTTCTATAACATCATTGGAATCCTCTTCGGGATCCGATTCATCAGAAAATTGATAATCTTCCCAATATTTTGCTTCCTCGGTGGAAACACCATTGACCATTATTAACTTTGGTCCGTTGGTTGAGGATTTTCTTTTATTTAATCGATTTACTATAGGTATCAATATTTCTTCCTCCGGAACCTCTTCTTCTTCCGGTTCCTCCTCTTCCGGTTCCTCCTCTTCCGGTTCCTCTTCTTCCGGTTCCTCATCTTCCGGTTCCTCCTCTTCCGGTTCCTCCTCGAGAATTTGTGAATCTTCCCAAAATATATTCGACTCTTCATTATTATTAGGTGAATCGATGGGATTTGTACTAGTGGTAGACATCTATCACAAAATATCAAACACATTAAGAGGTTAATATATCACATAATATTTACATGTTAATAAAATATAGTTTCCAACAAAAGTGTTAAGCAATCATTTTTAAAGAAAACACGGTCGAAGTTCAGACTCACTAATGTATCCTAACAAACTCGATAAGACACACTAATGCAAATTTCTGGTTCTCTAAGACCAACGCTCTGATACTAACTGAAATGTCCCGTTCATATTGATTATAAACGTTCCATATTAATTGATTTCATCGCGGGGTTTTGACCTCTATATGAGACATTTTTCATAGACTGCATTCATTTTTAAAACAACCATAACCTTTATTTTATCGATAAAGGTTTAAAAAGCATTACGTAGATTATCAAATAATGATAATCAAAAATATACCGTTTACACACGACTATTACATAATGGTTTATAATAAGAATATATTACATCAAAAATAAGTATCTTGAATGCAGTTTTTACATAATATCATACAAGCATGGACTCCAAATCTTGTCCTTATTTTAGTATGCAACAGCGGAAGCTCTTAATAATCACCTGAGAATAAACATGCTTAAAACGTCAACAAAAAATGTTGGTGAGTTATAGGTTTAACCTATATATTTATCAAATCGTAATAATAGATCACAAGATTTCATATTTCAATACATCCCATACATAGAGATAAAAATCATTCATACGGTGAACATGTAACAACCCGTCCTTATCCACCTGGATGAAATCATCAACATCTGGTCCCATTGCGAGGTACTCTCCTAAATATGCCAGAAATGACTCCATGTATGTCTTTAAAATGAGCAAATGCACAGCGGAAGACTTAATTCATACCTGAGAATAACATGCTTTAAAACGTCAACATAAAGTTGGTGAGATATATAGGTTTGATGCTAGCAGCGTTATAACTATGGACCACAAGATTTCATGTTTATACATAATACACTCCTCGTGTATGAAAAGTCGTTGAGCACTTGGTAACCATACTTAACATTTAAATCACAGCAGCATATTCTTAAATAAACCCTACACCGTACCAAGTGTAGTAACGAAACGAAGTACTGTGCAACCATTAAAAACTGGTCGTCCAGCCCGGTTGGGGTTGTCAGGCCCGATAGATCTATCAACAGGATTCGCGTTTACGCTCCTCACGTAAATATTAGCTACCAAGTATAAAGAAATATGCCATGGTACAACTCAATATAGATTTTATTTTTGATCACTTGTGTCCATAACGTAAATCATTTATAAAAACAGCGCATGTATTCTCAGCCCAAAAATATTTAGAGTTTAAAAGGGAACTATATACTCACCATACTGTATTTTGTAGTAAAAATACATATAACATCATTGAACAAGTATATGGTTGGCCTTGCATTCACGAACCTATATCATTTATATATATATTAACACATAAAATTAACAGGTAATAATAATCAAACCAGTTTATTAATCATATAATATATTACTTATTAAAGTAATAATGTATCCATTATTTCCCATATTATATATATATATATATATTATATATATATATATATATATATATATATATATATATATATATATATATATATATATATATATATATATATATATATATATATAGGTTATTTTATATGATATATGAATTTAGTAAATTTAGATGTACTTATGATATTTCTAAAAATTATATTTTTATATAACTATCTTTTGTTAAAATAATATTTATAACAAATAAAAATATGTTTAATAATACTAATAATAATAATAATTATAATATTTAAAATAATATTTCTAGTAATAAAAATGATATAATGTAAAAATGATAATTTTAGTGTTAATAATACTAATATTGGTGAAAATATGATAAAAATATTAATAATATTAATACTAATAATTACAATAATGATAATAATATTAATGATTCTATTGATGTTAATAATATTAATAACTATAATAGCTATAATAATAATAATAATTTTTTTAATAATGTTATTAATAATAAAAATATACTTTTAATAAAAAGATAGTTTTTAATAAAAATGATGCTAATAATATTATTATTAATAATAATATAATTAAGAAAACTACCTCACAATAAGTAGCCCTTAAAGATAATAAGAATGCCCAAATCCGAGTTTAAACCCGCGACGTCCTGCTAACCCGATTACTCCTTAACCACTAATCCGTCTGTTGTATTTCTGTTCTAATTAGTAAACTAATTTCTTTTAACCATCTTTCTGTCTGTCATCTTAAATTAAAACCCAATTCATCATCATCAACTAATAACCTCGTTTTTATCCTTCCCAAGATCATCCCGTATTATATCTACCATCATCATCTTCGTTATTCATTTATCATAATCCTAATCGTCTATCTTCGTATATTGTTTTGTCATAGTGTATGATCAAAATTATTATCTATATCGCCATTACCTTAACAATCTAACCATCATCATCATATACCATCCCATCTCTAAAATCATCATCTTATCTCATCATCATAAATGTTATATATCATTATCATCATTCGTTTTTGTTATCTTCATCATAAAATCATAAGATCATAAAACATGAAATCACAATCCTAATGTATTTCGTTAGCCACCCGACATCATCATTACTTGAATCAAAGTCGCCATTTTCTTTTTATTAATTACAATTTTCATCATTATGAAATCATCTATTATCATCTTCCATCTGATCATCTAATCAACTTAATTATATAATCATCTAATCGTCATAAACGCTATCATCATCATCATACATCTTTCCAAAAACAAACTCATACGACCAAAACAGCAACTTATTCATTTGAAACAGATACGTGCGATTGTAGTTTGGGATCAACAGAAAAAGGTAAACTGGCCTCGGCCCATCAGAAGTGTAACTGATCTCGGCCCAAACAGAAATACATGGATACGGCAGCCCAACAAATAAAAAGAAAGTGCGTGGGTTGTTGGTTTGGCAAAACCAAATTTCGAACTGTAAAACCACAAAAAAATTAATTACGCCAGCAATCCCTATCATCTCATCATCATGCTATACCTTTTGGTCGGCCATAAAGAAAAAGAAAAGGATGATAATTGTTTGAGTGGATTTGCGAAAAAGAAACATCAATACAATTGAATTCGATGGTTCTTATTTCTTTCTTTATGTCGATCAATCAGCAGGAACATATCAAGCGGCTGTATACCCGTCGACCTTCTTGCAACTAGTTGTTGATCGTATAGCAACAAGATAACAAAAACAGTATCATGGAAGGATCGAGTGGGTGTCCAGGTTTTCGAATTAAAATCATAAAAACAGTAGTAGTGATCGAGGATTGTTACTTGTTGGGGTTATGTATGAGTCAAATAACAACAAATAATAGTGGTGTGTGGTGGTGTTCTATGAACAGAAACAGGAACAAAGCCGAGCTGTAGCAGATGAGTGATAGAGGTGGAGTTGGGTTTGGTGTTCAATGGTGGATCAAACAGAATTAAATGGAGGTTTAATTCGATTTAGCTAAGCAGCTGAAAGTTTATGGGTTGTTTTCGATCTGAGAGAGTTAAAGAGTAAGAGAAAGAGAAGAGGAGAGAGTGAGGTAGCCGTGAGGTTTGGTGGTTGTACAAACAAGTGGGTGGTGGTTTTATAGTGGTGATGGGTGTCATGATCTAAAGTTAGTTGAGAGGTAGCGAAGTGGGAGGTGGAAGGTGACGGTTTCAAGGGGTGTTCTAGTGGTGGTTCGATGGTAGTTTTTAGAGGAGAAGGATGGTGGTCACGAGTGGTGTTTAAGATGAGGGTTGAGATATATGTATGAAGCATAGGTATATATATAAGTAATAATAGTATAATAATAAATAATAAATATAATTCACGTGTTAAATTGTCAATTGAATGATGCAAGTAATCAACTTAAATCACGGATGACATTATTGTTAATGAATCCCTTCATTTGTAATATAATTTATAAAATATGCAAGTGGTTATGAATTTCAAATGCCAACAGTAATTATAAGATATTTTAACATATAGACGTGTTATATTGTTAGCCATTACCATTTACGGACTAGATTTTGTGTTCCCTTGTTAATCAGTGGCGGATAAAAGTGTTCACTCCCAACCCCTAAGTAAAATATAAAAAGTTTTATAATTCAACAAATAGTTCCTAAATATATTTTATGTACTTTATTTATTTGTGTAAATGCTTTTTAATTAGTAATTATTATATATTATTATTATTTTACAATAATTAATTCTAACAGTTACAGTATACAATATTTCATATTATTATATACATTTATATATATAGATGCATGTCTATTTTCAAGCAATCGTATCGTGGGTTGTCGGGAATAGTCAACGTTAACTGAATATATGAAACAGTTCAAAGTTTTTGAGATCCAACCTAACAGACTTTGCTTATTGTGTCGAAAATATTAATTCATAATGAGAATCGACCTAAAAATAAGTCGAAATTTTCCGGGTCGTCACAGAACACCTGGTAACCGACATTAACAAGATGCATATAAGAATATCCCCATCATTCCGGGACATCCATCGGACACGATATAAAAACTCAAAGTACTAAAGCTTCCGCTACAACGGATGGGGTTTGTTGGGTCCAATAGATCTATCTTTAGGATTCGCTTCAATTAGTAGACTAGTTTACTAATTTTTAGGTTACCAAGTAAAAAGGGGCATATTCGGCTTCGATCGTTCAACCATAGAAAGTAGTTTCATGTACTTGTGTCTATTTTGTAAATCATTTATAAAACTGCACGTATTCTCATCCTAAAATATTAGATTTTAAAAGTGGGACTATAACTCACTTTCACATATTTTTTACTTCGTCGGGAAGTAAGACTTGCCCACTTGTCGATTCACGAACCTATAACAAATATGTACATATATATCAAAGTATGTTCAAAATATATTTACAACATTTCTAATACATTTTAATGTTTTAAGTTTATTAAGTCATTTGTCCTCGTTAGTAACCTACAACTAGTTGTCTATAGTTAGATGTACAGAAATAAATTGATATATATTATGATGACCCAATCCACGACCCAGTGTATACACGTCTCAGGCTAGATCACAACTCAAAGTATATATATTTTTGGAATCAACCTCAACCCTGTATAGCTAACTCCAACATTACTGCATATAGAGTGTCTATGGTTGTTCCAAATAATATATATAGATGGATCGATATGATATGTCAAAACATTTGTATACGTGTCTATGGTATCCCAAGATTACATAATATATTAGAATATATGTATTATACAATATAAGTTAGCTAGGATATGATTAATATAGATTTGTTACCAATTTTCACGTAGCTACAACAAGTAAAAATATCCAATCTTGTTTTACCCATAACTTCTTCGTTTTAAATCCGTTTTGAGTGAATCCAATTGCTATGGTTTCATATTGAACTTAAGTTTATGAATCTATACAGAAAAAGTATAAGTTTATAGTCGGAAATTCAGGTTACAAGTCGTTTTTGTAAAGGTAGTCATTTCAGTCGAAAGAACGACGTCTAGATGACCATTTTGGAAAACATACTTCCACTTTTGCTTGAAGTGATTTATATCACTTTGCAGCTTTGCTGCTTTCGAAGCAGGGAAGAATTCTGACAAAAATTTGTCCATCATGTCATTCCAATCTTCATTATAACCTTCCGGTAATGAGTCTAGCCAATCTCTTGCATCATCCTTTAGGGACCATGGAAAAATTTTTAAACATGCAACTTCATCGGAGACATCTTTGATTTTAAAAAGCTTGCAAATGCTTACAAACTTACGAAGATGCTCGTTAGCATCCTCATTTGGAGCTCCACCGAATTGGCATGTATTAGTCACCATGTGGAGAAATTGCCCCTTTATTTCAAAACTGCCAGTCATCGTAGGTTGAATAATTGCGTGGCCTTGTCCTGTCCTTGTTGCCTTCATCAAAGCATCCATCGTTTGATTTTTAGCAGTCATCTCTTCCTCTTCTTTAATGATTGGCTCGATGATTGGTTGAACAATTGGTTCAGAGTTAGAATCTAATGAAAGTGATTCTAAATCCTGAGCAAGAGATTCTACTTCTTGAGCTCTTAAGCGTTCGTGAAGTTCTCTTTCAGGTTCAGGATATGAAGGAATTAAATTAGAGTTGGAAGAACGTAGATTCATGTACTAATACCTATCCTGCAATCACAACACCACAAACAAACCAATTACAAAAACACAAGCTTACAATAAAAAAGTAACTTTTCTAGGAATTGAATTCCTACAAAAGGATCGAATAATTCAAAGTTTATTTAAAATCTTTTAACAAAACCGCGTCCCCGGCAGCGGCGCCAAAAAGTTGATGTGTCAAAACGTAACCTTTAAAATGAAGACAATATGCTTAATAATTAACACATAATACAGGCAACTAAAATCCGATCATGCAGTAACTAGCAAGTAAATTGACCAGTTCAATCCACAGGGAGAAGTTTGTTTTTAAGATTTTACCACGATTAATTATTCTAAAATGGATGTTTTATGTTTGAAGTTGTATTTTCGTTTAACGAAACAGTAAATAAATATAGTAATTAACAAGAATGAGAATGCGGTGTTTACTTCTATGCTTGATAAATGACTGGGATTGTTCTTTTATAATTAAAATCGTTATGTAATAGTTACAATAGAGCAGTTTATATCAATTTCACAATTTCTATAAACTTAAGAGCTATGTTTAATCAACAAGATTCTTTCGTGGTTGAATTCACATAAAACCTAGTTTACTAAAATCACTCTAAGTAAACTACATGATTGTATATCCTCAATATCGTTCAATTAACATCCTATACTCACATATAGGTGGCTAGATCACTAGGTGTTGAAGTATAAGCTATGGTCTTTGATAAATTCACATAAACCAAGTCATAACTTACATAATTGAACTAGGATACAAGGATGATTACAACTATGGATCTTTTGAAAGAACATGGTGATTTAGATTGATTAACTAACTAGATTCAACCCGGTTAAACTCACGTGAAACCTGAATTACAACAATCACTTGAGGTAATTTCATAACTATGTTGCTTTGGAACTTATTCAATTACCGAATTAAACACATAACAAAATCACTTAAGTTTATGCATCTAATCGTCTAGATTACTAGGTGTATTGAAGTATAGATTGTTTTCCTAGTTAACTCACATTAATAGGTTTGCAATCTATATAATTGAAGTAATGAACTAAACAAGCATAACAATGGTTCTTACGGTTGAACTAGATAATTTAATCAATCAAACATATGTGTAACTAGCATAACATCAAAGTAAAGAACAATCCCAAGCCATAAATCTTACATTGAAGCAAGCACACAAGGCTTTTAGCCTAACACAATCATAGTAGAACTAATGAAACAGTAAATACAATTCGAATTCATGTTTAAAAGATATAGAACAAAAGTACCAACAGTGATGAATGATCCTAGCTTAATCTTGATGTTGAAGGAGTGGAGATTGACTTGCAGCCTTCCTTGAACCTTGAAAATCGTATTAGAACTGAGGGAGAACGTAGTAGTGAAGGTCTCTGAAGTATGTAACCAAAGGCTCTCTTAAATAGGCTAAAAAGTTAGGTAAAATGGCCAGAAATTGACCAGATGCGCCACATCTCTTTGGGATGCACCGCATCTCTTTATGTTCAGTAGATTCCAGCTCGACTCTGCACTCAGGACTGTCGGCAGGGAAGCAGATGCGCCGCATCTGGGACAGATTCGCCGCATCTGGCTTGGATGCGCCGCATCCATCATCAGAGAAGCGCCGCATCTGAGGCTGTTTTGGTCCAGAAGTCTTCATGCTCCGCATCTGAAACTGTCGGGAGTTATTTGGTGCATAGATGCGCCGCATCTAAGAGAGATGCGCCGCATTTGGGCCTGTCTTAGTGGTTTCGGGCTATTTTACGTGTTCAATCTTCGTTTTAACTCTGTTTTTGCTGTTGGTCTTCATTTATTCATTTTCAATGGACTTTTACAAATATATACGAGTTACAATACATAAGTACAACAATTACATACAAATGGAACAACTTTGGATCGAAATAATGGCAATAAACATGTATAATTTTTGCGTTATCAGTCGGCTACCACATTTGCCTTCCCCAGGTGGTAACGAATCTCAAAGTCATAATCATTCAACAATTCAATCCACTTGCGCTGCCTCATGTTTAGTTGTTTCTGATTAAATATATATTGAAGACTTTTGTGGTCGGTATATATAATACTTTTGACCCCATATAAGTAGTGCCTCCAAGTCTTTAATGCAAAAACAACCGCGCCTAATTCCAAATCATGCGTCGTATAATTCTGCTCATGAATCTTCAATTGTCTAGACGCATAAGCAATTACATTCGTTCGTTGCATTAATACACAATCGAGACCTTGCTTTGAAGTGTCACAATATATCACAAAATCATCATTCCCTTCAGGTAATGACAATATAGGTGCCGTAGTTAACTTTTTCTTTAACAATTGAAACGCTTTCTCTTGTTCATCCTTCCATTCAAATTTCCTCCCTTTATGCGTTAATGCAGTCAAGGGTTTTGCTATTCTGGAAAAATCTTGGATGAACCTTCTGTAGTAACCAGCTAGTCCTAAAAATTGGCGTATATGCTTCGGAGTTTTCGGGGTTTCCCATTTTTCAACGGTTTCAATCTTTGCTGGATCCACCTGAATACCTTCTTTGTTCACTATGTGACCGAGGAATTGAACTTCTTTCAACCAAAATGCATACTTTGAAAACTTACCGTACAGTTTTTCTTTTCTCAGCAACTCTAGCACTTTTCTTAAATGTTCTTCATGCTCTTGATCATTCTTCGAGTAAATAAGTATGTCATCGATGAAAACAATGACAAACTTGTCAAGATATGGCCCACACACTCGGTTCATGAGGTCCATGAACATAGCTGGTGAGTTCGTCAATCTAAACGGCATAACAATAAACTCGTAATGACCGTAACGCGTCATAAAAGCAGTCTTTGGAATATCATCCTCCTTCACCCGCATTTGATGATACCCAGAGCGTAAATTAATCTTCGAATAAACCGACGAGCCTTGTAGTTGATCAAATAAGTCATCGATTCTCGGTAGTGGGTAGCGGTTCTTGATGGTAAGTTTGTTCAACTCTCGGTAGTCGATACACAACCTAAATGTACCATCTTTCTTCTTGATAAAAAAAAAGGAGCTCCCCACGGTGATGTGCTTGGTCGAATGAAACCATGCTATAAAAGTTCTTGTAATTGGCTCTGAAGTTTCTTCATTTCACTAGGTGTGAGTTTGTATGGAGGTAGCCCCCGGTATAAAAGTTCTTGTATTGGTACAGCTCCCGGTATAAGGTCTATTTGAAATTCAACGGATCGGTGTGGAGGTAGCCCCGGTAATTCTTTCGGAAATACATCAGGAAATTCTTTTGCGACTGAAACATCATTGATGTTCTTTTCTCCAGAATTGACTTTCTCGACGTGTGCTAGCACAACATAGCAACCTTTTCTTATTAGTTTTTGTGCCTTCAGGTTACTAATAAGATTTAACTTCGCGTTGCTCTTTTCTCTGTACACCATTAAGAGTTTTCCTTTTTCTCGTATAATGCGAATTGCATTTTTGTAACAAATGATCTCTGCTTTTACTTCTTTCAACCAGTCCATACTGATTATCACATCAAAACTCCCTAACTCTACTGGTATCAAGTCAATCTTAAATGTTTCGCTAACCAGTTTAATTTCTCGATTCCGACATATATTATCTGCTGTAATTAATTTACCGTTTGCTAATTCGAGTAAAAATTTATTATCCAAGGGCGTCGGTGAATAACTTAGTTTAGCACAAAAATCTCTACTCATATAGCTTCTATCCGCACCCGAATCAAATAAAACATAAGCAGATTTATTGTCAATGAGAAACGTACCCGTAACAAGCTCCGGGTCTTCCTGCGCTTCTGACGTATTAATATTGAAAACTCATCCGCGGCCCTGCCCATTAGTATTCCCCTGATTCGGGCAATTTCTACTAAAGTGGCCCGATTTTCCACATCCAAAACAAACTATGGCGGCATTATTTGTTCCGACATTATTTGTTCCTTTAGTTCTGTTATGCATTGGTCCGTAGATTTCGCACTTCTTCGCGCTATGACCATTTCTTTTACACCTATTGTAAAATGTCGTGCAGAACCCCAGGTGATGCTCTTCACATCTTTGGCATGGCTGTTTTTGGTTTTTGTTGCCATTGTTGTTATTGAGATTGTTGTTGTTGTTGTTGTTGTTATTGTTGTTGGGTCGGTTATTGTAGTTGTTGTTAGGACATTTGTTGAAGTTGTTGTTGCGATTGATGTTGCGGTTATTGGGATAGTTGTTGCGATTTTGGTTGTGATTGTTGTTGTTGTTGTATTGGTGACTCTTGTCATTGGTTTCTTCCCACTTTCTCTTGACTTGTTTCATGTTAGCCTCTTCGGTCACCTGCTCTTTAATCCTTCCTTCGATCTGGTTCACTAATTTATGAGCCATTCGACTTGCCTTTTGTATGGAGGCGGGCTCGTGTGAACTCACATCTTCTTGAATTCTTTCCGGAAACCCTTTTACAAATGTGTCAATTTTCTCTTCTTCGTCTTCAAACGTTCTGGGACACCATAGGCACAATTCTGTGAATCGTCGTTCGTACGTGGTGATATCGAAACCGTGCGTTCGTAATCCTCTAAGCTCTACCTTGAGCTTATTGACCTCGTTCCTGGGACGATACTGCTCGTTCATCAATTACTTGAATGCTGACCATGGTAGTGCGTAAGCAGCATCTTGTCCTACCTGCTCGAGATAGGTATTCCACCACGTTAACGCCGTACCTGTGAAGGTATGCGTAGCGCACTTAACTTTGTCCTCTTCAGTACACTTACTTATGGCAAACACCGATTCGACTTTCTCGGTCCACCGTTTCAATCCAATTGGTCCTTCAGTTCCATCAAATCCAAAGGTTTGCAGGCAGTGAATTCTTTGTAGGAGCATCCTACACGATTTCTTGTGGAATTAGTTCCACTGCTAGATCCAGAGTTATTGTTATTTTGCATCGCAGCCTGCACTGCGGCTATGTTCGCAGCAAGGAAAACACGGAAGTCTTCCTCACTCATGTTTAAGTTCTGACGAGTCGCCGGTGCCATTTCCTTCAAAAATAGCCAAAAGAATTGAGTTAATCATATATAATTTAAGAGTAGTCAATAGTATTTCGTAGCATAATATGAACTTATTTATAAAAGCTTTTTCTTCATATTAGCATTTTATAGTTTTAATTTGGGTAGTACCTACCCGTTAAGTTCATACTTAGCAGCTATTATACAATTCAACTACTACGATTCTATATGAAAAACTTATTACAATAATATTTCGCGTTCAAACTTTATACAATATTTTACAAACTTACAATACCGCTATAATACATATAGGATGAAATATAGCACATAATAACTTTGCTACTCGGCAGCTATGAAGGCAATTCTAGTTAATACGCAAGTTGTTCAGAAAAAGAAATAAAGACACGTAATTCATAAGTCCAGAAACAAGTCATGCATTCAGGTTTTACTAAGACGACTTTCCATCCTTGATCTTGTGGAAAGTAACCGTTATGACCATTGGCTAGGCAGCATGTTGTAATGTCGTCAAAAGGACGAGGGTTTCGTAATGTCCAACAGCCCCGTAATAATCTAAAAACCTTGTTTCTCACCCCAACTAATGAATCCGTCACTTGTGGGAAGGTTTTATTTAAAAGCTGCAATCCGGTGTTCTTTTTCTCACTTTGGTAAGAAGCGAACATCACTAACCCGTAAGCATAACATGCTTCTTTATGTTGCATGTTAGAAGCTCTTTCTAATTCACGAAATCCTATGTTGGGATATGTTGAGTCAAAATAGGTTCTTAACCCGTAGCGTAAAATTGCATTTGGGTTCCCCGCATTTAACGCTTTAAAGAAAACACAGCGTAACTTAAGGTCTCCCCAATGTGATATACCCCACCTATAAAAGGAAATACTTTTATAAACTAAGGCATTTCTGGAAAGTCTTTCAAATATTTGACAAGTTAATTTCGCTATAACTAAATGTGCTGATGAATTCTGACCGACTCTAGATAAGATTTCCTCAATCATATCCTCTGGTAGGTCTTCTAAAATATTCGGTTGTCTACCCTTAACGTCCATTTTGTTTTTATACTGTAAAATAGACAAGGATTAGATTCGTAAAGGATAATTAACAAACAATACAAGCAATTTTTACATAGAACATAAAAGTACAAGCACACTACAATACATGTAATACACAACATGATTACAACCCTCTAATCTGAATCAATGGTTTCTTCTTCTTCGGACTTGGTTCGTTTTTCTAATTTTTTAGGGATATATGGTGCTCCTCTAATACGAGCCGTCATTTTTCACAATGGTTTAGAAAAACCTGGTGGTTTAGAGGTTCCCGGGTCATTGTTACATTTTTGGAAATACGGATGTTGCCGATACATATAAAGTTCATCAGGGTTGGAATCGGGTTTCTCTATTTTTATACCTTTTTTCTTATTATTTTCTTTCGCTTTATTAAATTAGGTCGAGGTAATTTCTATAACATCATTGGAATCCTCTTCGGGATTCGATTCATCAGAAAATTGATAATCTTCCCAATATTTTGCTTCCTCGGTGGAAACACCATTGACCATTATTAACTTTGGTCCGTTGGTTGAGGATTTTATTTTATTTAATCGATTTACTATAGGTATCAATATTTCTTCCTCCGGAACCTCTTCTTCTTCCGGTTCCTCCTCTTCCGGTTCCTCTTCTTCCGGTTCCTCATCTTCCGGTTCCTCCTCTTCCGGTTCCTCCTCTTCCGGTTCCTCTTCGAGAATTTGTGAATCTTCCCAAAATATATTCGACTCTTCATTATTATTAGGTGAATCGATGGGATTTGTACTAGTGGTAGACATCTATCACACAATATCAAACACATTAAGAGGTTAATATATCACATAATATTTACATGTTAATAAAATATAGTTTCCAACAAAAGTGTTAAGCAATCATTTTTAAAGAAAACACGGTCGAAGTTCAGACTCACTAATGTATCCTAACAAACTCGATAAGACATACTAATGCAAATTTCTGGTTCTCTAAGACCAACGCTCTGATACCAACTGAAATGTCCCGTTCATATTGATTATAAACGTTCAATATTAATTGATTTCATCGCGGGGTTTTGACCTCTATATGAGACGTTTTTCAAAGACTGTATTCATTTTTAAAACAACCATAACCTTTATTTTATCGATAAAGGTTTAAAAAGCATTACGTAGATTATCAAATAATGATAATCTAAAATATACCGTTTACACACGACCATTACATAATGGTTTACAATAAGAATATATTACATCAAAAATAAGTTTCTTGAATGCAGTTTTTACATAATATCATACAAGCATGGACTCCAAATCTTGTCCTTATTTTAGTATGCAACAGCGGAAGCTCTTAATAATCACCTGAGAATAAACATGCTTAAAACGTCAACAAAAAATGTTGGTGAGTTATAGGTTTAACATATATATTTATCAAATCGTAATAATAGATCACAAGATTTCATATTTCAATACATCCCATACATAGAGATAAAAATCATTCATACGGTGAACACCTGGTAACCGACATTAACAAGATGCATATAAGAATATCCCCATCATTCCGGGACATCCATCAGACATGATATAAAAACTCAAAGTACTAAAGCTTCCGCTACAACGGATGGGGTTTGTTGGGCCCAATAGATCTATCTTTAGGATTCGCGTCAATTAGTAGACTGGTTTACTAATTTTTAGGTTACCAAGTAAAAAGGGGCATATTCGGCTTCGATCGTTCAACCATAGAAAGTAGTTTCATGTACTTGTGTCTATTTTGTAAATCATTTATAAAACTGCATGTATTCTCATCCTAAAATATTAGATTTTAAAAGTGGGACTATAACTCACTTTCACATATTTTTTACTTCGTCGGGAAGTAAGACTTGCCCACTTGTCGATTCACGAACCTATAACAAATATGTACATATATATCAAAGTATGTTCAAAATATATTTACAACATTTCTAATACATTTTAATGTTTTAAGTTTATTAAGTCAGTTGTCCTCGTTAGTAACCTACAACTAGTTGTCTATAGTTAGATGTACAGAAATAAATTGATATATATTATGTTGACCCAATCCACGACCCAGTGTATACACGTCTCAGGCTAGATCACAACTCAAAGTATATATATTTTTGGAATCAACCTCAACCCTGTATAGCTAACTCCAACATTACTGCATATAGAGTGTCTATGGTTGTTCCAAATAATATATATAGATGGATCGATATGATATGTCAAAACATTTGCATACGTGTCTATGGTATCCCAAGATTACATAATATATTAGAATATATTTATTATACAATATAAGTTAGCTAGGATATGATTAATATAGATTTGTTACCAATTTTCACGTAGCTACAACATGTAAAAATATCCAATCTTGTTTTACCCATAACTTCTTCGTTTTAAATCCGTTTTGAGTGAATCCAATTGCTATGGTTTCATATTGAACTTAAGTTTATGAATCTACACAGAAAAAGTATAAGTTTATAGTCGAAAATACAGGTTACAAGTCGTTTTTGTAAAGGTAGTCATTTCAGTCGAAAGAACGACGTCTAGATGACCATTTTGGAAAACATACTTCCACTTTGAGTTTAATCATAATTTTTGGATATAGTTTCATGTTCATAAGAAAAATCATTTTCCCAGAAGAAAAAATTTTAAATCAAAGTTTATCATAGTTTTTAATTAACTAACCCAAAACAGCCCGCGGTGTTACTACGACGGCGTATATCCAGTTTTACGGTGTTTTTTGTGTTTTCAGGTTTTAAATCATTAAGTTAGCATATCATATAGATATAAAACACGTATCTAGTTGATTTTAAAAGTCAAGTTAGAAGGATTAACTTTTGTTTGCGAACAAGTTTAGAATTAACTAAACTATGTTCTAGTGATTTCAAGTTTAAACCTTCGACTAAGGTAGTTTTATATATATGAATCGAATGATGTTATGAACATCATTACTATCTCAGGTTTTGTGGATAAACCTACTGGAAATGAGAAAAATAGATCTAGCTTCAAAGGATCCTTGGATGGCTTGAAAGTTCTTGAAGCAGAATCATGACACGAAAACAAGTTCAAGTAAGATTTCCACTCAAAATAAGATTGTTATAGTTATAGAAATTGAATCAAAGCTTGAATATGAGTATTACCTTGTATTATAAAGATATATTACTGTAAATAAGAAAGATTTCTTGAGGTTGGACGATCACTTTACAAGATTGGAAGTAAGCTATCAAACTTGGAAGTATTCTTGAGTTTATGAAACTAGAACTTATAGAATTTATGAAGAACACTTAGAACTTGAAGATAGAACTTGAGAGAGATCAATTTGATGAAGAAAATTGAAGAATGAAAGTGTTTGAAGGTGTTTTTGATCGTTGGTATATGGATTAGATATAAAGGATGTGTAATTTTGTATACATGTAAATAAGTCATGAATGATTACTAATATTTTTGTAATTTTATGAGATATTTCATGCTAGTTGCCAAATGATGGTTCCCAAATGTGTTAGGTGACTCACATGGGATGCTAAGAGCTGATCATTGGAGTGTATATACCAATAGTACATACATCTAAAAGCTGTGTATTGTACGAGTACGAATACGGGTGCATACGAGTAGAATTGTTGATGAAACTGAACGAGGATGTAATTGTAAGCATTTTGTTAAGTAGAAGTATTTTGATAAGTGTCTTGAAGTCTTTCAAAAGTGTATGAATACATATTAAAACACTACATGTATATACATTTTAACTGAGTCGTTAAGTCATCGTTAGTCGTTACATGTAAATGATGCTTTGAAACCTCTAGGTTAACGATCTTGTTAAATGTTGTTAACCCATTGTTTATTATATCTAAAGAGATGTTAAATTATTACATTATTACATTATCATGATATTATGATATATTAATATATCTTAGTATGATATATATACAGTTAAATGTTGTTACTCTAACGACCCGTCCTAATCCATCCGGACGAAGTCCATATCGAATTAGTGCACGCCTAATTGATGCGAATCCTAAAGATATATCTATGGGCCCGACGAACCCCATCCAAAGTACCGGATGCTTTAGTGCTTCGATGTTGTTTTATATCATGTCCGAAGGATTTCCCGGAATGATAGGGGATATTTTTATATGCATCTTGTTAATGTCGGTTACCAAGTGTTCAATCCATATGAATGATATTTTTGTCTCTATGCATGGGACGTATTTTTATGAGAACTGACAATGAAAATCTTGTGGTCTATTAAAATGATAGAAATGATTATTTATGTTAAACTAATGAACTCACCAACCTTTTGGTTGACACTTTAAAGCATGTTTATTCTCAGGTACGAAAGAAATCTTCCGCTGTACATTTGCTCATTCTAGAAATATTACTTGGAGTCATTCATGGCATATTTCAAAAGACGTTGCATTCGAGTCGTTGAGTTCATCAAGATTATTATTAAATCAATTATAGTTGGATATATTATGAAATGGTATGCCTGCCGTCAACTTTCGATGTAATGAAAGATTGTTTTTTTAAAAACGAATGCAATGTTTGTAAAATGTATCATATAGAGGTCAAGTACCTCGCGATGAAACCAATTGTTGTGAATCGTTTATAATCGATATGGACTTCTTCCGGATGGATTAGGACGGGTCATTAGAGTTACAACGATAATCGTTACATATATGTCTCGTTTCGAAATCCTTAAGT
This sequence comes from Rutidosis leptorrhynchoides, assembly GCF_046630445.1. Classification (NCBI taxonomy): domain Eukaryota; kingdom Viridiplantae; phylum Streptophyta; class Magnoliopsida; order Asterales; family Asteraceae; genus Rutidosis; species Rutidosis leptorrhynchoides. The sequence goes on along the minus strand of NC_092342.1, from coordinate 1,069,399 downwards.
TAGTAGTCTTGTTTTTACATATGTAGTTCATTGTTAATACACTTAATGATATATTTACTTATCATTTAACATGTTTAACAAAGTGTATCAATATCTTAATATGATTCATATGTACTTAGTAAGACGTTGTTATAACGATAATCGTTATATATATCGTTTTCGAGTTTCTTAATTCAATAGTCTCATTTTTATGTATATAACTCATTGTTAAAATACTTAATGAGATACATACCTATCATAATAACATGTTAACTATATATATATATATATCCATATATATATGTCATCATATAGTTTTTACAAGTTTTAACGTTCGTGAATCACCGGTCAACTTGGGTGGTCAATTGTCTATATGAAACCTATTTCAATTAATCAAGTCTTAACAAGTTTGATTGCTTAACATGTTAGAAACACTTAATCATGTAAATAACAATTTCATTTAATATATATAAACATGGAAAAGTTCGGGTCACTACATAATTGGTCCCTGCGAGACCAAGCTTATGAATAACTTTTGGATCTGCGTGATCTACTAATTGGTCCCTGCGAGACCAAGCTTATAAACAACTTTTGGATCTACGTGATCTACTAATTGGTCCACGTGAGACCAAGCTTATGAATAACTTTTGGATATGTGTGATCTACTTTTTGGTCCCTGCGAGACCAACTTTATGAACAACTTTTGGATCTGCGAGATCTACTAATTGGTCCCTGTGTGACGATCGCTCCAAATCCATATGGACGAACACGTCATTCATTGATTTCATTGCGAGGTATTTGACCTCTATGTGATACGTTTTGTAACATTGCATTCGTTTGAAAAGGTATTTCATAAATGAATATATAAATTCCAGGTTTTTTTACATCTGATGATTCCTACGTATAGACAATCACCATTTCAATGGTTTACAATAATACATCTGTTGACAATACAGTCAAAATAAGATACATGGTAATGGTTTGATGAATGCAAGTTTCTTGTATATAGCATGTATGACTCCAAGCACATAACCTGTATCACGTATGAGCAAACAGCGGAAGACTTCTAGAAACCTGAGAATAAACATGCTTCAAGTGTCAACACAAAGGTTGGTGAGTTCATAGTTTTAATATTTCACATAATCCGTATATCAATGTGGATTACAAAAGTTCAGTTATTTTATTCAAAACGTTTATCATTATGTTTTAAATAAAAGGTGGATCACAAGATTTTAGTTGTTTCATCCGAAACGTTTATCAATCGGTTCTACAAAGTTGAGCACCCTGGTAACTAAACTTTAATGTTTATATAATTTGTACCCTTTGTATAATCATCTTAATAATACACGCAAACCAACGTGTACGCTTCTCAAATAGCATACGTCCGTTAAAAGGCTAGTGCTCTAGCTCGGACGGGGATATCAAGCCCTATGGATCCATATACTACTACTCGCGCCCACCAGTTCTTATAACCGGCAGTTACTAGTTACCAAAGCTAAGGGATTTTCGGTTCAAACTCAGTATAGAATTTAGTATGTACTTGTGCCCATTATTTTTAAAATAAAGTGCATGTATTCTCAGCCCAAAAATATATTGAGTAAAAGGGATCATATGAAACTCACACAAAATCAGTTTTAGTATTTGTATCCATTTAGTAAAACACTTTATAAAACTGCGCATGTATTCTCAGTCCCAAAAATATATATAAAAAGGGAGTAATGAAACTCACTGTTTAATATTGATATACAATATTGCAGGAAAGCACGTAGACGCATCGGAGATGATAAACACGAGGTTTGATTCACAAAAAAAAATACCCCCGAACATTACCCATAACCTCCTTGGCAATAACCCATAATTTCCTTAGCTCTAGCTTGCTCGAAAACTCATTTTGAAAATTACTTGGACAGCACCCCGTCGTAATATTTGATGTACATTATTATTTTTGTATCGCAAAAATAATAACACTAAATAAAAAAAATAATAAGATTAATAATAATCTTATTAATAATAATAATAATAATAATAATAATAATAATAATATAAATAATAAATAAAATAAATACGGAGTAATATGTATGTGTGTGTTTTTTTTTCTTTACTCGGCAGAAAATGTTGCAATTTATAGAACCTGGCCTGAAATCTGGAGTCATGCGACTCGCATGGAAATGGCCTTCTGGCCATGCGACTCGCATGAGGACCAGGGACAGCTCACATTGTTTTGGCTCCTAGCTTGTCGACATAATATAAAATAAATATATAATATATATAATTTAAATAATTAATTATATATTATATTAAATTCACATGCATAGTTGACTTGTAACTTTTGTTCCGATAAGTCGTACGTTGTTACTTGACTTATGTCCCGGTTCCGGTTTCTCGAATGTCCTTTCGTACGCTGAGAAAACTTGCATTTTACATTTCGTGACTCGTACCTTTGTTAAAATATAGCCTTAAATTATTCCTAAACTATACCACTCAAAGTATATCTTAAACTTTCGAGTATTTTGGTCATTTACTTCTATAAATCATCGTCTCACTATTTGTTAAAATACATTTTTAAAATAGTGTTTTACTGTAGCAAAGTTACTGTAGCAAAGTCAATTTTTACTGTAGCATTTCACTGTAGCAAAGTCAATTTTACTGTAGCATTTCACTGTAGCAAAGACAATTTTACTGTAGTAAATAGTGATTTTCGAAAACACTGTAGCATTTTGGGTACTGTAGCAATTTGAAAATACTTTATCAAATTAGTGTTTTACTGGTTCATCTTAAACGTTTTAGTTAACTTATCTAAATATCAATCAAATCAATAATCGAATGTTACTATCGTTTACTAAATAACTTGAAATCATATATATTTAATTAGATATATAAACCAATAAGTTTAATGTACGGTATTATGCAATTAAAACTTTGTTACGTTTTCAAGTTATAGTATATATATGTATCTATTTACATATAATTGTTCGCGGATCTTTGAGAAAATCGAAGGGTACTTGAATAGTTCAAAAATTTTGAGATTCAGTTTTACAGACTTTGTTTATCGTGTCGAAATCATTAATCCTTTAAAGATTAAGTTTAAATTTAGTCGCAAATTTTCGGGTCATTACACCCTGCGAGACCAAGCTTATGAACAAAAATCTTGTGGTCTAACACTATTACTGAAATCATTATTTATGACAAACCTATGAACTCACTCAACCTCGTATTGACACTTTAAAGCATGTTTATTCCCAGGTACTTAAGTATTGCTTCCGCTGTGTATTTGCTAATTGAAAGCAACATTTCAACGAGTCACTCATGGATAATTTGAAAGACTTGCATTTGCTAAACTGATGATAATTGCTTGCTATGCTTGGAGTCTTCATCACATATCATATCAACTAAAGACATTTAATGCGTTGTTCATTATATACAATGTAACTTATTTATCTTCCGCTGCAAAACTCAATATAACGTCTCATATAGAGTCGTTCTCGTTTATACAACTGTAATTTGATATATTTAGTGACGTTATTCTTCCAGGCCCTATCTGGAGGACGTCACACCAAATGCGATAAACCCTAATGAAACGCGATGAAGTGACCATGAGTCGAGATTTAAGCCTGTCGCGTTTTGGTCATGTCTGTCGCGTTCCACGACAGACTGGAACGCGATATACTCACTTAAAATGCGATGATACCAGTTCTTAGAAGTTCAGGGATTGAAGTTGACAGATTCTGATTCTGATGTAAAATCTGAAAATGCATAAGTGTTAGGTAGACTTTTAGTGACACTTTCTGATGCACACTTTTAATGGCATTTTCTACTGACACTTTCTTGTGACACTTTCTGATGTATTAAAATTCCGGATGTTACAATTAAAAATAGAAATAATAAAAAAGAGTAAAAACCAAAAGAAAAATAGATCGAATTAATAAAAACATAACAAAATCAAAGGTGTGTTGAAACAATATATCTAACATGATATAGACCGAACAATTACTTTCTCGCGTTTCTCTCATGGAAAAAATTGAACTCGTGGGTGGATGACTTGCATGCGGTTGTAGAAATAAATATGAAAATAATTGTGATTTTTGCGACCTCGCTTTAGATGTTATGGAAGTTTCAGAATAGTATTATTTTTTGCCCATTTTCAATTCAGAAATGCGGGCTCTTTGACTTTATTCGTGATACGTCCCTTTATTGATATTGTATATATGTCGTAAATGTATAAGTTGAAACGACTGAGTTCAAAGCCTTTGTAACTTTTTCCCTCCGGCGTCTTGCTAGGAGATTAATATATAAAATTTTGTTGTTCAAAAAATATAATGTAATAATGACAAAAAAAAAATAGTACTATATAATAATGAATATGATGATTATACTTATTAAATGCCTATTATTATTTTTTGGCAAAAAATGAAAACTATATAATCAATTTTTTTTTTTTTTAGAAAGAGAAAGAAAAAATATCATGATTGGTCCTCTAAGTTTGTATCAAAAATCATATTGGACCTCAAGTTTAAATCAATCATGTGCAGTCTAAATTTTAAGAATAGTACACGGTTGGTCCCAGAAGTTAATGACGTTAACTTCACCAGGGTAACATCAGTCAAACGAATTGCACACTATGGGCAATTTGGTCTTTTAGCTTGAACATGCTTTTACCCTAATTTTATGAGTTTTATATATACAACTGCACCCTTTCAGTTCAATAACAGAGAACCTATATTTTGACAACACTAGATGAAAGGTTGGTTAAGAAAGAACCTAGATGTGAAATCGTGTGTTTCCATTTAGGTATATTTGTATTTGATCTATCTGCACATAAGCTTGATGTATAAATTTCTTATAAATTGATAAAAAGATCAAACTGCCCATCATGTGTTTTTCACATGCTTTAGTTAAATGAGTTATACTAATGGTTGTTAAATCTGGGACCATTCATGATATATGTTAATAAGTTGGGATCAATCGTGATCGTTATAAATTTTAGTCTCTAAATTGATTTCTGGTACAAAATTTGAGGACCAACTATAAAAATTTATCCAAAGAGAAAAGAAAAACAAGATTATTTATTAAATGACTATTTTATTTTTTTATTTTATGGGACAATTAAATCGTGAAGGGGATGATTCTCACACACACTTTTTTGATCCTCACACACCTATTTTAACCTGTTACTCTTATAATAATACTCGATTGGTGTGTGAGAAAAAAAAAAATGTGTGTGAAATCATTCACCAATCGCGAAGAGGGAGTATTTTATATTATTAAACCAAATCTGTCCGTGAACCGGAGCGTGGAAGCCAAACCAGACCCGACCGATAGGAAAAGAAATAGTAGACCGTCTACCTGCTAGACGCCTGGCCGGTCGCCGGAGACGCCGTCGTAATTGTGTACGCCGGTGCCTCTGCAACAACATCCTTACATACCGACTGTTTTAACGTTCCGATCCAATCATCGGAATTTTAAAAGCAAAAATGGCCAGGGGAAAAGCATCGGCGCACGTGATTGTGGTTTCAGTGACCATCGTTTATATATACTTTTCGACTGTTTTGGTATTTGTAAGTAAATGGTTTGGTGTCCTTTCGTCTCCCGGTATCATGAACGGCACTGTTTTCACTGCGGTTGCGGTGATGTGTATCTACAATTACGTTGTTGCTATGTTTACTGACCCTGGCCGGGTCCCACCTTCATTTGCACCCGACATTGAGGATTCGGATCACCCAATTCATGAGATTAAACGAAAGGTACTTTTAATTGAATTTTCTTCATATTATTTCAGTTCCTTTTACAAGTATACACATTTAGTCCTTCTCTTTAGTTGCTTATTAAGTGAACCATTGATTATCCTTAGCTGGTTAATTGTGGAAGTCTTGTATATGTGTAGTGGAAGTGGATTACTAAATTTTTTGTGTTTACAATTTATATTTATTTATTGTAACTTCAGATCAGATTAGTTATCAATGCTTCCGATCTATCTAAATAGGTGACTTGATCCATTTTCTTTTACCATTGATTATATATCCCTAGCTAGTTATTTATTGGAAGTCTTGTATATGTGTAGTGGAAGTGGATCATGCTAAATATGGTTTTCTTGTTTCTTTTCTTAGTAATAATAATAATAATAATTATTATTATTATATAGAGTAATAGAGTATTGTAATTCAAATCTTTTAGTATTAACAACTGGAATTCTACTTTATTTCTTTTTTCATTTGGTTGCAACTAGTACAACCAAATACAAACATTACCGCAAACTATAGTTCCTTTTCTCCATAAATAGATAGATATATAAGATAGTCAGAATGTCCTTTTTGAACTTTCACTTCAATCTCAAGGGCGAAGAAAAAGTGAGTTTACATGTATCTTTCTAACTGTTTTATTGTTTTTGGGTAGTCGTCACCATCTTATTAGGTTTAGCTACTCTAATCATTTGTCGTATAAATTTTTTGTAAGAGATGAAGATATACCCAAGTTTAGTACATGTATGTGAATTCTATCAAGATATACTCTCTTATTATACCTTATTTTTAAGGTAATTACAATTACAATACACTTTCCATGAAACCACATATGTGATTAGATTAGCACCTGAGAGGCTGCCTATACTACAATCTCACATATCGATTTCTCTTACTTACATGGGATGAAAGGAATATGCAATTTTATATGTTTTTTCCAGGGTAGTAAATAACTATGTCATATTGAACACCCTCATTCCAATGACATATGGCATGATGTTGATGTAAGTTAGTAGTTAATTAGAAAAGTTGTGGATGCTAGATTTCTGAATATTTATCTACTAGTGTGCACAAGTATTTTACTGACTATTATAGCAACTTAAGCTGTTAATATAGGGATGGTATAAATATTTTTGAAAGGAAGAATGGTAAATGCTTTATAAGAGATATTTTCTAATATTTTCTTTTGTCTTCCGACCTTAAACTTGATTTATTTCAACCATGAGATCTAACCCTATCTAACTTACTAACATAATGTCCGCGCAAAGCAGATGGTGAATATCTCGGTTAATATAAGAATGGGTAAAAATTTAGTTCTCTTTTCAAACGTTCTATAGTATGATAAACTACAATTGACTTTTATAATTAGCATGCAGTTAGACATTCAATGACCATGCAAGACCAATATAGTCATAACCAACCATCCTTTATTTCAATTTAATAAGACAATGCACGAGATACTTTAACTAAAGATTAATTATATTTCTAACCTCAACCTGACAGGTACGTTAATAGTTTATCTTTTTAATGTATAGTATGTTTGCAAGTGAAAAATTTTATTCAAGACATTAAAATATTATAAGAGTTACAAAATTAATAATTAACAATGTTACTATTGGTTTACACTTTCAGTTGCCTTTTAGATTAAATTTGTACTTATAGGCTTACATTATACATAGGTAACTCCAGTTATAGTTCACGCTTTACAAAGTTAGCTTATAGCAATTTCGTTTGAAATATTATTAAGAAGTAGAATGTTATACATCATCCTCGACTCTTCAATGATTCATATTTTTATTTATATTAGAGTAGCTATCTTTCATCTATTAAATAATGATAGAGATGGCAATGTGGTTTTGCCTAATTATTATATGATACACTATTGTTTGATTGAATTTTAAGAATACTGACAAAATAGTTTGTATGTGTCAGAGACATGGTTGTAAAAGCCCCCTGACTAGTCGGGAATCTGAAGTAGTACGACTAGATCCCGACTATCTCTGACTTGCCGATTTATCTGGTCAAAGTCGTCAAAAGTCTAATTTGTTCGTTCAAAGTTGGATTTATTAGATCAAAGTTGAATTTATTCGTTTAAAATTGATCAAAGTATGTAAAATACAGTCAAAGTCAAAGTTGGTCAACGTCCGACTAGTTGCCCACTTGGCCAGTTAGTCTCGACAGGTCCTGATCTACTAGTCCCTGAGTAGCGACTTTTACAAACTTGATTAGAGATGGACAATTACAATTGCCATAGACTTCGTTTCATGCATATATAATGTTGATGTCAATCACTATAGTTACACGTATGTATTTATAAATGGTTTCTTCTTTGTTAAGAAAATCAACTTTCTAAAATAGATACTCATTAACTTAGGGGTGAATTAATAATACCGAAACTTGACTTGGGTTTGTGTGTTTGAGAGACAGATGTAGATTTTGTAACTCCGACTGGTTGGTATATGATCTGTGTTTGAGGAATTTAACTTTTTTGAATTGTATGTAACTATTTATTCAATCATCTTTTTCATTTTAAGCTTATTTTATTTAATGGCCATGCTTGTTAAAGTAGTTTCATGAACCATAAGATGTTATTTTTAAATTTTGCTTGTTGTTGATAGTAGGGTAGCCACCCTTGGTAGGATTAGAGTGGGTAGTTGGAATATAGGAACATTGACGGGTAAGAGGATTGAGCTCGTTGATACCTTTCTTAAGAGTAATGTGGACATAGGGTGTGTTCAAGAGACTAGATGGAGGGGCGAGGGGGCGGTAGATATTAAGGACTATAGGTTGTGGTTCTCGGGTTCTAGGATAGCACGGAACGGGGTAGGTATCCTTTTAGGAAATCTTCATAAGGATAACGTTGTTGATGTGGGTAGGTTTAGCGATAGGATTATGTCGGTTAGTCTAATTATTAAGGAAGAGACTTTCACGGTCATTAGCGCATACGCACCTCATGTGGGTTTAAGTGATGCGGAAAAGAAGAGTTTTTAGGAATTGTTAGATGAGGTAGTGAGGGGGTGCCCAGCGGATCATCGATTGATTATTGGGGATGATCTGAATGGACACATTGGAGCGGAGGCAGAAGGTTACGAAGGAGCCCATGGGGGCTTTGGGTTTCGTCCTAGAAACGAAGAAGGGCGCTCAATTCTTGAGTTTGCCATTGCTCACGAGTTGGTTATAGCAAACTCTTTCTTCAAGAAGAGGGATTCTCAGTTAGCCACTTTTCATAGCGGGGGTCGCTGCACCCAGATTGACTTTTTGCTTCTTCGTAAGGGGGAACTTAGGACATGTAGGGACTGTAAGGTCCTTCCAGCCTTGACGTGCTCTTCCCAGCATAGATTGTTGGTCATGGACCTAGTCACCCGGGGAAGAGTTGGCAGGAGGGCCAGGGTTGTGCAACATAGAATCCTTTGGAAGAACCTACATGGCGCGAAGGCGGAGACTTTTAGAGCGAATGTTGCTGATAGATTGAGAGTAGAAGGGGATAACATAGCCCCTATTGACGTAGACCATATATGGAACCGCATGGCGTCTACTATTAGAGAGGCGGCAAAAGAAGCTTTAGGGGTGACATTAGGGACATCGACAGCCCACAAGAGTAATAGAGAATCGTGGTGGCTTAGTGATGATGTCCAAACGAAAGTCGCGTTAAAGCAGACGAGGTTTAGGGAACTCATTACTTTTGGAGAAGGGACGCCTGCAGAGAGGACTAGGGTAGAAGAAAGATATAAAGAAGCTATAAGAGAAGCAAAGAAGGCAGTAGCAATTGCAAAAGACAAAGCTTATGAAGATTTATATAGGAAACTAGACTCTAAGGAGGGAGCCAATGACATATATAGAATAGCTAAAGCTAGGGAGCGAAGTCCAGGGACTTAGTCTATGTCAAATATATCAAGGATGAAGTAGGTCAAAGTATAGTGAGAGAAGACCTTATTAGGAAAAGATGGGAAGTGTATTTTGAATCTCTTTTCGGTAGGGATAGACCAGAGCAGAACGGGGAACTCCACGATGAGGTTCCTGAATATCAAAACAATTGTTTCTGCACGAGGATTAACCATGAGGAAGTTAGAACGGCCTTACGAAAGATGGGGAGAAATAAAGCAGTCGGAGTCGGACCAGACCAAATCCCGATCGAGGCGTGGAGGTGCCTAGGAGACGATGGGGTTAGATGGTTGACAAACCTTTTCAACACGACGTTTAGAAGTGCAAAGATGCCTATGGAATGGAGACTCAGTGAGGTTATTCCCATTTACAAGAACAAGGGAGATGCGCAAATATGTAGTAATTACAGAGGCATTAAGTTACTTAGTCATACTATGAAGCTTTGGGAGAGAGTGATTGAGACGAGGCTCCGACGCGAGACACAGGTTTCAGAGAACCAATTCGGTTTCATGCCAGGACGCTCGTAGCCTTATGGAGAAGTATAGGGAAAAACATAACAACCTACATATGGCGTTCTTGGACTTGGAAATTGCTTATGATTGTGTCCCGCGCGAGCTGATTTGGAAGACTCTTAATGTTAGGGGTGTCCCAAGTAGGTATATAAGAACTATTAGAGATATGTACGAGGGGGCGAAGACTCATGTACGTACGACGGTAGGAAACACAAAGTTTTTTCCTGTAGAGGTAGGCTTACATCAGGGATCGGCCCTTAGCCCGTATCTTTTCGCTTTGATCCTAGACGAATTAACTCAAAGGATACAAGATGACATCCCATGGTGCCTAATATTCGCCGACGATATTGTATTAGTTTCGGATTCACAGGATGAGCTTAACAGAAGGCTAGAGCAATGGAGGATCGCCCTAGAATCAAATGGTCTACGGATTAGCAGACTTAAATCGGAGTACCTTAGATGCGATTTTAAGACGAGCGAAGAGGAACAAAAGGATATAGTGGATGTCCGAATTGGGGATCAGACTTTACCTCCACAAGAGTCCTTTAGATATTTAGGCTCGATGCTTCACAAATCGGGAAGGATAGATGAGGACGTGGCGCATCGTATACGAGTAGGATGGTTGAAGTGGAGGGCAGCGAAAGGGGTGTTGTGCGACAAGAAGATACCCCTCAAATTGAAAGGGAAATTCGACAAGGTGACAATCAGACCAGCCATGTTGTACGGATCAGAGTGTTGGCCAATGACAAAAGCCCAAGAGAGGAGGATGGAGGTGGCAGAAATGAGGATGCTTAGGTGGACGTGTAGCAAGACCATGCTAGATATGATACCGAATGGAGTTTTTAGGGAGAACTTGGAAGTTGAGAACATAACCAACAAGCTGAGGGAAGGACGACTTAGATGGTTTGGGCATGTTAGGAGGCGCCCACTTTTAGCCCCGGTTAGGAGAGTCGAGGCCCTCTTTGTTGGGGGCGTAAGGAGAAGGGGTAGACTCAGACGTAGGTTGGAGGATAGATGGAAGCTTGACATGAAAGAGCTTCTACTGACGGAGGACATGACTTCTGATAGGAGCCTGTGGAGGAGTAGAATTAGTGTAATTGAGTAAGACTCTTTTTCTAGGCATTTTGAACTTGATTATAGGCGCTAGAGCTTTTTTTTTTTGTTTTTTTTTGTTTTTTGTTTTTTTTTTTAAGGGTGGTATATATTTATATTCTAATATATATATATATATATATATATATATATATATATATATATATATATATATATATATATATATATATATATATATATATATATCCCTCTACATGGTATCTGTTTTGCATATATAGATGTGTATTGCATCTCGGTATCTATGTGTTTTTATTTAGGATATATATAGGGTCCCGTGTATATGTTTGTATCTGTATTCTGTATGTATGTATCTATGTGTATATGTTTGTCTGTATCGGTACCTAGGTATATATTCCTATGATTGTATCTCTATGTATGCATGTTTAGGTATAGATTTTTATACATGCTTATGTGTGTGTGGAAGCATATATATATATATATATATATATATATATATATATATATATATATATATATATATATATACACACACACACACATATGTGGGTGTGTGTGTGGGTGTGGGTGTGTGTGTGTGTGTGTTTTTTTTTATTGTTTGCATGTTTAGTGGAATTTACATATTACTGCGCATTATATTATTCATGCTATCTGTCATACTGCTGTGCATTACTATTATATGTGTTTTCTTTTTGGCTACTTTTTATGGTTGCATCTTCCCACGCGCACATAACTCTTACAGGTACGTATGCCCGCACTATAGCGTTTTAATGAGTTTTTCTTGGCCGGAGGTCCTTTAGGAAGCAATCTCTTGACTCTCGAGTAGAGGGTGGGACGATCTTATCTAGTCGCGGGTTCTATACCCGTGGGTGGAGTAGTGACTTCCCTCTAATCTAGGGTTCGAGGAATGATTGTCTACACTCCACCTCCCCCATACCCTACACTCGTGGGATTGGGTATTGTTGTTGTTGTTGTTGTTGTTGTTGTTGTGTTGTTGAGCTGATTAAAAAGTTAAAAGTTTTATTTTTGAAGACAAATTAGTAAATTAATCCTAAAAATTGAGTACCTATTAGAAACATATAGTCCTGTATTCCTTCTTAAGCCCTTTATTCTTTCTAAAGTTGTATTAAAGATAATATTTTTAAACCCTTACATTTTGGCTAATTCTAGCAGTTGCTTTATCGTCAGCCACTTTTTATTAATGAGAAGCATTACGTTGATGGAGAAGTAAACTGTGATACCTCAATACCTAAGTTGCAGCCTTATAGGTTGTCCCAATACCAAAGGGCCATTGGCCTAGCGGTATTGAGGTAACCCCTCCAACAACGAGGTTGTGGGTTCGAGTCCGGGGTAGACATTTGTATATATTCGTGAAGGGTGTGTGAGTTTGCCTTAAAAAAGAAAAGGTTGCCCAATAGCTTCGGAAGGAATTAAAACAATACTTCCATGGGATTCTAAATTGTTACGGAATGATCTCGTAAGGAAATTAGGAGTTAAATATGTCCTGATTAATCGTCACACTTGTTTTTAATTGACTAATGAATAAATCTGATTTAATTTCTATATTTTGAGTTACTTAATCAATCATACATACATTTAATCTTTAAATTCATAGGTTATCTACATCTCCAAGTATATAATTTCTAATTGATAATATTAAATTGAACCAATAACCTCAAGTTTACCAATAATACTGCATGCGTCCTTGTTCATCCCAAAAAGGTTGGTCCAGAAATGACTTACTACAGTATATTGGAAAGTATGCATGTCTAACTTTGTGAGTCAACATATTTGTATCAGGGTGGAGACTTGCGATACTGCAAGAAATGTTCTGTATACAAGCCACCTCGTTCCCATCATTGTCGTATATGTAAACGTTGTATTTTAAGAATGGTATGCCCTGCCTGCCTGCTTGTGTCTTCCTCAAGTCTTGATTAATTAATAATTTATTTAAATGAATATAAAATTAAGTTGTATCCTCTGTACTTGAATTGAAGGATCACCATTGCGTGTGGATGAACAATTGTGTGGGTCACGCAAATTATAAGGTTTTCTTTGTCTTTGTTGTATATGCTCTTCTAGCATGCATATACTCTCTGGTATCTTCTATTCTTTTTTCATTCTTTCCCTTTTGAAGTTATATGATCGATCCTTTATATTGTTATTTCGTTGGATATGCAGATTTTACTTGTAGGTAGTTTAACAGTTGATACTCATCAAACTGAGGAATCTTTCAGGATTGTGTATGTATGTATTCCTTCTTTTTTTCTTTTCTTTTCTCTTCTCGTCATGTTGTTTTAAAGTGTACATTAGACTGCTGCTTCTTATGCATTCTATTTCGCAGATCATATCCGGGTTGTTGCTAATTCCATTAAGCATGGCTCTAAGTGTCTTTTTGGGGTGGCATGTCTATCTTATCATACAAAATAAAACCACAATAGAGGTTTGTTTTTGCCTTTGATTAGAAAGTTGTCTTTTTTTTTTTTTTCTTCTCCTTTTTCTCATCATATCATAAAAAATATGATTTGATTATAACCTGTTTGCATGCAGTATTATGAAGGTGTGAGGGCTATGTTACTTGCAGAACAAGGCGGGAATGTGTACTCTCATCCATATGATCTTGGGGTATATGAAAATTTGATTACAGTGAGTATATTCATCATTATCCTTTTTCATTTTTCTTATTTACATTATAATGATAATGATTATTATATATAATTTTCAATGATGTATTGTTGGCTACATATAATTTTCATAGGTGTTGGGTCCAAATATCATTTGTTGGATTTGCCCTGTGTCAAGCTACATAGGATCTGGTCTCAGGTTCCAAACAATATATGATGATACACTTTCAACTTCAACTGGCTGATGATATTATGGTTTTCTGAGAGGATACATGTACTTACTGGATCGACTAATGATAGGCTGAACAATAGTACTAACTTGTTAGCTGGCGGATTGGAACGAGGGAAAGATGTATGTGACAGACGGTTTGTTTTAGTTCTTGCAGACATATACTTACTATACTAAACAACATCAACTGTAAGGTTTCAAAAGGATGGTATGATTTGTATATATGAAGTCCACAAGTTAAATTCGTCCCTTTGGAAGTCATTTTAGCAGTTATGTTGTATGAATGCTGATGGTTGTACCACTTTGCAGCTTCTATTCTTGAGTTAAACAATGTCATCGAATCGAATGTATTGATGCTAGTAAAATTATACTTCCTTCGTCTCGTCCACTATTCTTTTTTGAGATGTCTCAAAGATAAAAATTATGTGATAACATACTTGTGCCCCTACTTAATTTATAGATTCAAGACAAAAAAGATGGTTAAAAATTAAGGGTAAAACTAGAAAGTAAACAAAAAGTACATGTTTTCTTAAACTATGTTTTTTGTCTGATGACAATAGATTTGAGACGGAGAAAGTATTATATTAAACATCATGTAATCGCTAATCCATAGCTTGATTCATGATGTGCGATTGAAAATTAACGAGAAATGATATGATGATATTACTTGTTGCAATTTGAGAGAAAAGTTCCACTAGCTCCTTGAACTCTTTAAAAAACAATGGCTAGCTTGTTGCAAATGAACCCTACAAGTGTATATATAGCCCTCCTACTTTACGTTGGCTAATTCTAGACTTAGGCACACTAACCCAAGTTGACTTTGTCAATTACAAAGGTCTCAATAGAGCCACATATTCCAGCTAATATTACATTTTCCTCTATATCTAACCTAACAAAAAAAAAAAAAAAAATTACATGTCGAGTCAAACAAGTCAATCTTCTTTATCGAACAGCTACTGAAGGCGATTGAGTTCATGTATCTCCACATCATCCACAGTTAAGCCGTAATAATAACGTACATCTTCTCCTTTGCATCCTTCAATGGTCCCATTCTTCTAGCCAAACGATCCAGTCCATCCACGAGCTGAAATCTAATATGGAATATCTACGTCAATTCACAATCGAAGTCTATGTCAAACTTTAAGCATTGTATTACAAGTGAACAAAACATGATCACTCGATTCTATACCCTACACACAAATCGAACAAGCTATCGATGAAATCTCAAAACCTTTGATAGATAAATTCAATCTATAAGGTAATCTATCTAGAACAACCCTCCGAAAAAAAATACGTTTACCTTTCTAGGAATCCATAAACACCAAATAGTATCCGGATAAAGTGAAAGGAAGAGTAACATCGATCGAAACTTTACCAACTTTTACCTTGTATATCATGTCGTTGCCTATCATGCATTACCACGAATAAGGAATATCACGTACCGAATGCCCATAAGTAACTGATAGAGCTCATCAAAGATGGCGACTACCGCTCAATGGACGAATCCAATTTCATTGCCACACGCCATTCACCAATTAACCCAACACATCCCATCAGTACTTTAAAACAATGTCATTGAGTGCTAGTTAAATTATCTATCCAGCCCAGTCCAACTATAACTATAACTATAACTATATATATAAAAAAAAAGTGATAATTAAGTTAGCGTATTCAATTACAATTGTTAGATGATTTTTTTAAATCATAATCTCACCATTAATTTAGGTGAGATGTCAAATTTCTCTCTCATGTACTTTTAAATCATTGATTTGAATTTCAACCAACCATTGATTTGAATTTCAACCAATTGATTATTTTTATCTCCAAATTAGAGTGGCATCCCTCCCAATTAGTTATTTCTCTCCCTCCAAATTAGTTATTTTTCCTTTCCCAACCAATTATTATTTATTACTAAATATCAAATACATATTAATTAATTAATTATTAACATTGGTATATTTCACAATGTGGTGGGTTATATACCAGCATTATATTAAACAATTGTAATATTAGAAATATCACACACATGGTGAGGATCACCTGAAAACTAATTATATAAGACAATTGTTCGAAATCTTCTGCCCGCGCACATTCTACACAACGTTCTTTCAAACCAATTTCTGTTCGAACTCAACTTTTTTTGTTTTAACTTAAATTTGAACATGTAATTCGAACACTTGAAGTTCGAACTCAGCTTACGAGTTTGCATCTTCATTTTGCAGAATGATGTAGAATGTTACAAAATGATGCAGCATCAATTGTTCTGAGTTCGAACATTCCACATTACGTTCGAGCAAATATGTGTTCGAACTTAAGTTCAAACTTGGATTAATGCAGCGTTTAAATATTTTTGGTTCAAACTCAAAAGTGTAGAATTCAAAATGTAGTATTAAAAATTGTAGAATTAAAAATATAGAATCAAAATTGTAGAATTATAACTGTAGAATCAAAAGTGTAGAGTCAATTTTGTTCGGACTCCGTTTAATTTTTTGTTCGAACTCAGTTCAATTTTGTTTGAATTCAGTTCAATTTGTAAAATCAAACTGAAGGTGCAAAGCTTAATTAAATGCATAAATGTCATAAGCTTACGAATTTCTTCACTGAACCCCAACCTTAATGTAGTATGAGAATTGAGAGTCTGAGACTTGAATTGGGATCAAAGAATTAAGAGAATTGAGAGTCTGAGACTTGAATTGGGATCAAAGAATTAAGAGATTGGATTTGTCCCCGTCTGCCTTGTGTTTAACAAAGGAAAACGCCCTTTCTTCTTCAGCTTGAAAGACATCTCATGAAAAAGCTACTTCAACTGAATAAATTTCAAGCCATCCCCGGTTCTTTCCCTCTTGCCATGTACTACTTCTCTCGAGTGAGAACCTTATGGGAGACTACTTATCCTGACTGAGACATGTATCATTTAAAAGTTAATTAAGAACTTTCACTCGATAGACCATCGTAAAACAAGAATCAACTGTGATAGTAAGTTATCATGAAAATATACAATATATACAATATAAATTTGAATTATTTGAAAGTGGAGGTAAAGTGGAACTGGATTTTGCTTTGCACGACGTGATTCGTTTACGGAGATAAAGTTGAAAGTGCCCTAAGAGAATTAGGGATTTTGATAAAGGAGAACTGCCCGAATTATTTTAGGTGCTCCCGCCTTTTTTTAATTGGTTCTCAAGAGGATAATTAATTTTTTTGATCCTGCCGTTCGAATTTTTTATTTTTTATTTTTTATTTTTTAAAATTTGATCCTTTCACTATATATCCCTTGAACAAATATTTTGGTATATATTGGCGATCCTGGGAAAACAAGAACGGAACCATCTACAGGAGAAAAGATTCTTGAAGCGTTCATAACCTCTTTTGGATGAGACTGATCTTACTAATGGCCAAAGCAGCTCTTTGCTTTGCTCTTGAATAAAAAACATGCATATGTCGACGGTCATTGTTTGTAAGATTTTACATATCACACAAGTGACGCCAATCGATCATGTACATAACGACAAATTTATAATTGGAACAACTATGCTATAGCATAAGCTTAGAAAAATACAGCTCAAACTCTATCAATGGTCAGTTTCTCGGTTCCTTGCTCAGCATCTACATCCAAAGGCAGTAGATTATATTATTAAATACTGGTACAAACCACAAAACAAAACCAGCTATAAGAGCTCCATGATACACCTGAATGATGCACCATAGTCCACAGTTTAATATGTGAGATTTACCCCTACATACCCAAATACAGAGGACCCCCGAATGGTACCTAGACAAGTGCAAAATATAGACAAACAAAGGAAAATGCATACACAATGTGGTATTCCAGATATTACACTAAGGGCATCTGATAATCATAGCAACATTAAAGAGTACATAAGTATAAATCAACATTCAAGCCACCCTTCAAATATACCCGGTTTCATTTTATTGTTTTTTATTTTGGCTAAAGGTATCTGGTTTCATTTTTCCTGATTCCTGCCAAGAACATGCCTGAAATCAAAAAAATGACAAAACACCTAGCTTTCAAAAATGTGACAAATCGGATTTTATCAGTACATTATATGAATAAGGAAACTATACACACTATCATAGGCAGAATTGGGATAAAATAAAATGAAATTGATAGATAGACAGATAGCTTGAAATGATAAGGTCATGATATTCTCACAAAAGGTATAAGGTTCAAACCAGGGGAAGGGCCGGAAACGGTCATGTGATAACCCAATTAGGCCTCGTACATCATGGTAAAAATACTTCCCCTTTTCGGATAGCCTCAATAGGGAAAACCACATCCGTTTACCCGAGATAGCTTGAAATGATAATTTTTGAGATTTGATTTACACTATAATAATGGGTCATCTATTATCCCACTAACAAAAGGTTAAAGAGGTTACCTTGGTTGACTTTCCATCTTCCAGATGAAAGTACAAAGTTATTTGAAACGACTCCTGTGGAGCAATATAAATTTTCCAGTGAAGCTCCATCTTGTAATTGCTTGGTATATTCTGAGGTACTAAATTCATTCATGTCGTCACCGTTTGTTGGAGAGTCGTAGATTTCATAAGCGGGGGATGTTTTTGTGTCAAAAGAATTGACACTGGTGTTGGTGTTGGTGTTAGTGTTGGTGCTGGTGTTGGTGCTGGTGCCGCTCCAGTTAACAGATGAGGTAGCATTACCATTAGCATTAATATTCTGGTCATAAGGAGAAACCTTGAGATACTGCAGCTCGTCATTAAATACAGACATGACCGAGTCTGCATCTTCAAATAAGCTGTTGCTATCTTCTCCTGACTCTTGATTGTATCTTGATTGAATATTATTATCTAAACATGTGTGTTTTGGTGCCGGAAGGTCTGAAACTTCATGTTTGAATTTCCTCTTGTTACTGGCATGGAGTATTAGCTTTCTATCAGTTACACACCCACCCACCCACACACACACACACATATATGTATGTCTATCAATTACTGTTAATATTAGTATTAGTATTATACTATTATTATTGTTGCTTGCTATCTCATATTGAACTGAAACTATATGATTATCAACATAGAAACCATATCCAATTATGATTGACTTGTCTAGCTTAACTTAAAATTCAATTCATTAAACTGAAGTATCAATCCCACTCACTACACTGAAAATGGATCTGAAGATGATTGGTGTTTTATTTTTTCCCCTTACAACAAAAACCTGATATCTACAAATTCCCCGAGGTCAAAATAGATACAATGATATTTTCAGCAACAAAGTTTTAATAAATTCTTAACAAATTTCATCATATTGGTTGGGTATTGATTTAAGGATCAATAATGATAGTAATAATCCACAATTAGTAAAAAAAAAAAAAAAAAAAAAAAG